>NC_062283.1:144987734-145612734 GCF_902655055.1 Lutra lutra | reverse complement strand
GCAGGGGCACCAGTCTGTACAGCAGGAAGGGGTCTAACCTATAAGGCCAGTGCAGTGACCCTCATACCGCAGAGTGCATCAGACTCACCTGCAGGGCTTGTGAAAACACGCCCCAGCCTCCACCACTATCAGAGCCAGGTGCGAGTCCAAAGCTTCTGTATACTTTTTTTTTTAAATTTTATTTATTTTTTAAATTTCTTTTCAGTGTTCCAGAACTTTTTTTTTAAAGAATTTATTTATTTGACAGAGAAAACAAGAGAGCACAGCAGGGGGAGCAGCAGAGGGAGAAGGAGAAGCAGGCCCTCCACCGAGCAGGGAGCCTAGTGAGGGACTCTGCCAGGATCCTGGAATCATGACCTGAGCAAAAGGAAGACGCTTAACTGACTGAGTCACCCAGGTGCCCCAGCTTATGTGTACTTTTGATAAATAAGCATAAAGAAGAGGTGGGAGGGCAGGAAAAGGGGAGGGAAGATGCATTAGAGGGTGCGCAGATCAACTGTGGACAGCCAGAACAGAGACAGGACGTGGGCTTTGCTGTCCCCACTCAGAGTATGGATTCCCTGCCACTGACATAGGCCCAGCCCCAGCATTGAGTGAGGTCTGCCAAAGGCTCCTTCCTGGGAGAGTTCTGACTCGTCATCTCGAGACACTTCTGAATGTTTCACGAAACTCTCCTTCCACACCAACATATGCAACACTTAAACTGAAGTCTTTTGAATGCTATTGTTTTCTTTTCCAAAAAACATCCCAATAATCTGACTACTGGGTTTTTGTGTGATATTTGGATAGGCCTAGCTATTTAACAATAAGGAGAAAGGGTACCTTATTTCTTTATTTTAGAATAGTGACTGTCACTATGTTACCAACCTTCATAAATTATTGGATCCCTACCAGGTAGAAGGCATTTGACAAACGTCCTCACAATCACCCAAAAATGCCCTGTTTACAAAGTGAGGCTGAGGATGCTTAAGGGGGAATTTCAAAGCCAGACAGCAGGGGCAGGAAACTGGGATGGAACTGCGGTCTGTTGGATCTGTAGCCCTCCTTGTCTCCACTTCACTCTTGTTCAGAAACTCCTAGTGGCTACAGAGTTGGTGTCACCAGCAGCCACACTGTGGCATAAGCCTGGTGCCTGCCCTGGGAGAAAGTCCCCCTTGGTACCTCACAGACACCTCAGGGTGAAGGATCTGGTCTGCTGCTCCAGGAATCACTGTCCATGACTTCCATGCCACAAGTATACCACTTACAGAAAATGCCAACATTGTCCCCAAGACCTCGCTGCTCTTAAGGGTAGTCAGTCCATCTGCTACATCAGGAGCCACTCATCACATGAGTCTCTTGACATTTGTACATTTCAGCACTTTGGGAAACACCATGCAATGAAAAGCCCAGCACCTGGGCAGCCAAACCGATGGCCTGCCTGCCTGACTCATCCTAGGAAGCAGTTGGGACATGAGGGAGAACAGTTTTGCAACTTATACACATCTCTCCACCCTCAGAGATACTAAAACAGCAGTCTTAGGCCCACACGTAGAGGCAGTACATCCTCACTGTCTTTCCCGGGTTTAGGAGAGGACAGAAGATCTTGAAAGAAAAAAAAAGAAGAGAAAAGAAAGAAAAACAACCTTGATCTCCCCTGAACACACCACGGCCAATGACTAATAATGTTATGGATTGTGGAAGTCCAAAGAGCCTTTCTAAAACATCAGACACTAATTCTTAAAACAAACAAGCCAACCTAAGTGTCTTTGGTCAAGCTTCCTCCTGCCCCAGGACCTGTCCAGTTCTTCATAGACTCTTCCCTCCTGCTCTCTGGGATCATGCATGGACACCCAGACTGTCACTGGATGAGGAGCCACAGGGCATCCGACTTGGCATGGAGTAGAGAAAGGACAGTGTAGTCAGAGGCCAACCGCACAGGCTGGTGTGAGACTGCCAGCACTTGTGCCCTACAGGGTGACCGTCAAAATTCAGAGGACTGTCTCAGAAACAAAGCAAATACAGTAAGCCCTCCTGGAACCTCTCCACAGAGGTCATTTTGTCTTGTCTGCTGTCTGTTTCACAAGATTGTGGAATCCCTTTATCCCTTAGCAGAGCTCCTCAAACTCTTCCCTGAAGTTCATTTATCAGCAAAGAAGATGGTGCAATCCCAGAAGCCTGGCGCAAGGCAACGTATTCATAATCTTTTTCTCAAAATCCCACACATTTTGAAAGATCATCCAGAAAGCACTTCCTGTGGACGTGGCCAGTGTCTCCTGTGCCTTCATGGACTCCTGGCAGGGCGGTGTCCTCCCAGGTTCTGAGAAGCCCAGTCTGAGAAGCCGCAAGCACCCCTGGTACATGAGCAGCTTCAGGCTGGCATCCAAAGTGTCCATCCGTGGCTGACTTTGACGCCAGCAGTGCTATGAATATCAGTAAAAATGACTTCATACTGGCAATGTCACCCCACAACACTAGGGCTGCAAAATGCCAGGTCACCCGAGATGGGTCTCTGCACAAGTTGGTGTGAAGTCCTGCCCCGGGCGTGAGAATGAAGAGGTTCAGCAACTACTTCCATGGACACATCCCTCAGTTCTTACAGATCTTAAGCCTTTTGAGAGGCATCGCTCCCTACACTAAGCCAACCATCTTACTGTATAGGCAGAGCGAGGGTCTGCTTCCCACTTAGGACAGCAACTCATCTCTAAGCCTGGAAGGACAATACCAGCCACAGATGTCCTCAGCCACCTGTGACAGGAGCTTGCAGGGAACCCAGCCCTGGCCCAGGCCCATGGACACAGCATGAGGGGATCAGGGAGCTTCTTCGGCTGTGGAGGTCTCCTCCACTGGAGATGGGCAGGGGCTGTCACAGGAAGCATCTGCTCTGGATGCCTCTGGGGGTAATGTTGCCTCCAGAAGCTCCTCCTAAGGACTCATGAGGGCCACGGAAAGCAAGGGGAGCAACAGCCCATTCTTGATCTCCTCAACAGCTGAAATGCAGACATCTGGCATTTCTTCACCCTACAGTGTAACATGGGGTCGGCCTCCTAGACTATGGAAGCCAAGATGAAGGAGTGGGAAATATACTGAAGAAAATTGTCTCTGTTCCAAGGTTTGTTTGGTTCAGTTTGTTTGTTTTAGTCTAAAGCTCTTCTGCCTTTCTTTCATTCAGGAACAGGGCAGTAAGTAATGCACCTGTTTTCTGGAAATGAAAGACCTTGTTTCTGTTGAGTGGCTGCTGATTAATTCAACTTTTTACTGTGACCCAACATGCCCTTTGCAAATGGAAGACCTGGTTAGGATATATGAACAGGCTGGTAAGTTCAAAGAGAAGGGCTTTCTTTCAGGCCTAATACCTGCATTTGCAGGGATTCTATATAAGGACCACAGAGACCTCACAAGGGACATGCCTGACCTCTTTTTCACTCAGACAATGAAAGAAAAGCCCGTGATGGGTCTGCCATCAGACAGTGGCAACTGGCCCCCAAGATGCTGACCTCATCAGAAGAATTAGGTATATTAACGAGTGCAGGACATGAAGGCCACACATGTGGGGACAGTTCATCTCTCCAGCGTTCAGGCCCTGCCCTGCCCTCTGGGAGCAGCCACTCATCAGCCTCTGAAGAGAGCACCCACCCCACACCTGGGGAAACAGCCTCACTCTTGGTCGCCAGCTTCCTAGGCACTCACTGATGGGAAAATCTGTGAGCACATACTCACATTCATCGATGTGGAAGAAACGCACGGTATGCTGGGGGAAAGTCTCTCCAGTCCGTGACAGCTCCTGATTCCCTTCCAGGCATTTCTGTGGGGGCTGGAACCCCTGAGGCCTTTGTTCTGACCCAAGAACATTCTAATGGGAGAAGTTACACAGCTCTGCAAACAAGATTCCACTGCCTACATTTTCTTTGTTGAAAAATGGGCTTGCAGGCTGGGGAAGTCTACACTCTAATGGGAGAAGTGACTTTGGAATGAGGCACTCTGATAAGATGGGAGGCCCCAGGAAGAAGGGATATCCCCATAGCAGATGGATCCTGCTGTATACACACCTCGTCTTCACAGACCAGCCACCTCGTGGAATTCCAATCCACAAATGTACTCCATGTCATTCCAAGACACTGAAGGCAAGAATTAGGATCTCTGATTGATGGCAGCACCCCTCTGTGGCCAACATTCTGCCCTGCCCAGGACCACCCCCAGCAGCAGCGGCTGAACTAGCCAGGGGTGACCCTGACCTTCTGACATCCCCCTCTGCATCTCGCACTGTCCTAGCCTAGACTTGTCACTTCTCATCTCCCCTCCCAAGGCGCAGACAGAGTGGAAGCAGCCTCCAAATGCACTTCTGTTTAGCAAGCATTTATGGAGCACCTACTGTGTGCTTGACCCAGGCCCCCGAGATACAAAGATGAGTAAATCAAAGCACCCTACCATTGAGGCAGCTCACCATCCAGGCTGGGGAGCGGAAACTGATTTTTGCCCTGTAAACTTCACTTAATAAAACTCATGACTGCATGAGAAAGCTACTGAGAAAATCAGGCCATAGACATTACTAATTCCCTGTGGGCCAGGGCGTTAATTGAAACTAGCGTGAGAAAATAGGACCATCTGATCATAATTACTTTAAAAATTCTGGACTGGGGTACACTTTAAGCACAAGTCTGGCACACAGCAGCCCCTGACCTGGCTCCAGCATTATGGGATAGAGCCCCGAAGGAGCAGCACTGTGTGCAAATGCTCACTGGTGTGCTACACTGGCACCTTTTACCCAGAGTGACGCCCACAGTCTAAATATGTTAATGGGGCCTTCTTCCTGGCTCACACGGTGGTGGTCTGCTATGCCATCACACACAGAGAAAGGGGAGTAGGTGGTACAGACAACGGGGCCCGTGGGAGACGTGTGTCTGGTGGATCACTGGAGACAATTCTTTATTCTGTGCACCTCCGTGTGCTCAGGCACAAATTCAACACCTAGGAACTGCAATTCAGCGTTTCTCCCTTTAATAATATGATTTTGATTTTGCTGACCCAAAACAGTCAAAGGAGTGGAGAAAAAGGCACAGAGTCATTTCTCAGTAACACAAATGGTTCCCAATTGCTTGCAAAGTTTAATCACCCAATAAAAGTGGTGGAATCAATACACTTCATGTCCTCAATTCACAAAATTTCCAAGCTGAAAGGAACCCTAGAACTTTAGAATAAAACTTAGAACCTGAGATGGTTCTTAGAAAGGAGACTAGAATCTTTCCATCAAGACCCAGCATTTCACAGCTGAGGAATCTGGATCCAGGAATATGCTGCAGCTGTAGCCGGGCCAGCCATGAAGGAGTGGACAGGGTGGGGAGTATAGCCTGGTGGTGACTATGCTCTGAAGTCAACAGGTCAGGAAAGGGCCCATAGCAGGACACTATGGTTAGAATTTCCACACTCCACATCAGTCACATTTAAATAAATTGGCAAGAAGATACACCTGAAGGTCAGTGCTCGTTCTGATGAACTATTGATAGGAAAGGCAAGAATTCATAATTTTAGATTATGAAATACCCATTTCTCATATGACCATAGGTATTTTCTAATAAAAGGAATGCCAGGGAAGGAATAAAGATGCCAAACTCTGGTTTACATGGTTTCTTAGTTTCATCATTTCCATGTTAAATAATTCAATACCTGTTCAACAGCAGGTATCAGCCTTTTGAGGCAGGCACCGAGGAGACTAGTGGAACGCCATGATGGACCCGAACCTAGGCTTACCCTCAGGTCTGACCATGTGTGCAAAGCAGCTTCACATATATGAAGTCAATCTTGAGGAGTCATGGGGACAGCAGTTCCCCTCAGAGACAAGAGGAGGGAAGGGAGATGAGGGTTTGGAAATCATGAGAAAGAAGAGGAGTGGTATGACGCTGATGACCTTTATTTCAAAGGGAGGCAGGAAGCAAGGCTAGAAGCAAGAGGAACAGGAGGAAGGAGACTGAGCAAAGTGGCAATATTTTAGACCTGACAGCCCATAGAAGAAAGGAAGTAACCTTAGTAAGGACACAGAGAACAATTGCCAAACTGTGCTGAGGACCCAGTTGGAGTTAGCAGACCAGCTGCAAGGAGTCACTAATGTGCAGATCAGCTTAGCTCTTTGCTTCTCCCACAAGACTCAGAAATTCACATGCAAGAGGGAAGTCAGGGAGTAGAGGCCCTAGTATGGGGACTAACGGCCACTAAGGCTGTCCCAGGGTCAGGGGAGCTGCAAAGCTGTCATGAGCAGGACCGGAAAAGACAAGAAATGATCCAGGAGACAGCTCTGGACTGTGGAAACGGGAAGGGTCTATGGACCCAAAGCCTGAGTCAGTCCAAAAGGGAGCTCAGGAGAGTGAGAGAGTTGAAAAAGTGAGATGACTATGGAGAGGAGCAACTCTACCACAGGCAGCAGGTGGTAGCAGCTGGAAACCACGAGGTGAGGATGTCACATGGGCCACCGCCATGGAGGATGCCCGTGTGGACAGACCATTAGGAGCCAAGCACTAACTTGCTATTTGTATTTGGGGAGAAACCCGGAGGTCCGAGAATGGGTGGGCACAGTTATGCTGGTACTGGTTGAGAATGGCCAAGGAGAATGGTGAACTCAAGTCGGAGCTATAATTTGTTTTAAAAACGAGCAAACTTCATGGACTGAAATATAATGTAAGAAAATATGAGGCAGAAATCAGACTTTTATCTCAGTATTATGTCTAGTTTGGGCCCCACAGCTTAAGGACACCATAAACAACTAGATTTTTAGAAAACCATCACCTTATTAAAAATACACATGATCCTATTGAGAACTAAAATTTTCCAGATGAAGAGCCTGCTGAAAGCAGAATGACCTGTGCGCCAAGTCCTTGGGTTGGAAGCAGAGCTGGGCCGTGGTCTTGTCCTGACCCCAGTGTCTGTCTTGGCACAGACCAGGTGACCCCACATCCGGTAACAGAAATGAAAAGCTAAAACAACTTCAGAAAAGAAGTCTGCAGGGAAGGCAAATAATAAGATTGCAATATCTGAAGGGACTTGGAACCTTTCTTCCCAGGGGACAAAACAAAGGGATATGGGTTTATATCTCAACATGAGGGATTTCACATTGAAATACAAAGAAAACTTTCTAACTAAAAGATATAACATTAGGGGCGCCTGGGTGGCTCAGTGGGTTAAGCCGCTGCCTTCGGCTCAGGTCATGATCCCAGGTCCTGGGTTCGAGCCCCACATCGGGCTTTCTGCTCAGCAGGGAGCCTGCTTCCTCCTCTCTCTCTGCCTGCCTCTCTGCTTACTTGTGATTTCTCTCTGTCAAATAAATAAATAAAATCTTTAAAAAAAAAAAAAGAAAAAAAAGATATAACATGAGCTATCCAAAGCCAAAGCCAAAACTTCTGTCAGAGTTGCAGTTCTGCTTAGTCCTTCTACTTTCTGAGTCCTGAGGGCTTTCAGATTTGGACTAGTGACTAGTCAGATTCATTCCAGTTGACCTGCCATGTTCTTCCTCCTCTTCAAGCTCCCACTGGCCAGTGGTCCCCATACCATCTCAGCAACATGCCACCATCTTAGCACCTCCCCAACCTGGCTTAGTCTATATCTCAGTGTTGTTCATTTTTCAAAGAATTTATGATTCTGCTACAGGCTGAATTGTGTCACCACCACAAATTCATATGTTGAAGTCTTGACTCCGAATTATCCCAGTAAGTAACTGTCTTTGGAGACTGAACCTTTTAGGAGGCGATTAAGTTACAATGAGGCCATTGGGATGGGCCCTACTCCCACCTGGCTGGTGTCCTTTTAAGGTGTCTTAAGACAGCAAGAATGTGTGCTCACAGAGGAAAGCCAAGCTAAAGAGAGGCCTCATGGGAAATCAAACCTGCTGACACCTTGATCTTGGACTTTCAGACTCTCAAACTGTGAGAGAAAATAAACATCTGTTGTTGCCACCACCCTCTGTAGTATTTTGTTATAGTGGCTCTCACAAGCAAATAGAGATTTTGGGGTTATTTTTTGCTTACATGTTTATTGCCTTTCTTTCCCACTAGAATCCAGTCTTCATTAAGGCGAACCTTGTTTGTCTTACCCACTATTGTATCTGTAGCATCCAGACCTGCCTCTGGAAAGCCAATGACACTGAGTGAATGAATCTAGTAATTAGTGAAAGACATTGAGGTCGAGATAGGTCTCCACCTCAAAAAGAGGCCTTCTGGAATTTAAACTGAAACTACTGTTTCCAGCAAAGCGAAAGGATAGATTTTCCTCTGGTTTCAAATAAAACACTCAAAGAAAGTGAGATGTTACCAGTCAAAACACTAAAGGGAACCCTTGGGGCCTTCCCACAGGAGCCAATGCCAACGTCTACATTTTGAAGACAAATCCCTTCCTTTAAATGAAGATACCTGGAACACAAAATACTTACTTTGTTTAATAGGATTGTCATTTATTTAACCATTCCTCCGAACAGCAGCATAGCATATTTTTCCAAGCCTTATAAAAAAGGCATAGATGCATGCTGATCATTAACTGATAATTTCTCATAAATTATTCTTAATATTTTTTTAAATGTCTTTTTCTTTTTATTGAATATTCTTAATATTTTTACTACCAGTGAAATGTATTTTTTTTCTGGACCATTGTAACCAAGTCTGCATTCTGGTATTCATTTTTTAAAAGAAAAAATTCTGCTTTATATCATATGCTGGAAATAGTTTCAGCTAGCAATTTCTTCTAGTATCTTTTTTATCATAATGTAAAACAAATATAGTATTATGTATTACAGAAGAGTGCTCTTTGGCAACTAGGGCATACAAAGTCTTCTACAGAGAGAGGTTAAACAATTTCACAGTATGCAAAACCAATAATGAGTTGGAGCATGATTGTCTGTGGGTCCCAATTCCCAGTGTTTCTGTAACCCAGCACTCACTCAGAAAGGTCAGAGACACTCATACACACACAGGCACACACACATGTTTTTATTAAAGAAGTCATCAGAAATTAATTACTTAAGAAAAAGCAAAAGAAAATTACTTGTTCTAAAACCACAGTCATTCAGAAAACTTTATCAGAAAAATTATAAAAAATAAAATGGTCATTTAAAATACAAGATTCCAATACAAGGCACTGAACATCTGTCAGTAAAAAGTTTACATGCGCCTCTTCAGGCTAGAGAATCTCGGAATAAATACCCTTGCCTATGTGGCACATTTCCTAGGTGTACTACCATCATGGCTACTCCTCACTTTCATCATTCTCTCAGTTTTGATCTTAACCCTTTGCTCTTATCCCTCCTGTCATCCTCATACTCTCTCTCAGCTTCCACTCACTCTGGAGCATGACTCTGGAATCCATGCCCGCCCCTTAGTTTTCTTTTCCAACTTTCATCTCCCTGCCTCCAGTCACCTCCAAGATGTCTCCCTTCCAATACCCCATGGTAGCCGCAAGTCCAACATATTAGAACAAAAGCACATCACCTTTCTTTGAAAGCCAGCTTCCTTTTCAGGTTGCTTCATTTTTCTAACCCCTTTCTGTGGAAATGGGACTTTGAAACTGCCTACACCCATCAAAGCTGACCTGAGAAGTTGATTATGGTCATTGGTTTCAAGGTACTCACCTTCCTCTCAACACCACCACCAGATCGATGGACTTAAAAAAATGGTTCATAGAATAGAATACAGGTCCTTGCCATATTGCCTTTGGGATATCATCCAACCACACTCCAAAATAACTGCACTCATTTTGCATTATCTTTTCACCATTAATCAAATATATTCAAAAAATACAAGAAATGAAAACACTTCTCCCAACAAGCAAAACAATATGACTAGACAACATCAACATCCAAATGATAAAACAGACATATATACAAATATGGAGCAGAGATGGAAGGTAGGTGCTCTGACATACCACAAAATATCCCACGCTCATAAGAACAGAGAGAAAGACTTGATGTCATACATTTGCCAATAAAAGCCACTTCTTGGTGGATTTTATTCATTTATACCATCCGCAGGTAACAGAGCAGTAAACATCCTTATCTTGGCCAGGGCTGCCATCTCAACGACCATATTTGCCTGTTAACAGTGCAACAGTATCCCCAGATGTAGACGCAGACAATTCCCCACACTAGAACACAAAAGAACAGTGGAAAATGAGCAAACATGGGCGAGAGTCTGGGCCATCAGGTGCAGAGCAGATTGACCGAAACCGTGTGCCATGTGTGTTAGTTTAGCGATGGGAACTACATGAAGGTTGGTAAGCAATGTGTGTGACAGAAGCACAACCTTCTTGCGAGACGGTGCTTCAGTGAAGACATGAACCAAAGGAGGACATAGTACCTGTGACGGTTTCATTAAATGGTCCTGGACCCTTAATGGGAAAACCATCAATCTGGATCCATTCACCTCCTAAATGAGGAAAATGCAACTTCATAGTTAGAAACGAAGATGATCGGATTTTCCACATTTCAGTGCAGCCCTAATATATGTTTAGTGGTCTTTTCAACAGTCCTCAAAAAAAAAAAAAAAAAAAAAAAAAAAGGATCCACTCAGGCCACATTAGTATTAAGGCACCTAAGCTTTCTGGACAGCACATCTTTTGGTCTTTTGCACATGGCTTACTCTAATGAGTACTCAAAAAATTTAGGACAAACCACTAACAACCTACATTAAAATTACTTTAAAAGAAGGAATAGGTCTCTCCTAGTTTTCCACCTTTCAACTTGCTGTACAAGTCATTCTTGCTCAGGAACTCTAATTTAAAGATTCTAAATTTGTATAGATCTGAGAAAGCAAAGAGGGATGTTTCTCCCCACCTAAGAAACAAAAATACAGCCTCCAATTCTAGGTAAGACTTACCAGGCGGGCTTTCAGCTCTGTAAACTGGACGGCTCACTCCATTGTGGTTTTCTGCAGTAACCAGCACAAAGTATACTACCCCCGGCTCTGAAACATACGGTTTATATCAAGCCACCATTTCAAATCTCCAAGAATGACAGTTTGATTCACTAACTGTCTCCCTTACATAACCAAATATAAAAATCTGAATTAAGTGACAAGTCTAACTACAGCTTTCTCTCTCTCTTTAATCAATATCACTAATATTCCTCTCATGCAACAGAAATACACCTAACCCAAAGAACACAAAATTTATTTAGTACAAAGTACATGGCATGTCTAATAAACCTGGATGCATAAGCAGTCAACAGAAGTGGCTTTTGCAACTGTGAAATTAATGTAGGAAATAAGAAACTACCATCCACTAACTAGATGTTTTATAGCCTACAGTGACAGTAACTGCAAGTAATATCTCCCCCTGGAAGCTTCAAACAGAAATCTCCAACAAATAGAAAGAAAATGTCAGGGTAACTCATAAAATTTATCACACGGAAAATCTTCATTGCAATACATAAAGCTTCATGAAATTCTCTCCTTATGATAATAAAGTACTCTCTTTACTAGGTCTGCATGTTGTCTTTGACCATTTCAACAAAGACCTGGAGAAACAGCTGCTGGAAACTTGGACATGCTAATCTTGAAATAACTGGGCTTCATTTCGACTTGTATCTAGGGGTCAAATTCAAATAGCCATGGTCTCTTTGGCTGAGCTCCTGAAGTCAGTGGGACGGGAAGAGAAACCGAGAGGCCACATTATCGTGTGAGTGAGCCCTGAATTTGCAAAGGCAGAAAGGAAAACTCCAGTAATGCTGGTTTTCCTGAAGATGAATTACTGTGAAAAGTAAATGAAAGTGCCAGTTCCTTGGAGAGATGAGAGTTTGCTGGTATTTGCCCAGACAGACAGTTGGAGAGATAAGGGTTAGTTGTGTCAAAGGCAAGAAGCATCTGTACATTTCTCAAGGTGTTAAGTGTTCCCATAACAGAACCTCGGTTCTCAAGCCAGAGGCCCAACGGGAGAGACATGGCAATGCCATCGAGCATCCCTGCTGTGCTCCAGGTCAGTAGGACCTCTGTCTGACTGCCGGAGGGCCTGGTGGTATTTCAGGTTTGGCACAGTCTGCCGGACTAACTGGGGACTGCTCTCTAAGGTCAGACACATGGAAAATCATGCTTCACCGGCACTTTCTCTCTTCATTCTGAGGTAATTCGTATTTCAAAGAAATTTAATCCACATGTCTCTGATTCCTGTTAACTCATCAGTGAGTTACTTGGGAGACACTTTGTTTTTCAGTAAGTTCCAGGGCTCTCTTTCTGCATGTTTTTCTTCTCTGCAATGATCATAACAACCTAAGTTTTGAACAAGTAAAGATGACCCGGCTCATGCCTCTGGCCCAACAGAATCTCCATTTAACCTCACTGTTGGACTTTGTAGGGTCATACTGATGTGGAAAATATTCAGAGAAATGAACGTTTAGCTGGAACCAAGAAGAAGGAAATCTGGCTCCCTTTATGTTCATTCTATATACTTTCTGCTCCGTTACTCAGAAAGCCTAACATATATAATGTTATATATGCAGGAGGTGGAGAGGGAGAAAGTGTGTAAACTATGGCCAGGAATGTGAGGAGCCATAAGTTGATTTTGATCCACTAAAGGAAGGCAGGAAAATGGTAACCTGGCACAGGGAGACCTGGTTGTCAGAGATGCTGACTTCTGTTACTTCCTTACAATCCATCATGAGGTTGGACTGTAAAATAAATGCGAGTTTCAGGCTCATGGGATCAAAAAAGCAAATGATAGAGGATCCCAAGGAAGCAGCTCAAAGGCTAAGTTCAAAACCACCTATGCCTACACTAATAAAACAATATATTTAGGAAATTTTTTAAATATCGCAGACTTTCAGAATCAACTTTAATGGGGAGGGGAGGGAATGTCGCATCTTTGAACCAGATGTGGCTAAGTGTGACATATCACACACACCCTCACAGGGACATATTATTTGAGTAATCTCTAATTGATTTATAAATTAGAAATCTCAAGATTAGGCTACAAAGTAGTTAAGTTTCTATGAAACAAACAAAGGACCCACATGTTTCCCAAAATCACATTCAGAAACTAAAAACTGGTTTCCTAGATCTATTTGGAGAGCTATCCAGAAATACTTGAGTTACAATGCAGAATGAGGAAGTCTAGGGGCAAGATAAAGATTGAGCAACAGCCTCATGACCTTGGCTACCTGTTCTCAAAGAACCATGAGTTTCCTGGAGCCTGGCCACACTGTGTCTCACAAACAGCCACCCTACCTAAGAAGGGAACTGAGAATGTTGATGTACAGTTAGTTCTGACTGGGAACAAGACCAGAGTGTCACTTACCCACATCATCAATAAGGAAGGAGTACGTCTCAGCATTCACCTTGATGTATTTAAGACTTTTCAGTGACTTCCCATAGGCAATGTTGTAATGCTCCACGGGTCTACTGGTAGCATCTTTGGGTGGGTCCCACGTGACTTTCAGGCCCATTTTAGTGGACAGCAGTTTCACATGCCTTGGCTTCAGTGGGTGGTCAGCTATGCAAACAGCGCAACTATCAACTTATGGGAACGGCAGATTGTGAAAAGGAATTTTTTCCCAATGTTCTCTGATATTGTTATCAAAAGAGCAAATGACTTTTAATTTGTCTGGTCCTAAAGACGTTAAGTATAGTCATGATTGAACATCGTTATAGTATGAGAGCAAAACAAACATATCAAACCCACAACTTTCATGTGTTTTGGATAACGGTGGGTGGTAAATTTAAAACAAAAGTGAAACAAATCAAAACAAACTCTAGGCATTCTCTGGCTTGATCATGTTGCCTTGCTAGTGAAGGAATAAGAATTCATAATTTGACACACTCTCCAGAGGCATTCATATATCAAATAAGCTCTTAGTATTCTGTAAGGTCCAGTTGGATGATCTTTAAAGTACCTCCAAAAAGAACAACATAAAATTGTCATGATGAGGATGACTATCCATTGTATCCAAAGCATTCATTTCCACAAAGAAAAAAACCAAGATCATCAACACCTTGAAAGGGAGGAAAACCTCTGGTTCATCTGCATAGAGCTAATTTAAATGTTTCCATATTTTGTCCCAGAAGAAGAAAAACAAGTTATTAAGAAGCATAGTTACATTTTTATCTTCAGTTATGAGGTTCCACAAATGTATTCTTGATTTTGAAAAATAACCCAAACAAAACATAACATTTTGTCAAACAAAACCTCTCAGCTCACATTGTAACAGATCCTGCAACATCGCATAGTATAAGTAGACGCTAAACATTCACACAACAGTCAAACAAATTTTAGGCAAACCTGGATCTGAAACTGTTTATTCAATGATGGAAGGACCTCTCAGGAAAGAGAAAAGTAATCTAAGAAACCCAGAAAACCTTTAAACTGAGTAACATGAAAAAAAATGAATTTTTTCATGTGATGACACATGGATTGGTTAGTATGTGATTTTAATACTGGATGAAAATTCTGAACACCATAAGCACAGATGACGCTGGCATACATCACTCATCCCTCCCCAACTTGCCCCACTGCCTCAGGAGTAACACAATGGAAAAGGAGAACTCATATGGTCCCACTCAAAGAAATCCAAGGAATGGAAAAGAAGAGAATGAATCTGGGGGCATCTGGGTGGCTCAGTGGGTTAAGCCTCTGCTTTCAGCTCACGTCATGGTCCCAGGGTCCTGGGATCGAGCCCCACATCAGGCTCTCTGCTCAGCAGGGAGCCTGCTTCCCTCTCTCTACGCCTGCCTCTCTGCCTACTTGTGATCTCTGTCTGTCAAATAAATATAATCTTAAAAAAAAAAAGAAGAGAATGAATCTGATGATGTCAAAGCAGTAAAGAAAGAGTGCCTATTTTGGAGACAAAAGCATGTTGTCAGACTCCATGCAAGAAGCAAAATCCACAAAGCCTCCCGTCCCCGGTTCCAGAGACGAGGGTCCCATAAACCCACAATGGGAGAAATCATAGACAAGAAACCTAGTGCTCTCTACAAAATTTTGAGTTGAGGACATTGTACACACAAGGCGCCGGTGACTTTCTTGGAATTTAATAGCAATCATGGCTACTCTTCAATCATTCTCATGTACCCTTCCCTCCTCACCCAGGAGAAACCTTCCAGATCTTACTTAGCCAGAGGACTGGGGTTCCCTTCTCTAAGTTTCCTTTCTTTCCCCCAAGACTTCACTATAAAACCTCTCCTCTTTCCCTGCCATCTGACTAACCAGCTTTTTTCTAGTTGTGATCCCTATTTCCTCCGACAGCAGCAATCAGTCCCAGGAATTCAGTATTTCACACAGACTGAAAGGTGTTCAAGAGCAAAGCAAGGTTCCCCTCCAAAATGGCAAAGGGATGCTCACAGTTGGGCATCCTCCAAGGATGGAAACAAACGAATGAATACGTGAATGACGTTTTTCTCTATAGTTCGCTTCCAAATCTCCCTTAGGGAAAGTTATGTCCTGGACACACAGCCGAAAACAAGAGGTCAGTGACCCCCAAGCACTGTCACATCTTCTCTTGGGTGTAATGATTCAATCAGTAAAAAATCAGTACCATCTGCCTCGGCCTGAAAACGATTGAATTTAATTACTGATACTCTGAAGAGAAGACCAGTTTATAAATATACTCACTGTTCTTCCCAGCCCTGCCTTGCATCTAACCTTGGACGCAGCCTAGAAGGGTTTCCAGCTTACATGAGAATCCACATTCAAACCGTTCCGTCAGCCCAGCATATGGGGAGACATTCCAAACCTTCAAGGAGCATATGCACAGAGATATGCAAAGTAAAGAAGGGCAAGGGGGAAATACCTCTGGGTTGCCAAAATCTAATGACTATCGTTTACGGGGCTTACACAATCGGAGCTTCCAACTGTGTCTGTGCATGGGTTTGTTTGTTCTCTTCTTGCCAATGACCAAGTACCGTCAGCGTGTCTCCACTTGATAATTGCGTGAACCAGCATTTGTATGCTGAGAGAAAAGCCATATGGTGTGCAACGACGGTAAATACAAATGGACCGGAGGTGGGGCGGTTATGGAGTGTCCACCACCCACCTCCCACTACTCTGAGCACCTAACCCAGCGTTACATGAGGTGCTCAGAACACACACCACCTGGGAGGTGTCATTTATTCCCTCCATATTCCAGACGAAGAAAGAAGGCCGGGAGCAAGGTTAGGGTTCACCCAGAGTCACACAGCTGCACCAGAGCTGGAGCCAAATGCAAGCCCTGCTTTGTCCAATTCCAAAGCCCAGCTCTCCCTTCCCAGCTCACAGACCCTCAGAAGCCACTCCTGCCCGGATATGACCTGTGACCACTGCTATCGAAAATTAATTAATTTAGGAAGCCACCACCATTCTAAAACAAATTACGAGCCTGCAGAGTGGGGTTTATCATCTCTCCCACCATGCCACTTTCCTCTCTGGGGGACACTCCTGCCCCCCATACACCGTCATGGCACCTTGCACTGGGTGTCCTCATCCTCCCCCCTTTCTGGAAGGAATGGAAGAAGCAGAGCGTGTGCTCTCTCAGGGACATTTGCATTCTTATGACAAAACTTAAGACCAAAGACTTTTCTAATAGTGACAATTTAGGCCTCAGTGAGTTGCCTAATGAAGGTCATTTGTGAATAAAGATCTCTGGGAGACCTGGAAATCACACTTGCAAGGCAGTTCCTTCAGTTTCCTTAAGATAAGTCCTGAATTTAAGGTTTTCCAAAGGTGCTAGGCCAATCTACCATGACCCTTCCTTCCACCCTCCCCTCCCAGCACACACAAATTGGGTCAGTTAAACAAACTGTATGGTTGTTTGATTAGCAGATATTTTCACTCCCTGGATTGTTATCTACTTTGATATCTCAAACTGGTATCATTTTTTATGCTTCCTGGTAAACATCATCTGTGTCTGCTTAGAAAGAATTGGAAGAAGAGAAGGAGAGAGGGCTGGGTGGAAAGCCATCTTTGCTGTCCAGCCCCACCCAGAGCCCCTCACTCTCAGAGAACTCATCAAACCATCATCTACCAGTGGAACAGTCAGTCTGGGCAGGCACAAATCAATGTATGTGCACTTGAATTACTTGACAGAAAGCTTCTTCTTGGGACTAGAAATGTGACCATATGTTCTATTCTTGATGATTGTTTTTGTAGGTCTCCTGATTTCATTCCTTACATGTGCAGTCAAGGCATAAAGTCTGTGAAATTGGTTTCCAGGTCTGCAGACTGCATTCTGATTCTGTGCTGTGGGATCAGTATTCCTGGAGCAAAAGGATGAAATGTGACAAAGTGATTCCTGATTTATTCTAACTGTTCTTAGAAATTTAGACCAGACCACCCTCTCTGCTAGATAAATGCCACACATAACATTTTGTAGTAGTTTTCTGTATTCTTATCTGATAAAGATGATACCGGGTACATTCTTTAAAACTATAAATCCCATGAACTGCCTCTCTAAAAAGGAAAAAAGGAAAAAACCCGAAGTCAAGACAATGGGAATTCTATGACCCAACAAAGGGAACATGGGGAGGTAACCTCACAGAGCCTCCATGACAGGTTAAGGCTATGACAAGTTGTTTTTTCCTTCTCCCCAGGATACAAAATGAGGAAATGAGCTTAAGCGACAACCTAAGGGATGCTAGGTTAAGTCAAAAGAATTTTCTGTCCGTGCCTTTTCCCATTTCTCCCCATTCAAGGTGTCTTTGAATGGAGCAGATGGTAAGATGATCCGGACAGAAGAAGGAAGCGAGTAGAGTCTGCTATGACCCCAGCAATTTCATACCATGAGAAAGTCACTTCCATAGTTCATGCCAGTAAACATTATCCAGATTCAAGGATATTTTGCCAAGTACCAAACGGCAATGGTATTTTGGTGATCTTTCAGATTCCCAGCAATTGCCAGGCTGGATGTTTTAGAGCCATGGCTCCAATGAGACCTCTACTGGTTTGTTCGGGAACAGACAATATGGACACAGTCAGCACCTAGAATTGTTAGTGGTCTAGCTCCAAACTTCCAGTCTTATCCAAGAGTGCTCTAGGAGGCCAGTTTATTTCCAGGGTCAAAGTACGAAATCACTTTTGTTCAAGGATGGAGACCAAAATTCCAATGACTCTGGAATGTCTGTCTTTATTAGGTCTTCAGCTTTCGCAGAGTGACCTCAAGGGGTTCTCCAGGGCTGAAGAATGCCCTTGGGAAGCCAGAGCTAGATTCCCAGGGCCAGGCTGGCCTGACCAACATCTGCAGGGCTCTTTTCTCACAGTGGATAGGGATATAACACCTCACCTGGCCCTTGCTCACCTTCCCACTCTGGCATCTTACTCACTTTAGGTACAGATCTGTTCAAGGACTCATATCTCACTGTCAGACCTCCCTCTGTTCCTTGAGAGGCATAAAGGCTCTGAAAAATAAAAGCTGGCCTGGGTTCCAGAGAAGAAAGGAAGGCCCATCCCAGGATGGCTTTGGGGAAGGGAGTACGGGATGCTACACAGGCTTTGGCTACTAGCAAAATCAATGACAGCTACATGTCCAGCACTGGCCTAACCATCCCAGACCAACAGTCCCTACTGTCTACATGAGGGTCCCATGTGAGTTCCAACTGGAACGTGTTTAAAGTGAAACTCAGTGTCTCACTTCTCTTTGCCTTGCTTCAGACACCACCAACCATCCGCAAGTGTCCAGGCACAACCACAACGAACAAAAATACATAATTCCTAGCAAGGGAATTCTGAGAAGGGCTATTTCTCAGAATAAAGGAAGGGAAGTTCACAGTTGATAAAATGAATCAATGGTAAAAGTAATCCAAAATGCACACAATTCATGGAGAAATCATGCCTTGAGTGAGGACTATGATTCAAAACAGTAAATGAATATTTCTGGATCCAAAGTGTTGGTTTGCTAGTTTCTTTGTTTCATGACTTCATCAAAGTCTCTGAATTGGTGAAAAAAATCAAACCATCAGGTTTATTATCGATAAGGTTACATTAGAGAGGGCGGATCTGATATGGGACCATCACCGTGCTTCCTGTCTCCCTCCCTTCAGGACACAGAGGGGAAAGCCAAGCCTACAGAGCAGACCCCTCAGGGCCGCTGCCTCACAGGTGGGGGGAGAACAACAGCCCTGAGACACCACCCAGTGCCTTCCCATGTAGAAGTCAGAGAGGAACCAAATGCAGCCTTCCACCAGGAAGGCAGACCTGAAGAGGACGCTCATATGCCTGTGTCTTCCAACGCATTAATACCATGGAGTAGAGAAAGTAGACCAAGAGAGACTGGACTCTAGTCCCTCAAGCCTCAGATACAGCAAGTCTCAGGGAGGATAGGGAGCACAGCATGAGGCCAGAGGCCAGAAGTGAAACATGAGGTGAGGAAAATGGAAGTCCCCTTAACATGTCCAGCAGGCTATTCGCTGGCCCCACTGGGCATGACCATTAACCTGAGTCAAGTGTGGCTGCTTCCTCAGAGAGAGGATCAAGACCACTTGTCCCACCTTCAGGGGCCTCTGCAGGACTAATCACTGTCCCATTATTATGCTCTTGGGGTGAAAGTTGGGGATCCTTCCAGACCCCAAAAAGCTCTGAGATGAGGAAGGCTCATTCTTTGGTCAACTCCAAAGCCACACTGACCTCTAGGCTAAAAATCCACTCTTGCCTGTCCTTTCCAATCTCATATTTTGACCAGTCCATGCTGTCCAGAGTAGTCCACCAGAGTTTAAGCAATGGGATGATATATCATACACATATTCTGATAATATAATACCAGCAATATAAAAATGTTCCAATTTCAATGTAAGTTCATCCCATTATGAAATTCCTAAGGAAAATTTAGAGTCCAAGAGTGAAGCCTTCTGGGTTTTACAGCTTAAAATCTAAAGAAATTGAGGTCTTAGTTTCTTTCCACTCTTACTTCCCGTTCTGTCTAGCCTCGGCCAGAGGAGATTCATTTAGTGCCCAGATGGGGTCAGAGCCCCTGCCATCCTTCTCTGGAACTTGTGTGAATTCTTCAGGATTCCCTGATGTAAAAATAATCAAATCCAAAGTCTTCCACCTGCCTAAATTCTTAAAGAGCCCCAAGACCCTCAAATCTCTATAAGCCAGCAAATCCAAAATGTGCAGTGTAAAAAACACATATTATGTTTGTCTCTCCAGTGAAGCCTCTCCTGGTTCTGGTAATAGACTTCTGTTCATGTGAGCTCAGATGGCTCAGGAGACTTCATTGGAATCGTTCTAACTGGAACCAGACCCTGGGCACCGCCTCTGCTTTCCAGTCATGAGGCTGTGGCGGCAGCATCTTAGAATTGTTAGTGACAGCTTTCATGTCACACGGAGAAGAAACCAGAAATGGTCAGAGTGTCCAGAGGCTGTTAGAGTCCTGGTTCCGAGGTTCAATCCTTAAGGCCAGCTGAACCCCCTCACTTCAGAACATACAGCTCCACAAAACAATGAATTTGGGGACTTATATGAGTTCAAGTTGGGGTTTTGGCCACTTGCAGTCAGACCCTGATGGATTAATCAAGATCTTCTATGAAAGTCAAAAATAACTTTCTTGAAGCTACCCCCTAGCCAGTACGTTTAGTCACAAAACACTGCCAGTGTGCAGACAGACACCCCCCCCCCAAAATTAAAGCAAATACCAGCCAGGGATGGCTGCCATTCCTAGCTGAGGGCTCTGTGCAGCCCACCCAGTCTGGCAGTTGATGCTGAGGAGAGGAGTAGACAAACTTGGTTAAGAAGGAAACCCCCAAAGGAATGTTAAGAGCTTTTGAAATAAACTAATACAGTGAATCTTGGAACACTGAGAAAAATAAAATTAAGATGTTAAAAAAAAAAGAAAGAAACTAGTCCCTTAAAACCCCAAAAATTTTAAAATTATTTCTTAAGTATACTAAGGATTGCTCTTTAATGCAACAAAACCTTCGTGTTTATTTAAGTCTCCCTACTTTGTCTGTGTTTGAAATGCAAGTTTTACTTTCCACTGGAAACCGCCAAATACTTCCCAGACTGAAATGAAGAAAACACAGATGCAACCATGAGTGTTTGACGAAAAATTCAATCAATAAGCCAGAAAAGGTTAGGATGTAAATCGGGGGGGGGGGGTTTGAATCAGTGTGATCTACAACTTTGAGACTATAATTCCAAGGAAAGGTGGAAAAATTCAGCCCTTATCCATAAGATACCAGACATAAAAGGAATAGTCACAAATGTAGAAACAACCAGATGGTCGGCAACACATGGGCAAAACACTGGAATGCCCGGCCAAGTTTTAATAATTTGTCAAATGGATGGAATTATATTTGCCAAATAATTATGATGCTCCCCTCAAAAACAAATAAGTACAACTAAAAAACAAAACAAAACAAAAAAGGGCATATACAGGTTGTTTTGCAATGGTGTGAAAAAAAACTGATATGAGTATAATCTACATACAGTTGACTGCATTTTCCACCTGGAAGACTAGGGCTGGGTAGACATAGTCTGAGTATTCAAATAATGGACTGGCTCCTCTTCTGACATTTCACAATATGAATGGGGTTCAATAAAATTGTTTTCCACAGTTGGCATGTTTCTCTATGGATAACTGCTTTAAAAAATAAAACCTAGGTCTGGAAGTCTAGGTCCTTGGAGTCTTTAAACTTAAAAAACACTCCAAAGACCAGAAAGACCTCTGACCCCACCATGGGGAAGCCACACAGCACTATCCTCGAATCAGAGAGAAACACCAAGGCAAGCAGATGTCCCAGGTCCTTCAGGAGATCTGAGGGCAGCCAGGGCTCTCCAGACTTTATCCCTGGCCTGCATTCCTCAAAACCCAATCCATCTTCCCTTGTCCCAACGTGCTCTCCTGTTACTGGGTCCCACCCCCATGCCTAACGTGTCCTGTCACGTTCACCTATTGAGGGCATACACAAGTAGAGTGAGAAACCAGAAGACTCAGAATGCCCCAGACAGCTCTGGTGTGTGGCTGGGGCACCCTGACCCTCACTGCCGGCAGACTTTCCTAATGAACAGAGGGATGAGTGAGGCCACTAGGCTCAGTGTATGCTCTGCTCACCTCTTTCCTCAGCTAAACCTGAGTTCCCTGCCCTTGTCCCCAAACCCTCAGGCTATTCCAGTATTTTGATCACAACAAAGAATCATTTTATTCAGAATAAATGGCCAAATTCACAGGCGTACATGCCAATGAGCTTATAAGGGCACTAGATGGTCACCGAATACAATTGTGAATCACATTTTTTCTCCATCAGCTCAAAGAAGCCAAATGAAGCCATCCAAATCTCAAAACTCATGCCACTGGCCAAACTTGAGTAGAGTTTGTCTGAGTCCATTTCTATGCTCCCCAGACAGTTAGCACTGCCATCACCTTCCTCTGCCTCTGCGCAAGCATTTTCACCTGGGGCAATTCTCAGGTGGCTACATGTCACAGAAAGAGGCATCTTCATATGTAGCTTTGGTAACCTGCTTCCCTGGGTCGTGGGGTGGGGTGGGGGGCGAGGGGGCGTGGTAGTGTTGCACATAAGCTGGCCATGCCCTAGGCTGCCCAGCACTCCTGCCAGGACATGAGAACTTCCCAAGGAAAGATCCTCAGTGTTGCATGGGCTGTACTTTCTTTCCTGTGTCCCTTTCTCCTTAGGATTTGACCCCCAAGCTCCCACCCAAGGCCACCTGCACCCAAAAAAGGCTGTCATTCAAATGCTACTCATCTCACTACCCTCAAGGGTTTATGGTTTCCTATGGGAAATTTCTGCCTAGAATGTTCTAGATTCTTTTTTTTTTAAAGATTTTATTTATTTATTTAACAGACAGAGATCACAAGTAGGCAGAGAGGCTGGCAGAGAGAGAGGGGGAAGCAGGCTCCCCGCCAAGCAGAGAGCCCGATTCGGGGCTTGATCCCAGGACCCTGGGACCACGACCTGAGCTGAAGGCAGAGGCTTAACCCACTGAGCCACCCAGGCGTCCCGAGAATGTTCTAAATTCTAGGTTGTTTATTTGTATTGTAATTGTATTGTATTGTATATTTGTATATTGTATTGGGGGTTGTTTATTTGTATTGTATTGTATTGTTTATTGTATTGTTTATTTGTATTGTAGAGGCAGAATATGTGTTAATATAGTTTACCTCACATTAATCCCTTTCATTATCTTCCTTCCTCCCTGTCAGCCACCTTGGGGAAGATCTATAAAGCAGGAAAACACACAAAATGGACAACAAAATGAAGCAGCAAGGAGTTGTTTCAAAACAAGCAGCAAGTGGAAAAACTAAAATCAAATGATCAAGCCCAAAGAATATTCTTAAAGTGAATCTGCCTTCTCCCTCAAGATGTCTTCTGAGATGTTTTAAGTTGAATTTTTATTAGTTTCACTCAAGAATGGCCAGTTTCCCAACTAATTTATGACAGTTTAAAACTTGCACTAAATTCAGAAAATGTCATGGCAGATCCATTTCTGGCTTCTTCCTCCCTTGACTTCTTCCACAATAGAAACTGGGATGCTAAATATCCATGATCCTTCAGCCTTCCCAGTAGCCATGGGTGGTCATGTGATCCATTCTAGCCAATGACACTTATGAGGAAGTTATTGCTATCATTTCCAGGAAAGTGTTATAAAGGGGATAGGACCCGCTGTCTTGTGCTTTTGACCTTTTGTACCTTCCTTTATTCCCCCATGGGATGTCAACATGACACCTAACCAGGCAGCAGCCATTTTGGAACATGAGGTGACAAGCCTGGGTGTAATGGCCCAGCCTAGGATGGCAGACTAGAAAAATGGAAAGAACCTGGTTAGCCTCTATGCTCCTGAGATTATTGATGAGTGAGATAAACAATTCTCTTACCTGTTTAGCCAGCGTTTATCAGATATTATGCCGTTAGTACCCAGTCCATTGCTACCTGGTGTCATCATTTCTGGACCCATAAAATCAAGCCACTTTTTCTCTTGATTTCTAAGTAAGAGCTGCTTTGTTTTAACTTAATTTATTTCTGTTGTTGTTGTTAAGGGACCTGCTCTGGGAATTTGATTTTGACAATGTCAATACTTTATTTGTCAGTATGCCACAGACTTGAGTCAGTACATCTGTCCAGAAAATGATGCAGCCAAAAACTAGAGTAAACTTAACCCACAAAGCTGGCAGAATTTGATTGTTAGGATTTGAAGTTTTAAAGCTCTTGGCCATTTTGTTCAGGAACTAATAATATAAGCAAAAGCTACTCTTCCAGAGAAAAGACAAGAATGTTTCCCCATATAAACCACCAGCTTTCCAGAATGATTTAGGGAAATGGAACTGGAGTTATTGGACAGATATATTTATTTAAAAAAAAAAAAGTAAGAAAACAAGAGACCGAGAAGTGAAAATACCTATGGATTGAAAAGGAATAGAGAGCTCATGCCTGCTGTTGACTGTCATCAGAGATCCCACTAGACACCAGTACTTTCCAGGTTTTTGTGGGATCTTTTGCACATTCTTCAAATTCAATTCGCAACTGAGGAATAGTTTCTCAAAGAATTACCATTGTTTGCTAGTCCAGCTTAAAGTCAGCCTACTATAAACTGCTTGACATGCCAGCCAAAAAAAAAAAACTCCCTGAAAATTCATTCCTTTTCCCAAAATGTGAAAGTCATTGTCTAACTATGTTAAACACTTGGGTATTACTGTCACTGAAATCGCCACTCATCTTACTCAGAAAGCTCCCTGAAAAATACCCTTAGAAGATAAGCCAAGCAAATGTTGTGAAGAGACAGGTATGAAACAGAGTAAATGAGACAGACATGACCAGAAGCCAATGACCACATGGGCCCAATGACAACCCAGACTACTACTAATAATCATCTTTTAAAATATGCTCTTATATTTTAAAAATTAATATTTTAGATCATCAGTTAATGGTTATGAATAAAGGCATGGGCAAACAATCTCTCAATAAAGAGGAAAGAAATGCTCAACACACTTCATGAACAAGGAGTTTAGGTTTTGTAGTGGGGTCATATGTAATCAAGAAAAAATAGAGAGGGAAGTAAAGAAAAAAAAGTAATGAATATTTGTTATTTACCTATTTAGTAAGAGTCAGACATCTCATTTATTTCTGCAACAGACATATGTTGAATACCTACCATGTGTCAGATTCTGAGTTAGGCACTGGGGACTCAGAGGTGATTAAAAAGAGTTCTAGATTACCATGACTATCAGCTCTTGAATCTCCATAAAAACTGTATCAACTGTGCTTTGGTATCCCCATTTTAATAAATGAGGAAACTGAGTCTCATAGAGTTCAGTGACTCCCCAAGGACACACAGTTAGTAAGTTATGGTGTTAAAACCAAGACAAATCCAAAACCAAAGACAACGCTCTTTATACTACTCTTTTTTGCCTCTCAGCAGCAGTTACAACTGAAAGAGATAAATGTAGGCCTGGACAGAAATCAGAACCAAAGTTATAAAACTGTAAGTTATTGGGGTGCCTGGGTGACTCCGTTGGTTGAGTGTCCAACTCTTGAACTCAGCTCAGGTCTTGATTTCACAGTTGTGACTTTGAGCCCTACACTGGGCTCTGCACTGGGCATGGGGCCTACTTTAAAAGAAAAACAAAACTGAAAGATACTGGTGACACCAGAATTCATGGTGATACCTGAGCTCATTGTGCTAAGTGAACTCTTACAAATACTAGGAAGAGTCCATGTTGCCAAACACTCATCTCTTGGTCCTTGACTTACTCTATCTACTTCCAATGACAGCTGAGGGGTTCTCCTCAAAGTACCTCTTCTTCTGTCTTCCCTGACCCCACTGTCACCTGCTTTCCAGGACACCATCCTCCCTGGTTTCTCTTCCACATCATTGGTCTCCTTTGCCAGAACTCAAACGTTAGAGTACTCCAGAATCAAGCTTCTGGCCCTCTCTCTTCTCTGCATGCACACCCCCTTTGTCTTCTCTCCCTCCTTAGCACATCTAATCCATGATTGCAAATGCCATCCATAAAGTCATGGCTCCCAAATTCATAACTCCAGTCCTGGCTTTTCCTATTTTTTTAAAGATTTTTTATTTATTTATTTGACAGACAGAGATCACAAGTAGGCAGAGAGGCAGGCAGAGAGAGAGGAAGGGAAGCAGGCTCCCTGCCAAGCAGAGAGCCCAATGCAAGGCTCTATCCCAGGACCCCAGGATCATGACCTGAGCCGAAGGCAGAGGCCTTAACCCACTGAGCCACCCAGGCGCCCCGGCTTTCCCTATTTTTTTAAGATTTTATTTATTTGAGAGAGAGAGAGAGACAGAGAAAGCATGACTAGGGTACAGGGCAGAGGGAAAGGGAAGAGCAGACTCCATACTAAGCATGGAGCCCAATGAGGGGTTTGATCCCAGGCCCCCAATTCATGACTTGAACTGAAGGCAGATGCTTATCTGACTGAACCACCCAGGCACCCCTGGCATTTCCTTTGAGCTTCAGTGTATCCAACAGTGTACATGACATCTCCAGTGGGACCCAAAGAATATAGATATCTGAAGAATGACTGGAAAGAAGACATTTTAATTTGAACCATTAGTTATAAAGAGGAGAACAAGGGAAAAAGTTGCATCTTGGAGGACAGAAGTGGAAAGACTTTCAGGAAGAAGGGTCTAAAACAAAAGAAATAGGTTACCAAAGTTTCTCTTGGAAAATATAAAACTGAATTACTTCCTCTTCTACAGCTATCCTCAAGGACTGATGCAACAATAAAATGTGAAAGAAAATCATAAGGCACTCAACTAATGTGGAGGCAGAAGAGCCACAGAGGGGATGATGTCACCAATTAAAACCCAATAGAAAATGACTGGGCATAATTCCCAGTACCTGGGCTCTTGGTCAGTTCTCCCTCCTCACATAGCAGGAGTGGGCTTGGGGTCTTCATTTTCCTCAGGAAATAGTCTTTGGATTAAATTTTAAAATCTTAAAAGTTGAAAGGAAATTTAGGTAATCTGGTCAACTTCCCCTTTTCAATCTGCCTATCAATTCTGTGCCTAAAACAGTCTTCAGTAGTTTCCATGATTAGACAGATCTACCTAGTCAAATTCCCCACATCCCCCCCTCTTCAAAGGTATATCTCCATGAATGTGTTCCTCAGCTGGGTGACACAGAGTTAGTATGAAAGTTGCTATACAAGTGAATACAAGTGAATAAATTCACAGCTGTGTAAGGAAGGCAGTGATCTTCAGGCTTTGGAGGGAAGCACTGTACTCATGCATGAAAAAAAGAGTAAGGGTATCAGACATTTAATATCAACTGAATGCTACTAATTATGAACATTATCAGGGCTCAGAGGATGAGGAAAGGAAGACTTTCTCAAGTCAGGATGATCAGAGAGCAAAGTACAACATTGGTGAGATTCAAGGAGGGTCTTTGCCAGAGATTTCCCCCATGTGTGGGAGACCTAACCAGTGCTTTCTGCAGCTTGAATTCTTATTTTAAATTTATTTATTTTTATTTAAATTCAATTAACATATAATGTATTATTAGTTTCAGTGGTAGAGGTCAGTGATTCATCAGTCTTATATAATACCCAGTGCTCATTGCATCCTTATGCCCTCCATCACTAAGTTACCCCATCCCCCCATCCTTGTCCCCTCCAGCAACCCTCAGTTTGTTTCCTATGCTTAAGAGTCTCACAGCTTGAATTCTAAGAGGAAATTTAATCAAGGCGTTTCTGTGAGTCTAACCCAGCCTGCCCTTTAACCCTGAGAATGCTGGGAATTGCTTCCTATAATAATAACTCTTTATAATTTCAGAGCATCAGTGGACCCCACAGAACTCATCCCAGAAACTTAGTTCAAAATCCTCATGTTCCTTGAGAGAGACACTTAAGCTGCTCAGACAATAGCCTATGTCTCATCTCCAAGACTTCTTCCTTCCTAGGTATTAGAGTCAAAATGTGGTGATGACACAACTATAAAATAAGATCAGCCTGTGTCTCAGGGAAGTTGGGGAGCATAGTGTCCTCTGCCTCTATTTTCTCCTCCTCTTGGCCCTGGTTTGCTCAGATATCTGCAGGTACATGTGTGGATTCTGAGAGTTATGAACCACAAAAAGTGGTTTTAATTCTCCATCAGAAAATAATAGAAGGCAAATGTTGGATGGGGTAGGAAATGTGAAAAAACAGAGCAGGCCAGAGCACATGTTACATGTTACAACAGAAAAAAGGACATGACATTTTTCTATGACATAAAGAATGTCCACAATTAGATAGTCTGTGAGAGAGCAGGGCTGCCTCACCTCATCACCTAGAAGTCTTGACTAGAGACCATAGTCTAGATAAGAGAAAGATAGTGGTGCATCCCAAATTTTATTGAACAGGAAAAAAATAAAGATTGAGTAAATATTCAGGTGAGACCCCCAGGAAAATTCCTCACACAAATTTACTGATTTCTCCTGCTAATCTTATAATTCTATGTATATCAGTGTAAAAACATTCAGAACTTGTTGAACAACAGTGGCAAGAGTGGGCATCCTTGTCACGTTCCTGATCTCATAGGGAAGGCTGTCAGCGTTTCCCCATTGAGAATGATATTCACTGTGGGTTTTTCATAGATAGATTTTATGAAGTTGAGGAATGTTCCCTCTATCCCTATAGTTTAAACAGTTTTAATCAGGAACGGATGCTGTATTTTGTCAAATGCTTTTTCTGCATCAATTGAGAGGACCATGTGGTTCTTCTCTCTTCTCTCATTGATTTGTTCTATCACATTGATTGATTTGTGAATGTTGAACCACCCTTGCATCCCAGGGATAAATCCCACCTGGTCATGGTAGATAATCTTTTTAATGTACTGTTAGATCCTATTAGCTAGGATCTTGTTGAGAATCTTGGTATCCATATTTATCAGGGATATTGCTCTGAAATTCTCCTTTTTGATAGGTCTTTGCCTGGTTTGGGGACCAGGATAATGCCAACTTCACAGAAAGAGTGCACTACTGGGTATTTACCCCAAAGATACAGATGCAGTGAAAAGAAGGGCCATGTGTATCCCAGTATTCATAGCAGCAATGACCACAATCACCAAACTGTGGAAAGAGTCAAGATGCCCTTCAACAGACGAATGGATAAAGAAGATATGGTTCATATATACAATGGAGTATTATGCATCCATCAGAAAGGATGAATACCCAACTTCTGTATCAACATGGACAGGACTAGAGGAGATTGTGCTGAGTGAAATAAGTTAAGCATGGGGCGCCTGGGTGGCTCAGTGGGTTAAGCCTCTGCCTTCGGCTTGGGTCATGATCTCAGGGTTCTGGGATCAAGCCCCGCATTGGGCTCTCTGCTCAGCTCAGCAGGGAGCCTGCTTCCCTCTCTCTGCCTGCCTCTCTGCCTACTTGGGATCTCGGCCTGTCAAATAAATAAATAAAATCTTTAAAAAAAAAAAGGAAGACGTTAAGCAGAGAGAGTCAATTATCATATGGTTTCACTTACTTGTGGAACATAAGGAATAACATGGAGGACATTAGGAGAAGGAAAGGAAAAGTGAATTGGGGGAAATCAGAGGGGGAGATGAACCATGAGCGACTGTGGACTCTGAGAAATAAACTGAGGGTTTTGGAAGGGAGGAAATGGTGGGATGGGTGAGCCTGGTTGTGGGTATTATGGAGGGCATGTATTGCATTGAGCACTGGGTGTGGTGCATAAACAAGGAATCTTGGAACACTGAAAAAAAATAAAATAAAAACATTTGGAACTTAACTCTATATCTGATGAGTAGAAGTTAATTAGAAAGTACTAGATGATCCTATATTGCTACACATCACATTCGATGCCATTACTTATTGCTACATCAATCCTGATTTCATTATTAAGTCTTTGTATCCCTGTGCCTCAGAGCCTAGCATAGTCACTGGTCACAGAAGATATGAGTTAATTACTTAATGACTTACTTTATGAATGAAGGATTCAGCCAGGTTTGATCTATGAATTAGGAGAATTGAATGTGCGTAGGTCTTTGGAACTCTGGGTTGACGGTTCAGCACAGAGTACAACACAGTGACTCATGTCTTCCTACGGCTCAACTATGGCCCACTGTTGGAAGCTGCAAGAATTCTTTCACCTACTGAAAAAGAATTGTGTTGGTAGGCGTACCATATGTTGTGGGTTGAACTGTGTCTCCCCAAAAGCTATGCTGAGGGCTAAGGCCCAATATCTGTGAATGTGATTTGGAAATAGGGTTTTTGCAGATATAATCTAGTTTAGATGACGTTATGCTTGATTAAGTTTAGCCATGATCCATTGTGACCACTACCCTTATAAGAAGACTCAGAGAGAAGACCATATAACAAAGGAGACAAGAGAATGGAGTGACACATCTATAAGCCAAGGAACATCAAGAATTGCTGGAAACCACTAGTCACTAAGAAGAGACAAGGATGGAGTCTTTTCTAGAGCCTTTAGACAGAATATGATCCTGCCTTACAGATTTCAGACTTCCAGCCTCCAAAACTATGAGAGAATAAATCTCTGTTGTTTAAAGCCACCCAGTTTGCAATCCTTTGTTATGGCAGCACTTGGAAACTGGTATGCCATGAAATATAATTCTCCAGCTGCTGATGGACTTCCAACACAAGCCAACACTCTTCAAAAATCAGGGTCTGACCTCACAATGTCACAGTAAGATGGAGGCAGGACACTGCCCCACACTTGCCACCCCCACGTATCCTGTTCTTGTCAGGTCATGTACTTAAATATATTTGGTGTATACCACATGTAATCAATACCAAAGAAAGCACACATCAATACCAGCCATGCCATTCAGCAAATATTTATTAAGCATCTTCTCTCTGCAGGCAGCATATCATTCTAGGCAATGAGGAGACTTCAGTGAATAAAACTAACAAAATGTCTTGCTGTCATGGAGCTTATAGTGCAATGGAGGACAATAGCCAATTATCAACTACAAAAGCAAAGTACATGAACTATCAGGTGGGGTTAAATGTTGTGGAGAAAATTAAGCCAGGATAAGAAGTGTTGGGGGGTAGGGATAGGATTACACTGTTAAACTGGGGAGAAAGTGGTCACATAATGCCTCATGAGATGTTGCATAAAGAATCTGGAGACAGTGAGAAATGTACCCATAGATGTTTATGGAAAGTTGTTTAGGCAGAGGGAACAGTAAATACAAAGGCACTGGGGCTGGAAGATCCCCAGCACATTACAGAACCAGCAAGGAAGCCAAGGAGCTGGAGCTGACAGTGAGGGAGGGTGTGGTATAGAAGATGATTATGTGTAGCCCTGAAAACTTGTTGGGATTTGGGTTTTTATCTAAGAGAGATGGGGAGCTACTGTGACTTCTATGACTTCATGCATCACATGAAGTAAGAACTACTGGGACTCCCGTTTTGAGAATAGGGTATAGGGAGAGAGGGCCAAAGCAGAGAAACCAATGAGGAGGTTCTTACAGTAATCCCGATAAGGTGGCCTGGACCAGGGTGGCAAGCAGTACTTTCCTGCTATGCCAAATTACATACCATGAGATCTCAGAACATACAAAAACACCGGCAAGCTAACTGTAGTGATCTCAAGCAGAATGGGTGAAAATACTTCTTAAAAATAGGCTTTTACCAATCTCAAAAGGTGACATATTCCATAGTTCCATTTATATGACATTCTCGAAATGCCAGAATTATAGAGGTGGAGAATGGTTGGTGATTGCCAAGGGTGAGGTGGAGTTAGGTAAGAAGGAAGGTGAACGCACATACACACATGGCAAAATTATGCAGGAACCCACACAAGCCACAGGTCACACTGGTGAGATGGGAACAGTAGTGGATGGTAGAGATGTCAGCTGCCTGCCAGACCCTGCACTACAATTATACAAGCTGTCACCTTTGGGAGACACTGGGGAAAGGATACAGGAGATCACTGCATTTTTTCTTACAATTGCATGTGACTACAACCACCTCAAAGATGACACTTTAAAAAGCCGTTCTTGGGGCGCCACGGTGGCTCAGGTGTTAAGCATCTGCCTTCGGCTCAGGTCCTGATCCTAGGGTCCTGGGATCGAGCCCCACATCGGGCTCCCTGCTTAGCAGGAAGCCTGCTTCTCCCTCTCTCACTCCCCCTGCTTGTGTTCCCTCTCTCACTGTGTCTCTCTGACAAATAAATAAAAATCTTTAAAAAAAAATAAAAATAAAAAAATAAAAAGCCGTTCTTGAGAAATAGTCCTTTGTGCCTACAGTGGAGTCCGAAATCCTAATCCAGATGCTTGGGGAATAGAGCACCCCCGGGGTAGACTCCTAATAAAGGATCACTGAATGCACCCTCGGAAACTGAGCCACAGCCCTGCAAAACACACCAGTCTCACTGTGGAACAGGCTTCCCGAAGCTTTCTGTTTTCTAGGTGGAAGCAGCTGTGTGGCACCATCACGTCTCTCTAGGGGGACTTTATTTTATAAAACTCTGCTGTCATAAGATGGTGCCACTAAGAAGGCAGTCTGCCCAGCCATCATCTGGCCAACAGCAGCCCCTGGCCAGGGTCTTCAGAAGGCTGCCATCGCCTGGCCTGGCTGAGGTTGCTGCTCCCAAGCTCCTAGGAGACCACACCTGATTGTCGGAGTCCCTGGCCTCTTCCCCTGCCCAGCGCTGTGAGTTCTGGCTGCAGTGACTGCCAGAGGGATTTCACCCCAGACAAACATGGCGTCCTCCCAAGTTAGCCATTGTGGTGCACCCAACCTCTCACTGCAATGCCACCTAGTGTAACCATAGAGCTGGTGCTATGGAACCCGCCATCCACCCTGTGCCAAGGACAGCACAGTCACCTTCTCAATCTGTGTTTGTTGGCTCTAACCAACCACCTGTCCACCACATAACAGCCTTCAGACCCCCAGAACGAGTAGATGCTTAGGTGGCCTTTGAACGGAGTGTCACTATTTAGACTCTAAGAGCCTGCATAAATAATATCCATTGATTTTCTCCTTCCCAAGTTACCCACCACTGCTGCCCCCATGAACTCCTAAAATTACTGATACCGTTTTTTCCCTTGGAAACTAAATTCCATCCCCAGAACCACCCTTGACCCCAAAGCCATTGTATTCAACTGTTTAGCTCCCCCATCTTAACTATAATCTACCCACATGTGGAGGCATGAGACTCATGGTAACTTGGAACCCATTCCAAGATCAGGTTGTGCTATGCTAGAACATTTCAGATAGAACTGAAGGTAAAGATAGTAGTTAGGAGGTATCAGCTTGGTCTATAAAGTAAGGAGAAACCTCCCAAATCTCAAATAAATCAGAAGATATTAAAAGAACCCCCTCCCCTCTAGCCTGATCCTGCACTGTCCTCCAATCAGCATCTGTGCGACCTCCCACTGTGCGCACTCCTTCAATGGTCATTGGACCATCTAGTAGGGCTGTCCTTCCAGCCCTGAATGCAACCCTTTCCACAGGGGCCACTTTGCAGGATCCACCAGAAATGCATATTTCTTCAAAATTGTCACAATGCTCTTTGCCTCTCTGTGCCTTCACACACGGCATGGTTCTCCTTCACCTGAAATGTCCTTCCTTGCTCTCCTTCCCTAAGTAATGCCCACTCCTCTCCTCAAAACCCAGCTCAAATATGGCTGTCCTGGATGTCCAATCCAATTCCCCCCACCCCCAGGGACTGTCCTAATATGCACCGCACTGTGTGCATTCCCTCCCCTACTCCCCTCCGCCTATGCCTTCTGGACAGAGGGACTGTGTTTATTAGATTGGTATCTCTGCATCTGACATGTATTAATGCTGACTGACTGAATGAATGGATGGATGGATGCCCTTTAAATGGAGACTCACGCAAAGTTATCATCAGAAGGGACCCTTAGCCATGTCTATAGTCTGATCCCCTCACTTTGTAGATGAGAAACAAGCCTGCAGAATTATGAGCCGCCCAAACTCACACAGTGCAAATCAGCAGCTGAGTCAGGTGAAGCAAATGTGGGTGAAGAGATGGAACCCAATAAAATAATCCCTAAAAGACAAATCCCAGAGTTTAGAGAATACTGTTTTCTGAGAAGTTCCAAACACCTTAACAATAATGCTCTTACAGTCTTCTCACCTCTATGAGGTGACATAGATTAACAACTAATGTCTGTCAGCAGTGTTCCTTGATTTAAATGGTCTGCTGTAAACAAACTTGAATTCTGGGAACCTTGGGTTACAATACAAGGCTGACAGGCTCCATCATAAGGATCAGGCATCCACAGACAACCACTCTATTAAACTCTGAGGGTTTCTGTAACTAACTAGACACAGAGCATGGATCTCAAGGGCAAGGTTTTTTTTTTTTTTAAGTCTTTAAAAAGATCCTTTTTAAAAATTAAAAAAATTATTTAAAAAAATCTTTAAAATTTTTTTTAATCTTTATTTTTTTATTAACATATAATGTATTACTTGCTTTGGGGCACAGGTCTGTGAATCATCAGTCCTACACACTTCACAGCGCTCATCATAGCACATACCCTCCCCAATGTCCATAACCCAGCCACACCATCCCTCTCTCCTATCCCCCCTCCCCACCTCAGCAGCCCTCAGTTTTTTCCCTGAGATTAAGAGTCTCTTGTGGTTTGTCTCCCTCTCGATCCCATCTTTTTTCATCTTTTCCCTCTGTACCCCCCACGAACCCCTGTCATGCCTCTCAAATTCTTCATACCAGAGAGAGCACATGACAGTTGTCTCTCTCTGATTGACTTATTTCGTTTAGCATAATACCCTCTATTTCCATCCACGTCATTGCAAATGGCAATATTTCATTTTTGATGGCTGCATAGTATTCCTATATATAGGAATACTATATATCTGTATACATGTGTGTATATATATGTGTGTGTGTATATATACATATATATCACATCTTCTTTATCTATTCACCTACTGATAGACATCTAGACATCTAGGTTCTTTCCATAGTTTGGCTATTATGGACATTACTGCTACAAACATTTTGGTGCATGTGACCCTGATCACTACATTTATATCTTTAGGGTAAATACCCAGTAGTGATACTGCTGGGTCGTAAGGTAGCTCTATTTTCAACTTTTTGAGGAACCTCCATACTGTTTTCCAGAGCAGCTGCACCAGTTTGCATTCCCACCAACAGTGTAGGAGGGTTCCCTCAAGGGCAAGTTTTAACAGGAGTCACTAAGGAAGGGACACTGCCTGCCATGAAGATTGAGCTTGTACCCAATGCCAAATAGATTTTGTAACAGGGAACAGGTTCACTACAACCTCATCTGAACTTAACCCCTACTAGAGTTCAACATGCTTCGGTGTGTGACAGAATCATTTCTCAACAGCCAATGGCAGTGTGACTGCAGACTTAGAAGGGCATTCCGAGCCAATCAAAAGTGGTGGTACCAGCTCCCACTGCCAGCCCAAAGGAGAAAACACGGGGAATTCAGCAAACACCCAAACAGGAGCTGGATTAGCCTGCAGGAAGCACAGAGGATGTGGATCTAAAAGAATGGGGTCCAAATCCCGGGATACCACAAACTACACGACTTTGGGAAAGCCCGCGAACTCCTGGGAACCCAGTTCCCTTGTGGTGAGGGGAGGATGTTACCAACTTCACGAGGTTGCCACGAAAATCAGATGGCATGACATAGAAATGAATGTTAAACTTTGTGGCACTTTTAACTGCCAGTTAGTATTAGAAAGAAATTAAAATGCACACTGAAGAATTCCACGTAAAAATGAAAGTAGAATTGTGTAGAGTGTACCATACAGATTATGATGCTATTATAATTTAATCATCTCCTCCACATACAAGGGGCCACAGCCGGCAAATGTGATTAATAACACGAGCAGCTCTCCAGCTATTCTGCTAGACTCAGAAATCAGCCTTAGATCGCGCATTACTCTCCCCAGATACAAAAAGCATCCTGAGAGGTCAACGGGGAAACTTGAGACTGATTAACCAACTCATTCAAAACTGACTCGCGGTGCTCAAGAGGTCCGTGTCCTCCTCCAAAGTCCCTTGTCCCTCCCCGTCTTCCAGCTGCTGCAGTTCTGGGGCGCCGGCAGAGACGCCAGGGGTCCCCCAGGGCTGAAGGGCCACCGACCTGTGCTTTGGCTTTAGGCTTTCATGCTCCCACTCGCCAAGGATCATTACTAACAAGCACTCAATTCCAATCTTAACGCATGATTTGTCCTTCCTGACTTACTGTCTGAAGGAAGCTTCAATGAGGAGCAAAGCTGACAAAAGGCAAACATTAAGGGAAACCCAAAGCAGATAACTGCACGTTTATCCTAATTTTCTTATCTCTGTAAAGCCACCGCGGCAGGGGCGCCAGTGCAAGGGGCCAGCGGGCTGTGGAAACACCGGCCACAAGGCCAACAGCGCCCTCTAAGGGCCGCTGGGCGCAAGCGCGGCCGCCCTCGGGGCCGAGAGGAAAAGGTAGGGGTAGGGGGGAAGAATGTGTCTTCCTCATGACGTCACCTCTCAGTGGCACAGATTCCTTTTTCAAAATTTCTAAATTTTAACCATCTGGCCCATACTGGAGAAATTTCCTTAATAAAATCAATAATAACACAATTCCCAAAAACAGAATTAAATTCATACTCTTTGCAACAAGACAAGGATAAATTCTAGAAGGAAGGAAAAGATGTTAGCTTATGTGTATAACCAATACCTCTATCCATATGCCTTAATATGTGCTTACTAAAACTGATAAAAGAAATAAGCAATATCTGTCCCTGCCCCCAGCTACCCAGCTCTTGTCAAAGTCACCTAAAATTTCAGGTTTGGATATATTCCAACGTAAATATTCTATGGATTAACAAGTAAGTATATGTATGTTTTCTCTTCTTCATTTTTATACCTTTAAATACTCGCCTCTATATTTTCAGACTGAAATAAAATGTCCTGATAAGAGACTTAATGATAACTTAAGAAATCCCCAGTTCCATAGGAATCATGAAGAAATGTTTGCTCCTCATTCAGTGACAGGTGATGGGGTCCTCCCCTCCGACCCTCACCTGCAGTAGCAGAATAGCAGCCTCCAATGATGGGCATCTCCCAGTCCCCAGAACCTGTGAATATGTGACCTCATGTGGCAAAATGGACTTTGCAGATGTGACTGAGTAAAGGACCTGGAGATGGAGAGATTATCCTGCATTATTCCAGTGAGTCCAATAGAATCACAAGGATCCTCATAAGTGAAAGAGGGAGACAAGAAGGTCAGAGTCACAGAAGGTCAGGTGTGGGAAGGAGCAGAGTGACAGGACCGCTGGGAGAGGCTGCTAGAAGAATGTGGGCACCTCTAGAAGCCTGAAAAGATTCTCTCCAAGACCCTGCAGAAGGAACACAGCCCTTCGCTTTAGCCCAGTGAGACCTATTTCAGAGTTCAGACTTCCAGACTTACAAGATAATAAATTTGTGTTGTTTTAAGCCACTAAATTTGTGATAAACTGTTACAACAATAAATAAGAAACTAATACAACCCCCCCACCCACACACACACTCCTCACCTCCTCCCCTGCCTGTTTTCAGGAAATGGGGCTTTATAACTCAACTAGAGATATGAGTTGGGAATGGCCCGGGGAAGACATATTGATAATCCTCTGGAACCATCCGGTGACAACTCCTCAAGGACATGAATCGTCATTCTGAAATTCTCTTATAACCTCTGATTCCACAGCAACAAATTGCACGCTCAGTTGATGAATTAAACATTTCTTTCATCTGGGTGGGCTCCAATGCACAAGACAAAAGGAAAGGGTATATCCATCCTTTCTTCTCAAGGAGGACAAAAGTAGGTGGGAAACCCTGCAGAGCTGGGCATAGATTGGGCCATAGGAAGACCGTTGAAGACTTTGCAGATGGAAGGAATCTTTCCATTCACTTGGACTAGTGGAGACTGACTAGCTGGCCCAAGGCTGGCCATACTGCATGTGAAGGACACTGCACTGAGTCTCAGAGTCAGGCATCTTGATGGAGGATCTACTTCCCCTTTCTGTCCCAGTGGCTATCAAACTTCCTCTTCTCTGGATTCCTGTCTACTCTTAAATTAATGACCATCTCCCAGAGGTTATATTTACGTTGGTTTTATCTGTTGTGATCTACTAACCAGAAATATAAACTAGGCATGCATTCCTCTGAATGCATTAAATCATTTTAAAATAGCAGCAGTAAGCCATTTCATATTGGCATTAAAAAACTTATATTTTATGAAAAATAACTATTTTCCAAAACAAAAAGAAATGGAAGAGTGGCATTGTTTTACACTTGGGCACATGTCTTCAATAGGAGACAACAGGATCTCTTCTCTGCTTACATCTTCAGTCCATTATAATATGTTGTAGTTGAAGTGCCTGAAGAAAATCCAACTTCACACAGCTCTGTAGTTGGAAAAGTATCTTAACAGCCTCACGAATCTTTTTGGAAAATCTTTGATACTACACCAAAACTCATCAAGTAGCAGTTTCTTCAAGGTTGGTTGCGATGTAGAATCTGAAACTGTATAAAGAGTTTTTCACACTTTGTTACATGAAAGATCCATTGGGCTCTCTTGCACTTTGGCTGGAACTTTTAGCTAGGCAAGACTTGGTAACTTTATGCATTGGTCATTTGGAATTTACTGGTTCACTTGGTTATGCAGGTCATCTAAATGCTGACACATTTTTATAAGACAATATTTAAACCATCACATTCATTTATCTCACCACTGATATTGTTAGAGAAGTTTTTAAGCATTGGGAAGCTTTCAAGTGATATTGGAGATGACTTGGCAAAATTCCAATTTTCGTCTGAAAGCTCAAATTTTATCACTGACAAGACATACTATCAGTTATTTTACTAGAAGTGACAGGTCCCCTTGTTCATCTTTGAGAAGATGTCTGCCAAATACCCAAGTTTGTGGTCATTCTTTCTGGTAAATATGGTGTGCCATGAAAAAAGAAGCTAGTTCAGTTCACAACTCAAACTATCACACAAGAGCTTTTCCTTAGGATTACCTCAGGATTACCAGGATTTTCCTCATGATTTTTCTTCAGGATTATCACTGAACTTGGGCAGTCTGCAGAAGTAATTTATGTCCCTTTCCTGTTCCTTCCCACAAAATATTAAAAAGACATGCATTCAAGGGTAGAGATTTGTGAAATTAATAATTTTTACTGTTGCACCAGGACATTCGTAACTGAAACTGGCATATCTCTTCTTCACTTCAATGACTATTAGTTCATTATGGCACCAAAACCTCAATTCACCCTAAAATACCAGCGGTTTCACCCACCAAGCTTTCTACCTTTGCAGCAAACATCAACACGGTTAAAAAAAAAAAAAAAAAAAAAAAAAGGGCAAACGGTATCTTGCCATTTCTTTGAAGATAGTTTTGACCTTGCAAATTCCCTGAAAGGATATTTAGGTTCTAAAGAAAAAAATTAAAGTCACCCATAACTACCCTAAGAGAACTGCTAGAAATACATGTGAGTGTGTGTCCTCACATTTTTAGAGATATGTATCCTATCAGACTGGCAAGTGCCACTGTAATCTCAATGGTTGCTCAGTAGTTTATTGTAGGGATGGATGTTGGAGACATCACTTGCTTATTTTGGTTTATGTTTTAATGGACCACCAAGGTAAAGGGTTTCTTTTGATCTTTTGTGTGCGCTGCAAATCTCCTCTGTTTTAAGGAACGTTCCTCTGAGCTGTGGTGGCCTGCCATTTAGAGTGGCTCTGGGTGCTTTCATTACAAGGATTCTGGCGCCCAAGGTCTGGGGAGCAGGGGAAAGCTTGACTCAGGCAGCTAGCTGGGCCCATGTGTTGATTCAGCCAGAGAAGGAGCGGTGTGCCCATGGCCTTGCTATCAGACCCAGAATCCAAGTTTGGAACAGCGACTATGACTATGTACGGCAGGACAGACAGGAAGCCTTCCAGAGGAGCAGATGAAATAAATTATGTGCCCCATGATTTCTTTCACAGCAGTGGGGAGCTATCTGCAGATTATATCTCTTCCTTTCTTTCTATTATTTCATTTAAAGACAGTAGATATTCATTTCAAAGTGTGCTGGTCCATTTCTAGTCTGATCATCATTTTCCTGCAAGGCCCACGTCAACACAGTCGAGCAAAGTGCCAGCAAGCATTCCAGCTCCCACATTCCACAGCTCAGTGAATTTACAGAGCAGAAGGCAAGTGAGGGCATAGCATTTCGGGAGCTGCCACACAGAACCCTAACTCCAGGCACACGCAAATGTAACCCGCTGGGCAGGTGGCAGAGGAATCCAGCAGGAGTGAAGCTGGAATCATCATGAAGCCAGGTTGGCATTACTTCCAGCTCCGGCCCATTTTCTGAAACAATAACTCTTCCAACATTCAGAAAACTTAATTTAGTGGGGGGAAAAAAGCCATGAGTTGTAGGTGGGGGAGTCGAAAGGCTTTAAAATAGCTTTATTCTTGTTAACTACTGCACCAAATATTCAGTGAATGCTTTCCTAGAGATTGTTGAGAGAGGAAAACAAAATCTACCACTGGTCCTGCCTTTTAGGAAGAAGTGACTTCCGTCATCCCACCACGCAGCATGAACCAGCTGCAGAGGTACCCACCATAAAGAACTGCAAGACGTGACCCCCCCCCAACTGTCCCTCATTTCCCCTTTTTAAAAGGGCAATAAGGACACTAAATAGCATCATCAAGCAAGTAGCCTTCCTTGGAATCACATCTGAATTTTTATAACCCAGCTGGGAGTGAATAGTATCAACAAAAATGTGGACTTCTTGGATTCCTACAAACTGATGGCATAAATACAAGCCTCGCCGTTTCAAGTGTGGAAATGCCTGCACAGGAGGTGGGAACAAGGGCCACCAAAGGCTTAGGGATGAAAAACCCACCACTAACTTCAACTCTCTGCAGGAAACCTTCAGAACTTCTGATACCAGCACGCTGGTATTTTCTGAAGAGTGCTGCTCAAGTTTCATCCCCGAAAGAAAGCATCCTTCCCATCTCCAGCCCGGTGTCTTCGGGGAAGGGCGAGCTTCTCCCAGATAGGCTCTCCCACTTTCTATCTCCCTTCTCTCAAGACCAAAGTCTTCTCCCAGCTCCACAGTTCCCACCCGGAGGTACTGGCTTCCGTCCGAGTGCCGCGGACACTTGGGCGCGCCGGGGTACCCGACCGCCCCCCGGGGCGGCTCGCAGCTTTCCCCCGTGCGCTTCTAGAAGAGTCCTGCCTCCCTGCCTCCCTTCTGGTCTCCCGAGTGCCACCCTCCAACAGGCATCCCTACCTCCGGGCAGGTGAACTGAAGGAAAGGATGCCCACAGGGAAATTCTGGGCAAAGAAAAATAAGACCCCCACCTCCACCGCAATGTCAAAGCGTCGCTTTTCTCTTTTCTGTTTTTGTTTTTCCTTTGCCTGAATCTCTCCAGGAAGTTAGCCTGACTGCTCGAGTCTCCGGACTCTGGGGCGTTCGACGGCAAAGTTGAAACCAAGGGCCCTGAGGTCCCCAGCACCCATGGTGTCCCCGCGCCCGACTCCCATGCGCCAGGTGCCAAGTGCCCAGACCCCGCGTCCCCAGCCGCCCCTCCGCGCCGCGACCCGCGAGCGATGAGGACGCACAGGTTAGTGACACGACACGCACAGCACAGAGCGGGACAGCGGTCCCCGGAGCAACAGGCAGGGTGGGTGATGCGCGGATGGTGGACAGAGAAGCGGCGAGGAGGCGCTGGGAGTCGGGCAGCTGAGCCCCGGGACTGCGCGTACCTGGAGCCCCCGCCGGGGACACGACGGGCAGCAGCGCGGCCAAGAGCAGCAGCACCCAGGGCAGCGGGCACCGCGCGCGCGGGGCCGCCCCGGCCTCGGGCGCCATCGGGAGCCCGGGGTGCGCGGCGGGCTGGGCGGGCTGGGCGCACCGGCTGCCGGGTGGGCGCTGGGAGAGAGTCAGGGAGCGCCGAGGCGCCGCCGTCGGGTCCTCGCCGTCCGAGTGGCTGCGCGCGCTCTGCGCGGTGACCGCGGCGCCCTGGCCCAGCGCTGACGGCTCCGCCCGCGCACCGGCCGTCGCGCGGTGTACTGAGGCCTCGGGCCGCCCGCCGAGCCTTTTAGTCGCGAGCGGGCGCCCCCTGCCGGCGGCGGGGCGGCGGGGCGGCGGGGCGGCGGGGCGGCGGGGCGGAGGACTCGGGCAGGAGGGGCACCGGGTGCCGCGTCGGCGGTCCTGTGCCCGAGCGCCCCGGAACCCCGCTTGGTGGTTCTGAAAATTCGGTGATTCTCAGGGCAGTGAGAATTTCCTCCCCTTGTCCAACGTCTCTCGTTTTCTGGCTCGGGAAATGGCTCCAATCGCCGCCAAACTCAAGAATGACCTACGATCCCACCGATACCCCTGGTTTCAACGCTGGGGACGGGAGCCACGTCGCTTCACCTCTTTCTGCACATCGTGGCCTTTCCTGCGGCTCAGCCCGGCCTTCCCACATCCCGCGCGCCCAGGAGAGGGCTTTGATGTCCTCGGACCCTGCTGCGCAGGCTGTCCTTTCTGCGGAGGTCATCACCTGCTCCCAGAATCCGTCCTGAAGTACGGGGAATCTCCAGCCCGAGGCCTTAACTGACCTGGCCTCCTCTAGGATCGGTGGTGTTAACACTGCTTCGGAGCTCCCTGTCCTGGACTCCCACCTGTGGTGGCCCGCTCCCGCCCTCGAAAGCCTCGCGCCCCTCCGAGCGGCTGGGAGCGCCCCTGCAGGCGACAGGGACACCTAAGCCAGAGCTGCCGGCTGCCCCGCGGTTTCCGTGCCAAGCTGCTCCGGCTGGAGCTCACAACCTAACCCTGAGCCGGCCCTCCATCCGGACACCCCAAAACTTGACCAGGTTTGTGTCGTTCCACAGAGAGGAAACGATTGTTGAATGAACTGTGGACCGATGAAAAAGAGAAATGCAGTATCTCTTCACCGAAACAAAGCAACAACACATTCTTGACCTTAAACCCTGGCTGGTGCCTCTTGCCTAGTGATCAGCTACGAACCTGTAGTTCCTTCAGCCTTCCTTTTGGGAACGTTTCTCTCGCTTGTCAGTGAGGTTTGTTCTTCATTCATCCTGAGGGTCTCATCTCAAAATGCTTAATCATATATTCTTGAGTGGTATCTCTTTTGTTCTGATTTGCACAACAGTCTTAGAGACACTGCTCTGCATCTACAGAGAGAAAACCAAGGCTCCAAGAGTTTATGTGGCTTGCCCACCTAGTGTAGGTGACGCCCTCCCCCCTCCATCTGACCCCAAGTGCAGGTCTTTTCCACCACACCATGCACCTCCAGATGTATCCTATTTGATTTTCAGCAAAAGCATCAGGATCCAAGCAGAGAGTACAAATAAAAGTGTGTTTTGCTCACCCTGTGTCCAGTACAGATGGATCAGAGACACCTCTTCATCATCCAAATGGTGAGCAATCTTTGTTAGCAGACAATTACACAACACCTCAGTGTTACATCATTCACCTTCTCAAGGTTTGGAAGACATAGGAGAGAAGTGCTGGTTACACTTCCATAAATACATCATTGCCTGAAACATGCTTCCTCTGGGCAGAAGTTCTGACTAGTTTCCGCTGCAAAGCGCTACCAAGGCAAGTCCTCTTCTGTGCAAATATACTGCGAATTAGTGGAATATAAAGGATTAAGACGTCAGATACCTGACCTAGCCTAAGAATCGTGGAAGATTCTAATTGTGAATGTTTTGATTGCCATGATAGGAAAGTCCACAGACCTTACTCTAAGTTTCTGTCTGGTGGCCCCAGGCCATTAGGCAAACATGCTACAAATGGAAGCAACTAGATACCCCAGTTTATCACTCGCCACTTGTCAGTGGGCACAGAACTTGGCTAGATCTAGAGAAAACATTCATTAATCTATTCCTTTATATGACCTTGGTGGAACAGCTGTTTTTGCGTCAAGTAATGTGTTAGAATCTAGGGATAAATTGTGACTGAGGCTCAGGCAGCTCCTTGCCCCAAAGAGCTTACACACAAAAATTTACAATCCCAAGCACCGGGCTATTTCAGCTGTGAAACTTACGGATCTCATTCTAAATGCTGCCTACCCCTTCTCTTACTTTATTCTCTTTTTTCCCCAAGGAGGGCTTTAACCCTGCATGTAATTTCCATAGGCAGACCTCACTCAGCGTACACTCACTCTAATCCTGCAGAATTAAGAGGTCTAGTTTGGGGAGAAGGCATTAGTAAGCCGGGGTGGAACAAAAGCTCCAAATGTCCCGTCTCTGAGTTGCGGTTGGCAGTTGGAGAAGTTGGCTGAGGCATTATGCTAGCAAAACACACGTCTGGCTGCCTTCCAGCCTGCGCTGGCCCGGCCCCGCCTCCCGTCGAGAGCAGAACAGGGCTGCAGTTCGGTGGTACAACAGAGGCACAGAGCTGCCAAGCATAGAGCATGTCACACCAGCCACATGCGTCTCAGACCCCATGCAGATAGGTAGGTATCGGTGCTCAAAATGGGGAAACTAATTATTACTTCAGCAAAACTTTAATGAGCTCCTACTGCGTACCTGGCCTATATTCAGCGGCACAGACTGGTGGTCACCTCTGAAATGGCATGGGCCAGCTGACAGGTGACAGGGGCTTTGCTATCAGCAGCCCAGTGGGGTACCCCCAGGGCAAGCCACAGAAAGGTCCAGCATAATCTTGATGCCCAGCAAGACCCTTGTCTCCCCAGGAACACATAACTGGTAGTATCACGCTACCCAGAGTAACCAGCCCTGGAGAAGGTGATGAGGAAGAGAGATTGTTAGCAGTGAACCCCACCCCCTTTCCTCCTGGGTGGCACCCCCTCTCATACCGCTTGCCCCAGCACACAGCACCCACGGAGCCTCTACCAACCCCTCCCACTACCAAACCTGCTTTCAAGGACATTCTTAGACCTCCTTCTAGCTGAAATGTGAATGACTGATAAGGCTTCATGTACTCTTAACTGTAAGTATGTGGTGCTTTTCAACTCACAAAGAATGATCTTGTTCACCTTCATGAACCATGAAGGAGGAAAACACACCATTATTCCCATTTCACAGAGATACAAACTGAGATTAAACAGTTTGTATAACTAACTGTATATACAGTTATTGTGAGAGCCAAGAGGCAAATCATGACACTCCCTTTGCAAACTCAGCCCTCTTTGCGTTACAGACTAGTCTCCTAAGGCTTCTATGAATTAAAAGCAACAAAATATCAGCAAGGGGAGGGGTATTTAATACTAGAGCTTCTTTTATTTACACTTTAGAAAAGGCACCTTTTTTTTTTTGCATCAGTTTCATAACTAATTCTTTCAGGCCACATTTGAGAAGCAAACTGAGCCCATTTTTCTTACATCCTTCAGAATCTGGATGAAAGTGTCACTCAAGAAGAAACTTCCTATGATTTTGTACCATTCAAATCCATGTGCTTCTCTAACATAACCTTCCATTCCTGGAAGGGCCCTCGTCCTCTGTTCCTGCTTCAGCCATAGTCCAACGACTACCCAGTGGCATCACCTCCATGACCTCTTCCTCCTTTGGGAAACACCCTTTCCTTGGCCCCCAACACTCAGTGCTGTCCTGGCTTCTCTGATTCTGCTACACAATGCCTCCATCTCCTTTGCTGACAGGGCCTTTTCAGCTCTGGCTCTCCGTCTGTCTCTTCTCTCAGTGGAAGGCCTTCTTCCCTCAACCTCTCCTCTCCCCCTGCCCCAATCCTGCTACAATAACTCTGCACACAGCCACCAGCCTTCTTGCAGTTCACTGTACTGCCTCCTCCCACAGGGCTTTTGCACCAGCTGATCCCTTCCCCTATTTTTTCTGCCTTCCTTCCCATCCTTCACAACTCAGCTCATATCAAGGTCTCCCAGACCTCTGCAAGCTGGTAAAATGCACCCCCCAACTGCATGGCCCACTTGAAGTACCAGATAACTTTCCTTTGCAAGCCCTTCTCACGGCCGTGTGTTTATAGTTCTCCAAGTGTTTATCCGTTGTGCATCGCCACCGTGTGACTGTGCGCTCCAGGGCTGAGACCATGTCTGGGTTTGCTCCCCTTGTAGTCCAGGAACTGGCCTGTGACCTGACTCACAAACAGGTGCACAGCAAAAACTGATTGAGTGCATGCAGGCTGGAGGACATTCTGCGCTCAGTAGTACAAGCTTGGTGGGATGGGCCTCTGCAGGAAGGAAGGGTAAGCTTGGACCTCTGCCCTGCTGCCACTCCACTCCCACCCAGATCCTGGCTGTGCTGAACACCCTCCATGCTTAACCAGTGATTCATTGAACCCGTGGGCAGACATCCTCAGGTTAAGAGACCCTCCTGCAAGCACAATGTAGAAAGACTAGACTTCCCCAGGGCGCCTGGGTGGCTCAGTTGGTTGAGCATGTGACTCTTGATTTCAGCTCAAGTCAGATTTCAGGGTCATGAGATTGAGCCCCATACTGGGCTCTGGTCTGAGTGTGGAACCTGCTTAAGATTCTCTCTCTCCCTCTGCCCCTCCCCCCTTTCTCTTTCTCTCTCTCTCTCTCTCTCAGTCTCTCTCTCCCCCTCTCTCCCTCCCTCCCTCCCTCTTAAAAAAGAAAAAGACTAGATTTCCCATTCTGGATGATCAGTGCCTTGAGTCTAGTAATCACAAGCAAATACTCATTTATTGTTTCCAACATGGAGAAGGAATGAGTCTAAAGTAATTGTGTAACAAATTCAGGTTTTTTTTTATTATTATTAATTGGTGACACACATCTCATTTGCTGTTTCTTTAATTCATTCAACAGATGGGTGTTGGGTGCCTTGGGATTTGCAGACATCATAATTTCTCCAATCAGCTCGTGTGTCTGGTTTGGTATATTCAATACTACCCATTGCTGCCAGGGAGGAGTCCATGTGCTTACAAATGTCAGTGATCGCCTTGACCAACACCATCATATCAGAAAGGCAGAGATTGAGGGATACTCCTCTTCTGGTCCAAGGATATGACAGGTTTAGTTTTTTTCGTATTTTTTTTTTCCAGAGGGCTTGTGTTTCAGCTATTCCAAATAGTAGTGACTTAAAGCAGTGCTCATGTGTTGTCTGTCACAGCTTCTGTGGGGCAGGAATTCAGAAGCAGTTTGGTTAGACAGTTATAGCTGCAGGTTTCTCACGAGATGCAGTCAGAATGTCAGCTTTGGGGTGCTAGTCATCTGACGGTTTGCAGGAGCACCCACTTTCAAGAGGATTCCCTCTCATGGCTGGCATGATGGGCTGGCTGTTGGCTGTTGGCCTCATTTCCTCTCCATCTGGGCCTCCAACAGAGCTGAGTGTGCTCAGAACATGGCGGCTGGCATTCCCTACAGTAGGCAGAGCAGAAGTCCAGGAAGAAGCAGAACAACCTTCTGTGATATGTCTTGGAAGCATCTACCACCGCTTACTTCATATTCTATTGGTGACTCAGACCAAACTTGATGCAGCATGGGAGGGGACTACACAAAGATGTAAAAACCAGGAAGCACAGACCATGGAGGACTAACCTGGAGGCTGGCTACCACAGACTGATCCTGTGGCCATGTCCCTGCTTTCCTGCCAATTCCTAGATTCAATGACCAGTGATTTGTTTCTCTTTGAATCTTTACTCCACGCTCACTCCCTTTTGTTCCAGCTGAGGCCGCCCTGCTAGGAAGGCACCCCACCTTCCCAGGCCTCCTCCACAGGATCACAGAACATGACATTCTACCCTCCACTGCCTGTGATGTCCTTCGTCATTGTGTCCCAGTGGCCAGTGTCCCTGAGCATGTTTTTTTGCGAGGTTATGACTTTCTGGTTTGCTTTAATGGCAAGGATTCTTGTGCATTCATAAGATATGACATAGATTTTAGCTCATAAATTCTTTGCAGAGAGCCATCAAGGACAGATTCCATTTGCAGCCTCATTGCATTTAGCAGGCCCCCCTTAAGGATCCTGTGAATGGAAATGACAGTTTCTTTCCGAATTGCTCCCATCGGCCCCTCTCCTCTGTACTCCCTCATGCACCTCCCTTAACCTAGAAGGTCCCTACCCGTTTTTCCTTCACCTAATCAGTTCACTTCAACAATGTTTTTTTGCAGCATGTATTCAAATCTTATGCCACCTCCTCCTGGAAGCCTTCCCTGACTAGACCCTCAAAGAATTTTCTCCTGAAAATTCCTTTAGCACACATTCATAATCATGTGTTATTGTTCCAACTTGGTGGCAAACTCCTATTCCTTTTTGATGTACCATGGAACCATGAAGAATGTAGAGAACATTCTTCTTAGAAATCATTTTTAGAAATCATTTTTAAATACCTTCATTGATTTTTCAACAAACATGTCTGGGATGCCTTCTATATGTCGAGCACTAAGCTAAATACCAAAAGCACAAGCATGAGTAAAACACAGTGTCTGGAATGATCTTTCAGAAGAATGATATTTTGGTGGCAAATCACACACGGTCTGATCATGTATCATTCACTTTAATGTGTGACTTATCTGCCTGGCTTAGTAAGCTTTATATCAAATACAAGTTCAAATGTAGCAATCAAAATGTGGTCACTTTGCATATTGCAATAGTTAGCAAACTCCTAAATAAGGCTAATTAATCAAGCTGGATATTCTCTTCAGGCACTTGTTTGCTTGGTTTGCAAAGCCTAACATGAAGATGTCATTGGAATGTATTTTTAAAAGCAGGATGCATTGTTATAACTGTTGGCAGGAAAGAAAATATGCAAAGTTTCAAATATCACACGGAAAAACTTGAAACTGCTAAACTGCCAAATTATAACTTCTCTGAGAAAAGAGACTGTCAGTGTTCCTCAAATGAGGATGGATAATCTCTCTGGCAAGCATGATCTTCTGCCCACTCCCCTCACTTCCCTGTCTTTGCTCTGATGTCCTTCTGAATGTGGTCACTGGGCTCCATGCACATATTCGAGATTGAATCATTCATTCAAGATTGTATCTCTGGGTTTTTTTCCTCTATTGTCCATATACAATACACATCAGTGGAGAGTTCTTAGCCTTTTAGTCCTCCAGAATTAAGTCCCTTGAAAGCACCCACTGAATACATGCCACGTCCAGTCCAACTTTCCACATAGAAAGCCTTCAGGGGAGCCACTGGGTATAATTGTGCAGTTACAACCACCACGGTCTTCTCAGGGATGTCTCCACTGTGCTCCCTTTAAAACAGATGGGATCCTATAAACACATTTCACCTTTATGTGAAAGAATTATTAAAGATGGGATTGGTATGAGAAAAGCGGGGGATTTGCTACAAAGATGAAATATAGGGGTGCTGCGGGGCTCATTCAGTTAAGTGTCCAAGTCTTGATCTCAACTCCGATCTTTATCTCAGGGTCATGAGTTCAAGCCCCATGTTGAAGTGGATGTGGAGCCAATTTGAAAAAAAAAAAAAAAAAAAAAAAAGACTGAAATAGAACCTGACTGAAAAAGGCAGCTTCAGAGTAGTAGAAAAGAGAAGGAAAGGAATTCTGAGACAAAACACAAAACAACTAATTCCTGAGGGAAGGATATGAATTTGTGTGTGTGCATCTGTATGTCTGTATCTGTGCAACTGTGTGTGTATCTGTGCATCTGCATGTGTGCACATCTATATCTGTGTGTGTGTGTGTGAGAGAGAGAGAGAGAGAGAGAGAGAGAGATGCTTAATGCACTGGAGACATAAGCTTGGTAAGCTGAGGAAACAATGAAAGTATCTTAGAAGGGTGAGCATTTGAGCCAGACCTTGAAGGAGAGATATTGCAAGTGGAAACAGTGATAACAGGACCTTCTCACCAGAGAGACTGATGTGAAGAAGGAGAACTTTGAGAAGTTCAGGTTGGCTGGACTGGAGGATGCATAAAATGCATTAATAGATGGGATACTGGGAAGTAGAATTTATAGAACATGGTATATGTGTGATGGGAAGAGGCATTTTTTTAAGATTTAATTTCTTTGTTTAACAGAGAGATAGAGAGGGAGCACAAGCAGGCAGAACAGAGGCAGAGGGAGAGGAAGAAGCAGGCTCTCTGCTGAGCAGGGAGCCTGATGCGGAGCATAATCCCAAGACATTGGAATCATGACCCAAGCTGAAGGCAGCTGCTCCACTGACTGAGCCACCCAGGTGCCCCTTGGGAAGTGGATTTTAAGGGATCCCATGATTAATCGCTGGGCTTACCACAAGGCAAAGGCTGAATCTGAGCACCCCCCAAGCTCAACATCAGCCTGGACTCCTGAGTGTCCTACATCAGAAACATCTTCTGTCCCTGGCAGAAGCAAATACAAAACCTCTTTAGATGAAAACATCTCCATTTTAGGCCCTCATGATTTCCACAGTTTAAGGTTAATTAGATAAGAAATCACAAACCCTCAAAGAAACAAACACTATGATAATAATCAGCAGAAAAAAGATTCAGGCTCTCGAGTGCTTTAGATATTAGAATTATTAGATACAAAATATGAAATGATTATGCATGATATGTTCAAAGAAATAAAAATAGAATAAAAAGTAAATAATAGTTTGGGGATGCCTGGGTGGCTCAGTCCCCTAAGCATCTATGTTTGGCTCAAGTCATGAGGTTGAGTCCGACATCAGGCTCCTAGCTCAGCCTCCCCTTTGTGCACTCTCTCACTATCTCTGACAAATAAATAAAATCTTTTGAAAAATAATAAAATAAATAAATAATAGTTTCAGAAATACCCAAAACAACTTACAAATGAAAAAAATATTACCATGAATAATAAAAGTTCAGTGGATGGCTAAATAGTAGATTAAACACAGCAGAAGAGAAAATTAGGCAACTGGATGACTGGTCAGAAGAAATTGCCAAGACTGTAAAACAGAGGTAAAGGAAGATGGAAAAGATAAAGAAAAAGACATTAAAAAAAAAATGGGAAGATTTGGCATCTGTCCAATCAAAGCCCAGGAAGAAAAGAGAATATTATGGATTATCATAATTGTTTGCTCATCATCATTATTTGATCTGTTCATAAATAATGTTAATAAATTTGAAAACATCTATGAAATAAACTCCTGGAAAATTATAACTTACTCAACTTGACTCAAGAAGAAATAGAAGGCCTAAATGGTCCTACAATTTTTAAAGAAATTTAATCTGTAGTTAAATATCTTCCCAAAAACAAAATAGCAGTTTCAACCAATTTTATGAGCAAATTCTAAGAAAGATCATTCCAGTCTCCTAGAAGATGGAAATGAGGGAGTACTCCCCTAGTAACATTCTATGAGGTGAACAGAGCCTCAATGCCAAAACTAGGCAATGATGATATGACGAAAGAAAATTGAAGACAATCTAACTTGTAAACATCAATACAAAAATCCTAAACAGCCGAACAAATCCAATCCAGCCAAGTATAAGTATGAAAATATATCTTCTCCAGACTTGCTCTATCCTAGGAATTCAGGAGAGGTTTAACATTAGAATAAATATAAGTAACCACATTAATACATTAGAGGAGAAAAACCATATGGTCTTCTCAGTTAACTCAGAAAAAGTATTAGATACAGGCCTTTAGGTTAAAAAAAAAAATCTTAAAAAATTCAAAACACAAAGGAGACTCCTTAAACTGATGAACAGTATCTATAAAGAACCTGCATACAGCAACACCTTTCTTAATTGAGAAATACAAGAAGCATGGAATGTCCATTCTCATCAGCCCACTACACTGGAGGCCTTGGCAGCCAGCCTTTATTTCAGGAACTTGGCAATTTCTCCACCTGTCAGTTGCACTGCTTGGCACACAAAAGGCAATCTTTTCCATGTATCTTAGTAACAAGACAACACAACTTTATTTACTTAAGCAATCTTCCTATGATCCTATAAGATGCATGTTGGTGATTGTTTTAATTACCCCCAGCTCTTAAACAAAATCTTGCAAAGCCCCTGCTCCCACGTTCTAATTCTCTCTCTTCTGGAAATTTTCTGTTCTTTAAATTCAACAAAAGTAGTTGGAGCAAGAAGAGTGGATAAAAGTCAAATACGTACATTTTTTCCTCTTGTTCATGATGCAAGAAATATTTCAAGAAGTTGGTGGTAGGCATGATTCCATTTCTCAATATCCTTCCTGGTACATACAATTCTTGGTGATAGACTCTTCATTATCACTCATTCTTGTGTATGGTTCCCATCGTCCATGAATAACCTGGACATTTCTCTTTGCACAGGGCAATGAACCCTACATGTACTGCTTTTAATGATGGCATTCGCCCAGTTGGAGAATCTGATTTCTTTTTCATATGCTTCAACTCAAATCATAAATTATTCTACTTCTACAGCTGGTTTTTCTAATATATAATTCAGTAAGAATAAAGTAACTGGCAAACATGATGTTAATTAGAGGAAATTTTTGAAGCATGCTTGACTGTTCTTTTTGCTGGTATTTGACAATTATGTCATTGTTTATAGTTGCTAAGGTGATCATGTGAGAATACTCAGTTTTAGAACACTTGGAGTCCAAGTTTGTGGCTCATGTCCTTGTGAATCACTCGACTTATAAATAAAATTAATTTGACACTGGGCCATTTAATCAACTTTACCTCTGGCAAGCTAAATACAAGCCAGTTGTATTCTAGTAAGAGTAAATGAATTACTTGTTGGCCAACCCCTTGCAGCTAATATCGTTTAGCCCATTTAGAAATAGAATCACTCCACCAGGAAATCAAAGTGGTATTATATCAGGAAAATTGAATAAAAGGAGAATCTCTGGGTATATCACCACAGAACTGCTTAAAGCCAATTAAAAAAAAAAATGAAGTCCAGAAGCTTCCAACTGTTGGTGGAAGTTTAAACTGCGATCTCAGCATCTACAGATATTTACCAAAATATTAAATGTGCATGTTCTTTATGTCATCCACAAACAATAGAGACATGTTCAGGCTAAATTAGGTCATAATAATTTTTAAGATTTTATTTATTTATTTGAGGAGAGAGAAAGAACAGGAGCAGGGGGAGGTAGAGAGAGAAGCGACTCCCCACCAAGCAGAGAGCCTGATGCCGGGCTTGATCCCAGGACCTGGTGATCATGACCTGAGCCGAAACCAAGAGCTGGATGTTTAACTGACTGAGCCACACAGGCGCTCCACCTTTTTTTTTTTTTTAATATTCTGTTTAATTATTTGAGAGAGAGAAAGAGACAGAGAGAGAGAGAGGCAGCACGAGTGGGGTGGTGAGGGGCAGAGGGAGAAGCAGACTCTCTGCTGAGCAGGGAGTCCGATGCAGGACTCAATCCCAGGACTCTGGGATCATGACTTGAGCCGAAACCAACAGCTGGATCTAAACCGACTGAGCCACCCAGGCGCCCCTACATTTGACCACCTTTATAAGATCCCTTTCAGGACAAATCATCCCCAACCTTTTTCCAATTTTGTGTCACTCTGTTCAAGAACCAAGTTCCCAGGAGGGAGTATCTGATTGGCTTAGTCAGATCACATGACAAGAGCATAAGCCACAGAGTTTCCTCTCCAGGAAGGACAAACACTGGCCCCACTTTGTATTTGCTTTAAAAAAGCACAGTGAGGGGTGCCTGTGTGGCTCACTTGATTAAACACATGCCTTCGGCTCAGGTGATGATCCCAGGGTCCTGGGGTAGAGCCCCGTGTCCAGCTCTCTGCTCAGCGGGGAGCCTGCTTCTCCCTCCCTCTCTGCCTGCTGCTCTGCCTACTCGTGCCCTCTCTCTGTCAAATAAATAAATAAAATATTTTTTAAAATAAAAAAAATTAAAAATAAAACAAAAAAGCACAGTGGAAGACAACAATTTGAGATGTGTTCTTATTTCATCTCCCTCTCCCCCAAGGAACTGTTGTCAGACAGACAGACAAAAACAACACGGCTCAATCTCTTGGCAGCAGCACCTGCACATCAGAAAATCTACTCTTCTCCTGCGTCACAGAAGTGGTAAAAACTGTTTCTTAATGGAAAAAAATAGTAAGAATGTCCACTAATAAGGGCGTTGTTAAATAAGATATTGTACATCTGGATAGGAATTCTAGCTTGTCACTGGTGAGTGAAATTAGAGGACACAGAAAGATTCCTAATATACATCCCTAACTGAATCAAGAAAGTTCCAGAAGGGAACTAAAGTATAACAATAGTCACCTACAATTTTAAAAGATGTGTATGGAACAGGAAAGACACATAAAATCTAATGAGAAAACTTCCCTATTTTTGTCTTCCACCAGTCCTTTAAAATAGATCCAGTCTTGCTGGAGTGGAGGGGGGTGGGAAGGATGGTGTGGCTACGTGATGGACATTGGAGACGGTATGTGTTGTAGTGAGTGCTGTGGTTTCTGTAAAACTGATAAGTCACAGACCTGTACCCCTGAAACAAATAATACATTACACGTTAACAATAAAAAAGTTAAATTAAATAAAATATGTCCAGTGGGGAATGTTCATTCTCTACTTAAGGGAAAAATTCAGGCGGTATCCTGGCCTCTGTGAACTCATAGGTAATAAGCAAATGCTATGGTTGCTTTAAGTCATAAGCACAGCATCAACTCAGCAACTGAAGACGTCTAACCTTGTATAATAATAAAAATCCCAGATTTGACTTAAATTAGATTTTCTCCCAACCTGTCCAGTCTGGAACCTGCTGAACTTGGAAGCCTGTAGACCTTGAAGTCTCCTTCCTCTGTTTTCCTTCAGTACGGTCTTCCAACCCTCAGCTTGCTAAAGGACTCTGACCCCACCAGGTTCAGAAGCAGAGAATTCTTGCCCGACTAAGGATCCTACAGGCTGGCATCACTCTTTTTTCTGGGTGCTTTTGGAAGTAACTCACAGGCCTCCTGTAAAGAACATGCAACAGCCCTTTACATGATGTTGGCTGCATTTTTTTCTCCAGATGGCTGTCCCCTCATGTTTGTTGTCTTCGGGAGACAGAGCCACATGGATTCACATGGTTGACACCCAGTGCCCTCTTGGACATGACTGAAAATGGCCAGTTCTCTCTCTCATATGGTCCACTTCTGGTCCATGACAAGGATTCATAAACCCACATCCCGTCCTCCCCACCAGCCGTCTCTGGATGCACACAGTGCACTCAGGTTCCTCCCATCACTGCCTCTGACTGAGAGAAACTCTTCATTCTCAGCAGTGTGTCAGAAGCTGGCCCGTTCTTTCAGAAGGGTCGCCTTAAAGCTCCAGTTGGCTTCAGATAAAGGGGAATCACCTCTGTGTTCCCACCCTTAGGAGAAAAGATAGATATTCAGAGCAACTGAAGTTACTTCTTTTCAAAGTAATTCTCCAGACAAGTACTCTCTAATCTGCAGTGACCTAGCTCTACCACAACCTTTGTGTGAGCTGTTCAATCTGTTCTTGACCATTGATTTTAAAATATCTGCACAGTGGCATATTTCAAATACCACCCCATTGCCTTGTGTTTCTCTCTCTCTGTCTCTGTCTTTCTCTATCTGTCTCTCTCCCTATCTCTTTCTGTCCTTAACTGTCTCTGTCTCTCTCTGTCTCTGTCTCTCTCCTTCTCTCATACACACACACACACACACACACACACACCCTTTAATCTAGTTTACCATCTTATTACTCATGCACGTGAGCGTGTGTGTGTGTGTGTGTGTGTGTGTGTGTAAAGTCCTAGCAAAATTTGGAAGGACATACTCTGTATCCATCAGGGTCATGGCATTAAAACTGGATAATTTGAAGAATTTGGTAAAAGTACAGGTGGAATTTTGGGAAAGAATAAGATTTAGGGCAATGCCCCAGGACTAATAAGAGCATGGAACCATTATAACTCACAAGCCCGACATAATCTGGATAAGGTGGCTTTATGGAAAATGTCACTTCGGTTTCTGGCAGAGATGCAATTAACTCATGGTAACCCAACAGGGAGGGAGTAAGAGGGAATAAAAAACTCTCTATCAGTCGCCTCCTGCCCTCCCAACTCCTACTAATGCCTCCCTTTGGCTGACTCCAGTGGTAAGCCAGAGCAAAGGATCATTCCTGCAGTCTGCTGTGGGTCAGCCACTGCGAGGCAAGGGGGAGAAGGGTGGGGAAGAGATCAGAAGGGCAAACGGAAGTTGCTCAGAAACACATTCCAGAATGCTAATAGCACTTACCTCTGGAGAGAGACGTGAAAGATGACTTCTGCCCTTTATTCTTTCTAGCTCCATATTCTGCATTTTGAATTTTTTATAACAACCATATCTTGATGTATTCTTTGTGCAAAGTTTTTAAAAACTAAAAAATCCATTGAGTAGTTATAGTCACAACTGTATGATTTTAGATGGCACTGTGTGCAGCACTGGAGATTCTCCTCTGCGAGTTTACTAGTTTCCAGTGATCTGGCTCATGACTTGTGCCCTATAGCTAGTGTTGCTCAGTCGGGGCATACTAGCACTTAGAGCTGAGTAAGCTCCAGCGATACCCAGAGCCAAGCACAGGCCACTGCAGAGTTCTTGCAGGAAAGTTACAGAAACAGCTAGAACTCACCTTCGCAAGAACAGGGTAACTGCCCCCAAAGACATCCGTCCATGTCCTAATCTCTGTGTCTTGTGAATGTGTTACCTTAGCAGGCAAGAGGCCTGGAAGATGTCATTAAAGATCCTGAGAGGTGGAAATTATTCTCGATCATCTGGTCAGTCTCAGTGTAGTCACAAGGTCTTTAAAGGGTGGAAGAGGGCAGCAACAGGAGAGTTGGAGAAGATGTGACGATGGAAGCCAAGGTCACAGTGATGTGACCACAAACCGGGGACCAGGCAGCCTCTAGAAGCTGAAAAAGGCAAGGAACTGATTCTCCTCTTCAGCTGCCAGAAGCAACGCGCCCTTGCCAACACACCTTCGACTTGGCTCTGTGAGACCCATTTTAGACTTCTGGCCTCCAGGATGGGAACAGAATAAGTTTGTGTTGTGTCAACCCACGAGACTAGGGTCCCTGGTTACAGAAGCTATCAGAAACGCACACACCTAGTTTTGTGTCATGCCCTGTATTTTCAGACCCCTTGCAGTTAGTTAAGTGAGGCAAAGTGACTGCATTCTGGCCAGCAGACAATAGATCAAAGTGACAGGCATGACCTCAAGTCTTGGCCCCTAAGACATCCCACGGGATGCCCCACACTCTCTGGTGGTCAGCTGGAGAATGGAGTGAATCTGGCAGGGGATTCTGAGGCCCTTGGAGATGGCAGAGCTGATAGGTGAAAGGACCCCAGGGCTCAGAACAACCCCCACCCCAACCTGCTTTATACTCTGATATGAACAAGAAATACATCGTATTACCATAAATCATTGAAACATCGGGGTTGTTTGCGAAAGCAAGGCACTTACTTTGACTAATACAGGGAGACCTGTTTTTTCAATGGTAAAGAGAACATACTTCTACATGGACTCCTGTGGAGATTTTAATGATGAGAAGCCCTCATGGAAACCTCAGGAACAGTTTTTATTCACAAATGCTCATGCTGGGGGTGCCTGATGTCTCAGTCATTAAATGTCTGCCTTTAGTTCAGGTCATGATCTTAGGGTCCTCAGATGGAGCCCTGCATCGGGCTGCCTCCTCAGCAGGGAGTCTGCTTCTCCCTCTCTCACTCCCCTGCTTGTATTCCCTCTCTCACTCTCTCTCCCTCTCTCTGTCAAATAAATAAGTAAAATCTTTTTAAAAAAATGCTCATGCTATCCTAAAATCATTTTCTCAGATCTTACAGAATAAATGTATGCTTTTATTTCTAAAAAAAAATCCAAAAGAAAGAATGTTTTCACAATATGACTAATAACAGTTGCTATTGCAGACATTAATCTGACGCTTCTGAAATTATCATCTCTAATGTGCACGAGAAATCAAGGACAGAGCTTCTCTCATTTACCCAGAGCCGGAGACTGATGCCCAGACACTCACGCTTAGTGTGACAGTTTTGACTTCTTCATATGGCAGGTAATTCACCAGAACTTGCAGGGTCAGGTGACACAAAGACAGGAAGGGAATTCTTAAAATCCACTTTGGTTTCCAAAAGAAATGAAATATTTGGAGCCAAAGTAGAGGAACTATCACTATAGTCAGATTTCATTCGGCTAAAATGTATAATCAAGAACTTCCCCAGAGATGCAGAAGCACTCCTGAGACATCAGGTACCCAGGAATGCCAATTACCATGAATCACGGTGCAGGCACTCAATGGTCCTTGAAAGAAAGAGAAATGGTATTTAAGGAACATATTCCAAATGTCAAGTGGAAGTAAAGGTGCAATAATGAGCAGAATGGTCAGGTGCTCTAAAGCTGTTTTCACCCACTTCCAGCGCCACCATTGAGGCAGCCAGGGCTGCTCAGTCTGGCAAAGGTTCCTGGAAGCATGTTGTCCCAAGTACACATAGGACACACGTCATTTCAGTAAAATGCAAATAATCCAGTCTTTCAGGCTACTGGTATGAATTTCTGAGGATAAAAAGAGCATTCTTCTTCATCTTTGAATCCACAGCCTACAACAGAGTTTTCCCACAATTTGTGGGCGCTTGATAGAATTTTTGGTATAACCAAAATCTCAAAATTTATGAGGCTCAGTTTAATCCATACTGAGCAATCCAGTGAAAGCCTTCTAGGGTTTTTGTGATGAAAAAGAAAAACAAAAGGAACAAAGGAAATGAACAGCAAGCTAACAATTTAAGAAAAGTAAGTGAAGTGATGAATATAAGAATATATGGTAAATAAAAATTTATGGCTTTCCCATACATACCAGAAATAATCGATTACCATTCAAAATGTAAAAGATTCCATTTTTAAAACAATCAAGTCATAAATGAGAACAACCTTAATGAGGCCTATAGGTGGAAACTATAAATCTTTTTTAAAAGATTTTATTTATTTATTTGACAGAGTAAGCATACAAAAGAGGGAGAGGCAGGCAAAGGGAGAGGGAAAAGCAGGCTCCCTGCTGAGCAGGGAGCCCAGTATGGGGCTCCATCCCAGGACCCTGAGATCATGACTTGAGCTGAAGGCAGACACTTAACCAACTGAGCCACTCAGGAGCCACTATAAATCTTTATTTAGAACTTTAAAAAAAGGCTTGACTGAATGGAGAGATACTGTATTCATGAAATACAAATTGCTTGGGAGTGTTGGGAGTATTGCTATGAATAAATGGATAGCTAGACAAGGAACTTTATTCTCTCCCCTGGGGGTCTTGCTTCTCTGATCAAACCCTGACTGCTACCAGGAGCTTATCAACATTATCATTGTCAATGTCATTCTCAACGTAATCAATCATAGAAGCATTGGTTTTCTCAGGTAATATTCTATGCAAGCTGAAGTCTTTAAAAGGATTCATTTATTTTTCTATTGTCTTAATCCTTAGAAAGGCAAATATCATTCTCCCCATACTATAAATAGTTAAATAAATTGATACCAGAAGTCCCTTGAGGAGCAAGGGTCTGACATACCCATTTTTCATTCCAAAAGTTAGCGTGAAGGAAAGAGGAGGTGTGACTAGCCTGGCAAACAGGTCTCCCACCCTTGTTTACCTGGAAGAGGTCAAGGGACCACCTCAGCTCAGCTTAGCTCAGGGCCATACAAGGGATTCAGTAAATCGGGTGCGTCTGTGCACAGAAAAATTCAACCCTTTGAATGTTTTGCTTTTAAGGGGCTGACCTCCGTCTGCTTGGTTAAACAAAGCTCTTCTGATTAGTTCTAACCAGCCTTGAATTGGGGATTACTTGGCCTTGGGCAAGCTTAAAAGTAGAGCAAGTCAAAGCAAAGCCTAAAATGAGGGTGTGATTTTGCATAGGGTTTTTCTTATTTATTGGTTTCACCAACTGTTTAACTTCCCTGAAGGTCTAAGATACTAGAAACTTTGTGCAAGAAAACACCTGCACTGCAGAGCCTTCCTGAACCCAGGAGAGTCACAAATGCTCTGTCTCACGGGGCTGCCTCTGCACCACCGATCTGGCCCGCGCCCCAGGTTTGTGGGGGGAATGGATCCCAGCCCTCGTTCTCTGTATTGCAGGGGGATTTCTCTTTTGATGCCCCGTCCTGCTGCAGTAACTCACACAACCACCATCAGGGTCTCCCTCTCTTTTCCCTGGAGTTGCGTGTAAGGGCAGTATGTTTAGAGGGTACAGAGACTTTGGGAAGGTTCCATGAGACCCTCATTTCATCTGTTCCATGGGAGTCCCCACTGAGACCGCTCATGTCCCTGACCACACCATCCTTTGCCCTGGTGGGCCTTCCTGTGACTTCTGTGTCACACTTGGAACAAAAGGACATCTGGGGGCGCCTGGGTGGCTCAGTGGTTAAAGCCTCTGCCTTCGGCTCGGGTCATGATCCCAGGGTCCTGTGATCGAGCCTCACATCGGGCTCTCTGCTCAGCAGGGAGCCTGCCTCCTCCTCCTCTCTCTCTCTGCCTGCCTCTCTGCCTACTTGTGATCTGTCAAATAAATAAAAAAATCTTTAAAAAAAAAAAAAAAAAGGACATCTGGCTGCTTCAGCACTCCATGGGGGGAGGGAGAGAGTGACAAAGAACACCTGAAGATGAAAACAACTGCTAATACGTCTCAAATAACATCCGACCCTGGTGTATTATTAAATTTTGTTTAGCTTGTTTTCCATCTCTCAAGCAAGAAGTTGATGCCTCCAGGACATTAGCTGTGCCTTACATCTCTACACATGTTCACTCATCAGCAGAGGGCCCAACGACACACTTGTATTGTTGACAATAATCCTGTGGGTAACATGCACTTAGGTATGTCTAGGGGGCTTTCGCCATACATGGGAACCATGTCTTAAGTGAGAATTCCCCAAAAGTGGACCCTCTGATGATTCGTGTACAAGCAATGGGTTGATTATGAAAGTAGAGCTCCCAGGGCCAACTGGGAAGCAGGGAAGGTAAGACAAGGAGCCCAGCAAAGGCTCACTCTCAGGCCAGAGGCCCACCAAGGGTAGCTGATCCCGGTAAATGACACCTTGGGGTTGTCCCCAAGGGACCCGTGGGTGCTGGGACTAAGTCCTATTCTCCAAGACTCCCAAGGGCAGTCCTTTAAAAATGCTGGGGAGCACACAGATATGGTGAAAAAGGGTCCGGGGGTATGAGCAGAGCCTGGACACAGACCAGTAGAGCACCCCCACTGACTGGACCAGTGAGGACAAGCATGGCCGGGAAGGGACACTGGTGCATGCCACACAGTGGTGTAGCTGTAAGACAAACAGAAGCAGGACAGGAAAATACTAAAAAAAAAAAACACAAAAAAAAACACCTGAAGCAAAGGTTTGCACACTTCTGGTTCACTGAGAATCTTTAACATGTAATGTCAGCAGTATTGTGACTCTTTGAGCAATGGCTTCAGGCCAAGAATTTACCAAATAGAGCTGCAAAAGTATCACAGTGACGGTGATTGTCATTTCAGAACATCAGCAGGCATGCACTGAGACACAGGAGAGAATTCAAATTCAGGTGACAGGCGCTTGGAGATAGTAATGCCCATGATACTTATTCACACAGATGCATTACATAATTTATGGGGAAAATAGTCTCATAAAAAATTAAGGACTTCTTTACTCTATTTTGCACACGATATTTTAAAGGAGCACTTACGCTGGAAAAGTTGGAAAAGAGATCATGACTTCTAACTTTGAAGACCTTTCCCCTTACTTAGAGGAATCGTTCTCAAAGTGTGGGAGGTGTGGTTCTGGACCAGCAGCAACAGTCCCACCCCACGGGTTTGTTAGAAATGCAAGTTCTCAGGCTGAACCTGCAGCTCTGTGGGTGGCCCAGCCTAGTGCAAGCTCATAGCCCCAGGTGATTCTGGTACATGCTGAGGTTTGAGAACCATTGCTTTAGAAAACCACCTACGGGGTGGGGGGCACCTGGGTGGTGCAGCTGGTCTAGCCGCTGACCGCTGGACTCTCGTTTTCACCTCCAGTGAAGATCTCAGGGTCATGGGATTGAACCCTGCTTGGGCTCCTTGCTCAGCGTGGAGTCTGCTTGGGATTCTCCCTCTCCCTCTGCCCCTCCCCACACCCTCTCTCTCTCTCAAATAAATAAATAAATCTTTTTTAAAAAGAAAGAAAGAAAACCACCTATTTGAGTTTAAGTTTATGATACAGAAATGGGGGAAAGTACACTGGAAAGAGTTCTAATTATCAACTTAGAATTAAGATTCTCAGAAAACTTAACCTTATTGAAGCTACACAAGATAGATTTTATTTTTAAAATGACAACATCTTTAATGATTTTCAGACTCCAAAAACTGTCATGTTCATTATTTTAAACCATTAGGCATTACAGAAAGGAAGTACATATTTCTTTATATATATACATGCTTCTATGAGAATAATGAGTGTTCCCTTAAATCCCACCACTTAGGAAACAAAATCAGTTAACATTTTGGTGTATGTCTTCTAGATTTTTTCCATATATATATATATATATATATATATATATATATATATATAATATATATACATATGTATATTTACCAAAATAAAGGATCATACTAGACATGTTGTTTGTAAATCTTTGCAAAGTACTTTTTAAATTTAAATATATACTGTAAAGGGATGTCTGGGTGGCTCAGTCGGTTAGGTGTTCAACTCTTGATTTCCACTCAGGTCATGATCTCAGGGTCACGAGATCACTTCAGCTCCATGCTGGGTGTGGAGCCTGCTTAAGATTCTCTCTCCTCTGACTCTGCCCTTTCCCCTCCCACTCACACTCTCTCTCTCTTTAAATTAATTAATTAATTAAAAATAAAAATATATCATGGATCTCTTTAATGTGAATAGGCAGAGGTCTACTATATTGAGTTAATGTCTGCATTGTATTCCATCGGAAGGAAAACCACAATTTTTAGCGACTGCCTTATTAATGAATATGCAAGTTATTTCCAACATTTGACTATTATAAACAACACTGCAATGAATATCCCTGTACTAACGCCTTTGTGTGCTGGGCTGAGTCAATGCCTTGCAGATCTCTCCCCCAAATTATATAATCCTACTTCCACGTGTAAGCCACCATGCTGGGGCACAAAATGTCATCCCTTCCTTACCCTCTCTTGCATCTTCTCCCCCTCTCTCCCTCTAAGCTCCCTCTTGCGTTCTCTCTCCCCTCCCCTCCTCTCTCAGCCTCTCCCAAGCAGGAACTTTTTCTGTAGGAGGAAACTAGCTGGACTTGGCCTCCCTCTATACCAACCCTAAAATCATGCCAGAAACTCAGGTAGCAAGGGAACGCACAGGAGAAAAAGACTGTATTAGGAACTCTAGTTAAAAATTCCTTGTATTTTCTCTTTGTCTCCCGAGGAAACCCTGCCTGCCCCTCTGGAAAACTGGCCCACATTGTTTCCCATCCCAACTGAACCGCAAGGCAGATCACGTCACTCTGTCATCCAGTGTAGGGACAGGACTTGCAAGGGCTCAGGAATGGCTACTGCTCTCCCAGGGTAAAGCCAGGCAGAAGGAAGGAAGAAGAATAAAGAGGGGAGCTGAAGAGGGTGGACGGAGCAGAGAATGGGGTGGGGTGGGGAGGAGGGCAGGAACTTTTCACAGAGGTTTGTGTCGTTTTGGAGCAGGGAGCAAAAAAAGCTGCCGCCTCACGCCCCTCATCACCTGGAGCACTGATTACACTTAATACTCCAGCAATTTGTGCTTCCATAAATCCTCAAGCCACTTTTCTTTACGACCTCGAACAAAATTCCACTTCTGCTGTGGTGGCTGTGGGCCATAATAAATACATCTCCGGCAGTTTCAGCTCACAACGTTGCCAGAATCCATGTGCCAAATTTCAACCGAAAAGTTGAAGTTACAAGTGCCCGAGCTACAAATTTTTTCAATGTGTTTTTCCTTTGACCATATAATGGGGATAAGAAAGAGAACTCCCACCGAAATGTCAAAACGCTTCTGAAGTTGAAAGAAGATGAAAAATACCACCCATGGACTAGTGATATAAATCATACACACACGCACACACACACATATTTTCCATTCTGCTGTGTCACTTGCACCAATAAATGCCAAGAACAGAATGGTACAACTTTCCGGTAAACCTGAAATTTTAGGAGCTCCTGGGTGGCTCAGTCATGATTTCAGGGTCCTGGGATTGAGCCCCTCATTGGGCTCTCTGCTCAGCAGGGAACCTGCTTCCTTCTCTCTCTCTGCCTGCCTCTCCTTGCTTGTGATCTCTGTGTGTCAAATAAATAAATAAAATCTTTTTTTTAAAAAACCTGAAATTTTATAAGAAAAATGTCTAGTCACCTGAGCAAGAATGTGAGCCTGACTAAAAGTAATAATACTGTAGAACCACCCTTTCTGCAATCATGGCAAATTACTGTAGTTGGTGACCTCATCGGCCACCCTCCCCAAGCCCCACTTCAGCCCACTGTCCCATTCCAGTCACCTCCTGCTCTGGACCACTTGCTCGGGGCAGCAGACCCTCCTTCGCCTCTCTTCTCATTGGGCTTGCAGACTCACCTTGCCACCCTGACCACGTGGGGCCCACTGCCTGCCTCTGTTGGGGTTATCCAACTCTGACCCTGGGTCATGGGGTCCATATAATCCTTCCACCTGCCACCCACCCAGACTCGAAATCCTGCCAGAGCAGCTTGGTCATGTGACATGTCTTGGCCAATGGGAGACCACCAAAGGTGACAGGTGCTTCTTAAAGGAGCTCAGGCCAGCTGAAGAACAAGGGATGGCATTATCCAACGGTCAACCCAGGCCCAGTTGGCCTAACCCCTCTAGAGAGTGGCGAGAAATAATAAGAATAAACAGATAATTTGCACATGAAACCAATGGGGATTGTCCTAGTCTTCACAGACTCTGTCCCCTTGCTGACACACTTCCTTATGTTATAGATACAGGACCTGTATCTGCAGGCCCCGGGGATATAAGGCCACACTTTCAAAAGACACTCACTAATTTATAGCTGAATAGCCCAGAATTAGGAGACCCCACTTGCTGGTGTTTGGGCATTTTGATTGGAGTCGCATCATCTTGAAGGGTCCACACTGACTCAGGAACAGCCCAGTCATGACACTGAGGGTTCCCAGAGGAAGCATCACGCAAGGCCTGAAAAACAAATTCTGCCTGGAAGTGGCCACAGCTCCCTAGACTGCGTATCTCCACGTGTGCGTGCACACCTGCAGACACACACCTGCATGCACACACACACTTCTGTGGCTGCAGTGCTTTGTGCATATGCAGCCTGGCTGGTGACAAGGGTCAATGGCCGACCCCAGGAGGTGCTCGCTGCCCAGGAGCTGGGCAGAGTGGACTGTGTGGTGCAGAGCTGCTGCTCATGGCCGGGGGCCTCTGGCTGCAGGGACCCAGACTCTTCCCAAGGAGCCTCAAACAGGCCTTGACAGCACAAGCAATGTGTTCATCAGAAGCCCAACTCCTCCTGGAGGCTGGCCATAGGCGGACCTGAGGAATGCTCCTGGGCCACTTCTGGAAGACGGGAGTGGAAACCTCAGGGCATGGACAGATGCACCCGTGGCACCAAGGGGACTAGGTGTCATTCTCCACTTCCTGGGAGACTTTACGGATAGGTTACTGCTGGGTGCAACGACACCAAGCGGAGTTAAAGACATATGGCAGGTGGAACAGAAGGTGAAGGCGTAGTGCTCACTTCCCGCTTTACGCGGCTCCCTTGTCATCAGTTAGTCAAAGAATACATCTGTGTCTTTCCTCCAAATTTAACTGTAAACTGCTGGGCAAGAATCGACATTGCATGTTTTCGGGTGCCACAGGCAAAATGCTATGAACAGTGTGAAATACATTCTGACTCGTCTCGCCAGGGAAAGGAGTAACATACCCTGATGTGTCTTACTTTTAGATTATAGATCAGATCTCCCCTGACAAAGAGAAACAATGACAGACTGTATCCATATCAGAATAGATGTGCTTAGGGGCGCCTGGGTGGCTCAGTGGGTTAAAGCCTCTGCCTTCAGCTCAGGTCATGGCCCCAGGGTTCCAGGATGGAGCCCCGCATCAGGCTCTCTGCTCAGCGGGAGCCTGCTTCTTTTCCTGCCTCTCTGCCTACTTGTGATCTCTGTCTGTTAAATAAATAAATAAAATCTTAAAAAAAAAAAACAAAAAGAACGGATGCGCTTAATCCAGATGCCTTCAATGGCACAGTGGAGAGAACAGCGGCCCAGCATCTGAAAACCAGATCTCTCGCAGGCATTTTTAGCTCCGCCACCAACCTCCCCCACTCCCTCACACTGGGGAAGGGCCGTCACTCACCTGGGCCTCTATTGCCTCATCTCAAAATGTGCAGCATTGGGACCACTTGTAAAGGGCCAGTTTGACCTCCATGGTGGAATTACTTCTTTCTGCTGTAATAACATAAATAGACACAAGTATAAAATAAGGTATCAACCATTTAGGCTTATAGCTGGCTCTCAAGTATCATCAAAGCACATTCCAAAAGCATTGTTCTTAGGAAGGAATAACAATAGTACAAGACCTAGGGCTCGTCTGGCAAAAGTAACGTAAGAGAGAAAGTCACGTCTCTGAGAGCCCCCAGCCCTCCCCTCCGGGTGTGCACGGCTGCGCAGACTCAGCCTGGGCTGGCTTACACTGCGCAGCGCTGCGGGCAGTTCTCCAGCTCCTGTATGGAGACCGGGAGCCGGAGCCTCTCCGCGCCTCCCCTGGCAGGTGAAGGAATAACCCTCGGCACCAGCCTGACCTCAAACACGATCGCAAACGAGAAAACAGAATCGCAGGTTAGTGGGTGATTAGAAAGCAGGCCTCCACAGAACCAAGAATATGCTTGTATTTTAGATCATCCCCGATATTCAAACAAAGCTCTAGTCTTTTAGAAAATTCCAAGGCTTTTCAGAATCTGTCACGATACTTATGCCAGAGAAATGTAGGAATCAAAAACCCCTAGGGACCTTTTTCAAGGTTTTACAGCCTATTCTGTTCAAATCTAACCTCATGGAGCCTCAGAAATACTGATTGCAGTGCACAGATCGGCCACCAGAGGGAAATAGATATCTATCCAGGAAGATGAGAGGACAGTGGAGCTGCCTCCTCCTCTACCTGCCAGAGCCAAGAGCTTGGTGGCAGCAGTGTGCCCTTGTTCCCTTCCCATGGGTCCTGCACATAAAATAGTTCAACCCAGCTATGCATGTGACAGGTATGCAAATAATAGATATCCATTCTTTTACTCAAATCAGAGCGTTTTTCTTTTTATTATTTTCTCCTCATTTATTTATATGTATGGAACAAACTTTGAGTGCCTCCTATTTGCAAGAAAAAGACATGCTCCCAGGATTCAGGTTGGGCACAAAATCCTTTTTTTTTTTTTTTTAATTCAATTAGCTAACATATAGTTCATCATTAGTTTCAGATGTAGTGTTCAATAATTTATCAGTTGCTTATAACACCCAGAGCTCCTTACACCACGTGAGGTCAGGCACATAGAAGTCCATTAGAATTCTAATGGACTTCTAACCTAAGCTGAGTTGACAGTTCTCAGAGATCCTGTCTCCAAATCAACCAATTAGGATCTTCACAAAGTGTGTGGCCTCTGCAGTAGAAGGACATAAGGTCGCATCATCTTCAAATAGCAGAGAGGTATCTGTACCATGGGCAGCTATGGGGGACTGGGAGGAAATGTACTGCGTACTGCTTCCATGGACTCTCTTGGTGGAAACTCATTTTGTTTTCTAAGCCATTCATTCAGCTAGCAAACAGTTCCTGAATACTACTTGTGTACTCACAATGTGGTAGATGTTTCTGGAATTGGAAGAAGGAAAAAAAAAAGCAAAGACAACCTGGGGACATCGGAACCTGCACTGCAGGAGCCATGCCTCTGCCCTGTCTCGCAGCCTCACCCTGCAGTGATTGGACTCATGTGGACTGTGGATGAACTCCCTCCTGTTTGCCCCACACAGTAATGCAGAACAGCATTTTCGCAGTGCCCACCTACCACCTCATATTCCTATGCCATATGTCCTTTGCTCCCTGGAAAGGAAGGGAGTGGTCCCCCTAAGTCTTTGGGGGGATTGTGTCATCTGTGCCCCAAACAGCATTGCCAGGGCCCCAGATCTCAAGAAGCAGCTCCTCATGACCGCCCGCCCCCCAGCTTCAACCTGCAATGACTCTCTCTAGAACAGCTCCAGAGCCTTCCTCTTGCTGCCTTCACTGCCTCCACTCAGGCTCATGGTCCCAAACTTCCCCTCCTCTCCTCCAGCCACAGAATAAGCCTCATTTCCATTTAGCATGAAAGGAGTCACAAACTGTCTTGTTCTTCTGTGTGACCCCAGGGTTTGACCCTGGATGCTGTATATCAATCTGATCTTTACAGCAGTTTGGGCCCTGTGAAAGAAGACTAGGATGAAGAATCGAAACCAATGTTGCATTCAAAATTGGAGTGTATAGAGTAAACCTGCTCCAAGAATAACTTTATGGGACACCTGGGTGGCCCAGTCGGTTATGTGTCCAACTCTTGTCTTCAGTCATGATCTCAGGGTCATTGGATCAAGTCCCACATCAGTCTCCACACTCAGTCTGGAGTCTGCTTGAGAGTCTTTCCCCCTCCATCCTCCTCCCCCTCTGCTCCTCCCCCTGTTCACTCTCTCCCTCTCTCTCTCTCAAAAAAAATAAATAAACTTAAAAAAAAAAAGAATGACTTTAAATGATCTAGTTTACTTATGAAGTTTTGGGTAAAGAGATAAATCCTGCCTTTGGGGTAGGAAAGTTTGGTAATTTTTAAGTTCTCAGAAATTATAGCTTTCTTTCTATAAACTTCCATTCCCTCATGAGTATACACCCATCCATCCTTTCAAAAAAGAAATGATTTTGCACCTATAAATACCAGGCATCCTGCTAGGCCTGGAGCTATAGTGAGAAATATAGCTGGGTCTCCATTTGAGAAAACTCAGTGTGTCATGGAACGGAGGCAGGTATGTCCACAAATCATCACTCAACCGAAAGGCTTTGCAAGTGTGTGCTGGTGTGCATACATATACAACAAACCACAATTAGAGACTCTCAGCACTCCATTTTCATGGTACTGGATGTCCTTATTTCATACAAGATTAAAGACAGCTGGGAGACCACAGAGCTGGAGATAACACCCTGTGGGCTCAGATAAGAAACATTCAAAGACAAACAGGAGACTGAATGACCATACACAAAATAAATCGTAACTAACAACATATGGTGCCTGAGGAAGGCCCAGGCAGAGACTGAGAGGAAGTGGATGTCAGGAGCTGCTGGTCCAACTTATTACATCTTTATTCAGCATCTAGGGGAAGAGGCAGGTCATGTTCATCCAAACAGCAAAGGATGCCATGCAGTAGCTATAAATATCAAGGAAGGCAGGGCACATAAATCAGACCTGGGGATAAGTGAGCACAAAGGGAAACCAAGAAGTCCACAGCCCTGGTTCTCCTGGAGGAAGACAGCCTTAGGGGTAGAGCAGACTGGATGTGGGTTAGTCTGCTTGGGTTGCTGTAACAAAGTACCCCAGGCTAGGTGGCTTAAACCACAGGCATTTATGTTCTCATGATTCCAGAATCCAAGATCAAGGTGTCAACAGGTTTGGTTTCTTCTGAGGCCTCTCTCCCTGGCTTGTAGACAGGCACCTCTCCCTTGTCTGCACAGGGTCTTCTGTCTCTGTTTCTGGGCTCAGACTTCTTCTTATAAGAACTCCAGTGACCTAATTTTAACTTAATCACCTCTTGAAAGATGCTATCTCCAAATACACTCACGTCCTGAGTTACTGGGTTTAGGGCTTCAATGTTTGAGGTGAGGGGGATGGCATGATTCAGCCCCTAACAGATGGCAACCATGACAAACCCCTTTTTCCAGTAAAAAGCACTTTCCCTTGGGAGAGCTAGATGTCACAGAGGAGGTGATTTACCAGATAATTGAAAAAGACTAGATAGAGCAGCAAGCTGAACTATGAACCTTGGCTTCCAGCAAAACACAGTTTATGGCCCAGAAGTCCAGATTCATTGTCCGGACTGAATAAATGATCCCCTCTTGTACATCTTGAATGAATATAGATGCTGCCCTAATTAAGAAAATAAAAGGTATAAGGGTCATTTCAATCTGAACTAGTTTTGGTTGTTAGGTTTTTGTTTTTGTTTTTGTTTTAAACACCAATAGCTCAATGAATTTGAATGACATCATTCCTGACTTACGACTTTGGGCATATAATAAAATATTGATCTTCTGTGTTAAAAGTGTATTGTGTTGTTTGTCGACAGATATTTAAAGAATTACTATTGTTTTATTAGGGAGACTTAAAAACACACTTATTTTTAAAAGGTGTCTGAATCAGCATTATTAGGCAAAAACAAAATTCCCATTTCAGAAGCAAAGAATATCCTCAGAGCCAGGGACAGAATCTGACTCTTGACCTTCCTTTCATAGAGGTAACTCAGGGGAGAACTAGCAGAAAAGACGAAGGCAAACCAAATGCACCTGAGCGTGCAATTTCACTTTTTCACCTGGCTATCAACACACTTAGCTTGGCTTCTGGTTCTAGGGGGACATCCTGCATGAGAAGAAGCTTTTCCAAAGGAACTTCCTGCCTACAACTGCAGGCAATCCAACAGCAGAAAGAGCAATCCATAATGAATCCCTGGCTTTTCGCTTCTTGATGGACCACCATTGGGAAGGGAGACCTGGCTCCCCCTGCTGTTGAGGGCCAGATGGGACCTGCAGTCAGGTGTGGATGGGCCCATCCACAGAGATGCCATCTTTAGGATTCCTGTGATAAGGTGGGGGCCCAGTTGGGTGGCTCTCAGATACCACAATCATCTGGAGAGTCTGGATCTGTGGGTCTGGGTGGTGCCAAAAGGTGCATGTCTAGAAATCTCCAGGCGGTGCTGTGGATCCAAAGACCACACATTGAGAAGCACTGTCTTGTTGGTTGCCACAGCCTGGCCATATGTTATGTTTTCCGTTCTGCCAGCCAGTTCTTCAAGAAAAGTGTTGGGAACAACACTGTCCCTAGGCAGGGCAAGAGGTTCTCCTCTCTGGCTGCTGCTTGGGAGGTTGGCCCTTTGGCCTCTCTCTGGCTGCATCCTGAGCTCAGCCTTGGTGGCTTCTATGTTTCCAAGATTTTTTTTCCATTTATTCTAGGTTGTCCAAGTTACTGGCATATAATTATTCGGAGTAATCTCTTAAAGTGTTTGTAGCTCTATAGTATCAGTTGTAATATCCCTTCTTTGGTTTATAATTTTATTTATTTATTTGAGTCCTTGCTCTGTTTGTTCTTGGTAAGCCTAGGTAAATGTAATTTTTGTTTATCTTTTTTAAAAAAATAGCTCTTAGCTTCATTGATCTTCTCTATTGTTTTTTACTGGTCTCTCTTCCATTGTTTTTTTATCTGATCTTTATTATTTCTCTCCTTCTTCTAACTTCGGTCTTCATTTGTTCTTTTATTAGTTCCTTGAAATGTGAAGTTTTGTTATTTATTTGAATCTCTCCTTTTTCTTAACATAAGCTTTTATCATATCACTAAAATTCTCCCTCAGAAATGCTTTTGCTGCATCCCGTAAGTTTTGATATGTTGTGTTTCCATTTGTGTTTGTTTTGATATTTTTTGAAATTTCCCATTTTGTTTCTTTTTTTTGACTCATTGTTTGTTCAGGAACATGTTGTTTAATATACACATATTTGTGGATTTTCCAGTATTTCTCCTCTTATTGATTTCTAGTTTTGTATTGTAGTTAGAAAAGTGAGTTGATGTGATTTCAGTCTTCTTAAATTTGCTAAGATTTGTAACCTAATATATGATCTATCCTGAGAATAATCTGTGTGTACTTGAGAAGAATGTACATTCTGCTGTTGGATGGAATGTTTTGTATAAGTTTGTTAGGGCTATTTGATCTAAAGTATAGTTCAAGCCCTGCACTTCCTTCTTTATTTTCTGTCTGGATGATCTATCCGCTGTTGAAAGTGGAGTACTGAAATCCCCTACTTTTATCACATTGTTGTCTATTTCTACCTTCAGATCTGTCAGTATTTGCTTAATATATTTAAGTACTTTGATATGGCATGGATATGTATTTATGATTGTTACATATTCTTGATGAATTGACCCTTTATCATTATATGTAGACCTTCTTTGTATCTTGTATCTTAACTTTTGAGTTAAGGTCTATTTTATTAAGTAGATGTATAGCCATCCCAGGTCTCCTTTGATTTTCACTTGTGTGAAATATCTTTTCCCATCCCTTGACTTCAAGCCTATTTGTTATTAAAGCTGTAGGAAGAGGGACACCTGGGTGTTTCAGTTGGTTAAGCAACCACCTCTTGATTTTTGCTCAGGTCATGATCTTGGGGTCATGAGATTGAGCCTCGAGTCAGGCCCTGTGCTCAGCAAGAAGTCTGCTTGTTCCTCTCCCTCTCCTCCTCCCTGGCCCCAGCTCACTCTCTCCCTCTCCCTCCCAAATAAATAGATGAAATCTTTAAAAATAAAATAAAACAAATAGCAAGCTGAAGTGAGTTTCTCACAGGCTGCATATATTAGGTCTTCTTTTACCCATCCTGCCACTCTCTGATTTTGATCAGAGAGTTTAATCCAATTATATTTAGAGTAATTATTCATAAGTAAGGTCCGACCAATCCCATCTTAGTTATTGTTTTCCAGCTGTTTTGCTGTTCCCTTTTTCCTTCCTTGTTGTCTTCCTTTGCAAATTGATACTTCTCCACATGGTGTGCTTTGACTGCATTATCTTTGTCTTCTGTTCATCCACGGTAGACTTTTCTTTGTGGTTACCATGAAGTTTACATAAAATGTCTTATAGATACGTTCATCTGTTTTGTGCTGATAACAATTTAATTTTGCTTACATACAAAAACCACCCCTTTACATTTTTGATGTCACAGTTTGCTTCTTTTTATATTGTGTATTCATCAACAAATTATTATAGCTATTGTACTCTGTCCTTCAGTCTTTATCTAGAGTTAAGTGGTAACATGTAACCATATTACAGTATTAGACATTCTGAATTTGGCTATATACTTACATGTGCCTGTGTATTGTATATTTTCATGTTATTAATTCTCATCCCTTCATTTTGGTTTGATGAACTCCTTTCAGTATTTCTTATAAGGCAGGTCTAGTGGCAACAAGCTCTTTAAGCTTTTGTTTGTCTTGGAAAGTCTTTATCTCTCCTTCATTTATAAAGCACAACTTTCCCAAATAAAATCTTCTTGGATGGCAACATTTTCTTCTTCCAGCATTTTTAATATATCATCCCATATCCTACCTGTAAGGTTTCTGCTAAGAAACTTACTGATAGCCTTATGAGGTGCTCTTGTGAGGAATAAGCCCCTTTCCTCTTGCTACTTTTAAGAGTCTCTCTTTATCTCTGATTTTTTTTTTTTTTTTTAGTTTTATAATGTGCCTTGGGGAAGATTTTTTTGAGTTATATTTACAGATTTACAAGCTTCATGAACTTGGATGGCCAAATCTTTCCCCAGATTTGGGAAGTTCTCAGCTATTATTTCTTAAGTGAGTTTCCTGTCCCCACCCCTTCTCCTTCTGGGACTCCCAATAATGAGCAGATTTTTTTTTTTTTTTTGATGATTGTTTCTCTGGGTGACACAGTTATAGTCAAATTGTTCTTCTCATCCTCTCAAATATGTCCGATGGATATTTTTGCTCTAATAGTGTGCTGGAACTTCTCTGCTGGAATCCTAGACTTCCACAAAGACTCTCTTGCCCGTGAGTAATTGTCTAACCCACAGTTCTCCAGGGACTCCTGGACCATAGCCCAGAGGGGCTGAAGCAAGTCACAGGCCACAGCAGGGTCCACAGCCAGGACTGAGGTCTGTATGCCTAGTACCCAGTGCACCATGGGCAAGACTCCTCCAGGTCCCCTGCTGTGTGGTGTTGAGTCTCGTATTCCACTTCCATCTGTAGATGAATGGCAAATGGCTATTGTTGCTGAGGGTCATCTTTTCTGGCCATCTTGCTGATGTCATTTTTCATAACATAATTTAAACTTGGGGCACCTAGGTGGTTAAGTTGGTTAAGCATCTGCCTTTGACTCAGGTCATGCATGATCTCAGGGTCCTGGGACAGATCCCTACATGGGCTCCCTGCTCGGTGGGAGTCTCCTTCTCCATCTCCCTCTGACTCTCCTCCCCACTAGTACTTGCTCTCTCTCTTTCTCATTCTGCTCTCTCTCTCTCTCTCTCTGTCAAATAAATAAATAAAATATTTTTTTTAAAAAAGAAAGAAACATCAACACGGAAGAGAAATAACAAGTCTTCATATTTCCAGGGAGATAAGTCTCTGAATTTGTTTAACATCAAGAATAATCACAGTTCTGCATACAGAGCAGCAGCCTAGATAGTGCTTGTTGATGTTAAATGAACTGCAATTTTTTAATTCATTTACAAATAATGTTCTATTTAAATCTGTAATACTTGCTGATGTTACATGAACCTAACCCTCCTTAAATGAAAAGAAACTTGAGTTCACTTAAGGAGCAGAACTCTTTCATAAAGCGATCCAGCCTGTAGTGTGTTATGTGATCGGATGTACCTTGGAGCAGAAGGGAAAGAAAAGGAATGACGGGCTTAAGTTTAGACCACCTCAGCCAGATTTAAAGGGTCCAAGGAGCGTTTGATCTTGGCCCAGATTCAAGGCAGAAGTTGTTAGAGAACCCAGCTGCTCTGCAAGAGTTAAAGAGGCAGTGGGTTTGTGTAACCAGCAGGGAGAGCAAAAACATCACAGTGAAGAAAATACACTGGGATTCTTCCATCTCAGCCATCTTATGTTCTTGGAAACAGAAACTATATGGGTGGTTTTTTCTTTGCAATTACATTTAGCAACTGCTCTGTCCATTCAGACACTTGTTTCTGCAGCATGCTCAGATCAAATATATGCTGCGTGTGGGATCCTGGGCTGATGAAATGAAGGAGGGTGTGGCCGGTGGAAGAGCCCAGTGCAGAATCCATCCCAGGGCAGTTCTATCAGCAGCAGCGTGGAGGGATGACAGGTGTAAGGGGAGCATGGAGAAGGAGTCTTCCCACCTGAGAAATAGGGAGGCTTCTAGAAGAGATGACCCTGGGCCAGGTCTTACAGTCAGAGGACCCAGCTGCCACAGATGTGGGACACAGGAGGAGGGTGTCCCCAGGCACAGCCTGCTGCTGGATGAAGGACCTGTGCTCCCAGGTGATGACGAAACCATTCCCCTGCAGGAAAGTGAAACTATGGGATTTGTGTTTCTCAGTGACAGTGGGGCAGCAACTGAGAGTGTGTGTTTGAAGGAGCAGAGAGCAGAGACCAGAACACCCGCTGGTCTTGATGTTCCTGCAACATTCAGAGCAGGAAAGACGGGCAGAGCTTGGAGCCACGGGGGGAGGAGTGTTGTGAGATGTTTTGTAGGTCGAAACGAACAAGGCTTGCTCTCGAGTTAGAGCGGGCGAGAGATGGGCCACAGAACATGCTCAGGCCTTTTGGGAATAAGGGTAGATAAATTGATTAGTAGCTAAAACCCAACATTTATAAATAAATTGATTAGTAACTAAAAATCAATATTTATAAATTTTATAAAAGCAAGAGTGGCATATGACCTATAGTATCAGCAGCATTTAGTTCAGACAGGCTTCTCATACTACAGGCTTCAAGACACCGGTTCCCAATATTTCAGGTGGAAATAGAAGTGATCTAAGTGTTTGCTTTCCCTCCTTTTTTCTTTAAACAATATCTATGCTAAGAGTAATGACCTCAAAATTGTGAGTGTCAGATTTTGGAAGAAAATATACAGGGTACATAACAGCCTGTTTAGTTGGGAAGAAAGGAGCTCATGGAGCCCCGATAATGTCTTGCTGAGCCCACCCCCTCGGACACCCTCTTTCATCACTAGGTATCAGGGGAGAGAGACTTGCTCCTTCTTGCTCTGTAATTAGAGACCCTAATTACTAATCACTAATCACTGAACCCACACTATTTCTTTTAACCTTCACAGTGACCTTGTGATTTACATTCTAACGCCATGGTTAGTAAGTGAAAGACCCCAGATGCACTTCTGGTCTATTGAATCTGCAGCCCAGGCTTTTAAGTCACAAAAAAAACAACATCTTTGCCTGGTGGTCCAGGACCACCTTTTTGCTGATTTACCATCTGTGTGGTTAATGGAAAATGGTGAGTGAACTAGGTGAAAAGCCAGGGGCTGGGCAGAGCAGTAAGCATTTTACACAAGGTGAAGGAGAAATGCCTAAGGTGACAATCAGGACAGGTGCCACCTCAGAATGTCCCTGAAGCCATACGCCACCACCCAGGGCTCCCGCTCCCGGGGATGGACTTCGGCAGGGAAGAGAGCCAGGTGTGAGCTCTGCAGCACAGCAGGGAGGTACAACAAACTGAGAGGGACACTGGGAGTTGGTGTCCCTCCTCCATGCTGGCTCCGCCTATCCCAGCATCCGAGATTTAAGAGATTAGTCCTTTGGGAACTCCCTTGGGAAGCCCAAGAGACTGAGTAGAGAAGCTTAAATCCAGGGGTTAGCCTTGTTCTCCTGCCAAAACCACAACTTTACAGAATCAGGCTATGTGGGAAAACTGTAGCCTTCCCCAGGGAAATCAGCCGTCTCTGGACCCTCCAACCATATAAGCGATTTCCTTTCAATGAGTTTAAAATTACAAAAAAATGTTGTTTCTTTGGAAACTTTATTTCCAGTGGGGCACAGAACTAGGATATAATTTAAAGTACAGCATTCTTTTTGTTACTTTAACAAATTTGCTGAGTCTCTGCCTAAGAGAGACAAATGCTGGAAAATGTGAAATGAGAGCAGTCTAAAAGAAAAGAGAGAATGTAATTTTTTCCACTAGTAAGTTTTTCAAAAAGATAAACCTACTGCTCAGAGTCTTTATAAAATCTCAAGTATGCATACAACCCCCACTACGTGCGGGGCACTGTTCTAAACACTGATTCCATAACAACTCCGTGGGGAAAGTACCATTACTGATACCAGTTTACAAATTAAAAACCCGAAGCACAGAGGTTAAGTAATTTGCCCAAGGTCATGGCTAGTCCTTGGCAAATCTGGATACAAACCTCTCAATCATAGGTTAAGCTACGCTATCTTGATCCTCCTTTCGTGGTAAATAAGAAATGTCTAGTATGAATTATTTGTGTCTTGGTAATGGAAAAATGAACATAGCTCAAAACAGCTGGGCAATTCCCTCCAGACTGAGTCCCTGGACCTTCTGACCAAACCTCCCCAGCCCCACCCCACGACCATTCATTCCACCTTGAAGCCCAGACTCTGGTCCCCAGACCTGGGGCTGCCTCAAAATTGCCAGGTTAACCAAAGCCATGCCTACCTCCTCAAAGCTATTTTTCTAGCACTTTGACTCCTATTCCCAGCAGCCTTTCTGTCAGAGTTGACCCACGTCATGGACAGGCTGGGGCGGGGGGGGGGCAGAATCTTATCAAACAGAGTCTACAGTGCAATGGACTGATGGCTTTTTAAAGAGGTGCTTCTCAACCCAAAAGCTTCTCTGATGGGTAGGAGTGCAGAAAATGTGCCAAAGAGAATAAAGAATTTAGGTGTCAGGCAAGGGACATAGTTTTTAAACATACATTTTTTTTCTCTTTATTTTATTTATTTTTTATTTTTTTATTTTTTTATTTTTTCAGCGTAACAGTATTCATTATTTTTGCACCACACCCAGTGCTCCATGCAATCCGTGCCCTCTACAATACCCACCACCTGGTGCCCCCAACCTCCCACCCCCCGCCCCTTCAAAATTCTCAGATCGTTTTTCAGAGTCCATAGTCTCTCATGGTTCACCTCCCCTTCCAATTTCCCTCAACTCCCTTCTCCTCTCCATCTCCCCTTGTCCTCCATGCTATTTGTTATGCTCCACAAATAAGTGAAACCATATGATAATTGACTCTCTCTGCTTGACTTATTTCACTCAGCATAATCTCTTCCAGTCCCGTCCATGTTGCTACAAAACTTGGGTATTCATCCTTTCTTTTTTCTTTTTCTTTTTTTTTTTTTTACAGCTTTATAAACATATATTTTTATCCCCAGGGGTACAGGTCTGCGAATCGCCAGGTTTACACACTTCACAGCACTCACCATAGCACATACCCTCCCCAATATCCATAACCCCACCCCCCTCTCCCAACCCCCTCCCCCCATCAACCCTCAGTTTGTTTTGTGAGATTAAGAGTCACTTATGGTTTGTCTCCCTCCCAATCCCATCTTGTTTCATTTACTCTTCTCCTACCCCCTCAACCCCCCATGTTGCATCTCCTCTCCCTCATATATCAGGGAGATCATATGATAGTTGTCTTTCTCCGATTGACTTATTTCGCTAAGCATGATACCCTCTAGTTCCATCCACGTCGTCGCAAATGGCAAGATTTCATTTCTTTTGATGGCTGCATAGTATTCCATTGTGTATATATACCACATCTTCTTTATCCATTCGTCTGTAGATGGACATCTAGGTTCTTTCCATAGTTTGGCCATTGTAGACATTGCTGCTATAAACATTCGGGTGCACGTGCCCCTTCGGATCACTACGTTTGTATCTTTAGGGTAAATACCCAGCAGTGCAATTGCAGGGTCATAGGGTAGTTCTATTTTCAACATTTTGAGGAACCTCCATGCTGTTTTCCAGAGTGGTTGCACCAGCTTGCATTCCCACCAACAGTGTGGGAGGGTTCCCCTTTCTCCGCATCCTCGCCAGCATCTGTCATTTCCTGACTTGTTAATTTTAGCCATTCTGACTGGTGTGAGGTGATATCTCATGGTGGTTTTGATTTGTATTTCCCTGATGCCGAGTGATATGCAGCACTTTTTCATGTGCCTGTTGGCCATCTGGATGTCGTCTTTGCAGAAATGTCTGTTCATGTCCTCTGCCCATTTCTTGATTGGATTATTTGTTCTTTGGGTGTTGAGTTTGCTAAGTTCTTTATAGATTTTGGACACTAGCCCTTTATCTGATATGTCATTTGCAAATATCTTCTCCCATTCTGTCAGTTGTCTTTTGGTTTTGTTAACTGTTTCCTTTGCTGTGCAAAAGCTTTTGATCTTGATAAAATCCCAAAAGTTCATTTTTGCCCTTGCTTCCCTTGCCTTTGGTGATGTTCCTAGGAAGATGTTGCTGCGGCTGAGGTCGAAGAGGTTGCTGCCTGTGTTCTCCTCAAGGATTTTGATGGATTCCTTTCTCACATTGAGGTCCTTCATCCATTTGGAGTCTATTTTCGTGTGTGGTGTAAGGAAATGATCCAATTTCATTTTTCTGCATGTGGCTGTCCAATTTTCCCAACACCATTTATTGAAGAGGCTGTCTTTTTTCCATTGGACATTCTTTCCTGCTTTGTCGAAGATGAGTTGACCATAGAGTTGAGGGTCCATTTCTGGGCTCTCTATTCTGTTCCATTGATCTGTGTGTCTGTTTTTGTGCCAGTACCATGCTGTCTTGATGATGACAGCTTTGTAATAGAGCTTGAAGTCCGGAATTGTGATGCCACCAACTTTGGCTTTCTTTTTCAATATTCCTTTGGCTATTCGAGGTCTTTTCTGGTTCCATATAAATTTTAGGATTATTTGTTCCATTTCTTTGAAAAAAATGGATGTTACTTTGATAGGAATTGCATTCAATGTGTAGATTGCTTTAGGTAGCATAGACATTTTCACAATATTTATTCTTCCAATCCAGGAGCATGGAACATTTTTCCATTTCTTTGTGTCTTCCTCAATTTCTTTCATGAGTACTTTATAGTTTTCTGAGTATAGATTCTTAGTCTCTTTGGTTAGGTTTATTCCTAGGTATCTTATAGTTTTGGGTGCAATTGTAAATGGGATGGACTCCTTAATTTCTCTTTCTTCTGTCTTGTTGTTGGTGTAGAGAAATGCAACTGATTTCTGTGCATTGATTTTATATCCTGACACTACTGAATTCCTGTACAAGTTCTAGCAGTTTTGGAGTGGAGTCTTTTGGGTTTTCCACATAGAGTATCATATCATCTGCAAAGAGTGATAGTTTGACTTCTTCTTTGCCGATTTGGATGCCTTTAATTTCCTTTTGTTGTCTGATTGCTGAGGCTAGGACTTCTAGTACTATGTGGAATAGCAGTGGTGATAACGGACATCCCTGCCGTGTTCCTGACCTTAGCGGAAAAGCTTTCAGTTTTTCTCCATTGAGAATGATATTTGCGGTGGGTTTTTCATAGATGGCTTTGATAATATTGAGGTATGTGCCGTCTATCCCTACACTTTGAAGAGTTTTGATCAGGAAGGGATGCTGTACTTTGTCAAATGCTTTCTCAGCATCTATGGAGAGTATCATATGGTTCTTGTTCTTTCTTTTATTAATGTGTTGTATCACATTGATTGATTTGCGGATGTTGAACCAAACTTGCAGCCCTGGAATAAATCCTACTTGGTCGTGGTGAATAATCCTTTTAATGTACTGTTGAATCCTATTGGCTAGTATTTTGGTGAGAATTTTTGCATCTCTGTTCATCAAGGATATTGGTCTGTAGTTCTCTTTTTTGTTGGGATCCTTGTCTGGTTTTGGGATCAAGGTGATGCTGGCCTCATAAAATGAGTTTGGAAGTTTTCCTTCTATTTCTATTTTTTGGAACAGTTTCAGGAGAATAGGAATTAGTTCTTCTTTAAATGTTTGGTAGAATTCCCCCGGGAAGCCGTCTGGCCCTGGGCTTTTGTTTGTTTGGAGATTTTTGATGACTGTTTCAATCTCCTTACTGGTTATGGGTCTGTTCAGGCTTTCTATTTCTTCCTGGTTCAGTTGTGGTAGTTTATATGTCTCTAGGAATGCATCCATTTCTTCCAGATTGTCAAATTTGTTGGCGTAGAGTTGCTCATAGTATGTTCTTATAATTGTCTGTATTTCTTTGGTGTTCGTTGTGATCTCTCCTCTTTCATTCATGATTTTATTTATTTAGGTCCTTTCTCTTTTCTTTTTGATAAGTCTGGCCAGGGGTTTATCAATCTTATTAATTCTTTCAAAGAACCAGCTCCTAGTTTCGTTGATTTGTTCTATTGTTTTTTTTGGTTTCTATTTCATTGATTTCTGCTCTAATCTTTATGATTTCTCTTCTCCTGCTGGGTTTAGGTAAACATACATTTTTTTTAATGAGATAATTCATACCAAGAAGTTGTACAACCATCATTACTACCCAATTCCAGAACATTTTCATCACTCCAAAATTTCCTCACATCCATTAATAGTGATTCCCCATTTCTCCCACCGCCCCACCCCCCTGCCCACCAGCAACCGCTCATCTGCATTCTATCTCCACAGATTGGCCTCTTCTGGACATTTTGCGTAAATGGAATCATACAATATGCAGTCTTATGTGACTGGCTTCTTTCACTTAGCAGAAGAATTTCAAGATTCATCCGTGTTTAGCATGTATCAGTACTCCATTCCTTTTATGGATGAATAATATTTCATTGTGTATAATACACCCTTTGTGTAGACATCCATAAGCTGATGGACATTAGGATCATTCTATTTTTTTGTCTATTGTAAGTAATGCTGTCATGGACAATGATCGGCAAGCTTTTGTGCGGACATAATACGGTCGTTTCTCTTGGGTACACAGTATGTGCCCTTTATCAGTAGTCTCAGTTACCCAGTCAGCCACACTCCAGAAGCAGATGACTCTCCTTCTGACCTACTGTGAGAAGGTCAGGAGTAGCCTAACACTTTGACACAGTGCCTATGTCATTCACCTCATACATATCATCATGGGACAGGATCTCATCTCACATCACCCCAAAAGGAAGAGTACACAGCACAGTAAGATATTTTGAGGGAGAAACCACATTCACAGAATCCTTATCACAGCATATTGTTATCAATGTTATCATTTGTTATCAATGTTATAGCATATTGTTATCTCTTTTATTATTCGTTTTGGTTGTTCACCTCCTACTGCACTTGATTTATAAATCAAACACTATCACGGGTATATACACACAGAAAAAACAGAGCATACATAGGGTTCTGGACTCCTAATGGTTTCGGGCATCCGTTGGGGTCTCAGAATATATCCCTCACAGACAAGGGAGGCTACTTTGGAGTGGAACTGCATGTGGAAATGGGATGTAGTATTTAAAATGGGAAATTTAGAAGAACCTTGTAATTTATAGATTCTAGATAACTGCCTGCAGTTGTCCCACTACTTACAGCTACGTGACCTCAAGCAAACCAAGTGACCTCTTTGAATTGGCAGTTTTTTGTTTTGTATGTGAAATTTCTTCGATGAAGAAATTTTCCTCTTAGTTGTATAGTTAACTGTTTGAGTCTGTGAAAGTGTCTATACCTTTTATGATGTTCTTCAGCGCTCATCATACCCCTTGTCAGGGAGGGTGGCCATTTATGGGGATATGCTGGGAACACCACCCCTGCCACCAACAGCCCCAGCGAATCCTTTTCCTTCCCAGCCAGGGGCCCTGCTGAAAATGGTCTCATGGGAGACTCTAGCTGGGATGGTGCCTTAATGAGTTAGCTTCTGAGGTGACTAGGAGAAGAAAGAAATCTTTCAGGTGAGGATTTCAAATCTACTTACAAGCCAGAGTGGGTGATATTTTTCCCCAGGGCCCTTCTTAAAGCCCCTTATATCACACTATTTAGGTGACTCTGCTTAGAATGTTTCTGGATGAACACATTACCTTGCTCAAGAAAACACTTCTCCTGGTGGGAATGCCCCCTTACAGCCACTCACTAATGTGTGGATGAGGCTATCCTACTGACCCAAATGCTAGCTAACTTGACCCCCAATATGTTTACTTACAGATCTGTGCATCCATCAACTGAACTAATGCAATGAGACCTTTATAAGGGAAAAACAGTGTGTCCCTACCCACTCGATTTTTCAGAAAAATAAAATTTCCAATTGAACTAGACTGATTAGCATTTCAGTCCAAGACCTGTTGATCAAAGCAAGGCACAGAGGACTCAGCAATGACCAACACTGATGTGGCTCTGCCCCCTGGAGCTCAAGGTCCAGTAGGCGTGTGACCTTGGCATAAGTTTATATGACCACATGCTACATGCTACTGCATGTGACCAGACAGCCCAGGGCTCCCTGCCACTCTCTGTCCCTGAACCTCCCTTCAAAGAGTCACCCTGGTCTGGACTTCCTGGCCATGTTCTTTCAAATATGCCTGCCTGTGTCACTTACCTCACAGCCCTGCTTCCATTTCTAGTTTGTAGTTACAGCTAAGTTTTCTGACAAACCTATGTGGTAGTTAAACCCACAGGAAGCAGAAGAAAGATGCTCAGGACTGAATTCCAGTCTGCTGCTTACTAGTTTGGTGGATTCTCTGAGATCGATTTTCTCCTTGGTAAATGGGATAGTACTCATACCTACTGCAAAGGATTATGGTAAAGATGAAATGAGACTATGTAACACTCTGAGAACAGTGCCCCCACAGAGTAAACGATTGACAAATACCAGCAGACATTATGACTCTCCTTATTAATGTGTCCATGGTTCCTGTCTTCCCTGCCCTCCCAAGCAACTATACACAGTTTAATGAATGTCTACTTCATATTCAAACCCTTGTCTTGCCACGAGCTCACAGTTGAAAGAGCTCCAGTGTCAGGCTGGTGGGGAGCTTTGGAGACAGGTGTGCTGCTCAGTGCAGGTCAGGTGCGGGTGCAGATGTATGTGCTCTATCTAGAATACCCTTTGAGGGTCTTCGCAAATGTTACCTGCCTTCCCCTAAAGGGACATTCTGCCTTTCCCTAAAGCTGGTTCTGCTCACAATTTTGTTTGCATCAACAAACGCGTTTATTGTTTTTATCACTTTCCTGATTCCAAACTTTCAGTGTTTATGGTGTAACTTGAAATCCTTAGTGATTTGGTCCATCACTTTCCAATCTTGCCCAAATTTCTCCCATTTCAGCTCCAAACAGCTTCACTCATCAACTGGCCTCACAAACACCTTCTGCTTTCCGGCCTCACTGCTTTTACTAATGCTACTCCTGTAAGGGCCTACTTAGCCAGAGGGAGCCATTTTGTTGTTTATGCAGTAAACTTAGTTTGACCCTGCCGCTCCCAGAGGAACTTACTTAAAAGGTAGCAAAGCCCAGATACAAGGGCGGGTCAGGGCAGGTGGAAACATCCAATCAGTGGGGTGCACATACTGTCTCCTTAGCTACCAAGGAGAGTGGACCCTGCTTTTGGGTGCCAATTCTGACCAAGGTGATAGGCTAGTTCAAATATCTACTAGGGTAAATTGAAATTCAATTGGCCACCAGTGTGTGACCTAGCATGACTGTGCAGTTTTCTCTGTGTGTGTTGCAATCTCATTGGCCACCTGTGTGTGGCCAGGCTCAACCACCTCTATAAAAGTTAGTCTGTGAGGCTGGGAGGGGTCGCCTCTTTGTAAGAGACGGCCACAACCGGTGGGTTTGATTCTCGATGCTTGGCACGAAATAAAGCTTTGCTTGACCTTCACTTTGTATCAGTCTTGCTCCTTTGATTATAGACCCTAACACTCCCTCCACCAAACATGCCTTTCCCTCACCCCATCTACACTATCCAGTCCATTGTCAGCCCAGCTCAAAGGCCATTCTTCCAGAAAGTTCTATCATACCGGAGTTACTGCTTCCACTAGTCCTCACTCCATTTTCTCTCTACATCCCCAGGGCATTCATAGTATTCTTCTAAAACGTTCTCTGTATTATGGTTATCTGAATACGTGTCTTGTTGCTGACATATAACTGTGGGCTACCGTAACTCTGTTATTATAACATCATATTTCATATTGTAGTATCCCACAAGGCAGTCCCATACAGTAGGTATTTAAAGTTTGTTGAACCCTCAAGACAATTGAGTTTCAACATTAACTCCTTAAATAACCAGCGTCACCATGATACACGTTTATATCACTAAAAACTCCTGTGTGTCCCGCATCCCACTGCTAAGAGTCAGCTCCCTGTTGGCAGGCCATCCTGCCTGATGGCCGGCTGTGTAAACTTGCGCACATTCTTAACTTCACTGGGCTTCGGTCTTCTCACTGCTAACATGGGACAATAACAATACCAACTCATAGGGCTACTAAGCGGAGAAAATGAGTTAGTCCATTTAAGCCCTTAGGAGAGTGCCCTGCACACAGGAAGCACTCACGAAATATCAGCAGTTACTTACCTGAAGGCCAAGTTCCTCCTGGCTCTCTCCTTGGAGAAATCTGGAAAATGACCACAGGGATGCTGTCATTACTAACTCTCACCAGCAGGAGGCACCCAGCCTCCAGGGCTGAGATGACTTCCCTTGCAGTTGGAGCTTTGGAATGGAGAATTCTGTTTGGGATTGCTGGGAGCAGAGGTGTGTTTCTAAACATCAGGAAAATTTCGTTTTAAAGGTCACCGCAAAGCCCTCTGCAAGAAGTGACACAGGAGGGCATTTGGCAAGTTCTACTGTGCCTCCTTCTCCACCCATCACCTGTTCGGAAAAGGCCAGTGTGCCAAGGTGTAGATGGGAGAGCAGCAGGGCAGGCCCAGGGACATGGGAGGAAGGAATATGTGCTTGTAGCTGGAGGTGGATGTGTTGATTTTAATTCCATGATTTCTTCCAGGATTAACTGATATGCATCCACTTAGCCTAGCTGGTGTGGCCACCTCCTGAACAGGGGGTATGGTCCACAGGAAATCAACTTCCTTTCAGTTTCTTCCTCCTTTCCTCCTCCAGTCAGGAGGTTAATGACCTATTCCCTGGATCTGGGCACACTGTGGACCACCTGTCCTAATCCTGCTGGTATTTCTAGGTTGAGCTCATAATCTGCCTCTTCCAGGAAGCCTTCCCTGATCTGTCTAGTTCAAAAAACTCCTCTGCTGAGCATCTCTCACTGGCCGTTCCACAGTCAGGCACTGTCTCCAATGTTGCCTGTCAGGTACTTACTTTTTATGTGGCTTCCAGGGTACAGGGACATGCCTTGTCTGTTCCCCGTGTAGAAGTCAGTGCAGAGTCCTTCATGGAGCTCAGTAGATACTGACCACGGAATGACCAGAAAAGGGCCAGGAGTTTTGTAGGTGTGCAAGAATGAATGGATGGCTCCTTAATCTCCACCATAGACATAAAAATTCCCTCCCGAAATGTGACCTTGCCCATGGGTGTGACGTAATGAGCCATTTTCTCCAATGCTGTAATCAAAATGTGACAAGCACAGGCTCTTAGAGTCATGTCTGATGTAGGAAGTGTGCGTCGTCTGGTTCCTTCCACTCCCTCAACAGTGTACGTTACATTTTTCCACCGTGGTTGACTTGACTTATTTCATATTCCACGAGATTGTTGGCCATTCACTCTTCATCTCGGAAAACAGAGGTGCCCCTGGCCCCTGGGCAATTTGAAGGGGAGCCTAGCCAAATAGTTGAAGATTTGCATGGAGTTTCAGTCTCCCTATCCGGAAAATGGGCATGCCCTGTGTGCTCTCCTGCTTTTCCTTGCTCCCATCAGGAATCTGATACTAGTTTAAGTCCATTTCCTATGCCTTGTCTCTTATGAAATGAAATAACTTTGTTTTCTTCTGAAAGGCAATGAACACATCAGAAACCAGCTGGGAGGTTTCAGGATGGGGTGGGGTGAGGGGTGACTGTTCTCTTTGCCCTCAACATATTCTGACTGCTTCTCTTTAAAAGTTAAAGCATTATTGTCTCAGAAAGAGCATTCAAGTGAATCTATGTATCTGACAACTGCTAAGCTGTGGACCCTCTTGAATGTGTCTTAGCTGTGCCCCGCCCCACTCAGATAATATGTCCCAAGGCAGGGGCCATGCCCTCTTACTCTGTTTTCTACCCCCAGAACCTACCCCCAGCACTGGGCCAGGTATTTTTCAAGTGCAAGAAGTTGTTGGAAGAAGAGATGAGGTGAATGACGGGACTGCCCGTAACCCTTCTGCCCAGAACACACAGGGTGTGCCCATTTTCCAGATAAGGAGACTGAAACTCCTGCAAACCTCCAGCAATCTGGCCAGGCTCCCATGGCCAGTCAGAGGAAGTGGCACTTCTCCAGCCCAAACCTCCTGGCTCTTGGGAATCCCCGTCTCCCTGTTCCCCTCCGATTCACTCTGCATGCCAGCCCAGGGCACATGGTACAAGGTATTTTGGACTCTGATGCCCCACGGGACCCCCGAAGGATTAACTGTCATGAAGCCAGGTTGGGAAAGGCTGAGGTGGACACCTGGCAGGAGACTGCCTCGACAGGGGCACCCAGGGCCCAGCCAGCCCCAGGCTGGTGCACAGCTCCAACCTGCTCTTGCACACACACAGTCTGCTGGAAACCAACCCAGTGTGATTCAACTGTCCGCAGCCCGGAAGCTCAGCCCATGCTCAGCGGAGCCGAGAGAGTGAAGAAAAGGACATGATCTCTATCTGGCTGATGACTCAGAGGGGCTGGCCCACCGCAGAGGGCGCTGGGTGGCACAGCTGTGGCAGGGGAGTATGTCCGTGTGTCCGTGTGTCTGTGTGTCGGAGCAGTGCAGGGGCTGCTGGCTGCCTCCAGACCCTGCGGTCCAGTGTGGGCTGCTTCTCCAGCCCGCAGCTTCCCCGTGGAGCCACCCTGCCCTCGGCTACTGCTTGATGATTTTGGAAAGAGCAGCAGGAAAAGGAGGAACCCCTGAGCTGGATGACACCAGGAGGGGAAGATGGACTTTCTCGGCTTTCAGAGCATTTTTTTTTTTTTTTTGCATCAACTTTCCCCTCATATAGAAACCTGATTTCAGGAAGGGACTAAATCAAGCCATTAGTCTGGAGGTATAAATAAATAAGAGCACCCTACTCTGCTATCTGTCTTTTACCAGGGGTCGAGAAACATGGAAAGGAAAGGCTCTGTTAAGCAAGGTGATGTCAAGGCGTCCCCGGGACACAGATGGACACCTCAGGAAAAACAGGCTCCTCCTCCACTCCTAAAAACCGGGCTGGTTAGAGGCCACTTCCTTTGTCCTTTGTTCCTGGTTCAGTCACATGGGTTCTTCGTGTACACAGCCCATGGTGCTGGAGGGAGAGCTGGCTCAGCCCCCCAGCACATCCCCGCCAGGGACCCGTGCTAGGAGCCCCATTCGCCACCACCAGCCTTGATGAGAGGAAACCTCTCTGAAGGCCTGATAGACCAGGGATGCCAGTTTGGACTTCTTTCTTAGTCAACATGACTGTATACAAACTATTCAAACCCAAAGCCTGACGTACATCCTGCCACACCTGCATTGTCCATCTGCTGTATGAATGAGTAGTCACAGAAGGAAAACCATCTCGTCCTTGACACAGGGATCAATGCTCCTACTCCCTGCATCCCTTTACCATAAAACTCGTGATTCCTGTGCATCTGCTAATCTATAATCTCTCGAGCTTCTACAAGATGTAAAAAGTATCTAACCCTATAAAAACTGTTCATTTTCTGGAGCACTTTTTTCCCTGTGAAGGGTGTGTTTCCCAGACAGCTGTCCTAAGTTGGGCTCAAATAGAGTGTTTTTCTAACTTCTAAAGATTCCAAAAGGTGTGCTCATTTTGTGTCCACAGCCATTTGCAGCTAAGCATGACCATCACCTCCTTGTATTTGTATATATGTTGACTCCTCGTTTCCCCTGTAAGTTCACATGAGGTCCGTTGTCCTTTGTAACCTGCAGGGTCTGTGCTCGCTTCGGCAGCACATATACTAAAATTGTAACCTGCAGGGTCCACCAGACTGTGGACAGTGGACTTCATTTCTGCTTGACCTTGGAATGAGTTTTTGCATGGGACCGTCAGGGAGTCCAATATTTAGGGATTTCTCCTTGCAGTGAGATCTAATGCCCCAGCTACAAGACCTGGGCCCTTTCGAAACCAGGTGATGAACACAGGACTACCCTCACTTGGGAAGACGGATCCCTGGGTGCCCAGAAGACCCTCAGTCTCTCTGCTCCTGCACCTCGCTGCCCACACTGATGGGACAAGCAGCTCTCCCCTGACGACCCAGAAATCAAGGCTCCTGATTATGGGGGACAGGCCAGGAGAGGCCTGGAGAGCAAGATTTCCTGCTCTGGCCCCTTCAGCTCCCCAGGGCTCCTCAGCCAGTGTGAGGACACTGATTTCCCAACCCTTGCTTTCCCTCAGTGCAAAATGGGTCATTTTCTAGGCTAAGTGCAGTTCAACCCCTGGGATCTGCAGAGCGTCCAGGCCCTACCCTTTTTGACTGGGACAGTGGGACATACCGTCTAACCAGCCACCCTGGCCATTGACTATTTGTCTGAGGGTTAGGACCTCGCTGATGGCTCATTTACACTGAATTAACATGTAAGTCCTTCCAGGCATTGTAGCAGTGCAGAAGATGACAAGGATTTATCTTGGTTTTATAGGTTTTGTTGAGGAACAGACTTCACATTAATGACCTTGCCCTACCAGATGACAGAGCACTACCCATTGAAAGTTCCACAACTATCTCCCCTGAACAAGTGCAGTAGCTCATAATGGCCTTAAGGCACCCCAACTTGGGCTTCCCAACACACCCTCTACACTGCTGCCCAACTCAGTTCAATCTGGCCATGTCACTGTTCTATTTACCCCTTCCATTGTTTCCCGTGGCTCTTAGGATAAAAATCGGACAACTAATGGGACCTCAATACTTCACTAGACCTCCTCATTTTATTCTATGTCTCCTCCGCCTTCTTTGCACTGCAGCCAAATTGGTCTTCTCTTGCTTCCTCTGTCCTGTACCTTAACTCCCCCCTCCAGGGCCTTTGCATATGCTGTTCCCACTGCCCCTGCTTTTCTACTCACCTTCACTTCTACTTCTTCTTCAGAGTTCAGCTCAGATGTCACTTCCTCACAGAAACCCTCCCTGACCACCCAGACAGGGGCAGGCCCCCTGCCTCCTGACCTCTCACTTCTCTGAAGCACTTACCTTAGCTGTGATGAGATCATGGTGAGGTCAATTGTTTTTATGTGTGCTGCTCAGTAGAATATAAGCTCTTCAAGGCAAGATGGTATCTACTTGCTCATCTCTGTAATCATCACTCCTTATAATCAGTACCAGGGGACACAGTTATAGAAATATCTGCTGAATAATTGAACGAGAGAATAGGATATACCATGTTACAAAACATCAGTGGATTCCCTATCAAGATTCATTCTGTACTACGAGAAAGGAAACGCCCATGCGAGCTCCAAGCACATTACCTTCATGCTGAGAAGGGCCTAGATGTCACCTTGGACAGCTATCAGCCTGCAGATGCTGGAGAAGCCAGCGACTTGCCTAAAGCCTCACTCCCTCTACCCTGCTCCACTGTCCCCTGTGGAAAGTTGATCAGATCCATTTGTGGGCCTTTGGGGCAAGTGGAAGGAGAACTGATAATTTTCAAATGAAGTGGTTCCCAAGCTGCATATCCAGAGGCACGTGAATTGCAGCATCACTGAATGAGCCCTAGTCAGGGATTCTGGGATCTGACTGGCTGCACTGGGGGCAGGGGTGGCGGTGAGGAGAGCACCGCTGTCTCTGCTCTGCTGCATGACCAGATGACCGGGCCCTTGGCTAGCTCCACCCAGTGGTCCATGCATGAAGGTGCGTGCCTCCTTGCTGCCTCCCCTACTCCAAAGGGAGCTTGTATTTCCTGAGAATAATGCTATTCCCTGCCAAGGACCAAAACGAGTCTGCTCTGCTTTTCCCCCAGCCCAGGAGTCTGTGGCTCTGCATGGCTCCTCAGCATCAGCTGTCAGACAGCACAGGAGTTTAGGGAAGCTGTGGCAACCCAGCAGCTAGGTGAAAACCCACGGCAGCGGACTGCTTCCAGGGACCCCGTGAGAACACTGAGTTCTCTAAGCAGAGGCACCGCCTGCTTCTCTTCTCACTGCACCCCTGCTCTGCGGTCTCTCTCTCTGTCTCTCTCTCTCTCTCTCTGGGCCACTTTGCATCATGATCGTGCCCCAAAGTTGCCCTGCCTGGAGTATGCCTCAGCTTTGTCCCTGCTACACTGTGTCCCTGGGACAAGGCATCAGGTAGCTCCCTGGATCCCCTGGGGCTTTTTGGCATCACATGGGGACACTCCAAAAAGGACCAAAGATGGGATGCCTGGGTGGCTCAGTTGGTTAAGCGTCTGCCTTCAGCTCCTGTCATTATTCCAGGGTCCTGGGATAGAGTCCTGTATGGAGCTCCTTGCTCAGTGGGGAGCCTGCTGCTCCCTCTGCCTTGTGCTCTCTCTCCCTCTCCAACGAATAAATAAATAAAATCTTTTTAAAAAGTAGTCAATCTAAAGTGTTGTTTAAATTAAATCTTTTCTTTACTGAACTGGCCCCAAATGATTGAGCATCAAATATCCCTCTCTCAAAGGTCTCACTTGCCCCAGGAGGAGCTTGGGTGGAACAAAAGCTTGGAAAAGCTACCAGTTATTGGCATTTCCCAAAGGCCTGATGCTGCTGTCATCACCACATTGCGTCATTTACCCTCAAACCCACCTGATGAAATGGGTACGTTTATTATCCCAGTGAGGCTCTGGGAGGTTAGGTAACTTGCCACATGGATCACAAGAACTGGGATCCCCACTCAGATCCAGGAGATGTTGGTCTCAGGTCTTACCTAAACTCTTGGCATGAAGTGGGGTTAGAGGAACCTACAACAACATGGCCAAGCATCCTGGGAGAACGACCAAACAGGCCACTCCAGCCATGGACCGCATCTGGCAAAGCTGTCTCCCTGATTATACTGTGGTCTCTCTCTTACCTCCAGACCCCATGCTGGGGCACAAAGCCTGCATCTCAGGGTGCCAGGGACACAGAGAACTCATCCTCCCAGGCAAACTTGCAGGAGTGTCCCCAACTCTCACAGAAGGCCTGGCTGCTGCCTGGGCCCACAGTCTCCCTGCAGAGTTCCCTCTCCTGCTTCCTACATGTGAAAGCCCCAAGGTTGTAGACAAATCATTTCTGCTTTGACACATCTGCTGCAAACACTGCAAAGGAAACCACAGCAATGGATGGCAGATAGGATTTCCCCTGACTATTTGAGAATATATTTGAGAATGAACATGATATAGCTGTTATCCTGATGGGTGCTGTTGAGGCACGAGTTTGATGTCAGGACTTTTGTTAGAGAATGGAGGAGAAATGGCAGAGCAGGAAAGGCCTGGGGACCATTGCAGACCTGGCCCCAAAGTCCCTTGAGGCAATGTCACCCAGAAACGGGGCTGGTACTCAGCAGGCTGTGCTGGCCACTGAGCTGGGTATGGTGTGATCGGGAGTCAAGGAGAATAGAGAGGGAGGGAGGGAAGCAGGAGGGCAGACAAGAGCCAGGAGCAAGGCAGAGCCTGCACTGCATTCAGGGCTTGCCTGAGCATAATTGAGCTGGGGCCTTAACTGTAGTCAATGAGCCTCCATCACAGGTGTCTGGGCACAAGTAGCGGGAGTTTAAAGGTGGTGGGAAATTCTCTGGGAAAGTGATAGGGGCTTATTCTCTTCAATGGACAGATGAAGACCCCTTTCCCCAGCTCTCCAAACATAAGGGAAACTTGACCGAAAGCCTAACTAATACACCTGGTCCTACAGAAGGGCCGTCATACCTCAGTGTCCCCACACAGTATTTGTTACCTGTGCAGACCACTCGGGAAGAGACATCAGGACACCACAGGGAGAATGGGGTGTCAGCAGAAGCCTTTCGTGTAGTGTGGTTGCAGATGGTGTAAATTTATGGGCTGGGAACAAAATATCCACATACCATGATTTTCACAATCAACTTTAGTGGTTAAAACTTCAAACACAGGTTTCAAAGTATACATGGACATTAATGACAGAGCACAAGCTATCTCCACAGCAAGGAAGGATGAGAAAAACTATGAACGGGAATCCAGTGTATAGAAAAGTGAAATGGTGGCCCGTCTTGAGTAAGACTGCTGCATGGTTAGTGATATTCAAGAAGGTAAGTGAAATTAAAGTGTGTCTGACTTCTAGTAGTAAAAATGGATTTCATAGTTTTGCCTGCATAGAAGCACCCGGCATTTTCAAGTGCTATTATCTGTAATCAACAAATGACATGACTCATATGACCAATTGTGCTCCTTCCAAAGACCTATAAAGAAACATGGTTAGCTCTCCAATCGTTCTTTCTTACCAGATATTTAGTTTAAGAATATATGGTGTATCTGAAAACAAGCTTGGAAGCACAAAATACATCAGACCTATGCTGACTGGTCTGGCCAGAGGACCAAGGTTCAAGACTTTAAATTTTGTATGAACTTGGCCAAATCAGACAGAATTTACACATTCTCTTAGGAGGGGATTCAGTAGAGGGTTTTGCATACAAAGCGTGCTCAGTAAGTAGCTGCATTTTCTGGTCTGTCATGGTGACCACACCATCAAAATGCAAATGACAATTTTCATATGACATTGAAGGGGTCCTGTGTGACTCAGGCTAACCACATTTTGAGAACCTGTCCTGATTTAGCTCAGAACTGGCTTCACGTCAGCTCTCAATGGCCTGGCTTCCAGCTATCAATCAAACAGCTTCACCCAGCTATCTGTGTACCTGGCACAGAGCTAGACCTCAAGAGGTAAAGATAGATGGACCACAGCCCTGCTCTCCAAGGGCTCCCAATGCAGTGGGGGTAAAAAAGTGACCACAGGACAGCAATATGGGTATTAGGGTGAGAGCAAGGTGCCCAAGTTGCCCCAGGAAGTTGAAGAAGGTGTGAGCGTGGAGGTGAAATCTGGACCAGTTTCAACAGACAAGTAAGTGGGAGTTTTTCCTGCCACACGGGGGCCACTGCAAGCAGAGAACAGCAGTGCGCTGAACACCACAGCACATCTGAGGGGCAGCAGGACACGTCTGAGGTCATGGGCACAACGATCTCCTATCGCCACCAACTGGGGATAATATAGAACACCTTGGAGGTAGGATGTTATTTATATATTCATGAAATTCTTATAGAAGAGTGGATCTTAAACATTTGGTGGGGTGGGGGGTGGCAGGACATGGAGCCCTTTGAGAATCTGATTTAAAGCAAGACAAAACTATGCCCCCTTCCCCCGTGCAGCCATCCTTGAGCTCCTGGAATGCTTCTGGAGACTTGAATGCTTCCAAGCCAGCTGAACCCCCGCCCTGGACCTGCCGCTCAAGGCACAGGTACACCCGGCCCCATCTCCCTCCTCTACCTCTTTGGGATCACCAAGTCTCTCTGATCCAATATACCAAGAGAAGCATTGGTGTGGTGAAACTACCCAGCCAGAGCAGCCTACCTGGGACCAAGGAGTTCAGCTGGGGGCGGGCGTGGCACAGTCCTGCTTCCTGCTGCTCACACGCTGTGGGCTTGTGGGCGGCTCCCCAGGTCTGCTCTGGCTGGGTGTTTCCCTTGAGCCCACAGTCAGCCCTCTAGCTAGCAGAGTCTACCGACAGAACATTCCATCCACGGCCTTTACGCAAGTGGGAGGCTCTCTAGGTGAGAATCTATGAAAAGATCGACAAAACAAACAACCCACCCACAGAGCCCAGGTTCATATGTGAGGGTCCAGAGCCTCTCCTCGGGTCATTCACCCCTTCTGTTCCCCACCTCCAGACCTCGGGTGCCCACCTGTGAGTGGGGCTGCCTGATTCACAAGGTAGAGAGAATTAAAACCAAGTGAGGTAATGTGGGTGAAAGTACTCTGAACTCTAAACCTTCTGAAAGGCCATGCATTACTATTATAGAAATTACTGGAGCATGAATGATAACATTACAGGAAAAGTAACTGGCCTTTTACTGTACTCCTACAACAAAATGTCAACTTAAAAAAAAAGTGAGATACCTTATAGAGAGAGAATAGTGTCTGTTATTTGTTATAAGGTATCAAAACACTTTTATTGATTTGTTACACAATTATAGAAAGGACAAGAAAGGAAAAAAACCCTCAGTCTAATTCCAGGTTGGATCAGATACTCTCAGAGCACTGGCTGGCATGCTTTCCTCTTCACCCCACTGTGTCTGCTCAAGAGCAAAGTTCAGGGGGGTACTGGCTCCCCTGGGGTTCCACCAGCTGCTGCTTTTCTCCATCATTCCATGACTCTGCCCCCTGGCTTCAAGCTGGTTATGAGGGATAAGCCACCAAAGAAAAAGATATGTCCAGAGGACCTCAGCTGAAAGCAAATTAAGCAAGGCACGTAAAAGTTCAAATGTGGTTCAACACACCTTCGAATGCTTCGTTTATTGGCTATTTCTTGTGCATGTCCACAGGCACACTGCTGGAGGGTGTAGAAACAAAAGTGGAATGCAACAGCAAGTACAGACTGACAAGCAGACAATGAGATGACGGGTGTTTGCAGAGAGACCGACAGTCCACACTCCAAGCAGTCCCTGGCTGTGAAGGGACCATCCCAGCAAACAGCAGGAGAAGGGCCAGGGCCAGCCACACAGAGCCCCAAGGATCTCAAACACCATGGATTACGACAAGTTTTTAACCCGAGAATGGTTTAAGCATATGTATTTTTAAACATTCCCCAGATAGTCATGCAGAGAATGGAGGGGCACGGAGAACTGAGGGTGTTGAGATCTTGGGCAAAGAAAGGGTCAGACACTATTGACATAATGCAGGCAACTTGACACAAGAGACTGAACTTCAGCAAGTTGAGGAGGAAAAGGATAAATGAGAAATACTCAGTAGGGAGAATTCGGACATTTGGAGAAGGAGAAGTCCTGACCCCAGGTCTCAGCTCTGCCACATGCTAGCTATGTGATCTTCAGATTAAATAACATCCCCAGGGACACCTGGGTGGCTCAGTCAGTTAAGCGTCCGCCTTCGGCTCAGGTCATGATCACAGGGTCCTGGGATCAAGTCTTGAATCAGGTTCCCTGCTCAGTGGGGAGACTGTTTCTCCCTCTGCCTGCTTGTGTGCACTCTCTCTCTTTCTCTCTCTCTCAATCTGACAAATAAATAAATAAAATCTTTAAAAAAAATAAATAACATCCCCAAGTCTCAGTTTCATCATCTGTGAAATGGGCTTGATGGTACAGGAGTGTAATGAGGATTACAAACAACGAGTAAAGAGATAAACCTAGCCCATGGCAGGCACTCAAGATGTCAGCCTCATTGAAGGAAATGGTAATTTGGGCCAAGGTTGGTGTAAAACTTGAAATAGCAGGAAAAAGGGAATGCACAGAGAAGAGCCACAATGGAATCCTAGTGTTGGGCAATGAGGCTGCCTGAAGGACTTCAGGGGGAATTCACATTAAAACATGTACCTGAATAGAGAGCTGTGTGCCCTGTGATTCCCATCAGAGTGACTCCAAATGCAGATGACCCCAGGTCATGGTGTCCAGGGATCTGCTTCTCCGCTGCCTCCAAACCCCAGCCCCTAGGAGAGCTCAGGCTTGCTACTGCTCAAGTCAGTTCAACAATACTTCTTCCCTTTTTTTTCCTTTTACAAAGCCACTAGGAACTCAGAGACCCCCCCACACTCTCATACCTCACTGACCTCCCTCCCTCTCTGCCAAACGCACAGATGAAAGGGGTTCCCACTGAGGAAGTGAAATAGAGTTAGTTATTTCCTGACTCCCTTCCGGGAAATCGCACATGTGAGCCCGTTGACCACACTCTTCCCTCTGCCTGGTCAAGCGTGTTCAGGCCCAGAGCTGACTCGGGACTCTGGGGTACCCCAGCTCCTTACCGACGTGAGGTGCTGGGGGAGCAGAGTTCGGCCGGCCAGCACTTTCACTGTGGGGAGCCACGATCCGGCTCTCCGTTGGAAAATCACCACCCGTGGAAAGATAAAGGGCAAGGTTATTTCCTTTCACCAGGTATTTGCTACATCACTCGTTTCCTATTTCAGTGCGTTTTAAAAATTTCCCCTAGGGTGTGAATGCAGAGGCCCCTGTGTTGTGAAATATGGTTAGCTCAAGGTGCTTTTTTTCATGATGTCACTCAAATGGGGAGGGGTGAAGGGAAACGAAAGCCCCAGGGAAGGCCTGTTCTTCTGGGATCTCAAAGAAATACAAAAAAAGCAGGGAGGGTGGGAGAAGCAGTTAGGGGGAATAGCAATGAAAGGAGAAGGAGAAAGAGAAGAGTGTCTCCACGGAGATTAAATGTGGGCGAGCACTAGCTGAGCCGACTTCGAAAGTAACCTTACCTACTTCCTTTTACTGGTCATGTTCTCTGTGTGTCCGTTTTTTTAAAAGCCCAGACAATTATCAGACAGATTTAGATCTGTTACTATCAATATGGTTTACAACATCCTATTAAAAATACTCAAATATTTTGGCCAAATTGCCGGATGCTTTGTATCATCTGGACATTTTCCTGTGCTCTATCTGCAGGTGCCTAGGAAGAAGTGGGCCAGAGGTCAGAGCATTATGCTTAAATAAATAAATTTAAATAATACTTAAATACATGCTTAGAAGTAGTTGACAGAATTTTGGCTTACTGGCTCTTTACATAATTGGCTCACTGGGCTCACTTCCTCTCCCCTTCATTTTCCCTGCCCTGCCTCCCAGGCATTTGAAAGCACAACCTCTGGGTTAGGCAGTGAGGGAGGCTCTGATGGGTGTAACCAGATAGACAAAGCTGTGCTCGGTACTAGTGAGTTATTATCTCTCAAATATATCCCTCAAATAATCGGGCATTTTTCTCAAAAAACTCAGAGAAGTGAAATAAGTCAAGCAGAGAGAGTCAATTATCATATGGTTTCACTTATTTGTGGAGCATAACAAATAGCATGGAGGACAAGGGGAGATGGAGAGGAGAAGGGAGTTGAGGGAAATTGGAAGGGGAGGTGAACCATGAGAGACTATGGACTCTGAAAAACGATCTGAGAATTTTGAAGGGGTGGGGGGTGGGAGGTTGGGGGCACCAGGTGGTGGGTATTGTAGAGGGCACGGATTGCATGGAGCACTGGGTGTGGTGCAAAAAATAATGAATACTGTTATGCTGAAAAAAAAAAAATTAAAAAAAAAAAAAACCCTCAGAGAAAACCAAAGACGTTTATAAACAGAGGAAGGAGTTCTAGTTCTCAGCTCCTAGGCTTTGAGTCCCAGTTCCTCTAGTCTAACCCCTTCCCTAAATAATTTGTTAGCCATCCTCAAGGGTTGACAACCCCTGCTTCACAACCCCCCGCTTCGCTGGGGGTGGATCATTTCTGGACACCAGCTCACCCTGAAAGGGCAGAGGCAGTGGGAGGTGTGTGGTGGGTGGGAAGGTCAGGCAACAGAGCGATTCTGACAAGTGGCACTTTTTCATCAGGGAGCTCAGTCTAAGACTCATGCCACATTACAGATTTCCAGAAAACACTGAATAGGTGACATTTTTTGCATTTGCCTTAAATAACAGAATTGGGGTCCTCAAGCCCCAGCACAGCTTTATTCAAACATCACATTTAAATTAAACAGAAGTTTCCGTGAATAAAATATTGACCTTCCAGAGTTAGTACTGCTGTCTGTCTTTAGTATGGAAGGAGGTGGAGGTGACCAGGAGTCAAAATAGCCAGATGAGAGAAAGCTAAGCAGGAGGCCACCCGGGTGGCGTAATTTCAGAGAAGTCGAGAAGGGTCGCCCGCCTTTCCTTCCCTCCTGACATACACGCATGCACGTACACGTGTATATACACACATACACTTGCACACATGCCTACTGAGGTCATCCATCTCGGTCCAGAAACAGGCTAAATGACCAGGACATGAACGTCCTGTGGAGAAGCAGCAGGAACTAAGCATCACAAGGAGAAAAGGAGAATACATTGGAGTCAAGTCACGAATTCTGACTACCCAAGCCTCCCAGATGAGGTTTGCTCTGCACTGCAGCTAAATCACTATCTGGAAGGAAACCATTCAATTAGAGTCATTAGTTTCGATTTTGCACCCGACTAAACCGGACCTTCTCAATCTTTAGGGAAGACTTTTCCTAAGTAAATGAGTAAGTCAGAGCTTCTCACCCGTGCGCCACAAATGAGTTAGGGCACCACACTTCTCCCCTCCGCTCTGGGGGAGGGGACACGTGGTGTGGGTAGGCCAGCCTCCGCCCCCCCCCACCCCGCTCTGCTCACAGGCTGGTGTTGGGGTACAATGGCATGAAATAGTTTAGGAATCGTTGCCTGAGGCTTAAACTCTCACGGAAATCCTTAACATGTACATTACAAGCAGTTACTAGCTGTTCACCGAAGCAGGGCCAAACAATGGTTCAACCTGTTTTACTGTGCTTTCTTGTAAATCCATATTTTAAAGTTCAGGTTTTAGAAGAACAATCTATGATTTGCATCTTCGCTGTTTTCTCTGTTAATTCCACCCCCCTCCCCCAGTGAAGCCAAACTAGGGGTCACTTGTTTTGAGAGGAGTTTCCTCACATACTCGCTGCCAACCAATCGTCAGGCTTCCCTCACACTGATTCCTAACCTCCTCCCAGGAAAAGCCTGATGTCCCCAGCGACCCTCCTACAGCTGGAGCTGCCCAGATGGCAGTGAGCCCATCCTCCACAGCTCTAGGGAGCTGACACAGAGCCCTGAGACCCGTGAGAGGCACCTCCTCCTCTTCAGGGACCAGCTGGGCATCACGGAGCACAGGTCAGTAGGAAGACCATCACTCTATTCCTGTTGGTTCAAAGTCAATTCCTTCCAGGTCTGCACCGCACGGAGCTGCCCTTCACCTGGCAAGTGAGGTCAGAGGCTGTGTCCCTCAGGCAACATCACATACCTAGCAGGGAGAAAACAACACAGGAGGCACAGAGGAAATCCCTCATTTAAAAAGAAATCCTACATGAACTTGACCTTTCAGGTTGCTTACAGGTGCATGGTGTATCCTTAGCAACAAATTTGGACTCAGAAATTTAGAAACTCATTAATTGAGTTAATTACCATGATAATCATTTTTCTCTTTGGGAAAGTATGCAATTTTACTTTTTCAGTATTTGCCTTAGATTAGGGGAGGCTATGTCCACAGAAGTGCAATATTAATTTTCTTGCCTGCGGGACAACTGTATACTTGCTGCATCTCCTCTTGACTTCTCTCCCACTCCCCAGAACACTCTTGTGCCCATACAGATGTGTGTAAAATGGACAGATGTTCAGGATACTTGGCCAACCTAATTCATCACGGTTCCCGGAAATGGGAGTTCCTACCCAGCAGATCTTTACAACCGTTCAAGCAGTTACTATTAAGTTCATTGATGGGACCCAAACAATGCTTTTCTCCCAGGAAGCCAGGTTGGTAACTCACCCCCAGAGAAGTCTGCAAAGCAAACACCCTTCCCCAGGTGGCTACCTTGAGCTGCTCTGGGCAGAGAGGGAAGGAGAAAGACCCAGTGGCCTCAGCCCCCCTCCTCACCCTGCACCCTCTCCCTCCTTCACTCTCCCCTTACAATTGCAATATGCTAGCTCCCCCCAAACTCAACATGGAAACCAGCGTCCCCCACCAACTAGGAACCTCCTGCATCTCCATGGGGGAGGGGAGAGGGGAGGGGCCGGAGCGGCTGGGGGCGTGGCAAGAATATCCACCTGCGGAAGCAGCAGAGTGGGGAAGACCACCCAGGGTGCAGACCCCACCCTTCTTCGCTCCCCACCTGGCCTTCCTCTCCCCTTGGCTTGGGGGATTCCTCTCCTCTTCCAGAAGATCAGGAAGCTTAAAGGGAATGAAAAGCTTCCTCTCCTAGGCAGGAGGGCCCGTGGCCTCAGGCGGTTTCCAAGGCTGCAGCTCAAAGAATGAGAAGTGGCAGGAGCCACCTGGCAGGCCACCAACAGGCTCTGGGCACAAAATAATCTTCTGAGCCTGATTGAGAGACACAGTGGCCCTACAAACACACGGGGAACCAGAGAGTGTGACCTACCTCCTGACCACAAACCAACCCAGACTGCAGTTAGAATCTCAGGGCAGTGAATATATGGAAGAAGGTCACCTTGGGGGCTGGTCAGCATTCGTCCTCTGGAGTTTGCCCACCAGCTGTTGACTCCTTTACTGCCAGGACATAATCCAAACAGCACCAGACTAGAGCGTATCACAGCGCACAGGTACCTGGGGAACGTCCACCCTCACCTTGCACTTTCAGGACTGAGCACCTGCCCAGAACGTCACACATCAACTCACTTAATCATCACACCCATTTCACAGATGAGGGAGGTGAAACGCTATGGAGCGTGAGTGCTCGCCCAAGTTCCCCAAGTGGAACTGGCAGAAGCCGGCCTTAAACTTGCATCCTATCTCCCAAGTGCACCACTCCGCCAAGCCCCCTCCCCTCTGGTCCTGCAGGGATCTGATGGGGGCCACACTCCCCAGTGTCCTGTGCACATCACAGAGGCTTCTGTGTGGTTTTTTTGTCCCTGTCAGACAGGGAATGTCTGACAGCCTTCCAGAAACCACACCAGCAGAGAAAAGCCATGGGGTAGAAGGGGGATACAGACATGAGTCTCGCGGGATTCCTCAAGCTAATAGCGGGGCCCTGAAGGAAGGCTCCGATGTCCGGGGTCGGCAGCAGGGTCTTCACACAAACTATGGCCCAAGTCGTGGGAAAGACATGGGTGGCTGCTGCATCACTGGAGGAAAGGACCTATTTTGCATGGATGATGATGAGGGTAACCACACTTGGGGGGGGGGGGGGAACTGTAGCATTGTGCTTCTGTTTTATAGCAAGAAGAGAGTTTGCGAATTTTTTATACTTTCATTCGATTTCCCTTGAAAAATTCCATTTTAAGCTCTAGGGGGGAAATGAGCCCCATTTCAAAAAGCTACTTACACCTACCCACCGTGATTTTTTTCTCTAGATGCTTAGAGATTTCAAAGAATTCAAAACATCTGGCATTCTCCGCCCCGCATCCCTCCCGGCCAGGGATGTGTTGTTTTCAGAGCCCTGAGAAATCCCCCGGAGTCACAAACAGCGGCGGGGAAATCCTGACGCTCTCTGTCTCAGCGCAGCGGATCCCGAGAAAGGGAAGCGGCCCTCCCCGCCTGGGGCCGCCCAGCGGCTGCGCAGGCCCGCGCCGAAGCCCGCCCCCGCCCCCTGCAGCTTTCGGTGCCTTGAGGACCGCGACCCCCTCCTTCGCGAAACAGGCTTGTGTTTGCCCGAAGTCCGGCAGTCGGGCGGTAAGGGAAGGAATGCAGGGTGCTGGGTCCGTTCAGCTCCGAGAGCCTGCATCCGTGGCGAAGGACCGCCAGCTGCAAGCACACCGCCGCGCGCCCAGGGGGCGCTGTGAGCCAGTTGCAGGCACGTGAAGCCGCTGCCCAGAGACCTGGCCGGGACCCGCCACGTGGCCTACCCCTGGCTGCCGGGCGGTAGCGGAGCCAGCCCTTAGGCTTGGGATTTAGTCTTAACACCGATGCTTTAAAAGTATTTGCATACAGGAATGTTCCCACTTCTCCAAAGGAGAGTCGGGGTGACAGCACTTTTGGAGAAAATATATTAGGAGTCCACACTCTCCCTGGCTCCATGGGCTGTCCTTGTGATCTACCTTCACCCCCTGCAACGGATCTTGCTCTCCATGCCTCTGTGCCTCTGTCCCCGCTGCTCTGGCCACCTCGGAGGCTGCCCTCCCTGTGGGCAGGGATGTGCCTCTTGCTTAGGGATGTGGCCCTGTGCACAGAGCACACGCCTGGAATTGAATCCCAGCTCTGCCACTTACTAACCATGACCAAAGTGCTGCATGTTGGTTTCCCTGTCCGTCGAATGGGAATAAAAACGGGGTGGGAGGTTGGGGGAACCAGGTGGTGGGTATTGGAGAGGGCACGGATTGCATGGAGCACTGGGTGTGGTGCAAAAACAATGAATACTGTTACACTGAAAATAAATTTAAAAAATTTAAAAAAAAAAAAAAACAAAAAAAAAAACAAAAAAAAACAAAAAAAACGGGACCTACCCCATAGGATGGCTTAGGCTGCGAATGACAAGAATGACACGCAGGAGGTTAGAGCAGGGCTGGCACATATGTTCTGTGTTCACTGTGAAAAGGAGTCCTTTTTGAAGAGCTTTCCAGGAAGGGTTCTGAGGTCCCACCCTCAGGCCAAAAAGAGAAGAGATCTCAGTCTCCTCCACTACCTAAAAGTTCATTGTTAATCATTTATTAGCTAATCAGTACTGGTGTGAGTTGAGAGTCTACTTTGCCCTAGGCATTCTGCAGCACTCCTGCGATGAAAGACAGAGAGCCCAAGTTCTCAAGGAGCTTATAACATAGCAGGAAAATTTGTATTTTACCAGCCCTGATGGACAAAAGGGAAGGAATGATGATTAACTCTTTAGTTGGGTTTTTGTTGTTGTTGTTTTAATTCGGAGAGTGAAACTCCAGTATGTTTGGGAAATGTATCCAACTTATCAAATTTAGAGTAGAATGTTCTATATGTTTTTAGGATGTCCTTGGTACCATATTCAAATATATATAATGAGGAGCTATTCTGAAGAAGTTATATTCAATTTTATAGGATTTGAGATCTGATTTTTAAAGCATTATGGAACCATGAGCCACATAGTTATGTGTTACTAGTGTCAGTGAGTGAAGATCTACGATACCCACAGAAATTTATTGACAAGAACAGGCCCTTTGCCTCCACAGTCAAAGGAAAAAATGCTTTTGGTTGCGTTTCACTATAAATAGCATGAGACACAAAGAAGTTAAGTGTATTTCATAACATGACCAGATGGTTTTGAAATCTTTTACCCTTGAGGCAATAGCCGTTCAGTTAATAACTTCCACCCCCCAAGACTGGCTAATATAATTTGCAGAACCCAGGGTGAAATGAAAATATGGGGTGCCTTGTTCAAAGAGCAGAACCTGAAACCAAGCATCAGCACCTTTTGAGCTTGGGGACCCATGAGACTGCATGGTCATGTGTCCATGAGACTGGCCCAGCTGCCCCGTCTTACTGATTTAATGTGTTTTAACATGAATGTTAATGTATTAACATATCTAAGGAACTTTAAAGCTTAACACCTTTGCGTGACATATTTACCAACACTGTACAACATTCCCTTTGCTTCACAAAAGACTTTGTTTCTTTTCCAAAAATCATATCTTAGAATAAAAGAGATACATCTACAACATTATTTAAAAAATAAGAGCTATATAAATGTGTCTCTCTTATTTAAAAAAATAAAAGCTATATAAATATTATCTGTAAACTTAAATGTGATTGTTTTAGGCTGAAAATGTGACTTCAGTGCAGATTTCACTATGTGCCCTCTCACCCATCTGGCTCTCATCTTACAAAGGTTACACTGTGGAACTACAGGACTGGGGAGAATTTAGATTGCTTGTTCCTATTGATTAAAATAATAGATACCTAATTACTTCCCGCACCTTGCAAAAACTTACCCATCAAAACTTATCCAGAGCAGCACATTTGGAAAGACAAATTTTAGAGCCACCCAAAGAGCAAACCTGCTGAATACCTTTTTTAAAAGATTTCACTCCTTTATTTGACAGAGAGAGAGAGAGCACAAGTAGGGGGAGCAGCATAGAGAAAGGGAAAAGCTGTCTCCCCACTGAGCAAGGAGCCCGATGTGGGGTTCAGTCCCAGGACCCAGGGATCATGACCTGAGCCGAAGACAGTCGCTTAACCAACTGAGCCACCCAGGCGCCCCAAACCTGCTGAATATTGCAAACATAACAGTGTGTGCTTACTTTGTGCCAGATGCTGTTCAAAGCCCTTCCCCTGTAGTAATTCATTTAGTTCTCAAAAAAAAAAAAAAAAATTCCATTCAATTGGAAATGACATCCCATCCATAATCTATTCTTCAAAAGAAGTCAACAAGTCCAGCCCTACTGGAAAGAATGAAAATTGAGCTTCACATTTTGGGAGAAGATATACTAAGGGAATCATGAACATATTTTTAAAACCATCTTATTGACATACAGATTATATTTAAAACCAAATAAGATCAGATAGGCTCACCAAAGGAGAGAGTATGAAGACAACTGTAAGAGAGACCAAAGAGTGAGCCCTCAGAGGCTTCAACATTAAAAGGTTAATTTTCTGTTTTCTAGATAGGCATATGAGGCATGAGAGTCATGCAACTTCTGAAGGTCACCAAACCAGCGAGGTATAGAACTAGACCCAGGACCTAGGCAGTCAGATTTCAGAGCCTATGTGCTTCATTACTCTGCTGCTCTGAAGGAAACCACCAAGACCCAAGTTCAGCAAATAAACAGACTAAAGGAAGGGTATAAACTGATATTTGCCATTTGGTCTGGTGTGTAAGATCCATGAAAATTATTATTTCTTCTTGGGTTCTTGGCCTCAATGTTTCTCCCCCCAGATGATGGTGCTAGGTATACAACAATTCATTCATTTACTCAACAAATTTTTGTTGAGCAGCTCTATATGTCAGGCACTATTCTAAGAACTTGGGATAAAAGAGACAAAGAATCCTGCTCTTATGGGGCCTATGGTCTAGCAAAGGGCAATAGAAAATAGATAAGAAACAGAATAAATGGTCTAGTGTGTTGGAAAGTGAAATGGGCGGAAATGTAGAATTGGGTAAAAGGAATTGGCAATTCATAGGAAGAGGAGGGTCATTTGTAATACTGGATGGAATTCACTCATTGCAAAGGCAGTTTTGAGCAAACATATGAAGGAAATGAAAGAGTTAGCCAAGACATCAAGAGGAAGAGCATTCCTGGCAGAGAAAATAGCAAGAACCAAGTCCTGAAGGCTGGAGTGTTCCTGGGATACTGAAGGAGCAACAAGGCATCCAGTGGGGCAGGAGAGGAGGGAGTGAGGGTGGGAGGCTGAGATGCAATCAGCAGGTAACAGGTGCCAGGTCAACCAGGGCCTTGTGAGACCTTAGGAGGACTCTGGCTCATCTCTTTTGGTGAGGGAGATGGAAAGCCATTGAAAAGATTGTAACACAGCAGTAACAGGAATTCACTTATGTTTTTTTGTTTTGGGGGGTATTTTTAAAAGAATTATTTATTTTTTTAAGAAAGAGAGAGAGAGAGTGAGCATGCACATGGGATTGGAGGGAAAGGGGCAAAGGGAGAGGGAGAGAGAGAATCTCAAGCAGACTCCCCACTGAGCATGGAGCCTGATTCAGGGCTGGATCCCACGACCCTGAGATCCTGACCCAAGCTGAAATCAGGAGTCAGATGTCCAACTGACTGAGCCACCCAGGTGCCCCTGATCTCACTTATGTTTTAAAGGAAACACACTGGATGCTTTGTCGCAAATAGCCTAGGTCAGAGGAGATGCCGAAGGCAGAAAGAAGGAGACCTTTAGCAGATCGCTGCAGTAATCTGGGCAAGGGACAATGGTGGCTTAGCCCAGAAAAGGTGCAGTTGATGTAGGTGCCTGGATTCTAAACAAACCTTGGAGATTAGACCAATCTGCTAAATTTGAGGTGGAGTATTAGAGAAAGAGAGAGGGTTATTTTTTTTTAATTTTTGTATTTAAATTGTCATTATTTAAATACAGTGCTATATTGGTTTCGGAGGTAGAATTCAGTGATTCATCACTTATGTACAACACCCAGTGCTTGTCACTACAAATGCACTCCTTAATCCTACCTCCCATCTAGCCCATCTCCAACCCACCTCCCTCTATCACCCCTCAGGTGGTTGTTCTCTATCATTAAGAGTCTCTTACATTTTCTCTCTCTCTCTCTCTCTCTTTTGAGAAAGAGAGAATTTAAAAGGAACTAAAATTTCTTGGTCTGTGTAACCAGAAGGATGGAGTGGCCTTCCACTGCAATGGGAAAGACTGGGATGGAGTAGATTCTGGACATGTGAGACCAGCAGTCCAGTTTTGGTCCTGTTGAGTTTGAGATGCTTGTTAGACATCTGGAGGAAGAAGTGGAGAGATAGATGGATATGAGAATTTACTGCATTATTTGTTGTTAGGTAACAAATTACTCAAAATGTAGCAGCTTACAACAATCATTTATTACTCCAAGTTGTCTGTGTGTCACAAATCTGGGAGCTTCTTGGTTGGGTAGTTGTGGCTTAGAGACTGCAACCAAGGGTTTGGTGGGGCTGTAGTCTCATTTGAAGGCTAGTTTGGGGAAAGATCAGCTTCCAAGTTCACTTGTGTATCTGTTGGCAGACCTCAGAAGATCCACTTCCCTGTTCACCCACATGGCTGTTGGTAGCCTCACCACATGGGCCTCTCAGCACATGGCATCTGGCTTACCTCAAGAAAAGTGATTTAAGAGACAGTGAGGAATTACTCAAAATGGAAACTGAAGTCATTTTATAACCTAACCTTGGAAATGACCTTCAATTACTCCTGCCATAATCTTCTCAGTAGAAGCCAATCAACAAGTCCAGTTCACACTCAAGACAGGTGAAATTAAGTTTCACCTCTTAAGGGCAGATAGATGAACAGACTCTTGGACATATTTTTAAAACCATCACATCTGCATGGCCTTAAATATAATCTGCACAGATTATTACATTTAAAACCATGAGATTAGAATAGCCCACCAGAAGGGTGAGTGTGAAAAAAAAAAAAAGAGAAGAGCACCAAGGGTTGAGTCTCAGGAGGTCTCAATGTTAAAAGGTGCAGAGAAGTTGAAGAACCATCAAAAGAAATCAAGAATGAGAGATTTGTCAAGTAAGAAGAAAGCAGAGAGAGGGTGATGTTTTAAAACTGACTGGAAAAGGTGCATCAGGGAAGAGAGAGTGGTCTACCCTGTCAAATGTTGTCGTTAGGCAGCATGACCATTTATCCTGGCTTGCCCAGGGCCATACCAGCTCACTTTGGTTTTGTCCTGGTGTTGTTGCTAAGAGGGCCCCCTTTCACTCTGAAACACAGCCCAATCTGATGAATTATCTGGACATCCCAAACATAAGTCAAGTGGTATGAGCACCTAGATTTAGGGATTGGATGAGGCAATGGAGAGGTCATTGGTAACCAGAGGGGGACCACCTAATTAGTGATTCACTGTGATATTATATCAGCATCCTTTTCATTCAAAATAATTTTTCTTTTTTTAAAGATTTTATTTATTTATTTGAGAGGTAGTGAAAGAGAGAGCATGAGAGGGGAGATAGTCAGAGGGAGAAGCAGACTCCCCATGGAGCTGGGAGCCCAATGTGGGACTCGATCCTGGGACTCCAGGATCATGACCTGAGCTGAAGGCAGTCACCCAGACAACTGAGCCACCCAGGTGCCCTCAAAATACTTTTTCTATTAAAGTTTTTAAAGAATTATGTAAAATATTAGCTAAGATTAGCATAAATATAGCATAAAATAACTTACCAAATTGAAATAAGATTTTACAAATCACAAAGACAATCAGTTCACTAAATTTTAATTCTTCTCAGTCACTACTTGATGTAATCATGGATTACACCAAAGTTTGAGTACGGCTTTAATGTAAACTCACTTTATGAATTAGCAGCCTGGAAAAAATTATGACTATCACAAAGCTACAGAACTGATAGACTTTCTTGTTGTAGAAACAAAATAATTTGACAAACGGCAAAAAACCATCCTCAATGTGATCCAAGTTGATAAAATAGAAACAGACATCCCAAGATTCCTATTTATTCAAAATTATTCATGAAATGATTTTCATTTGAGAACATGTACCTTTAAAAAAGCTCTAGTTACAGCTTGTCCCCAACTCCCATGGCTGCCCCTGCTCCTACTTTCCCTGCTGGCTACTTGGGAAGGGATGATCTCCAGTGCACCTGTCTCCACTTTGCCTATGCCAAATTTGAATAATGTCTGTCACTCCCTAGGTCCTTGCTATGGCCCAGGCACTATGTTTATTACTTTACAAATCTTAATATATTTCATCACCTACAACAGCTCTGCTGTTGTGTGGTTCTTGCATCACACCTTGCATACTTGCTCAGGTCATGGAGTGGCAGTACCCCCTTGTAGTGTATTCTCTTTTTTTGAGTGAACAATAACTTAGATTAATTATCTGCCTTTGTTGAAAAATAAACTCTGCCTCATTTTTGGCACTATTAAGAAATGGAAAGCTGACATTAAGTTTCATTTTACTTATCTGGTCTTAAATAATGTTCTTCTTGGGGTCATTGGCTCCACTGAAAAAGAGATCTCCATCCATAGGAGTAGGCTAGTATCTTTTTTTAAATTATTTTTATTAACATATAATGTATTATTATCCCCAGGGGTACAGGTCTGTGAATCATCAGGCTTACACATTTCACAGCACTCACCATAGCACTTACCCTCCCCAATGCCCATAACCCAACCACCCTATTCCTACCACTCCATGCACCAGCAACCCTCAGTTTGTTTTGTGAGATTAAGAGTCTCTTATGGTTTGTCTCCCTCCTGATCCCATCTTGTTTCATTTTTTCCTTCCCTACCCCCCAGAACACCCTGCCCTGCCTCTCAAATTCCTCATATCAGGGAGATCATATTATAATTGTCTTTCTCTGATTGACTTATTTCATTCAGCATAATACCCTCTAGTTCCATCCATGTTGTTGCAAATGGCAAGATTTCATTTCTTTTGATGGCTGCATATTATTCCATTGTACATATATATACCACTTCTTCTTTATCCATTCATCTGTTGATGGACATTTAGGCTTTTTCCATAGTTTGGCTATTGTGGATATTTCAGGCTAGTATCTTGATTGCTTAGGTGAACAATGGTGAGGTAGGTTGTAGAAATGACAATTTTTTAAATAAAATCTTTCTAAGTATTTTTTATCTCATTTTAACTATCAGAAACTGGGAAATGATCCTACCTTATAGGTATCAGAATCCTGACTGTGGGGCTTTCTCTGAGGAATCAGCTGGGGGTCATGACTGCATGACCACTATAGGTACAGTTGGGTGCTTTTCACAAGAGAGTGCCACACTGGAAAATCAGCTGCCTGGGAAAAGGCAGCTAGGGAGCTGGGGATTGACATAGAGGGTTGGAAACAAATCAAAAACCCAACACTCGCTGACTTGTTGCTATAAATTCTGAAGCCATTTACCTAGCCCAGTACTTAATTCTATCTTTACAACACCCTGTATATCAGGTACTGTTATTAGTCTGTTAATGTCACAAAAATAACATGGAACAGATCATCTCAAAACACAGTAGCTTGCAAAAACAAGCATTTCCTTGCTCATGCATCTGCAGGTCATCTAGCATTTGGCTGATCTGGCTGGGCTCAGCTCGGCTTGGGCACCTACAACAGGGTAAGTTCAGGTGTTCTCCAGTGTCTTTTGTCTTCTGGGACCAGCAGGACACTCAGGGTATGTGCTTCTAATGGTGATGGCAGAAGTGCACGATGGCACACCCAGCCTCATGAGCATGTCTCTTTCAGGTCTCCTGTACAATGTCCTGTGTAAACAAGCCCAGTGGCCAAGCCCAAGGTCAAAAGTCAAGGATGTACACTCTGCCCACCAGGAGACCTTTCAAAGATGTGAGTGTGTAATATGACCACAGAGGCATGAAAATCAGGACCAAGAGCTAAATCCAGCACAGGTGCTACCATTATATTAATCTTAAAGATGAGAACACCAGGAGGGGTTAGAAGACTTGCCCAGAGTCCCACTAATGCTAAGCAGAGATGCTGACCTTTAAAACCAAGCAGACCAGCTCAGACCCCAAGTTCTCATACAGGGTAGCTTAACAAAAACCAGGTGAAAGCTCCTGTGGGCCAGGAAAGACACATGAAAGGTCAGACACAGAGTGGAAAAAGGCCAGGGGAAGGAGCAAGCCAGTATCAGCCTAAGAGGAACCCTGCCCATGCTGAGATCACACCTCCCCCAGATCCTTTATCCACACACAGGCTTGTAGAGTACTCCTGTTCTTGGCCATAAATTGGCAAATTTACACCCCCAAATAGAGAAGTATATTCTAAAGTATATTTAAAATTCCACCAGTTATCCAAAAGTTTATTCTTTTCATATTTTTTCTGTTGTTTCAGTTGTCTGCAATGAGTAAAACAAAAGTACAACTTTAAATAAATAAATGTATAAAGTATTAAAATATAACTGTAGGGGCGCCTGGGTAGCTCAGTGGGTTAAAGCCTCTGCCTTCGGCTCAGGTCGTGGTCCCAGGGTCCTGGGATCAAGCCCCGCATCGGGCTCTCTGCTCAGCGGGGAGCCTGCTTCCTCCTCTCTGTCTCTGCCTGCCTCTCTGCATACTTGTCTGTCAAATAAGTAAATAAAATCTTTAAATATATATATATATATATAACTGTAGTATTTCTCCCCTGTTTGAGAATTGGTTCATGGGAAGTTTTTCTGTTTAAATATATTTGTAATAAATGGAATTCCAAAGATTTTTCCCTTTACAATTATTAAGTTTTGAGGATTTTATTAGAACCTAAAAATTGATTCCATTTGCATGTCTAGGACAGGAGTAGATTTCAAGTGTTTCAAAAACTATTTTCTATATATTAGAACCAATTTTGTGTGCAATAGATAAAAATGTAATAAAATCTATATAATTTATATTTTAATTTTAATAACTACATTAAATAAGTGCTTATAATAAAAATAAGGTAAGGATAGTTCAGACTGATGAGGAGAGGTTTTTACTTTTTAAAATTTTAATATTTTGATTTTTATTATACAAAATGATTCCAATTTAGGCAATATTTCTTAAAATTTCAATGAAATATAATCAATCTTCTATCAATTGGTTTCTTTTTTAAAGATTGTACTTATTTATTTATTTATTTATTTATTTATTTATTTGAGAGAGAGAAGGCAAAACTTAGCATGGCAGGTAGAGGGAGAAGCAGACTCCTCACTGAGCAGGGATCCAGAGTGGGAGTGGGCTGGGGAAGGGCTTGATCCCAGGACCCTGATCTCAAGACCCTGAGATCATGACCTGAGTTGATGGTAAATGCTTAACGGACTGAGCCACCCAGGCGCCCCTATCAGTTTCTTATTGCTGACTATATCAAATCATAATAGGCTAACATATTATGAAACAGTAATTCAAAGAAAATACCATCGAAGGAGAAATGACCATCTTGTTTTAACCCCAGAATAGATTGTTGCAATTACTTAATATGGAGATGATGCAACACTGATACTTTCATAGAAACAAAGAGAATTCTTATGACTGATGTCATTGCACAATTGATCTTTCCACCCTGGTTCCTGTGAAACTCAATTCTCTTCAGGAGCAGATAATTGTACACAAAAATTTTACCTTTGTTTTCCCAAATCTTGAAATATAACTGTGGTAAAACTTCCAACCACATTTTTAAAATAAATCTACTGTCTAAAAATGAGATCTCTTGTTTGACTATTGGATATGAAACTTTAAAACTAGCCTATGGCCTATATTTCACATCTAACATGCAATTGTTAGAAAGTAAGAGGTAGTTACATCAATCATTTAAATCAGAAATTTAGGAAAGCAAAATTAACATGCACCCTGATGAGTAGAAAAAAGAAAACTAAAAGTTGGAAATAAAAGTTTTAGAATGTAAAAGTAGAAATAAAATACCTAATAGAAATAAAAAATAGAAATAAGAAAATACCAAATTTGGATAGCAAACAAAATCATTAGAATATATGAAAATATCTAAGAAAAATGTTCAAGACCTTTTTTTCTTAATACTTTTTTTATTTATTCGTTTGAAAGAGAGAGAGAGAGCGTGAGAGGGGAGAATGTCAGAGGGAGAAGCAGACTCCCCATGGAGCTGGGAGCCTGATGCAGGACTCATCCCAGGACTCCAGGATCATGACCTCAGCCAAAGGCAGTTGCTTAACCAACTCAGCCACGCAGGCACCCCTGTTCAAGACCTTTATAGAGAATGTTTTGAGGCTACTGGACTGTGTCCCTTGAGACTATCAGATTTTGTGATGGGCAAGCAGAGTTTTGAAGTGAATGTAAGCTTTGGAGACAGACACACAGATAGTCCGTCTCTTGTTGCTTCTGAGCTCTGTGTGTCCACCCACACCCTGAAGTCATCAAGTTCCCTTGTAGGTGTGAATAAGGATCTAATGTCAGTATGTCAAGCTCTTGATGTATCATTTAAAAACTAAAGGTGAGTAAATTTTTAAAATAGTATGGGGGGTGTAAGTAATTCAGAACTCCTCTAGGTTCTTTTTTTCTTTCTTTCTCCCTCCTTCCCTCCCTTCTCTCCCATCCTTCCCTTTGTCCCTTCCTCCTTCCTTCCTTCCATTCTTCCTTCCACCCTTCCTTCCTTTCCTTTCTTTCTTTCTAATCATGGATTCTCTTGTCCCAGCCTGTTTTCCACAGCAACCCCTAAATGTAAGGACGAGGGAAAGTTGATTAGAGGGTGGACATCCCAGTTACAGAGCATGGACCAGGAGGGGGCTGGAGGCCAGGCAGCACAGAGGGCAGCCTCTCTTCCTCCTCCTCTCCACTCCCTGTGGTGACTCTTAGTGAGCACTGACAGGAATGAGGGTTGAGTCTAAAAGAAAAAAAAGACCCTTGAGATTACTTCTTCCCTTCAATGAACACTATTACACTAACTCAGAGCAGGGACAGAGAGAAAGAAGGGACTTTTCCTTTCCCAGAAGCTGTGTGTGTGCCCCTTTCTACAGAGGAGAAGCCCATGAGCCATCATCCCCTGCCAGGCACTTTCCCACATGTGGGCAGCAACTAGCCCAGCATCAACAAAGGGGACACCTCCTGCTGTGCCCAAGGAGCGACAGGCCCAGAACTGAGATGGAGTGGGATATGGGGGAGGGTTATGGGTTATTCTAAGTTTCTTGAAGTTCCTGTGTCTCTTGTCATGTACTGTTAAAGCCTGACCTGAAATGGACCCCTCCTGGGTATCAGTCCCATGCTGCATGGAGCTTGGTCTGGTCTTAGTTTTGTTAACACAGTGAACACTACTGACTGCTCATCTCTGTCTCCCAAGAGAAGGCACCTCTGCTGGGCCATGAAAGCTTTTCTGTGCCTACCAGTGGGCCCAAACACCACTGTACATGTATTTGGTTCCTGTGGGTCAAGTGATTTGTATGAGCTAATATTTTATGCTGTTATGTGCCAAGCACTGTGCTAACATTTTTATATTATGTCTGTTAATTTGATCCTCATAGTACCCCATCACTGGTCACAAAAGTGCCCAGTACATACCAGCTGGGGGGAAAACAGAAACAGAATCACCTGGAGCCATGAAGCTCTCCTTTTATTTATTTATTTTTCCTTCATCCCTCACAAGTCACAGTCAAACTTGCGAAGTGCTTTCCCTTTTCAGTGAGAAGGGACAAATGCCCACTTCCTCGGTGAGGTAGGACTTGGGGTAGAGAAACCCTGCACTGGGTCAGAAGGGTTGCAGGGTGGGCGGCCACCGTGGGGTGGGCCTTGAAACCTGAGGGCCCGGAAAACCCATGGTTTACCACGGAAACCATGACAGGACCTTCACATTAACACCCAACCTTCCTTCCTCCCCCGGGGCCTCCTGAGCCCCCTCAAAGGTAAAGACAGAGGCTACTGCTCCAGCAGCTAAGAAGCCCACTCTGTGGTTTGACTTTTCCTGTCCTCCCACTAGCTGCAGAGTGGTGGGCCACACTGCCTTTAGTCAGGGGCTGCTGCTCTCAAAGCTCAGAAGCAGCAGAAATCATGGGCCGTGGCAGCCTCCAATGGCACCTAGAGCTTGGCACTGGTGTTAACTGGAGGCCCAAACGTCTCCCACCAACACTGTTCCCTTCTCGCCTGAATCCAAGAATCTCTCTTGCAATTGCTTTCAAGAAAAGACAGTCCCATTTTTTTTCTTTTCTTCTTCTTTTTTTTTTTTTTTAAGAAAAAATGGCAGCACCCCTCCTGGTTAACAACCACATCTGTTAAGAAGCGATGGCCATAATCATACCCTTGGGAAGAGCTTCAGAAAGTGTTCTAATAACTGTAGGCCATTCAGCACAAGCCTTAAAACTGCGTCTCTGTTCCAGAGTGATTCCTGCCCAGTTTCTAGCATTAGATCCTACTCATTGACCTTCTCAGCTTTTCTGGACATCAGCTTCTCACACAGCTCTCTGCCTCCCAAGCACTGCGAAGGAGCACCTGTCCAGGTCAGTGGTCCCTCCATAGGCTAAACGAGATCTCATTTGACTCAAGCAGGAGGCATAGAGTACTTAACTCAATTCCCAAAGCAAATAAGTAAATAAATTGTTCATGTAGTTGGGCATGGAGGTGGCAGAGATTGGTTCATGTTCTTTTATCAATAAGCTTTCATTGAATGTAACCCTGTGCCGGACACATGCTCGTCCCTGGGTCCACACTGCAGGGCTTTCAATCTAATTGGAGAAACATGAACAGCCATGTATCCACTTGTCTTCTTTGGAACAACAGCCCAAGCCTCAGTAGACGTTTTGGTTAAGAGCTTGTTGGGCGTTAAGGGCAAGAAAGTAGTACACCTCATCTCCATCTGGGAGATTCACACCGCGCAGCAGTGTCTTAGAAGGTCTGAGAAGTCCTGCCATAAAGAATCTGTCTAACTCTCTGTATGAGTCAGGATGGGCTAAGTTATGCTGCAGGAAACAAACAACTCAAATATCCCTGTGGCTTAGGACAAAGAAGGATATTTCTTGCTCATGGGACCTGCCCATGGATGGTCAGCTGTGACTCAGCTACAGGACACAGGCTCATGGAACACGCTTGATTAAAAGCATGGCCGGTCACCATGTTAAGGGAGAAGAGATGTGGTGAACACAAATGGGGTGTGGCTCATCTGGCTTGAATGGATGACGATATGTGCTCTATGACAGCCTAGGGACAAACGGGAGGGATATTCCATCTGGATGTGAAAAGCATACATGACAAGGCTGGTTAGGCATGCCAGACATAGGACTGTCTCCCACAGGAAGGACCTGGCATGAAAACAGACCATAGCAGTAATTTCTTTAGGAAGGGGCAAATAGGTACCATCAGAAAAACAAACAAAAAATAAATCAAGATCTCTTCAAAGTAGTGAGGAGAAGGCAGGTGAAATAGGTCCAGGCCAAATACAGATGCACAGAAAGTTGACTAAGAGAGGAAGAAGCTGTTCCAACAGATGTTTCCAGTGGACTATTGGGGATTGGGGAGTTTTTTTAAACATAGAGGCTGGAGACTCCGATTTCAACAAGGAAGATGGGATTAGGCTTTATCCTTATAGCAAGCAATAATTCTCCCAACATCTGCTGAGACAAGCCTACAAACAGGGAGAGGGATGCCCAATGCAAATGCTCACTAAACTATTTTATAGTTTATAGCACAGAAGGATAGAAAACCATCAATGATACACCAGCTACAAACAAGTCTGACAGAGCAGGAGCTCTGGTCCTCTGCAGAGAACAGGAAGGTGATTCCATACAAAGGCACCTTCGGTTTGTCCCACAGTGGAATCAAAGACTGAGCACTGACAGCATGGACAGCCATCCCAAGAACTGAGAAAGCCCCGCTCATCTGCATGGGGAATCCTGTACTTCTCCATTCAGGTGGTCTTAAAGTCATTCTTATGAATCACACAGAGGGGGATAGCCAGGCCTGTCTCATCAGATCATAAGGATTACTCAATCCTGAAAAAATAATCAACAAGTCAAAAATAAAAGAAAATTTCTTTAAATTGATAAACAATCTCTACCAGAAATCTGCTCTAATCATAGTTAAAAGTGAGTCATTAGCAACGTTCCTATTAAAGACAAACAAGAAAAGGGTGCCCACTATTTAATATTATAATATTATAGTTCAGCTATGGAACAAAGTAAGGGTTATGTGGCAGAGACAGATTCTTCCAATATCCAATTCCACTTACTTTCACATAATAGATTCCAAGTCAGGCATATGGCCACTCAGGATAAAAATTGGATTTCCCAGACTGTCTTGCAGTGAAACCACTGGCCATTAACTATGGCCAATAGGATGGGTTATTGATAGAGGGAGTGTCATACAATAGCTTTGGGGAACTTCCCTTAAGAGTCAGTCCACATCTGTCTTTTTCTCACCTCTTTCTCCCATCCTACCACCTGGAACTATATATTGTCATCTCAGATCTGAGAATGAGGGGTGGTGAGTGGTGAGCTGGAAGACCACTGGATATTTAAGGAGTTCACAGAACAGAGCTGCCATACCAACCTGGGACTGCCCATCCCTGGGCATTCTATGAGAGAGAAATAAACATCCTTCTTGTTTAGGTCACCATATTTGGGGGTCCTCTGTTACTCATAGTTGAAGAAAATCTTAAATACTATGATAAATACATACCTGGATCATTTAACTTAAACAACAGTCAACAAATGACTGCCTGGGTGCCAAATTCCGTCAGCTGCTTGTTTTTATAAATAAAGTTTTATTGAAACACAGCCCCATTCATTTATTCACACACTGTCTATGGCTGCTTTCATACTACTGTGGTGGGGTTGAACAGTTTCACAAAGCCAAAAACATTTACTATCTGGCCCTTTACAGAAAAATTTGTTGACTCCTGACCTAGAAAATTCAGAAAGTCAATTGAACAAAAAGCCACTTGAAGAAATAGATACGACTCTAGTTTTATGGGGAGGAGGGAGAAAAAATGAGTTAATTCATTCTGTTCATGCCATCTTACAGGGTAGTTGATCTAAATTAAAGAATCTTAATCTCAAAAATCAATTGAGACCTTGAATCCTACTCAACATAAGCCTTGTGTAAGGTACCTTGTAGTTACTACAATTAAATCTGCAATCTTTATTCAGGGTGATAGTATTGTCTATGGAAAAGACAAAGAGGTGATTTGCAGTCAGAAGGCCTGGGTTTCAGACCCACCTCACTATTTATTAGCTTTCAGATTTCAGCAAAGTCCTTGCAACCTTGATCGCCTCACAAGGACACCTCCTTGACAAGTTGGGACTGGGATTAAATGAGGTAATGTCTATAAAGACACCATGCAAACTCCAACATGATGAACAAATGCTGATTCCTTCACAGGGTTTATGAACAAATGCAGATTCCTTCACAGGGTTTATCTATGAGATTGTTACAAGTTTATATTATGGTGTCTAAATGTGGGTTTACAGAAAAACCAGCAACCATTCCAACCAAGTTCACAGACTGCATAGGTTTCGGTCTAAACATTATATTAAGACCAGAAAACAGCCAGATTCCATGCAGACTTAAAGTTCAAGGATGAAATGATTAAGAAGATAGGAAAGATGTGAGGTGAGAGAAGAAAGTAATATAGAAAAGATAGGGCACATATCAAAATCCCATCCTTTTTTTTTTTTTCAAAGAAATGGAACAAATAATCCTAAAATTTATACGGAACCAGAAAAGACCTCAAATAGCCAAAGGAATATTGAAAAAGAAAGCCAAAGTTGGTGGCATCACAATTTCAGACTTCAAGCTCTATTACAAAGCTGTCATCATCAAGACAGTATGGTACTGGCACAAAAACAGACACATAGATCAATGGAACAGAATAGAGAGCCCAGAAATAGACCTTCAACTCTATGGTTAACTAATCTTCAACAAAGCAGGAAAAAATGTCCAATGGAAAAAAGACAGCCTCTTCAACAAATGGTGTTGGGAAAATTGGACAGCCACATGCAGAAAAATGAAATTGGATCATTTCCTTACGCCACACATGAAAATAGACTCAAAATGGATGAAGGACCTCAATGTGGGAAAGGAATCCATCAAAATCCTTGAGGAGAACACACGCAGCAACCTCTTCGACCTCAGCCGCAGCAACATCTTCTTAGGAACATCGCCAAAGGCAAGGGAAGCAAGGGCAAAAATGAACTATTGGGATTTCATCAAGATCAAAAGCTTTTGCACAGCAAAGAAAACAGTTAACAAAACCAAAAGACAACTGACAGAATGGGAGAAGATATTTGCAAACAACATATCAGATAAAGGGCTAGTATCCAAAATCTATAAAGAGCTTAGCAAACTCAACACCCAAAGAACCAATAATCCAATCAAGAAATGGGCAGAGGACATGACAGACATTTCTGCAAAGACGACATCCAGATGGCCAACAGACACATGAAAAAATGCTCCACATCACTCGGCATCAGGGAAATACAAATCAAAACCACAATGAAATACCACCTCACACCAGTCAGAATGGCTAAAATTAACAAGTCAGGAAATGACAGATGCTGGTGAGGATGCAGAGAAAGGGGAACCCTCCTACACTGCTGGTGGGAATGCAAGCTGGTGCAGCCACTCTGGAAAACAGTATGGAGTTTCCTCAAAAAACTGAAAATAGAACTACCCTATGACCCAGTGATTGCACTGCTGGGTATATATCCTAAAGATACAAATGTGGTGCTCCGAAGGGGCACGTGCACCCGAATGTTTATGGCAGCAATGTCCACAATAGCCAAACTATGGAAAGAACCTAGATGTCCATCAACAGATGAACGGATAAAGAAGAAGTGGTATATATATACAATGGAATACTATGCAGCCATCAAACGAAATGAAATCTTGCCATTTGCGACAACATGGATGGATGGAACTAGAGGGTATTATGCTTAGTGAAATAAGTCAATCAGAGAAAGACAACTATCATATGATCTCCTTGATATGAGGAAGTAGAGATGCAATGTGGGGGGTTTGGGGGGTAGGAAAAGAATAAATGAAATAAGATGGGATCGGGAGGGAGACAAACCATAAGAGACTCTTAATCTTGCAGAATAAACTCCGGGGGGAGGGGTGTTGGGAGAGGGTGGTGGGGTTATGGACATTGGGGGAGCGGTGTGTGCTGTGGTGAATGCTGTGAAGTGTGTAAACCTGGTGATTCACAGACCTGTACCCCTGGGGCTAAAAATACATTATATGTGTATAAAAAAATAAAAAAATATATTAAAAAGATAGGGCACAGGCAAAAAGAAGGCTAAGAGAAAGCCCACCTTCCCAAGAGGAAGATGGGAACACTAGAGGAGGCTGAGGGGCATGGGCTTGGGGCTCCCCAGTGGCTTTCATACAAGAAGGGAATATATATCAACAATAGCCAAATTATGGAAAGAGCTCAAATGTCCATTGACTGATGAATGGATAAAAATGATGTGATAAATATATAATGGAATATTCCTCAGCCATCAAAAAAAAAGAAAAGAAATCTTGCCATTTGCGAGGATGTTGATGGAGCTAGAGGAAATTATGCTAAGTGAAAGAAACCAGAGAAAGACAAATGCCATATGATTTCACTCATGTGGAATTTAAGATACAAAACATGTACATATGGCAGGGGAGGAGACAGGGAAAGAAACCACAAGAGCTCAACAACAGAGAACAAACTGAGAGTTGATGGATGGAAGGGGATAGAGGGTGGGCTAGATGGGGGATGGGCATTAAGGAGGGAACTTGTTTTGATGAGCACTGGGTGTTATACATAAGTGATGAGTCACTGAATTCTACTCCTGAAACCAATATTGCACTATACGTTAACTAACCAGAATTTAAACAAAATTTTGAAGAAAAATAAAATAAAATAAATCCAAACTAAATAAATAAATGAAAAGGGTCACCCAGATGGCACAATTGGTTAAGTGTCCAACTTAACCTGGGTTTCAGCCCAGGTCATGATCTCAGGGTCATGGGATCAAGCCCCTTGTTGGGCTCTGAGCTCAGCATGGAGTCTGCTTGGGATTATCTCTCCCTCTCCCTCTGCCCCTCCTGTTCATGCTCTCCCTCTCTGTCTCTCTCTCTAAAATAAATAAATAAATCCTTTAAAATCAGTGAATCAATAAATAAGAGCTACTCCAGGAAAAAGAAAAAGAAAAGAAAAGAAAAGAAAGGAAAAGAAAAGAAAAGAAAAGAAGGGAATATGCTCTTTTCCATCTCAGGTTCATTGCATAGGCTGCTTCCTTTCTCTGGAACATTCCCCTCACCTCAGCTACTCCCACCCCTACTCCCACCAATACGGTCATTCTTCCACTTAGTCCCAGGTCCCAGCTTGTTACCTTGGCAGAGAGGTCTTCTCTGCCACTTTATCTAACTGCTGTTAAGTAAATGAATAAGTAGAATGACAGGAAGAACTTGTGCAAGCAAGTGGAGCATCTGGAAATCTACTATGTTGAATTTGGGGTATGTTAGCCCCTACCACTACGATGAGTATTGCTTTTACTTTTTGATAAGGTAGAGCATATCTCTGTGAGTAATGAAGACTTCAAATATCCACAGATTTAAAACCATATAATGTCTGAAACAATGTTTTTATCCCTAGTCAGCTCCAATGAAGGTACAGACTTTGTTTATTCCATAACATATCAACACCTAGTATAATTCCTGACACAAGGTAAGCACTCATCAAATATCGACTGAATAGAGGAAAATGCACCAGTCTTTGCAACACGTCATTGTTTGGCCACCTTGGTTGCTTCTGTTACTGCTTTCCTGACTTTGGCTTCCAAGTCACAGAAAAGCTGGTGCCAAAGTTGTGTGGCTGGTCAGAGTGCTAGAACCAGGAGCCAGACACTCTGTTCCCTGTTATGACACTTAACTGCTATGTGTGTGACCCACGGCCAAGCAGAGCTCTGTGTCAAAACGTGAATATGGCTTTTTCTTTCTTCAAATGACTTTGAATCCTTCAAAGGATCACAGTGAACTCACAGATAGATTCCAATTATTGTTAATACGAAATTTTTTGCTTTGTCAGATCTGAAATTTAGAGATCATTTTATTTACATTTTCTTTGTTGCTTTTATACTCTTTCCCTGTAAATAGAAGGGAAAAAAGACAAAAGAGAGGCACACGGTGGGGTGTATAGTGCTATTCCATACCCAGCAATGAAAACCAAAGCTGCCTTTCACAAAAATGTGAGGCATTTCTGGAGAACGTGATAAATGATACTCCACCAAAACATGCCCTACCAGTATTTGTTTTTGTTTTTAATTATTCTTTTTCTCCTTTCTCCTTCCACAGCCATTGAAGATTTCTCTACTGAATTAACTCTTGGCTGCAAGTGGCCAAATTTGCAAATGTGGCTGCAAATTTGAAATCTTTGGCAGTGTTACAGTTTGAATGTATATTGTCTATTTCTGCTCTCTAGAAGAACCCTGATTTTGCTTAGATATCCACTCCTTCTCCATAGTTTGTGTTCCTAAGATGCAGCTGAACAACTGTCCGCTGGATTGGGGTGAGCTTGGTTGGTCAAAGAGTAATTTCTCTCCTCCTTGCAATTCATTGGCTCCTGTGTGACCCCATTCTGGTTAATAAGAAGCCAGGTGAGGCATCTGGTTAAAGATGCCTATAGATGCTTTACTAGAGGCTTCTGTGAAATGCTGAATTTCTCCACAGAGTATCCCCAGAAGCAATAGCATCCCGTGGAAAACAACTCTATCTAAAAATGAGTTCAGAATCCAAATCACATTAGGAAGCAAATTACCAAAATGGGCAGTTAGCAAGCACAGTAAATGGGAACATTTGCACATCAAAACAGGAGACAATAAGACAACCCAAAGAGATTCTAATTATATTTAAAACATTTAGGGATAAAACATTTACTGTAACAAAATAGTACGGGGGGGGGAAAGATAGAAAAACCTCACCCCAAAAACTCAAACAGAAAGTATACAAATTATACAAAAAGCATGGAAATTGAGACTCAGTAGGTGGGTCTAATAGTAAGCCATGTACGGTTGAAGAGAAGAGAATTAGAATACAGCACTAAGGAAATCACCTAAAGTGTAGTTCAGAAAGATAAAGTGTGAGGTATAAAAAACACAGGGTAGAATCAGAGGGCCCATCTATGTCTAACTGGAGTTCTAGAACGAGTAAATAAAAGAGAAAGATGGAGAGGTGATATTCAAGGGATAACAGCGAATTTCTTACAAAAGGAGGAAAAATGTGTCTTCAAATTGTATAAGTAGACTGAATGTGGACCAGTAGAAATAAAAGCCTGTGCATGCATGGTAATAAAACTGCACAATATCCAAGGTAAAAAGGGAAATCTTAGAGTTGTCTGAAGGAAAACAAAACCAATGAGCTAAAACGAATAATAATTAAACTATTAGTGGATTTCTAAGAAGCCAAAGTAGATGCCAGAGACTACCAATATCTTTTAGATATCAGGCAGAACAATGGTCATTAAATCTAAATTCTAACTAAATTATCAATCAAAGTTAAACTTTAAAACCTAATGAAGACAGTGTTAGACATACAAAGATGAAGAGAGTTAGCTGAGCGCTCACAGGATCTTGCTGTTAAAATTACTAAGAGGTGTACTTTGGCAAGAAGGAAATTGAGCCCAAAAGGAAAGAAGACACCCAAAACAATGGCGGCCAAACAACTCGGTAACACGCCCTGTAGAATGTGAGTCATTACTGACTGGTACAGACACTGATCATAGCTAATTGCGCGTTGCTTAAAATCAGGGGGGGCTCATACAATAGCTACCAACATCGTAAAAGACGGAAGAGTTCAGAAAGAAGCTAAACCATTCTTGTTCAAGAAGCAAACATAAATCTCTTCTGGAGAACATCAAGTCAAGTACACATGTTAAAAAAAATCAGCGGATGACCTCAATAATAATAAGAAGAGAATGTATGCTTTCTAAACACTTAGGGGGGAAATGAGGAAGTAAAAGAAAAGCTGATGAATTCGACACAAGGCAAGAAGGGAGGGGAAAAAAGAAGCAAAGCTTGAAGATGTGTCAAGAGATGAATAATTATTCCTCAAATTCAATCACATTCCCAGCCAGATGTTGTGTTACCCAGAAACAAAACTGTAAGTCAGCCTCCAGCAAGAAGTGTTCGTAGGCATAAAGAGAAGGAGGAAAGAGGAGACACTTGAATATATACACGCACACAAAGAGCGTGTGAGGAAGAGCATGTAAGGAAGTGGCCCTGGTTTCTACAGTCTTCCTCTCTAATTGACTAATATGTGCAACTCCTTTCCACAATGATCCAGTCTGTGCTTCCTTTGTCCTCAACCAAGACTTCAGCTTTTCGGAGTTCTCTGGCGCAGTGACTCAATCCTTCATTCCAAATGAGTCGGAATCCTCAGAGGACCTCCTCTTTTCTGGTTGCCATAGTTTTTCACTGGGCATGGAAGTACCGAGGGACAGACCAGAATATCCTTTGGGTTCCAGATATAATCCTCCCTGCCCCTGTAGTACCCAAACAACCAAATTTCCACTTGGTGGATGGATGACCCAACACAACCTCTGGGGTCATGGCAGGGAAAACTCAGTGTTTCTCCTTGACTCTCACACACTGGTATCACACAACACTTCTGACATCAGGTGTGTGGGTTTTTCCCACATACCAAGCGACTCTCTGTGACACTACCTGGATATCCTACAACTCCATTCAATTTGAACGCTAACTGGAGTTAGGGAAGACCTCACAGGTTAAGGGCTCAGTCCTACAAGACTACCCTTACTTCAGATGCCAGTTGCAAGACCAGATTGTCACCTGTGCTATAAATCAGTATTCCAACTACCCATCTCCTCAGGTTCAATCATTTGCTATAATGGCTCATAGAACTCAGGGAAACATTTACTTACATTTACTGGTTTATTATATAATAAAGGGTATGCTAAAGAATACAAGTGAACAGCCAGATAGAGAGATACAAAGGGCAAAGTTCAGAAGGGTATGGAGCACAGGAGCTTCTATCTCCATTGTGTTGGGATGTGCCACCTCCCAACATGTGAGTGCTTTCACCAACCTCTCCAAACCCCATGCTCTTGAGATTTTAATAGAGGCTCCATCACATAGGCATGAACAATCATTAACTCAGTCTCCAACCCCTCTCCTCTTTCGATGAGAGGTCGGGCTGAAAGTTACATGTTTCTAATTGTGGCTTGGTCTTTCTGGTGGCCAGCCTTCATCTTGAAGCTATGCAGGAGCCCACCAAAAGTCCCTTTATTAGGATAAAAGACACTCATATCTCCCAACAAGTCCCAAAGGTTGAGAGCTCTGTGCCAGGAACCAGGATCAAAGACCAAATGTTAGATCAAAAGATGTTCCTAAATGCTCTTATCACTTAGGAAATTATAAGCATTTTAGGAGCTCTCTGCCAGGAACTGAGAATAGAGACCAATATACATGGTTTCTATTATTTCACAGGTAATTCCCTCTTTTCCTTTTGGTTCAAGGGTGTGAGGAGCTCCAACTGGTGAGATGGTAGTCTCAACTACCAATTCAAAGGAACCACTATTGGGTCTCCTATGGAAGCATTCCTCCCTTATAAAATAAAACCTCCTAGAAGAGCTTACATTGGTGGCAGTAGGAAGCAAAAATTCTAGAAGTGTGTTACCAGGTATAATTGTGGGATTCCTGACCCAGGAACACTGTCTAAGGCAGAATTCTATTTTTTCATGACTGTTTGATGAAACCCAATGACCTAGCAAGATCACAACCATCAACTGGGGAAAGTGAATCTAATTCACTTCTACCTATTTTTCTCCCCAGCTGCACAGGCATCCCACAGTTGTTTAATCAACCCTACCTAGGGAAAGCTTGCAGATAATCCAGCTTTTTAATTATATAACCCTAGCCTGAGGGAATGCCAGCCTTGGCCTCTTGAATTTCTTAACCTATTTCCAGACAACACGGCCATCATTACCATCTTCTCTCACCAGAGAAAGGACATCCCCTTCACACAAAGGAATGTCTCCCCAGAACAGCAATGCAGTACTTTCCATGAGCATGTGACAGCGTCCCTCCTGGTGCCCCGAGCTGCCTTATCAGTTGAAGACAACACATGATATTGAGTCAACTCTGTTTCATAACCCCTCTGAGTGAAGCAAGATGTCAGGCCCTTCAGATGGCTTTGTCCACTCCACACATCATGTGGAACCCTGTTCCCAGAAAAGGGCCAATTCTGGGCCTTCCTGGCCCAGTGCATCAAACTCCTCCCACTGGAATCCATGTTTTAATGACCACATGTGATGTGTAGCTAGAGAACAAGGAGACAGTCTACTGTGTTGTTTCTAAAATAACCCTATTTCAAATAGGGTTATTTCTCTGAAATAACCTTATTTCACAGCTCATGGTGTCATCTTCTATCTTAACAAATATAAAAACAGAGTCCAGAAAAAATGCCAAGAGCTTATTTGGGGGGATAAACACCCCAATTCATCTCTTAGGAGAGAAAGCATTGACCGTTTCTTCATTTTCTTTTTCCTTCACATGAACAGAAAGCATAACATCATGCTGGGTGAAGTGTCCTTTTGTCTTGCCACTAACTCAGTTTGTAAAAAGGGGACAACCATGTTATTTTGTTATTTGGCTTGTAGTGTGCACAAACAATCTAGAGACAAACCAAAATAATGCAAACACAAAGTACCCCCAAACTGCGGCTTGCTTAAGAAAATGGTGAGTAGGGGCGCCTGGGTGGCTCAGTGGGTTAAGCCGCTGCCTTCGGCTCAGGTCATGATCCCAGGTCCTGGGTTCGAGCCCCGCATCGGGCTTTCTGCTCAGCAGGGAGCCTGCTTCCTCCTCTCTCTCTGCCTGCCTCTCTGCTTACTTGTGATTTCTCTCTGTCAAATAAATAAATAAAATCTTAAAAAAAAAAAGAAAATGGTGAGTAAAAACCTGTCCTGAAGATCATAAAACAGAGAGGCTGGTATGGGGGTGGGGGCAGGAGGGTATAGGAGAAGGGAGGGCAACTGTTGAGCACCAAGAGCATATTTTTTAAATGTTCACATTGTGGAAGTACAGTGTTGTCTCAAGAGTTTGAGTCCAAAAAACACTCAGCATCTCTGATCGCTCTTGACAGACCACATGTGACAAAACACAGCTCCCTTGAAAACAAAAATAGCAGGGGGTCGGGGGGCATAGGTCCTGAAGACCAAGTTCTAGCAAAGTCTGGGTCCTTGATGCACTCCGGCTCTCAAAAAAAAAAAAACTTTTGGAGGAGGACTTAGATGTCTGTTTGTTTCCAAAGAAACAGTATGTGATTGCACAGCATGGGTGCCATCTTTAAAGAAAATGAATTTCCAAATGACAAGAATTATAGAAAAATGCAGCTTTTTCCTTGGAGCCTAAATGGGGAATGCCACTAGCCATTTGCCCTGGATCTCTGCAGTGAATATAATCTGAGGTGTCCCGGTGACAATGTAAGAGGAGAAAACCAAATGCAACCTTAGTTCTTATTATTTCAAGCAGAAAAGTGTTGTTGCAAATCCATATATTTCAGATGGCAGGTCAGCTTGCCCTGCAGAGTAACTGTACTTTTTGCAGATAGCTAGAAGAATCCCTTTTGTAAATCTTCAGAAACATGAAAAAATTGCTATGATGACCTGCCCCTACCCTCTCTTTTGCCCTCAGCCTCTCCCTCCCCACCAACCAGCAGTCCTCCCAATGCCCTAGCATCATCAAAGTTCACTGTTATGTATTAGATCTGCCATGGGCTTCTGGGGTGGTTGAATATTCTGAAAACATGCTGAGGCTAAATGATATTTATGGGTCCCTTGTTTTGCACTCACTATTTATTCCATTCTCCTTATTTGGCTCAGATCTGCTCGTCTAGATAAAGTGACCCTCCTCTCCTAAATCAGAGTGGAGAAGACCACACCATCCCTGGCACTGTGCTTTTTCACTACTAACCAAAACCACTGTTGTCCCCTTCCCACAGTTCTGTTGAATCTAAGTTAGGATCTTCATGGAAAAAGAGCTTGAAAAGAGTCCAGAAGCCAAGAAATATCTCGCTTCTAGGATGACTATTTCCTGCACGTTCAGAATTTGTTTCTTCCCTGCTTCACAATAATTATGTTACAGGACATGATGGCAGCCGCTAAGATTGAAGGGGAAGCTTTCAAGTTTGTCCTAGTCAGGAAGGAATGTTTTGATAGTGCTGTGTACTCATTAGTATTTTTTCATTCTCAAAGTTCCTGGCAAGTTCTGATTCTTCCATAAGTTTTTCTTTTCATTATTAAGTGCCTATGATTTTCCTGGCCTTACACTTTTCTTTTGATCTATCATATTATGTTTTTTATTTATATCCACAACAAAGCCGGGCATCTCCTAAATGTGAACTGGGAAGAAATGTTCTTGCTGACTCTTGGTGCTTTCAAAAAAAAAAAAAAAAAAAGTAATGGAGAAGACAATAACCCTCATCTATTATTATTGCTTTTATTTTCAAAACACTGAGTACGTCATCGCATAAGATGGGGGCCGGGTGGGGACAGTCCCCACTCAGCTCTATTAAGGAGACCATAGCCCTTGTGCTATACCAAATCTAAAATACAAGTCCATTCTCCACTTGGAACTGGGGATCCGGTGGAAATCTCAAGTCATTTGTGCCGGTGGGTGTCACATAAGACCAAACCCACTGGTGGCTCCTTCCTCGAGCACCTCACACCCACAGATCCAGACATGTTTACAAATGCTTAGTCTTTCTTTCCCAACGCCATCTGAATGGATGGCCAGTCAAATGACAGGTATGGATATAAAAGAAGACAAGAGGACTACGCTTCTAAACTGGGGCAGCTGTCTTCAATGGAGCATTTCCACTGTACTTCAGAGTCGAATGGAGAATACAAACCAAACTCTCATTTTCTTTTATCCAGGTTTTCCAGGAGCTACAGGTTCAAACAGAAGCTGCTTCTCTCTGCCTTGAGTGTAGTCTCCTGGGACAAAGAGGGAGAAAGAGCAGGACAAGAACGAAGCTGGCGATCTCATTATGAGAACAAAGCCAGTGACCTCATTATCAGTGGAGGAAATGCTCCCTTCTTCATGCTGGCCTCCAACCCTTCCTTGTGTCACTGAGTTTCTGTGAGTGCCGCCAAGTTCAAGTGCAGGTGTACAACGCTAAGATCCTCAGAAGGCCCTGGCCTTTAAGTAACTCATGACTGCCACCACAAACGTGAAAATGTAAAAACATCTTCCTAAGAACCAAAGAGAAAGGGTCTGCACTGTGACATGCAGATATGCACATAGGCATTATTTTCATTATTCCATGTCAGCTATAGCAAAGGGACAAAAACCTCAAAAAGGGCAGTATTCTCCCTTCAATGTGGAACAGAAGGTAACGTAAATATAAGTCCATTTTGTCCTCAACATCATCCTTCTTTGTGCCAGTGACCCTCACAACCCACACAGAGTGTTGGGTCTCCTTCCATCTCTATCTCCCATAGAAACAGGTAGCTCCAACCCACAATTCACTATTGGCCTGGAGCCCCCCCCAAAAATAGGTGTTGAATCTGACTGAATCTTCCTGCTCCTTTCTGGTGATTTCCGAGAATCCCTCTTAGCCTTTTTCATTTCCCCTCACTGCCTGTACTCACCTGTGCTCTCCGTCAGCCACCGGGAGTCATGGGAGTGAGAGACCCACATGGACAGTGGTCCTGTGGTGCCCCCACCTCAGGGACTTAAGGTCAGATGGTCACCCTTTGTAAACATGCCTTAACTGGAAACAGACTCGGGAATTCCAGCCCTCTGGAGAGACCTGCTAGAGGGGTCTCCATGCATTTCATCAGCCTTGTCCTTCCCTGTCTAGATAGCCCATCCTGACTGCTTCTTCCAGGCTGAGAAGCTCGGTGGGGATTTGGAAATGGTTTGGAATATGAAATCAAGAAAACCTGTATTGAAATTCTAGTACATACTTGTTTATTTTTCCAGGTGCAAATTCTTCCATATTTCTGAGCTTCAATATACACAACCGTTAAGGCAATAACTATATGTGCTGTACAGAATTGGGAGAAGAAATAAATGAGTTGCTGCCACACACAGTCTTGAGGACTGAGAAAGAAAGCCGCTTAAGTAAAATTCCAACCACTTAGCGGTACATGATACACATGCCGGCTGCTAATTTTTTTTTCATGAAGGGAAAAGCCAGGTCAGTAAAGATGGGCTTTACTGCCAACACGATGGGTCAGATTAGAACTGTGCCTCACAGTTTCTGATCTCAATCTCCTAGGGGTGACTGGGAATCTTCCAACAACTTCCCTACTTGCTTCAAATTGTTCTGGCAAACCACTTACTGGCAAAGCGTGGAGACGAGTTTTGTGGTGTAGAGCAGATACGAACACCTGTGAAAAAAAAGGGTCAAGAAGAGTTCTCCTTCACAGCCACGCAGAGGCTCAATTTATTCCTGAAAACTTGGAGTCGCACGTAAGAACTGAGATGTTCACTGAGCATCGTTACGTGGGAAGTAGGTCCTGCGAGGTCAGAGCCCCAGATCCGGGGCTTGGCAGGAAAGGGCTGGTATTGCTTCACCTTCCTTCACTTGTTGCGATATTCTAGACAAAGTTTCTATTTCATCCTGTGTTAGATAACCGTGATCCCATAAACTTCGTAGGATCAGCTCACATACACAAGGGAGGAGCCTAACTTAACGTTTGTGCCACACTCCCCTGGCAGAGATGTCACAGAATAATACTAATAAGAGCCGGGAGGCACAGTCCATTGTGCTTGCTACGTGCCCAACACCACTCTGAGCACTTGACCACCACACACCACCCCCTTCCCTTCTGACACAGATGCCCTAGTCTCACGTGAGGTCAGAGTCTTTCAAACGGGGCGTCACACATTCTCTTTTTCCAGAATGGTTTCCTCTAAGTCACAAAAAAATGATTTCATCTTACTAATGTTGGAAGTCCCACCACATCCCATATCAGGTGACCAAGACATGGCCCGATGTCATGCTGGGCCCAGGGTATGGGCCCCAAGGATGGCGGCACCCTGTGACCGGTCCGTTCAGCATGGTCACTGGGATACCATGAAATCATGGAACCTCTCTCTTTGGTTCACTGGGATGAGTTCCAGCTCTCCTGTTAGTACCAGCCAACCAGCAAATGCAGCGCTTCTTTTTGTAAAAAGGAACTTCCAAATACCGTGCTGCTCTGAGAACTCAGTGAGGTAATGCGTGTAAGCCTCCTCGCACAGAGCCTGCCACACCAAACAGAAGCTGAGCTTTCTTCAGCAGAGGGATGTGCCAGGCAAAGGGAACAGCATGTGCAAAGGCACGAGGGAGAGGCTGAGGGACCTGAGAACAAGGGTGCCCTCGTTTGCTCAGGCTGCCATAGCACAGGAACACAGATTGTGTGGCTCAAACAGCAGAGACGATGACGTCTCACAGTTCTGGAGGCTCCAAGTCCAAGAGCAAGGTGTCAGCAGAGTTGGTTCCTTCGAAAGGCAGCAGACCCTTTCTATGCTTCTCTCCTTGGTTTGTAGGGGCCTGTCCTCCCCCTTTGTCTTCACACCACCTTTCCTCTATGTGTATTTCTGTGCCCAAATATCCTCTTTTTATAAAGACACAAGTTATATTAGATTAGGGCCCAGCCGAATGACCTCACTTTAACTTGATTCCTCCTATTAATAATGTATTATCTCCAAAAAAGGCCACAATCTCAGGTACTGGGAGTCAGCGCTCCAACATGTGAATTTGAGGCAGCAGAAGGGGGAACAATTCAATGCTTAGCCAAGAGATTGGTTTCACTGGATTGTAGTGGGTAGGGGATAGTCAGAATGAGCAGATAAGACAAAAGGATCCTGAAAAGCCAGCTGGAGACCAAATCCTTAAGAGCTTTAAATGCTATTCACTACACATCAATATGTCATTAGCACTGGGCTGAGGAAATTCAAAGGTCAAAAGGCATGACCTCTGACCTTGTGGGCTGTGAGTCCAGTGAAGACAGGCCTTGAAGAGATCATTTGAATAGTGAGCCAGGTGTGTACTTTAATAATGGGAATAATAAAATAATAATAATAATTTTTAATGGGAAACACAGAGGCAGGAGCCCCTCACCCAGGGCTGCCTGGAGTGTACCAGAGTATACCAAAGTCCTGAAATGACAGAGAGGCCTCAGGGCTGGGCCAGAATTGGGCTAGCCCCCACCTGGAAGGGAACAGCAGCCTGAGTCCAAGCCTTCCCCCGAGCTCTTCCAGTCACTATAGGAGCATGAACTGGTCTGTTCCCCAACCTTCCCCAGCCCCCTGCAGCACCCTGCAAATATTACCAAAGCACCAACCTGCAGAAAGCATCATAGGAGACCCAAAGGATAATCCTGCTGGCTCTGGTAGGAGAAGGCAATGTATACAGGAGAAGATAAAACACGGAGTCAAAATTGATGTGTCTCAGGAGATGATCGGATGGGATGTTAGGAGCGTCCCCGAGAGAGGCAGTGTAGTTTCCTGGGGATGCGGTTACAAATCACCACGAACCCGGAGGCCTGGAACTGCAGATAGTTATTCTGTCACCATTCTGGAGGCCAAAAAGGCAGCCCTGAAGTGTTGGCAGGTTTGACTCCCTATGGAGGCTCTGAAGGAGAACCTGTTCCGGTCCTCTCCTGAATTCCGGTGCTGCTGGCAGTCCTTGGTGGGCCCGGCTCTGTAGACGCATGAGTTCAACGTCTGCCTCATCTTCAGATGGCCTCCTGCCTGCGTCTCCGCGGGTCTTCTGTGTCTCATAAGGAACCCCTTCACTGGACTGAGGGTCTACCCTCATCTCATCTCAAAATCCTTCCCTTCAGTATAATTTGCAAAGACCACTTCCAGACAGAGACACTTCCACAGATACTGGGAGCTGGAACTTAGACATATCTTTCTGGGGGACACAATTCAACCCATGACCAGCAGTTTACCCCAAGCTGGGAGAAAAAAAGGAGGATTTGGGAGTGGGGAGTAGGTAGCATCTGAGCTGGCCTTGCAGGAAGAGGCAGGACAGGGTCTTTGGAGAGGTGGGGAAGGGACATCCTAGCAGAGGGGTGAGAGGAGCAAAGGTCCAGAGGCACAAGAGTGTCAGTCACACACAGAGGACACCAGCTGTGTCACAGAGGGCTGGACGAGAGTTTGCATCTGACTATCCCTTCCTCATGATTCCGTAAGTTGTCTCCATCGTGAGCACCACCCCTGTCATGACCCAACAGAGCTCAGCCAAGTGACAGAGGCGTGGACCAAGGACGACCCCATCCTCCACTCCTTCAGAGCAATCCCAGCTTGGCCGAGTCCTGAGTTGCTTTGCTCCAATTCCCTTACAAACGTGCTCAGTCAAAAGTATCCCAAGAACCCAAGGGGACCCAGGGACTAAGCACCTTCCTGCACCTCAACTTGACTACCTGCTTGAAGAGTAAAAAGGTAGTATTTTTCTTAAGAAAACAAACCCTAGTCTCTGAAGAAGGAGATCACAGCAGTTGCTTGAGGTTTTAAGGAAAAAGCAGGGGTGGAGGGGGGGACAATAATTCCTGCCTCTCCAGTTCTCGTAAGGAGCTTACTTGATAAAGTCTGTGCAATGCTTCACAGGGACCTCAGCCTAGAGGATGAGGCCAGCCACAGTAGAAAAGCAAAACCCAGGGGAGTTTGGGAGATGTCTTGGGCTCACATTTGTCCCTGAGTCTCTTCACCAGAAAGCTTTCAGGAGCACCCACTGGTGCAGTGATGGGAAGACACGGTGGGACCCTGTTTACGTGCATGTCAGCCTGAGGGGTTTCTGCTTCCTCCTAGAGCCAGTGGGAAGCCGTTGCCTTAAAAATCAGTGAGGTCAGCTTGCGCCAGACTCACATAAAACAAAAGATGGTCAAGCACTTGACGCATTTGGGCAGGCTCAAAAACTCGTTTCGTGCGCCCCTTTCTCTCCCCCTTCTGAGTGGCTCAGAGCCACACGGAAAGCAGGAGTATCTAACCAACTGGACACACACATTTCTTTTGCCCCCAGAAGATAGGATTGATAGAATCTCTAGAAAATTGTGTTTGCAAGATGAGCCATCACTTCTAGCTGTTAAGATACTTTTACAAGTCACAGAGCTGCCAGTCATTTTGTTACCCACTTGTGCTCTTACTGTTAAAAATTTGTTAACTTCTTCTTTAAAACCCACATTGACTCAGACTGAGTGAACTCTGCCGTGGGCATTTCCATCACTCGACACCGAGCTTCTTAGCAATATAGCCAGAGGTGGGGCTTTTTGTTAAAGGCTGTTTATCCATCTTTGAAATGAGACATCAATTGCAAGCAGATTTAAAAGGAAATTCCTGTGAAAGCATTTTTTTCAATGACCGTCTTCGCCTTTTTTTTTTTTTCACTTGCCCATAACTTTCTGGAAAATTCTACTTTTGGCTGAATTTTCTCATCATTGTTTTCAGTATAAATTTGTTTTGTTTTTTTATTAATGGAAAGTTCAGGGAAGGAAAAATCCCTTTGGTAGCTTTTGAGATATGAGAATATGAAAAAAGAGATACTTTTTCCAATTAAAAGAAATCTTTGGCCTTATTTTTCTTTTTAACAAAAACTTTGCATTTGAGGACTGGAGTAGACTCAAAGCAGTGGTTCTCAGCATCGGCTCCATGTTAGAACTCCTTGAAGGGCTTTAAAAACTACTGATGCCCAGGGTACCTGGCTGTCTCAGTCGATTGAGTGCGCAGCTCTTGATCTCAGGGTTGTGGGTTCAAGCCCCATGCTGTGTGTAGAGATTACTTAAAAATAAATTTTTTAAATAAAATCTTAAAAAAATATATACTGATGCCTGAATCCAAAGACTCCAGAGAAATTAGTCTGGGTCTAGCCAGGGCTCCGGTATCATTAAAATCTTCCCAGGCAGCACTGGGCACTACTGTCTTAGGACACTACCACCCTGATCTCCAAACTTGAAAAAGGATGCAGAGGTTTGGGGTTTCAGAAGGGAAAATCAATTCTTACTGGGGATAGTGCTTCCCGTTGAGAGAAAAATAGTTATACTTACTACTGTATAAACCGTAAGTCTCTGAGAAAGACAAGAAGGTACTTCAACTGGAAAACCTTCATATCCCCCCCAACACAACTGGTCAAGGATCACTAGCACCAGGGCACATAGCTCCTGTTGCCCTAGCAGAGACCGGGTCCTCACTAGCACTTAAAAGCAAGAAACTCCACCACACCACCCCACCGCCGCCACCATCCAGCTTCAGACAAGCTATTTCTTTTCATGCTTGTGGACATTGAAGAACAAGAGAGAGACTCTTGTTCTGAGAGGATCAGCAGTTTTCCTGGTTCTGTGGCCACCTTCTCCCACTGTCAGGTCTTTTCCTGGGCTCTCATAAAAGTTTTCTAAGTGGTTGCTCTGGGTGGGGGGAAGCTGGGATAGACTTTTCTCCTCTGGTCACACTGAGGAGGTGACCACCAAGATGCACAATAGAGAAAACCAGACTCAGTACCATATTGGAAATGTCTTCTCCCTCCGGGACAAGTTCCCAGACTGGAACATGACTCTGCTTCCTCCTCCCTCCTGACTCTGGACTGACACCTGGATGGGTCCAACTAGTGAAGTTGCTGCCATTTGACGATACCCAATTGCCATTAGCTGCTAAGTCAAACCACACCTGCTTCATGCTCACAGATGGGAATTCACAGATCCAACAAGCCTTACCAGCTGCCCCCTATAAGCCAGCGAGGGTGCAGAGAATATCAATTTTAATAAGGCGCAGCCCCTGCCCCCACAGAGAGACAGAGAAGCAATCCACTGCATGAGACACCCCTGGGGCCTGGTTAATCAGCCTTGTTTGAGCGTCAGGGCACCTGAAAGTCATAAGAAAGGGTCTTGATCACCATGACATGTTAATGCATTGACATAAAATAAAAATGTGTGATTTTGTACCAAGTCAAATAGCATCACAGAGTAGATTTCAACAGAGACAAATGTCAATGACATATTCATAATAAATATGGTGGGTGGGGCCTAAATCTAAGCAAGTTCTAGCTCTCAAATCTGTATGTGAATTAAGAGAAGACTGCCACTCTTCCGTTTAGCCACAGAGCACTGGAGAACAGTTGAGGAGACCCAGGATGCTCCCTGGGAAGACATGAGGAGACTCTCAGCCCTCTGATGGTCACATCCACCCCATGGGTACCTTCATTGCTGCAGGAGAGACCCAGGGCTCTGGTGTGATGTATGTTCCACAAATGGCTCCTATTCTGGGGGAAAGTAGTTTCCCTAATGAGAAAAAGCAGTACAGAAAATATGTACATATTTTACTCATTTAATGAGCTCTGAGTAAATTTGATCATCTGTATGTGCTGGGCTCGTTGCTGAAATGTGAGAGCTCTCGGGGTCTGCCTCCTTAACATTTTCAACCCTCTCATGACTAAAACAGAACAAACACACAAAGTGTGCAGGAAGGCAAACAAACTACAAAACTAAAACCCATGGGGAGAAGATGTCCTGTCCTGTCTGGGACTCCTGTGGGGCATGGCCAGCATCTACCCAACATCCTCCTGTTGAGCTCTGTCTGTGGGACTCAGTGTCTGCAGGATGTGATGTTCTCCTCGGGCCATTTTGTTGACAATTCCAATTTTAGGATTGCAATGTAACAGTGTCTCACTGTTTGTTCCTGGTTAGGCTGTCCATATTCCTTTCTGAAACCACGTCTTGTCTCCCCCCATGGCCAGTAGGAGGGCAGCACCTCCCGCCTAGATGGCTCTGGTCCTTCTTGGGGAAGGCTGTGGGAAGTCTCACCTCTCTCTGGCTGCCTTCATGAAACTTGAGCGAAGGTCTGTTAGACTCATTTGGAAAGAGTTTCCTCAGACTTGAGTATGGAGTGAATTCAGTAACACAGTCTGTTGAGTTTATAAATTAATACATGCTGTTGGGCTTGGGCAAACACCCTTGACCCTGTTCTCAGGTTTCCTAGTTATCTGCAGAATTCCCCTTCAGTTAAGAAATGTCTTGTGTATGTGTGTCTATCTGACACCTAGCTTTTTATTTGAAGTGCCTCCCATTAGAGAAAATGGGAACTAAGTGACTTTCATTTAAGGAAGTCCCATCTGCCTATCATCTTAAGGAGAATTTAAAAATGAGAAGGAAGAAAAGAACCGCCAAAAAAAAAAAAAAGAAGAAGAAGAAGAAGTAATTTCCTCCTTGACAATTATTTCTGAATAGGAACTTGAGCAATCTTACTCAAGAATGTGGGGGTTTTGTCCCAGAGAACATGCTCAGGAGGGCATAGACTGATGCCTGCCCTGATGGTGTGTGGTCTGGCACAGGGCAGCCCACAACACTGCAGAGAGTGCTTTCCTGCCCACCCTAGCCCCTCCAGGCTTCCTGCAGCTTTCCTGGGGTTTACCTCCATTGATTTGGTCTTGAGTATCTGCTGCTTCAGAACACCTGTTGTCCTCTTCCCTTTGTCTTTATCTGTAGGTTGTAACATAAGGCAGAGAGCTGACACTCACCCCTTGACAAAGAAACAAATACAGGCATACTTTCTGTCAGTGAAAGAGAGAGAGAGATGTAATATAGGTCTCTATATACCTATAGTTGTAGGCTGAATTATGTCCACCACCAAATTCATCTGATGAAACTCTAACTCACAGTGCCAGAGAATGTAACCATTTTTGGGGACACCTGGGTGGCTCAGTCGGTTAAGCAACTGCCTTTGGTTTAGGACATGATCCCAGAGTCCTGGGATCGAGCCCTACACTGGGCTCCCTGCTCAGAGGGGAGTCTGCTTCTCCCTCTGCCCCTCATCCCACTCATGTTCTCTCTGTCTCAAATAAAATCTTTAAAAAAAATAAGAATGTAACCATATTTTGAGAGGCCTTATACAAGGTGATTAAGTTAAAATCCAGGGCGCCTGGGTGGCTCAGTGGGTTAAGCCGCTGCCTTCGGCTCAGGTCATGATCTCAGGGTCCTGGGATCGAGGCCCACATCGGGCTCTCTGCTCGGCAGGGAGCCTGCTTCCCTCTCTCTCTCTCTCTGCCTGCCTCTCCGTCTGCTTGTGATCTCTCTCTGTCGAATAAATAAATAAAATCTTTAAAAAAAAAAAAGAAAAAAAAAAGTTAAAATCCAACCATTAGTATGGATTCTAACTCAAAATGACTGATGTCCTTATAATAAGAAGAGATTAGGACACACAAAGAGACACCAGGGAGGCTCACAACAGAGGAAAAGCCATGTGAGGACACGGGGAGATAGCAGCCATCTGCAAGCTGAGGGGAGAGTCCTCAGGACAAACCAATCCCACAGATACGTTGACCTCTAGAACTATGAAAAATACATTTGTGTTGTTTAAGTCCCCCAGTGTGTGGGATTTTTGCTGTGGTAGCCCTAGTAACATAAAATGTGTGTGTGTGTGTGTGTGTGTGTGTGTGTGTGTGTTCACGCACGGGCACGGATGCAGACAATGTGAGGAGGTGATAAAAATTTGAGTGGTTAGTGGCAAGACAAAGTCTTCTCATTGAGTTAACTCTAAATTGCTGAGTCATATGATTCTGTTGCCCAGGAGAAGCCTCTTGTCAAGGATGGTGAATGAAAGGCCCCATCTTTTCTGATCCTTTCATCCATCCATGGAACCCTCACAGGAATGTTGGCTCCCCTCCTTAGCACAAAAGAACCAGAGACGATTTCTGGAAGAGCTAGATTTGAATTCCTACTGTTAGGACTGAAATATCCACACTATCAGCAGCTAATAACTTAGAAAACTGAAATGATGGGAATAGGAACATGATACACCCTTCCTGAGTTTGAGAACAGCATTCTTTTTGAACCTCCTCAATATCCAGGAAAGTACATAACCCACTGCAGGGGGGGGGAAATATATATATATATATATAAAATAAATATATATTATATATAAAATAAATATATTATATATATTTAAAATAAATATATATTTTAATATATTTATATTTAATATATATTTAAAATAAATATATATTTTTTAAAATATAAATATATTTTAAATATAAATATATTTATATAAATGTATTTATATGACTTAAAAATAAATTTCAATCTGAGGGTTTTGAAGGGGCGGGGGTGGGAGGTTGGGGGAACCAGGTGGTGGGTATTAGAGAGGGCATGGATTGCATGGAGCACTGGGTGTGGTGCAAAAACAATGAATACTGTTACGCTGAAAAGAAATAAAAATAATTTTTTAATTAAAAAAATAAATATATATGCATATGCATACATGTACATGTACTTATACATATACATACATATATATTGACTGAGTGAATGCAAATATCAGGACTAAGTTTACAGAAGTATCCCTGCTCCACTCCTCCCATCTCAGAGAAAGTCATTCTTTTCTGGAATTTGTAAATCTCCTACTCAAAGTTGTAGACCCTCTACCCTTCAACTTTGCATCCTGAAGATTCCCTTACACATAATTTGTATCCCTAGGTACTGATTTTTTTAACATCCACCACTGACCGATTTTTATTTTACAACTCTACAGTCTATATGAAATCATATTATCATATTATAATGCATGGGAAAATGCATCAGGGGCTCACGGTGAGAAACACCGTATCACCACAGAGCTTCTCTAAAATACAGACTGCCACCCAGAAAGAGATGAAATCAGTGCTTTTTAAAGTCAGTACTTGCAGGGCATTGCACAGCTGTCCCTGTGGCACAGGAACAAAAGTCATGAGAACGACACACAGAGTCACTACTTGCTTCAGGCCTCTCTATCCCTGAGTAACCACCACCCCAAAACTTCGTCTCTCAAAACAACAGCAATTTCTGATTTCTTCTGATCTGTGGATGACTAAGCCGCTCTCCTCTGCTGGCTTCACTGGGCTCGCTCGGATGACAACGTTCTGCTGGAGAGTCATTGAGGTCTGGGGGTTGGTGTTGGCTGTGGGTGGGGGAACCTGACCTCTCCCCCTCCAAGAGGCTACACTAGTCTCCCATGCAGCCTTCTCAGGGCTGCATTCAGGAAAGCAATGTGGAAGCTTCCAGTCCATGGGAGGCCCAGGCTCCAGAACTTCCGTGACATCTCTTTTGCTACAATCTCCTGGTCAAAGTAAGTCATGAAACCAGCCCAGTCTCACAGAGTGGGGAAGTAGACTCTATCTCTTCGTGGGAGCAGCTGCAGAGAATTTATGCCACATTCCATCAACCACAAGATCGCAGCAGATTCAAAATCACCTCACTTTCTCACTTGGTGAGCAAAAAGGGGTGAGTCAGGGAAATGGTTGTCCAGAGCCGGTGTCTCCTGTGGAGGGAAACTGAGGCCCAGTCTTCCTTCCTGGCCAAGAATGAACCCGCTGCATCTGAGGCGGCCCGGTGCCCACTGCAGCGGGAAAGAATCCAGTTAGAGAATCAACAGATCTGCTTACCCAGAGAGTTATTGCTGATATCCCTGCTTCTCACATTTGGCTGCATAGTGGAATTCTCTAGACAGTTTTAAAAAATACTGATGTCCGTCCAGGTCCCGTCCCCTAAAATTACAATTTCACTGGTATAGAATGTGGTCTGGGGATTGGGGATTTTTAAAAGCTCCCTAGGGGGTTCTAATGTGCAGCCAAGTGTGCCAAGGACCGGTGTTTAAACTTGTAACTGCCTTGTCTCCATTGGCAAGAAAGACTCCGCTTAATGCTCATTGACTCCATCTACCTGGTCACTGGAGATGTGTAAGTAGGAGGATAATGTTATACACACACACACACACAACATTCTGGTAGATAGTGATAAAGGAAGCTTCCTCTCAAGTGTTTAGGGATTTGCAGACGGATATATTTTGTGGAGAACTGAACACTTCTAATGAGGAATAAGATACCCTGTGGGCAAACAGTCAACTCTAGGTTTCAGAACAAGCTAGAATGTCTTGTGGTCCATTTGGTTTCCTTAACCCAGGGCCACTGGAAGTGAGTCACCAACAGGGGAATACCACATTGACCTGAAAAAATAAAAATAAAACAAAGCTAGCAAAGCCTCTATATCGTTAGGTCTTGGGACTCTGAGTCGAGCTGTAGATGCCTTCTCTGTCTCTGGCTACCTCGTAAAGGTACTTGGAATTATCCTGAATGTGAAAGTTTGCAACATTCCTTTGGAATGAGCCTCAACTTTTTATCTGATAAAAAATAGCACTGGAACACCTGGATGGCTAAGTGGGTTGAGCCTCTGACTTCAGCTCAGATCATGATCTCAGGGTCCTGGGATCGAGTCCCACATCGGGCTCTCTGCTTGGCAGGGAGCCTGCTTTCTCCTCTCTCTCTCTGCCTACCTATCTACCTACTTGTGATCTCTCTCTGTCAAATAAATAAATAAAATCTTAAAAAAAAAAAAAAAAAAAAAAAACCAGCACTGAGGGGTACCTGGCTGGCTCAGTTCCTGTAGCGTGTGATTCTTGGTCTCGGCATTGTGAGTTTGAGCCCCAGGTTGGGCTTAGAGATTACGTAAAAAAAAAAAAAAAAAAAAAAAAAAAAAAAAAAAAAAAAAAATCTTTAAAAAACAAAGCAAAACAAAACATTATCAGACAAACCAGCACTGAGCATAGTAATTGGAGTAGAAATATGTTGAAATATCTGATAAAAGCAGAACTATAACTTCTACTGAGGAACCTGCTATTTTACTCATTCTTAAAAAATGAACATTTGTGACCCCTTCCTGCTGGGCCCCAGGGCCTGACTCAGCGTGAGCATGAATGTCTCCCCTGGAGGGGCCTGCAGGCTAATTTCAGGGCCAAGACATAGAAGTAAAGGCCAGCAAAGTGCTAGAATTGTGGAATAACCCAGTGATTGTAAAAGTGCCATGAAGTCAGCATGTGCCCAGGGAAGCAGAAGGCTGCAGGAGGGTCGCCCGGGACCTCGTTGGGAAGGCTCCCTCCAGGCCTCTCCCAGACCAGCTGAATGGGAGGCTCTGGGGGTGAGGCCCACAATCTGTTTTTCCCGGAGCCCTCGGGGGATGCCAACGCTTGTTCCAGGTTGAGTGCCACCGTACTGCACATCTGAAAAGGATGGGCCTTGAAGATTCCTGAAGATCTCACAGAGGCTACATCTCAGAGGAAGGGCATCAGGGCTCAGTTTTGCAGTCCACATGGAACACGTTGAGGAAAGAGGTAAGAATGTGTGAAATTAGAACACCGCAGGAGCCTGGTCCTTTCTCTCCAGCCCCCAAAGAAGAGGGCCGAGCAGTTGTGAACGCCAACTACGTACACAGATGACAAAACAGCCTTCCGTGGCCTAGCATAAATGTGGCTTCGCTCCGCTCCCTTCCACTCCTCTGCCTTTCTCTAAGGGAGGCTGTATCAGGATCACCAGAATCATCAGGCTTAACCTTAACCTCCACACAAAGTCTTTTCACCTGGGTCACACGATGTTTTATACAACATCCCAGCACTGGTCCTAGACTAGAAGTCAGAACCAATCTGGACAATCCCTTTCAGGTGGGGTTACAGTTTCGATGGAGACCCTTCCCTCATCTCCTCAGGTGGGAGCTGCATGGATGCAGGCCACACGTCTCATCTGTCTCCAGCCACCCCACCCTGCACCCCAGCTCCCCCGAGCCAGAGCTGCTAGGCCATTACTGGGACATTTTCTCGGGAGATGCCAAATAAGGCACAGCATCTGAGAAGGGGACCACACGCATTCAAAATGACAAATAGTCTTCTTTTTTAAAAATTTAAACAGGGAGGTAAAAGCCCTGGGTATTTTTTCTTCATATGACAAATAAAAAAAGAATTAAGTTTTTTTTTAAAGGAAGTAAACAAGTATCTCTTTACAAAGCACTTTGAAAGGATGAAGCCAACTAAACATTTCCCATCATTTCTACTCGTCCAGATTTTTGACAAAGGCTGCAAGTGAATTTTGTGGACTGCTAATAAAGAAACATCATTTTCCTAAGTTTCTCTCTTTCTCTTCAACAGCTAATCTGCTGGGTTATGTCGAAGTTGAGCGATGTTCAGGGTTGCTGACATACTCTTGTTGACATCGTGTTTTCTTTGTGTAATTTTTCAAGTCAAAATATCATCAGAAAGGAAGGACTCTTTAGCTTTTTTAACTGATATCTGCGAGCAAGTTGGACCATTGCCCATGACACTGGCATCGGTACCATCAGCGAGCCACAGATAATAATCTCCTAATCTCACAATATTTTATTTCTAATTCTTCATCTTGATCTCAATAAGTGAGGAAGCCAGTTTTAAAAGAACATTTTGTTCTAGCCTTTCTTATTTTTCAAGCCAGCTTTCTGAAAACGCAGGGTGTTCTTCAAGCATTATTTTACGCAGAGGCTGTATTTGTCTTCCAATGCAGAGATGCATTCGTTATCACAAAGATCTCAGAGGCAAATTTAAAACATGCGCATCTACCGCAGAAGTGCAGGCATCTGCAGGTACAACAAATAATTCTGCCCAATGACACTGCAATATTTCAGGGACACGATGGTCCCCGTAAACCTCAGAAACATCCAGATAACCCCCAAACGACAGCATGAGTTAAAATCTGACTGGAGGACAGCTCTTTTCCAGGAAAAGAAATAAGCTTTAAGGACACGGGCTGGATTTACTCTAGGCCAGACCAAGTCCCTGCCTGCCCTCCGTCCCAGGCTGGGAAGGGTTGGAATGTCTCTTCCAGCCCCTATCACACACCCACAGACCTTCCTCCGGGTTTCTTAGAGAAGATGCAGCAAGGAGCTTTATTTCTTCTTCTTTTTTTTAGAGATTTTATTTATTTATTTGAGAGAGAGAGCACGCATGAGAGGGGAGAGGTCAGAGGGAGAAGCAGGGAGCCTGATGTGGGTCTCGATCCTGGGACTCCAGGATCATGACCTGAGTGGAAGGCAGTTGCTTAACCAGCTGAGCCACTGAGGTACCCCAGGACCTTTATTTCTGATCCACCCACCCAGTCACTGTGTCAGAGCACCTGGCAGATGACTGGGTCCCATGCCTTCATTCAACGGTGAATGGCACCAAGGCCCAGGCTGGCTGGAGGATCCGCGAGGACAGCAGCGAGTTCACAGCAGAGGGCGGCCAAGCCTGGGGTGAGAGTCCACTCCACGGTCCCTCAGCTCTTTTTTCCCAGTCCTGCCTCCTGGGCCTCCTCAGACTGCGTGCGATGTGGAACACGGCCCCAGGACAGTCATGCGTCCACTCACCTGGGGCAGACAGAGCTAGAGGGTCCCGGATGGGCCTATGTGGAGATTTCCTCCTTCTCGAAGGGGTGGCTTTGGTCCATGCAGGGACAGAGAGACAGTCAGTTGCCCTCCAAGCTCACTGACAGAAGTTACCATCCCGGAGGCCAAGTCCACAGCGCTGACATCACATAAGCCTGCGGGTCCCCAAGGCAAGGCCTGCAGGAACATGTCTTCCTCACACTAATCGCAGCTCGCGTGCACGGTTCCATCCCAATCAACAGAAGGTCTTTCTCCGGGAGGCAACCAGTCACGCAGCCTAAGTAACGCTGCGATACATGTTATTGCATGTATACAATACCTGTAAACATACAGTGAGAGTCAAGTGCTTCGTTTAATAACACAGTTTTCACGTGGAAAAAAACCAAAGTATAGTGAGTAATAAATGCCAGCCCCGTGCAGAGTACTTTGAAGGCGCTCGTAAGGACAAGAGGGGAAAATTGGCCCCTGCTTGCTGGAGGCACCCATGAGCTGCTGTTGCAGAAGCGGGAAGGGAGCCTCATCTCTTCTGGAAGAGTCTGTGGGGTGCTGGATTCCATGTCAGGATCATTGCTGTCATAGGCTGAGTCATTCTGTAGCTGAATAGCTTTTTAATTTTTTCTTTTTTTGTAACTTGAAGAACTTTCTGGAAGATCAATGTATCAATCAGTCATTAGGAAGCCAGGCAGTGGCTGATGTAGAAGTCCTCTAGGAAACTGTGACATCTCTGGGAAAACAATCCTGTTTGCAGGAAAGAGTTGCAATCACTGCAATTAAGGAGTGGGGGGCTCCAGGCCACGGGGCGGTCAAGGAGCAGAGGGGAAAGTGAGCTGGAAAGTAAGAGACTGGTCCTGGAGTTGGTGCCCGACAGGCATGGTGGGCAACTAGACACACCAACTAGACACTTCAGTCAGGACTGAAGTAGTAACCGAGCTCACTTGGCACAGAAATCTCAGTCCCTGACGCAGGGTTTATCGTCTAGAAAGTCGCCACAGTAGAAACAAAGCCAATTCTTGGAGAAAAATCGGTTGTCTTCAGAAGCTAATAAAAGTCCCGGGGTAAGAAGCAGCCATCTTGCCGGTTTCCGCTTGCTAGCAAAAGCCACGTAAGTTCCCTTTCCCTGTTCTGAAAACTCATGTCGCACAGGACAAGAGCTTGCTTTTCTAAGGAAAGTGTATGGGGCAACACTATGGAGAGAGTGAAGCTGATCCTTCCGTGTGTGTGTGTGTGTGTATGCCTGCCTCTACTGTATTTCATACTGTATTGACAAATGTTTCTCCTATGGCTGGGAAAACTGCCAAACTTACTCTGAGATTTTTGGACCCAGTGCATCAGGACCCGCCCCTCCCACTCTGTCTCCGCCGTGGGAACCGTATGCCGGAGAAGCCAGCACTAATGGTTGGAGGACATCTCCTCCATCTGCCACCCATACTAAACAGCTCATGGTGACTTTCCATCAGTCACAAACACGCCTATTAATTAGATGGTGACTGTCAACATCTCCCAGAGGCTCCAAGAATGCCTCCCTTTGGGGTTCCTTATCAACGATCTAGCCAATAAGAAAAAGGTATTCCTGCTTTAGAAAATGGTGGGGGTCCTGACACACATTTCCATGGCCCTGTATATGGCTCACTTCCACCCCAGATAGCTCAGTGCCTCCCTTCTTTGTCAAAGTGGGGCATGGTAGGTTCACGGAAGAATTGTCGACAAGTGGAAAATTCTAATCTGTCAATGTAACAGTTTCAGCACGTCACTGAGCCTTCAGTGCTATATACTTTTTAAGATGACATAAATTGTGTTTTCTTTATGATTATTAAAGAAACTAACTGAAGGAGGGGCACCTGGGTGGCTCAGTTGGTTAATCAACTATCTTCGGCTCAGGTCATGATCTCAGGTTCCTGAGATCGAGTCCCTCATTGGGCTCTCTGCTCAGTAAGGAATCTGCTTTTCCCTCTCCCTCTGTTCCTATCCCAGATCATGATCTCTCTCTCTCCCAAACAAATAAAATCCAAAGGAAGGAGGGAAGGTAAGAAGGAAAGAAGGAAGGAAGGGGAAGGAGGGAGGGAGGAAGGGAGGGAGAAACAAACAGAAGGAGATTTGAAGTTTCAGGACAATGGCTAAATCTGACTCTCTCTGCTAGGTAAGAAGAGTTCCCTAGAAGGATTCACCAGGACTCATCTGGCATAAATGGATGAATAGGTCTATCTTTCTTGTTTCCATTTATAAATGAATCCCTTGAAGGATGATCCTTGAGAGAAACTGGAAAGAACAAGTTTCAAACCCAGTGGCATGACCTTGGGAGAGCTAACTAATCCATGGAGCCCCAGCTCTCTCATCTGTAAGCCTTGGAGAATGACATACTCAGAGCATTGTTTTAGTCGTTATGTAAGATAAGGGACTTGAAAATACTGCACGGTATACAGCACACAGTAGGTGTTAATTAAATAAGTAGGTCTCACACCCCAGAATGCAGCGCTAAGAATGGCTGCCCAAAACCAAAGTGATGTTTAAAAGAACATTTCCTACTGAGATGATGAAGGCTCAGGGGTCATTTCATTTCAAAATGGCTTGTATGCTTGGGGCGAAAAGGAGGGGCTGGCAAGGGCTGAGCAGAGGACGCTGAAAACTCTCTTAGAATGGGATGGGATTTAAGACAGGAAAATTTTTGGAAGGCGGGCTCCCCTTTGACCTATCCAGAAGCCTTCTGCCAGAATAGAGAAGAGCTTACTCGGGAAGGAGTAAGTAAGTCCACACAGGAGGACTTGGAGAGCAATCATAAAGAGACAATTTGGTGGGGGAGCTGCAGAAGTGAAAACATCAAACTAGGGACAGGACATTACATTAGTTGCTCACTTAAAAGCTATTCAGTCCCGAAATTCAATTTCAACAAATGTCCATATCTAGTCCCATAATTCAGTCACAGAATAAGAAGAGGAAGAAGAGGGGCACCTGGCTGGCTCAGTCGTTATGCATCTGCCTTCGGTACAGGTCATTATCCCAGAGTCCTGGGATGGAGCCCCACATCAGGCTCCTGCCCAGCGGGAAGCCTGCTTCTCCCTCTCCCACTCCCCCTGCTTCCACTCTCTCTCTCACTGTCTATCTCTCTCTTTGTCAAATAAATAAATAAAACCTTTAAAAAATAAAAATTAAAAAAAGAAGAGGAAGAAGAAGGGGAAGAGGAGAGAGGAAGAGGAAAATTATACTAGGTTACAGGAAATTTTATACCCAATGTAATTTATAGCACTTGCATTTTAATCACTTCTTCTTTATAAATGTCCAAAGTCACCACAATAGCATTAACAGACATGTAAACCATTATTCCTCTTTCAAGAGTTGTTACTGAAATAAACACATTTATTTAGGTCTAATTCTTAGTATATTTCATAATAAATTTAAAAACATGATTCTCTACATAATAAAAAATATTACCCCAGAACAATCAAATCTCACTTAAAAATTCAAAAAGTTCTGGTGAGGGGGGCACTTGGCTCACCTAGTTGGTAGAACATGCAACTCTTGATCTTGGGGTCATGAGTTCGAGCCCCATGTTGGGTATAGATTACTTTAAAAAAAATGTCAGGGGCCATTGGTGATGGTTAAAAGGTGAATAAAAATTTTTTTTTAATTGAAAAAGCTTTGGGATTACATATCCACAGATAAATAGTGCTTTCCTTATATCTAACTAACTTTCTCATTTTTCTCCATTGCCATATTTTGATGGCTGAGTTTATAGTGAGGGACATTTGTGTCATTAGAGGGACTCAAGCAGACTCCCCACTGAGTGTAGAGCCTGAGAGGGGTCTAGTCCCATGATCTGGAGATCATGACCTGAACCAAAATCAAGAGTCAGACGCTTAACCAAGGGAGCCTCCCAGACGCCCCTTAAAAATTTTTTTTTTACATTTTATACATCAGGATTCTAGGTTCGTCTTCCCCTGACTATAGAATTGCATGGCAAAACAAAAACAAAACCAGTTTTTAAACCACTAGTAAGGGGGCGCCTGGGTGGCTCAGTGAGTTAAAGCCTCTGCCTTTGGCTTGGGTCATGATCCCAGGGTCCTGAAATCAGAGCCCTGCATCGGGCTCTCTGCTCAGCAGAGAGCCTGCTCCCCCCTCTTTCTCTGCCTGTCTCTCTGCCTACTTGTGATCTTTGCCTGTCAAATAAATAAATTTTAAAAAATATTTTAAAAAAGAAAATAAAAAAGAAAATAAACCACTAGTAGAAGGTGTATTGTGGGGTATAGTGCATAATAGAAAGAAGAAAAAAATATGGTCTTCACTTGAAATATTTAGATTGAGGACTGAGGCATTAAGTTGTTAGAGCAATGCCAACATTAAATTTCTTAGAAAACCCCCCAAAGTATGCCATATGAAGAAAAAAATTTCATGAAATACATATTAGTGTAAAGAATGACTAATTTACATGTAAATGCATTTGTTCAGAAATTATTTCCTGAGTACCTGCCTGTCTCTAGGCTAGGAAGAGCATATATGCCCTTTTTGATAATAAAAAAAGTCAACGAGTCATTCTGAAGGTTTGTAAAGGCAGGAGAGAGGATGAAAGGCAGGACCATGCACAGACTCTGTGGGGACACAGCTATAAACTCTGGTTCTGTGGCAGTTTTCAGAGAGGGAGCCTCCAGCCTGAGACCTGAGCACCACCACCGAAGCACTGAGTTAGGGGCAAATTTTAAGTGTTCTGTGCTCCAGGCTCCCGAAGAATGCCTAATCATGACTTCGTTTTGGTATAAAGACAATAGAGCGATCAATCTGAAAAAGTCTTGGAATTTAAAGTCTTCTGATGATGAATCAAGACAAGGTAGTTTTAATTTTTTGTTGAAGAGTGACATATGTGCAGAAATGTGAACAGGACACTATCAGTGTCCAGATCAGGAGATGGAGCATCACAAAGCCATCTCTGGCCCCCGGTGGTCCCTACCCACCCCAGAGATATTGGCATAATAGCACAGATTGGCTCCTAACAGCACGGAGGACTTTGCTTTGCATTCAAGGTGTGCTCCTCTGTGTCTGGCTTCTTTAGCTCAATGTGATATGGTGAGACCCAACCACACTGTTGGATGCTTAGTTATAGACCACGCATGCTCAGTGCTAGGGAACACTCCACTGTGTAAAGATGTCCCAATGGCTGTCACATTCTGCTCCTCAGGTACTTGAGTTATTTTATATATAACCTTTTAGCCACAGAAAAGACCAGAGATTTTCTCTTACCCAGAAAGGATCCACAGATGAAATTCACCATCTCCTTTCTACTTGAAATTGGTCTGACCAAAGGAATTTTGGGAATGCCTGAATAGCTCAGTGGGTTAAGCATCTGTCTTCAGCTCAGGTCATGATCTCCGTGTCCTGGGATCAAGCTCTGCGTCAGGATCCCTGCTCAGTGGGGAGTCTGTTTCCCCCTCTCCCTCTGTCTCTCAGCACCCCTCCACCCACTCACACTCTCTCTCACTCTCTCTCAAATAAATAAATAAAATCTTTTTTTAAAGAAAGGAATTTTTGGTTTCCCTTCCATGTCAGGATTAGAGATGGTCTAACTACAAATTAAGTATTAACAATTTTAACTAGGCGTTAGGGAAAGGAGACGGGGAGTTAATATTTTGGCAGCTGGCTTTAGTGGACTCTTCCTAACTCCAAAGGAAACTGATGGTGATCATTCCTCAGATGAGGCAGAGTGTCTGGAGCTTCCTGCCCCCACTGGATCGCTAGGCAATATATGGTGACTAATGAATGGAGCAGATGGTGGGTGGGAAGGGAGACAGCACCCAAACAGGATACAAAATCAGGGTACCCGAAATCACTTTATGAAATAAAATTATGTTTATTACAGAATAACACAATTTCTTATTCACACATCCCACCTGTGACATTAATCAGAGCCTTCACCTATGGGCCACATGTCATCTTTTCCACCCTTAGTAGTTTATAGATTTTTTTTTTTTTTTTTTTTTTTTACTTTTGAAGTTGTCAAAAGAAGAAAAAGAACCGAGCTGCCCTAAAAGGAATTAGGAAGTGAGAGCTCCCCAGTGTCTGGCTAGCTAGGTCTGGGTGACAACCCATGATGTTCTTTCCGGTCTCAGTAATATTCTGAATTTCCACCTGCCCGCCCCCTCTCGTTTATAACGCGCAGAACACGTGAAGTTAGAGCAGTTCAGTTTTCCTCTGTCAGTGGATTAGTACGAGCAGAGTGTTATGCTGTTTCTCCTGTTTGGCACGGTTCCCCGGAGATAAGAGAGCTCTGGCTGGAGGCCCTCTGATGGTAAGTACCATAAATTAATATAACTGGAAAATTAGCTAGCCGGCAGATCACTGGTCTTTGAGAGCACCTCCAACAGAAAACTGCCGTACCCCAAAACATGCCACAAATCATGTTAAAGAAGCTGAGCACTAAAAGCTTATCTTCAGTGTGAAGCCTGCACTCTTCTGGTGTAGGAATTCTATCAATGTTAACTTTGTTTTATGTTCACTGCAAGTAGCATCCTGGGAATAAGTGTTTTGCTCTGGGGGCTAGAGGAGCTAATCTGTGAAGAGCACTTTACACAGTACCTGACAACATGAGCTCCTCCCCCCCCCAAAAAAAATGTTAGTTATCATATGATTGTTAGATTATCTGTTGATGGGAATGGAATAAATGAATAATAAAGTCTGGCATAGTAAAGATATTGGGTTTAAAAAATTTAGAAATAAGTGTGCTCAGGCGCTGTTCTTGATAGCTGAAGACATCTGGTAAGATATCACAGACTTTGAATGAAAACTTTTCTATCTAATAGTTTCAGAGTTTGTGTTTTGGCACCAAAATTGGCCAACTTATCACAGGTCTCCCTCCTCATTCCCCGCCATGTGATTTCTCATAAACAGAGCCAAGGCCACACGGAAACAAAATTCATCCCTGGACAGTCAGCCCAAAATCTAATGAAGTTGATAAGCAGCTGCAATGCTGTACGTACCCCTCTTATATTTCTTAATTCATATTTTCCAGAGGTCATAGTTAAATGACCTTTACCTGACTTAATTTTTTTCTCTTTCAGTCAAAAACACTAAATGTCAATAACATGGAGACATTGATCGAATGTCAGTCAGAGGTAAGAGAGCAATTTTAAAAAAATTTTTATCTTCACTGTGAGAATATGGAAAACTTTCTATTTCTATGGAGTATTGTTTGGATTGTATAATTCTTAGAGTGGAAAATTAACATTCTAAATATAGTTAATTAAATACAGTAATCGGGGCCTTATATGATGATAATCAAGACTTTATTATTGATTCTAGAAGTTAGAAAAAGATCATGGGACATGATTGACTAATTTTTAATTTTTAAAATTTTTAATTTAAATTTAACATAATTTTAATATGAATAAAATGTTGTACACATATTTTGTGGGGAAAGATTGGGTAGATCTCCTCCGTCATTTTTAACAAAAATAAATATATTTTTAGAACAATATCAAGGAACATCCTCTGTTGGCATCATGTGAGAGTGAAGATAATACTTGCCAGCTAATTGGTGAGTTTTGAAAACAAACCGGTCTTTTATGTAAGTGCTAACAACAAGTGTTCTTGGTTTGCAAAACCACAGTCCTCTACCCTACTAGGAATTTCTTTTTTTAAGTGTTCTTTTAAAGACCGCAGAACATTAACCCTTCAATGGCTGGCAGACTCCGGCTCGCTAGAGCATCAGGGCACGCTGACAGAAAAGATCCTTCCTATAGCCAAGCCCCCAGCTCTCCCAGGGGTTTTTAGTGGGCTCAGATCTCCTAGCCCCTTCTGTTTTGACAATTAAAGCAGACATACATATGAAAAATAGTTCCTTTTCCCTTTTCTTCCTTCTCTAATGAAGAATGAATGTAAGAATCCATGAAACAACTGGTGCTGATCTCCAACTCCCAGAAACCCACCATTCACTGTTTTCACTGTTTTCGTAATGTGTTTCGTATTACATAACCACAACCCAGTTCTCCTGAACTGTAAGGGACAAACCACTTCTCTGTCCATCCTCTTCCACTTGCCAGTGTGGAAACATACTGCAATGCATTTAGAAAACAGAGCTTTTATGTGTAGGGGAAAACAAGAGAAGGAAAAAGAGGGAAAATAAAAAGAAGGAAACGTGAGATGCGATGCCCATTGCACACATGTCTTCAGGATTTTGCAAAGATAGAACATCTCACTAATGTTTTACTGATAATTCCCAGCCTCCGGGTCTAGGTTCAAGCCTTCCCCGTGGCAATTTGTGCCCGCCTTGTCCTCCAGCAGCCCCAGGGGAAGTCCTGATGGGGACTGCAGACAGGCGGATGTAGCTCCCTCTAGTGGCTGATTGGTGCTAGTGTGGCTGCGAGGTGTACGGGCCTGCCCAGCTAAGGGCCTTCAAACCAATCTTGAGCAAAGATCCCATTCCTTTTTATGGGTCAGTAATATTCTGCTGTATTTAAAGACCACATCTTCTTTATTCATTTATCCATCAGTGGACACTTTGGTTGCTTCCATGTCTTGCCTATTGTAAATAATGCTGCAATAAACATAGTGGTGCACATAAACTTTTTGAATTCATGTTTTCTTTTTATTTGGGTAAAACCTAGCAGTAAAATGACTGGATGGTGTGGCATTTCTATTTTAATTTTTTGAGGAAACTCCATATTGTTTCCCATCGTGACTGAAACTAATGTAACATTCTATGTCAACCAAACTTCAGTTTAAAAAAGAAGATCTTGAGCAAGTCACTTCCTCTCCTGTTAAGGCTAGTTTTTGCTGCCAGTCAAAGGAGAAAATTAAAATAATCTATTTCGCATCAGAAAAACCCACCATAGTTATTACGGTCAATATATGAAGATGGTTGTTTGGGATCTCCTCGGCTAATTTTGCTGCTTTTCTGCAGTAAACAGCCAGTGAAGACTAAAAACAGGAAAGGTGGAGGCTTTGAGGAACCTGGGTGTTGATATTTAGGGGCGGTTGCTCTGGTAACAATGTGGTTGCTTTTTGCGTTCTTTTTGCTAGATTAAAATTCATGGCCTTTGCTTTCTCAGTTTTTCAAAATCATTCCCCCCTTTCCCTGTGGCATACCACAGATGACATTATGTGGCTGACAATATCAATTGTCTTATATGGAGCTTTATTAATTATTTTAATAATTATTTAATAATTTAATAATTATGAATCTGATTTTTCTCTTTGCCTTTTCCTGGCTATAGAAATTAAGAAGAGAAAGAAGGTGCTATCCTGGCCCTTTCTCATGAGAAGGCTTTCTGCTCTGTCAGATTTTTCTGGGGCTTCAGAACCGGAATTGAAAACATCACTGTTTGATCAGCCGTTGTCAGTCATCTGTGGGGAGGACGACACACTCCCCAGACCCATTCAGGTAGGTGCATGTACCCGCAAACCTACTTCAGGTTTTTGTCAGACGTGAAAAATCCTTGGGAGTTCTAAATATCATTCTCATGCTAAACTTGCTGGGGCCAGTCTTTAGGTTTTTCCACTTTTAGAAATGGTGTTTCCAATATGAGCGCAGTCAGGAGACTACCTAACTACTTACATTCTAGAGATCTATCCTTCCATCTTCCTGATTTCGTGGAGTTAGGAATGTTAAAAGATGTGTAACTTCTGTGAAGTCAATGGATAGAGATATAGTATCAGGTATAAAGTATGTGATCAGAAATCCAGTGTTTATACAGAATGACTTGAAAGTAGAGAGAATGGAAATAATTTTAGAATGCACAAAATTAGAGCATTCTCTTCTTAGAAAAAATTGCACGGTGGAGGGAGAAAGTTGATAACAATGGGGCTGTGAAAACCTGGCATTCATGGTCTCTTGTAAAGACTGCGTTGGTGGGACGCCTGGGTGGCTCAGTTGGTTAAGCAGCTGCCTTCGGCTCAGGTCATGATCCCGGCGTCCTGGGATCAAGTCCCACATCGGGCTCCTTGCTTGGCGGGGAGCCTGCTTCTCCCTCTGCCTCTGCCTGCCACTCTGTCTGCCTGTGCTCACTCTCGCTTCTCTCTCTATAACAAATAAATAAATAAAATCTTTAAAAAAAAAAAAAAAGACTGCGTTGGTATCACAGAGAACTGCCTTTTAGGGAGAGAGGATTCTCTATGACAGGTGAAGTTTGCTACTGTTCACATGCACCATTTCAATACCTGCACATAGATTTTTCATGGAGTAGTAGCAGCACATGGTTTTGTGTTTTCAAAGTAAGAGTAACCCTTTCCTATTCCTACATCTCTTTCCTACAGGATATTCTCACTATTCTGTGCCTTAAAGGACCTTTCACGGAAGGGATCTTCAGGAAAGCAGCCAATGAGAAAGCCCGAAAAGAGCTAAAGGAGGAGCTCAACTCTGGAGGCATGGTGGATCTGAAAAGTCTCCCTGTGCATCTCCTGGCGGTGGTCTTTAAGGTGAGGTCACAACATTGCTGCTAATAATATGCCAGTGGGCTCTGACACATTAAGTCTCCGAAAATAAGAAACGGGCCCTTCTCCCTACAAATCAAAGTAAACTGATCTGGGAATTTAAGTTTTTTAGTTTTGGTTTTAGTTTTTTAGAGGCCTTTTATTTTCTTATATGAACATCTCTGTGTCTACAATCTCAGATTCCAACAGAGAATGATACAGTACATTCTCCCCAAATTCTGATGAGAAAAGGCCACGTCCATGTCCCTGAAGCTGGGAGTCCCTCAGATGATGGCCTCACTCTGTCCATTGTCAGGAAGTTGCTGAGAGATTTCCCTAGAGTGAACAATGCAGAAGAAAGGGGGCACAGCCTGTGGTAGAATGATCAGAGGGTCCCTGAGCTGGACCAGGCAAGAGGAAGATGAAGATGCCAGGTCATGTGTAGCCTAACCAGGCCCAACCATCCCCCTTTCATCCTCCAGGACTTCCTCAGAAGTATCCCACAGAAGCTACTTTCATGTGACCTGTTTGAAGAGTGGATGGACGCACTGGAGAGGCAGAATGAGGAGGACAAAATTGAGGCCCTCAAACAGTAAGTGGCCAGAGTCTTTGCCAGAGACCAGGCCCTCATGGTCTCCATCTTCTGATTCTTCACACAGTTCTCTGATTAGTTCAGGAATATTGACATGTTTAGGGAATCAGAGTGGAATTATTTTTCTACACCCAGAATAAAAGTCATGAGGTACAATAGACATTCCTTTTAAAGTAGCTTTAGCCAAAGGAAAGGAAGCACTTTTTCAAAGAGGAGAAAGTGAACTTCAATATTCACAAATTCTAAGACGTGGAGGAATCTAAAAACATTAGTAGTTCCAGAATGTTTGAGACAAAATCACAGGAAAACCTCAAAACAGGCTAAGTAGCCAAATGTAAGAATGTGGGGTTACCCTTAGCCTAATAGATTTGTGTCAAGCAAGGCAACAATTCCCCCATAAAACATCCATTAAAGCATAGGAGAACAATCTGGAAGGAATTGTTTTGATCATAAAATTCCACAGCATATTTCATAGTCTCCTAATTAACCAAAATGAAAACTATAAAAACAAATTCCAAAGACAACAAAAACAATTACATTTGTAAATGCAATGGTAAGCTTTTAGCTACTAGACAATCTCAAACACTAACTTCAAAATATCAGCACTTTTGCCGAATGCCATGAAAGTCTCCTTGTTATGACTATCCCAAGCTAAATATTTCCAGTGAAATAGTTATTGAATTGAAGGCATTAGAGTATCTGTCCCATATTGAAAATCCTAAGATTACTACAAGTTTCTCCTAAAGACATAAAGCTCTTCCATAATAGTTACTTCTTAAGAGAAGTGAAAACGGTCCCTATGTTAGAGTCACCATTGCGTATTTTGAAAAAGAGAGGCTTTACCCATTTATTATCATTAGTACCAATGTTCCCATTTAAGTGGTGACTTGACCATATTTACGAACATGCCCTTAGAAACTGCTTTCTTCTCCATAAAGATTTCTTGGAATGGCATAAAAATGGGTAATCTTTGTGTGATGATCACAGGTCAAGAAAGGCAAATGATCGTGCTCTCAAAATACCAGTCTTGCAGTGATAGAAAGACATTCTGCATGGCTGCATGATTAGTCTACAAAACAGTTTCCAAAATGGGTTCAACTATGGAGTCTGTTGCAGAAGTTAAGGATTCTCAGTGTAAGATCTATACAAATAAAGGACTGTGTTATTGGTGTCCTAACTATAAAGATCAGTGTCTTAGGTCTTTAAGATCTCATGGTTAACAAGTTTCATTCCACATCACTTGCCACTGGAAGTGTCTGAATGAACATTTCACAATCTTACTCATGACAATGCACCTTCCTCATTTTGAAGGAAGTCTGGGTTAAGCAGAAACTTTCAACTTGCTACACTAAAACTGAGATAGATCATTAGCCTCCTCTAAAACCAGCTTCCCTGAACCTCATTCCAGGGTTGCAGATAAGCTCCACAGGCCCAACTTCCTGCTGCTCAAGCACCTGATCTCCGTGCTCTACCTGATCAGCAAGAACTCCGAGGTCAGTAAGATGGACGCCAGCAATCTGGCCATCTGCGTCGGACCCAACATGCTGACCCGAGAGAATGACCAACACCTGTCTTTCGAAGCCCAGAGAGACTTGAACAATAAGGTTTGTTCCGGTCTCTGTCTGAGAAACTCCCAATGTATGATCTCACCATCTGTTTGAAAAAGGCAACGGATAAGATGCCTCTGAGTCTCTCCGGCTGACTCAAGCTCGCAGTGAAATATGAAATGCAAAATGCTTTTGTCACAGTTCTGCTCGCTTGGGTTTATGCGTTTAATGAAACGGAGCAATCCTGTCTCATAGGATAACAAAGGTGTCCTTTGTTAAAGTTAAGTCTCACTGTCTCCTAGGATAGAAAATCCCTTTTGTTTGGTTGGGTTTTTTTCATTTGTGCATTATACTCTGTCAGTCCACTATCAGTTTGGTAAATTCCTTATTTAAATGAAAATTTTAGTTAGAGGGTTTTTTTTTAATTCTCAAAAAATGTATGTCTGAAAAATAACTTTAATATATATGATTGTTACCAACTTCCTGTATGTTCTTTTCAAACACATAAAGATCTCATATGCACAGTTTGGCACCTCTCTAACAGCAAACCCTCATTATATCCCCATTCCTTCCCCCTCTTCCTTTAAAAAATATGGAAGATGTCTTTAGGCTGAAAACTTGCTTCTTCTCCCTCACAGATTAAGACATTGGTGGAATTCCTCATCGATAATTGCTTGGAAATATTTGGGGAGAACATTCCGGCACATTCCAGTACTGCTTCTGATGACTCCTTGGAACACACTGACAGTTCAGGTACCGAATGTGTTCTCGATTGCTTGTGGTTGTTAGAGGGCGTCCATTCCAGTCTGCCAATCACGTAGAGTATCTCTGGTATATGAAGCAGAAGTTACCTGCCCAAGTCACCAATCAAATTCATAGGATGCCATTAACATGGAAACTTGCTCTCAAATTTTCCTGCAGTCCCCTCACCCAGCTGACACTCCTTCAGCTTCTTTCTCAATCATAAAGAACTGCTGAGTTTACTAAGTTACCTTTCGCCAGAGGGTTGTTTCCACATAATGGGACATGGGTCCATTAAAATGGAATGGATCCAATCAAAGAGATATCCAAAGGACTAATTTTTTTAAATTTAAGATCAACAAAGGTTCAATGAAAACATTGTTTTGTGCCTTTTCTCATGCTCATTCTCTCACTCATATTTCCTTTTCCTACTTCTCTCTGCACCTCAAAAGGAAAGAAACAAAATTTTGATGTGACAGATTTCTTTTGTATCAAGCCCCAGAGTAGCTTCACCAGATTACCTAGTGCCATCCTTGATACAAGTAGGGTGAATGGTGGTACTAAAGTTTATTTCTCAAAGAAACTGACCCAGAAACTCAACTGTCCCTTAACTTCCTCCAGATGCGTCAACGCTGCAGAATGACTCAGCCTATGACAGCAATGATCCTGATGTGGAATCCAGCGGTGCCATCAGCTCCCCAAACAGGCAGCCCCAGGTGCTCTTGGACATAGCTGCCGACTGGGATCCCAGAAGCCCACAGCTCGCTTGGGAGTTGAGCCCGGAGCCCATTGTCAGCACTGTAGCCAGGCTGAAAAACTCCCTCAGGGAACCAGACAGAAGCTACTCAGAGCCCAACATGTCATCCTCCCAGGAGAGCCTCGAGAGCCAGAAAACTCAACAAAAACTAACACGAAGTGAGGACGACTTCACCATGGCCCAGGCAGGGTCTTGTTTGGAAGGTGAGGAAACTGAAGACCCATTTCCAGAGGAGGTGTTTCCTGCAGCTGAAGGCAAAACCCAGAGGCCACAGGACCTGAAGGTGAAGAACTCGACTCAAGGTTTGGGGTTACTGTGGGGACTGGCACCCAAAGCTGCCTCCAGTGGCTCTCTGGATGCTTCCTCCGACAGCTCCCCCATGGCTTCTCCTTCCAGTCCCAAAAGAAATTTCTTCACCAGACATCAGTCTTTCACAAAGACAGAGAAAATTAAGCCCAACAGAGAGATTAAAAAACATTCCATGTCATTCTCCTTTGCCTCTCACAAAAGAGTGCTGACCAAAACTCCCAGCTGTGTGTCTGTGAAATCCAAAGGCTTTACAAGAGACCAAGTAAAGAAAGGCTTTAAAAAAGAAAGCCAGCTTGCTGGGCGAATCATCCAGGAGAACTTTTCTGAAATTCAGGGCCAAACAGCTCTAGACTTTAGCTCCAGATCCTATGCCCTCTCAGTAGAGGATGTGTTCCAGCAAGTGGACCAGAGAAGCCCTGGGAGTCCGCCATCTTATGAAGAGGCCATTCGGCGCCAGGCATTGGACCTCTTGGACTACGGGGGCCAAACAGTTGGCAGCATGAGGGCTAGAATGCTCAGCCAGGACACTCAACTGCCACCTCTCCTACCTTTGTATCACAAAGGGAACTCAAGAGATATATGCAGTCAAGAGCCACTTGACAGGCACAGACTATCTCCCGGGACTGAGAGTTGGAAGCACAGCAGGACTGTCCACCCTTCTATCGAAACGACAGGACAAGTGACTGTCACAGGGAGACCGGAGCCGCACCATCAGAGACCTATGTCTGAGTCAAAACAGAAGACTGAGCTGGACCACCTAGTATGGCGATGTAGTCAGCCGGCCTTTCAGGCTGATCAGCTCCAGTATGCTAAAGAATCCTACATTTAGGAAGGCCAAGCAGACACCACGGCTTGTGGTATCTTTGTAAATGCATGACTTGTATGAAGAACTGCTTTAGACTATGCAAGGGCACTCAGGGAGTGTCTGTGTGTGCCTGAATTTGTGCAAAATGTAGCAAGTGTATAAAATGTGTATAAAAGTGTATAGAAAGTGTATAAAATTCTTCAGTGAAGACAAGGTGTTAGGTGCAAAGATGTCTACATGAGTGTGTGTATATTTGTTTGTGAACTTGTAGTCAATGGCATTGCTATTCTCTGCCTCCTGGGGCACTTTTCTATTAGTGTTCAAAAATAATTTTTCTTCTATTTTCATGTTGCCTTAAATGTCATGCCATTTTTCGTATTTTCCACAAACCCCATTGAGGGGAAAATGTTTAAATCTCTGTTAGAAGTTTACTCCGGTAAGCAGCTTTGGGATATTATTCACACGGTAAGAAAAAGGAGCAGACTACAAGGAATAGACTTTGGTGTTTGGAGTTATCAAAGGCATTACAAACTCCAGTAAATGAAAAATCTATTTGTTAAAATTTATGAAAAATACTTAAATTGTCCTTTCAACCATCTTTTTCAATTTGGATAGATGAGTAAAAATGCAATACCTCAATATTAACTGATTTATAGCACTTTGAGTTTCTTTGTGGCTTAGTAATGTCTTCTCCAACAGTGTGCAGGAAATCACTTTATATGCATTGGGGACCATGTATAGAATTTCAGTGTAATCTCACTACAATAAATTGTATTCCTTGTTTCAAAGCAAAAATGTTCATTCTTGACTGATATGCTGCCTTCGCTCCCTTAATTCTATAGAAACCCAAGAAAAGCACTCACACATTGGTTCATTCAACATTTATTGAATATAAATTGGGAGTTGAGCCCGGAGCCCATTGTCAGCACTGTAGCCAGGCTGAAAAACTCCCTCAGGGATCCAGACAGAAGCTACTCAGAGCCCAACATGTCATCCTCCCAGGAGAGCCTCGAGAGCCAGAAAACTCAACAAAAACTAACACGAAGTGAGGACGACTTCACCATGGCCCAGGCAGGGTCTTGTTTTTTTTTTTTTTTTTTCTTTTTTTTACAGGTCTGATTTAACCACTTACAGTGGAACAGTGTTTTGATCTGTCGCTAATGATGAGGGACTGACCTTTAGAGGAGCAGAAAGGCAGGGTTCGTTTGCATAGGGACAAGCAACAGATTGTTACACGCCTCTCTGCCCCAGTGGTCTCTGTATTCACCCTCTGATAGTGCCTATTTTATCAACAGTCATGATACTTGATCTTGACTTTGTTTTGCTAAAGTCCTGTCCCTTAAAATTTTCTGTTGGGGTATGTGCAGACCTCGGACTCATCCTGAATTCAGGCACACCAAGCATTTACTGACAGAGACATCATTGGCCTTGAGACTGACATCAAGTTAATTTTAATACGACTGGTTTTGTTCATTACTGGTTTTGTTCATTACAATATATTCATTACTCTAGAGTAATAGGCTGTCTGGGATCTTGTCTTTAGAAAGAAAAGACGAATCCAGTTCTCCATTTGGTTTGCAAATCCATAAAAATGTACCTACTTGAAGCCATTTTTTCAACAGTAACTCAGAGGCCAGAAAATTTAGAACGCAGGGGCTGCTCGGGCAGCTCAGTCAGTGAAGTGTGCCTTCAGCTCAGGTCATGATCCCAGGGTCCTGAGACAGTCCCGAATCAGGCTCCCTACACAGCGGGGAGTCTGCTTCTCCCTTCCCTCTGTCCCTCCCCCCACATTTCATGCTCTATTTCCCCCCTTCTTTCAAATAAATAAATGAAATCTTTTTAAAAAAAGATGGTAAAAATAATTTAGTATGCAAATACTGGGTAATATAGTGAATATAATATTTCCTGTTGAGTGGAATAAACTCTTCAGTACCTTTACAAACCTTATTTTTACTATACTCAGGTTGTTTATTCACAAACATAATGGTAAAATATTTGTCATATATTAGAACTTTAATGCTCAACAATTAAGATATTTATCTAGTACCTTGGAGATATTAGACTTCTGTTTTCCTTATTTTATCAACCTCTTTCATAAAACACTGTGTGTTTTTTATTTGTTCAAGAAGTATTTTTGCATTGGTCAACCACCCGATGGTGAAGACCTATTACTCTTTTCAAAGGAGATTTACTGATAATGTGGTAAAAAGTTAAAAATGTAACCCAGATAGCTCAAGGCAATATGCTCAGACCTCAAAATGTCATTATAAATACTTTATTAAAGGGCTCCTGGGTGGCTCAGTTGTTAAGCGTGTGCCTTTGGCTCAGGTCATGATCCTGGGGTCCTGGGATCAAGCCCACATCGGGCTCCCTGCTCGGCGAGAGGACTGCTTCTGCCTCTCCCACTCCCCCTGCTTGTGTTCCCTCTCTGGCTATCTCTCTCTGTGTCAAATAAATAAATAAAATATTTTTAAAAAATACTTTATTAAGCACACCAAAAGTGTACAAACTTCAAGGAGCAGACACTCCCCTCTGCTAACTTCACAAAAGCAATCCTCTTCCAGGGTCAGACACGAATAGTAATAGTTAGAATTTTTAGCATCTACTGTGTGCCAAGCACTGTTTAAGTATTTCAGGACTAAAACAAGCCTGGCAACTTCCAACTGAGAATCAGAATTCTCATCAATAAACAACTAAGACCTGGAAGTCTCCAATCTATTCCACTTTACCACTGACCTGACCTCTGTGTAACCTAACTCAGATCACGAAAGCCTGTCCTAAGTTTCTTTATTTTTTTTTAAAGATTTTACTTATTTATTTGACAGAGAGAGATCACAAGTAGGCAGAGAGGCAGGCAGAGAGAGAGGAGGAAGCAGGCTCACAGCTGAGCAGAGAGCCCGATGCGGGGCTCGATCCCAGGATCCTGAGACCATGACCTGAGCTGAAGGCAGAGGCCCAACCCACTGAGCCACCCAGGCGCCCCCTAATTTCCTTATTTTAGAACAGCTCGTGTGAGACTGAGGTCTTCTACCTATCACACGTGAGTAGTGCAGTTGCTGGCAAACACTGAAGAACTTCTTGCATCAAGCAGTCAAGCAGATGTCATTAATGTCGCTGTCTTTGTGGTGTGCTGACCACTTCAAATATCGCAGAGTGGCCTTCCCACATCTATCCATGGAGTCCACTGGCTTTAGGATTGCCCAGTCTGCTGGCCAAGCCCATTAGTTGGCTACGGCTACCATAACAAAATATCACAAACAAGTAACTTAAACTATAGAAATGTATTGTCTCACAGTGCTGGAGACTAGAGCGGAGATCAAGGTATCAGCAGGTTGGTTCCTTATGACGCTTCAAGGGAAGGATTTATTCCAGGCTTCTCTCCTTGCTCAAACACAGCCATCACTCTGGGTCTCTACATTGTCTTCCCTCTGTGTGTAATCATCCCCAAACTTCCCTTTCTGGAGGGACACCCCCAGTCAGTCATTGGATTAGGGTTCTAGTGATCCCTTTTACCTCTTTATAGTCACATTCTGAGATACTATGAGTTAGGACGGAAACAAATGAACACAGAGTGGGGAAGGACACAATTGAACCCTTACACCAAGTTTCACCGAGTAGTACTTCATGAGGCCTTCCTTATGCCAACAGTTTTTAATGCTTCACCATAACCAGAGGGCCCAAGCTAAGTAGAGCACATGGTGTGATGAGCACTGGGTGTTATACACAACTGATAAATCATTGAACACTACATCTAAAACTAATAATGTACTATATGTTAGTTAATTGAATTTTAATTTAAAAAATATATATGTTCTTATGAAGGGCCCAGAAACACCAAAGTCCTTTCCTCCATGGACCTTCTAAGGGCCACACAGTCACAAATGGGACAATCACAAGTGTGCCTGACACCCCAACGCAAGGCATATGGTAACATCAGTTTGGAAGTCAAGGGCTAAGTAGGGGCTTCAAACTAAATCCAGGTCTGATTTCTAGCTTCTGAGCCACTGGGCCTCCCCAGCATCCATGCATTACTTCCTGGGCCTAGTTTAAGAAGGACTCTGGCCCTCTTACCAAGTGAAAGATGAGGGAGCATGTACAGTTACTGTGCCCGCAGGGAAATACACAGCATTCACTGCCCTGGAATCTGACTAAAAAGACTAGAATTTCATCCTCTTAGGGAAGATAAGGAATTTTCTCTCCTCCTATAAAGAGGGAGAGAAGTAGGTTGCCACATGCCATTGCCAGCCTCCCACATGATGCTCTGTGATTACCTATGAAGACATGCTATGTCCACCCTGACCCCAAAACCACCCACGACGTGGTCCAGAATTTTGACTTGTTCAAGTTAACCAAGGCTGGGTGCTTATGCTGGAGTTCAGCCAAACTGCAATCATCTCAGAGTCTAGAAAATATGAAACCTGTGTCACATGGGGTCCCCAAGCAGGTGAAGTGACAGCCACGACTTATGTGCTAATCAAAGAGATAATAATGGCCACAGTGCTTCCCATGATCACAGATGCAAACGTCCAAGGACAATAAACACGATTTACCCTGATGCACTATTACAGGAATAAATTCTAGCTGCATTTTCCTGATTAGGATCTCACTGGAAGGACTGCCAGTACATGCCTTCCTCTTGAAGGGTCAAGTAGACAGAAACCCACATCAGATGGGATCTCACATATTTTGAGTTTCTTTTTTAATTGAATTATATAAGATCTTAACTCTTTATCTGCAAAGGGAGAGAAATAAACTGTACACATTTTGCTAAGGATGGAAGTGAATCACTTTTGGGGGGCCATATTTTAAATCTGGACTGAGATGCTACATCTTGTCTACTCCAGAGTACAAATTAGATGTGAAGGAGGAAAAATCAGTGGGATGAAGTGCTGCCTTCCTCCTATTAATAGACTACAAAGAGGGCCCCCTGAGAGATAAGCAAGGCTGCAGAGTGCTAAGTCTTGCCAGAAAAAGGAAATGCAGAATGATACCATCTCTGTAGGAATGGAAAGACATTGTGTTAGCACAAGAGTACATAACCCAATTCACAGGGCCTGAGTCCACACCCCAGATAGCCTACCAGGACCAAGTACTAAACTTGTCTGAGCCTCAGTTTCCTCATCTGTACAACATGGGTAATTGCAACACATCAGTTGTGGGAGCCACATAATAGAAAATTGAGATAACAGAGGCTTAAACAAGAAGTGGGTTGTGCTCTCCATTAAAAGAAGAGCAGACAGGCAGTCCAAGGCTGACATGGCAGCTCCAGGACATCCCAGGGTCCCGGGCTCCTTCACACCAAGGCCAGCTTCACGGTTATGGAACCTATGCTGTCTCACAGAGCCCCACACCAAGAAGGGCTTGGCACTGGGGTTAATGCTCGGCTGCAGGCATTTTTTCATTATTAGTAACTATTGAACAAGGGCCCCTCGCTTTCCCTTTGTATTGCCCCCTGCAAATGAGGTAGCCCGTCTTATTCACGCTTTGTGGCCTTCCATCATTTCCATATGCAAGAACGTCCTCCTCCAGCTTTGACCTCCAAATTCCAGGCAGGAACATTCTGCTCAGTAACTTCTACCCACATCCCAGCAGCCAGCCACAGAGGGAGTCTAGGAAATAGCTTCTCCTAGGCATGTTGCCTTCCCCAACAAAAACCAGTAGGAGCAGAAACTATTAGCCCTTGACACAAAAATCAAATAAAATAGATCATGGATATGATACAACACATGCTAATTTAGTTGCTCTAATAACGGAAAGCAGGATAAAGCACAGATTATTTAGTATAACTAGACAACTGAAAATGTTGACTATGATTAGGGATAATGTAAAGACAAGGCAGACAATAATTTTGAAGTATTTCAATCATTCATATGCACATTGTGAGAATTCTATAATTATATGAGTAGTTTTAGGTAAAATAAATTACTAACAAATATGAATTGACCTCCTAAAGCTTAAAACATACTGTACTTCTGTAAAGAATTCACAATCTAGTAGAGAAATAAGATGCCACTGAAGGCAAAGCTACATTCCAAATGAGAAATCACACCAAGTGCTATAGTAGAAATGAATAATTGCTTCATGGTCCAATTTATTTTAGGAAAGGTGATTCCTATGTGAAACTCCAGAATCAGTAACAGAAGTGCAGGACACTTAAAATTATCATGAGGGGCACCTGGGTGGCTCAGTTAAGCATCTGACTTGGGCTCAAGCCATGGTCTCGGGGTCCTAGAATCGAGCCCCCAAATTGGGCTCTTTGCTCAGCAGGGAGTCTGCTTCTCCCTCTGCCTCTGCCTCCCACTCATGCTCTCTCTTTCTGTCTTAAATAAATAAAATCTTTTTTAAATGAATAAATAAGTAATCACAAGAGATTCCAGGAAGGTGTTCATTTATGTGGTCTGAGCACATCACTATTTAGAAGGAAGTAGGTGACTTCTTTTTTCCATTCCTGTCGAAAAGGCATTTCCTGTCCAAAATGGTTTTGGAAAAGATGAAGAGCTATATAATATAACTGCTAATGTGTGGATGTCCATCTTTTCACACAACACTTACATCTTGTTACTTTCCAAACCAGAAATCTCCAATGGCTTTTTTTTTAAAGGTTTATTTGTTTGTTTATTTATTTTAGAGACAGAGAGAGAGCATGTGAGTGGGGGGAGGGGCAGAGGGAGAGATTCTCAAGCAGACTCACCGCTGATGGCAGAGCTTGACTTAGGGCTCAATCCCACAACCCATGAGATCATGACCTGAGCCAAAACCAAGAGTCAGATGCCTAACGAACTGAGCCACCTAGGTGTCTTCTTAATATCATTTTCATCAAGTCTAAAGCCCATCACCTACCACCTACCACTCAAGGCCTGTCTTACCAAGCCCCATCCTGGGAACCCAAACTTACTTCTTCCCTTAATCCTCCAGGGACTTTCCACAATAAGTAATAACATTAGCTAATGTGAAAGATGCATGTGAATACCACCTTTCAGAACTGGAGATGCAACAAAAGCTGTGTTTAGATGAAAATTCATGTCCTTATATAATTGTATTAGACAAAAATAAAAGTGAATGCATTCAACCTACTGTTCATGAAGGTAGAAAGAGAACAATAAAGTTGAAATTGGAATTTCAAAAACAAAAAAAGAGTAGGACTACTAAATAAAATCAAAGCTGGCTCTCTGAAAACACACTGCTGCCTAAAGGCAAGAGAAAGAAACATCAAAAGCACACAACAGGAGGAATGATGATTGGAAATATCAACAGAGACTGAAAATTAAAAGAATCAAAGGACTCCTTTGCTGAAATCCATGCCAATGCATTTGAAAATGTGAATGAGATAATCCAAGTCTAGAAAAACATAATTTACCGGGGTGTCTGGGTAGTGCATTCAGTTAAGGGCTGACTCTTGATTTCGGCTCAGGTCATGATCAGGGTTGAGAGATCCAGCTCTGCGTGAGGCTCCACGTTCAGTACAGAGTCTGCATGAGATTCTCTCTCCCTTTCCCTCTGCCCCTCCCACTCATGTTCTTTCTCTAAAATAAATAAATCTATATAAAAAAGATAATTTACTAATCTAATTCCAGAAGAGAAAGAAAATCTTAAAAGAGGAACTTATATAAGAGACAGAGAAAATTACAGATCTTATCCTAAATAAAATCCTAAATAAAATATAGTAGATGGAATGTATGAAGACCAACTGGAGTTAGTACAGGAGTGCAAGTTTAATTCAATGTGAAATTTATTAACATGATTCATGATTTTGGTAAGTTATAGGGAAAATATAACCAGTTCCATAGATACTGAAAAATCAACTACCATTATTTAATCTGCAGTATTGAATTTTTAAAAGAAATCTTAATGGAATAGAAACTGATGAACATGATTTTTTTTTTAAGATGTCAGTCTTAGACCAAAAATCTGCATGGGTTTAATGAGGAAACCCTAGAAATTCTGACTGAAGCCAGAAAAAACTCAGGCTGGTACTATTTCCATTAACTATCAGTGCTCTGGAGGAACTATCTAAAGCAACCAAACATGGCGCACCTGGGTGGCACAGCTGGTGGGGCACCCAACTCTTGGTTTCAGCTTAGGACATGATCTCAGCTTGTTGGGTTTGAGCCCCATGTCAAGCCCTGGGCTCAGCACAGAGTCAGAGTGAAGATTCTCTCTCCTTCTCCCTCTGCCCCTTACCCCTGTGCTTGCTCGCTCTCTCTCAAAAATAAATAAATCTTTAAAAATAAAATAAACAGGGGAGACTGGGTGGCTCAGTGAATTAAGCCTCTGCCTTTAGCTCAGGTCATGATCTCAGGGTCCTGGGATCGAGCCCCACATCAGGCTCTCTGCTCAGTAGGGAGCCTGCTTCCCCATCTCTCTCTGCCTGCCTCTCTGCCTACCTGCGATCTCTCTTTCTCTGTCAAATAAATAAATAAAATCTTTCAAAATAAATAAACAACCAGATGAAAAAGAAACCAGAGGAATAAATATTGTAAATGAGGAGGCAAGGCTTTCCTACTTGTAGATTATATGATTGAGTATTTGGAAGATCAAGACAATCAACTAAAAACAAAACCACTAGAAATAAGAAAACACATTAAGCTAGCAAGCTGTGAAATTAATATACAGAAACCAAAAGTCTCCATACAAACTAACGGAAAATATAATGAAAGAAAAGGCTTCATGCATATTGGCAACAAATGGATAAAAATATCTAGGAAGAAATGTAACAAAACCAATTTGACAACAATCTTTAAATGTTCTTGCAGGACAAAGATGTAGAACAGAGCAAAAATAGAAGAACTGACTATATTCTTAGAGAGTAAGATTCAAAATCATCTTTTCCTAAGTTAACTTATAAACTTAACATGATCATGAAATAATATCCAACAGGAAGGATTTTTGTTGTTTGCCATTTATTATTGCTGTTGTTACTGACTGAAAACCACATTTAAAGAATCAGTAAATGCTGATAGGAAAGAGATCTCTGGAAAGAAGGATCTGCGAGGGAGAGACAGTCCTGCTTGATTCTCAGCTATGCTCAGTATGTGAACAGATGGTTCCTGGTACATGAACAGTCAGCAAACCAGCCAGACAGAGGAGAAAGCCCAAGGATAGAGGCAGGTACGTGCAAGACGTTAGCACGTAAAGGTGGTATTTCAAAGCAGTGGGCAATATAAGGATAATTTAATAAATGGTGTCAGTATAAATCAGCAGCCATCTGGGAAAAAGGGAGAACATTATCTCATAATATGTGCCAGGATAAATTCTACACGGCTCGAAGATTTAAATGCGGGAAGTGAAAGAACCAAACTTCTAGGAGAAATAAGGGAAAATTCATATTGTCTCAGAGTGGGAAAGGGATTTATAACATGACTTGAAAGTCCTGATGGCACGAAAGAAAATGACAAGTTAACAATGTCAAAATAAAAATATCTGCATGAATAAAACACCATAAACAAGAGAAAAATGACAAACTTGGGGAAATGTCTGCATCTCATATAACAGAAAAAGGGCTAATTTCCATAAAATATACACTACCTGTAAATTGATAACAGAAAGTGCAGAACAATTTTAAAATGTGCAAAGGGGGGCGCCTGGGTGGCTCAGTGGGTTAAGCCGCTGCCTTCGGCTCAGGTCATGATCTCAGGGTCCTGGGATCGAGTCCCACATCGGGCTCTCTGCTCAGCAGGGAGCCTGCTTCCCTCTCTCTCTCTCTCTCTCTGCCTGCCTCTCCATCTACTTGTGATCTCTCTCTGTCAAATAAATAAATAAAATCTTTAAAAAAAAAATAATAATAAAATGTGCAAAGGGTATGAAGAGCCAAAACAGAAAAACAAATGGCCTTTACACATGTGAAAAATGCTCACACTCACTCGTTTTTTTTTTAAAGACAAACTAAAACACCATTTCTCCCATCTATAGGCAAAAATGAAAAGTTTAATACCAGAGTGTGTTGGCAAGGCTGTGGGGAAACTGTTGATTCATTTGTTTCTGTTGGAAGTAGAAATCGGTATGTTGCCTGTGTAGGACAGTTAGGCAGTATCTATTAAAATTACAAATGCATGAATCATTTTTCTAGGAATGTACTTTACAAATAAGTTTCTTGCATGCAGCATGAATGAGGATTTTGCTTTGTTTGTAACAGTAAAACACTGGATATGACATAAATGTGTATCATTGGGGAATAATTAAATTATAACTAATTAAATTATGACACATTCATGCAGCTATAAAAATTTCTATGCAGCTGCAAAAAAGAAATGAGCAAGCTCTTCAGCTATTGATACAAAATATGTCCAAGATATGTTAAGTAGAAAAAGGCAACATGTAGGTCAAGGTATATTGTATGCTATCATTTATCTTTAAAAAAAAAAGAAATTATAATAGTTTAATGTGGGGATGGGGAATGGGAAGTGGAATCATGGGGCCAAGAATATATAGAAGACATTTCAACAATCCATCTCTATATTTTTAGTGTTTGAACTACATAACTATGTGTATTATCTTCAAACATTAAATACAAAACAATAACTAACATTAAGTGTTTATTACACGCCAAGCACATTGAAATGACCTGAGAAATACCTGTCTGGGGTTGGAGTTTCCACCTGTGAATAGAACTGGAAAGCAGTTCAAAGATTTTAGGAGGCCTTGAGTGTTCTCCAAACTAGGATTCAAAGCAGAACAGTGGGAGCCACCCAAGGCTTTTAAGAGTGTGTATTTGAGGGGATTACATAGGATGGTTTGGAGTAAGAACAATGTGAGACAGGACAGCTGGTTCTGAAGTTATTACCCAAACATTAGGGAGCAATAATGTTTGGTCTATAGGCAATCAGGCAGAGTAGCCACTGTGGGAATGCAGAAGGTCTAAGTGCCCAGACAGTGAAGGGTGGACAGGACATGACCAGCAGAGGGGGCAGGCTGGGCTCTCCAGGAGGACAACTAGGATGAATGTGGGTGGAAAGGAACAGGGAAGGTTCAGAGATGATCGAAGACCTGGTCCTGCAAGTTTGCCCGGGGTGAGGGGTGCAGGCTCCACAGAAAGGAGGCCAGGGCTAAAATCTCAAAACTACATCATCTGTTTGTGCCTGCATTTTCCCATCTGCAAAATGGGGATAAGAGTACTATCTACCCCATAGGGCCAACAGGACTAAATAAGATCATATGCATAAAGTACTTTACAGTACCCAAGGCACAGCTGGTGTTCAATAAATGCTAGTTTTCTCTGGAACACCAAATTCAGATTATTTCCCATGAATTCATTTGTTACGTTATTTGTTTCCCATAAATTCAAGTTAAGTATGCTATAAAAATTCGGGGGCGCCTGGGTGGCTCAGTGGGTTAAAGCCTCTGCCTTCGGCTCAGGTCATGATCTCAGGGCCCTGGGATGGAGCCCCACATCGGGCTCTCTGCTCAGCAGGGAACCTGCTTCCCTTTCTCTCTCTCTCTGCCTGTCTCTCTGCCTACTTGTGATCTCTGTCTGTCAAATAAATAAAATCTTTTTTAAAAAAAGTTGAAAAATTCAGACTCACAGAGGACATTTTCCAATTTCTCAAAGTAATTTTTTGCTATTTGAATACAGAAGCTTTTCAGAAATGTAACCTATGCAGCTCAAGCCCTTCATGGACACAGTTCCATATTGCAAATCCTGTAAGATGACCTGATTTCACTTCCGTTAGGTAACAAAGGCCAGTGACCGCATATTTAAGTAAGTGCTCCTCCCCTGAATTATCTTTCATGTTTTTTCTTACAGTGAAACCTGCACACTAACATCAGATATAATGTGACAGCGGGTTAGCACCTCAGTAATTTCAAGATGATGTCTTCTGAGAGAAAAAAATATCATATTTCAATGAACCTATTTTTTTAAGCCCAAGAAAAGCACAGAGGAAAAAAAATGGTAAAATATATAGGATATTAAAATGTTACAAATAGGGGCGCCTGGGTGGCTCAGTGGGTTAAAGCCTTTGCCTTCGGCTCAGGTCATGATCCCGGGGTCCTGGGATCGAGCCCCACATCGGGCTCTCTGCTCAGTGGGGAGCCTGCTTCTCCCTCTCTCTCTCTCTCTGCCTGCCTCTCTACCTACTTGTGATCTCTCTCTCTGTCAAATAAATAAATAAATAAATCTAAAAAATAAAAATAAATAAAAATAAAAATAAAAAATAAAATGTTACAAATAATAAGCTGGGAAGAAGTTGACAAATTTACATGTGAATTCTAAAAAGCATTAACTCAACACATTCTCCGCATTTTCTGATTCTCCCTAAATTCTTCACATACTTTTAATCCATTTACATAACTGAAACAGGTTGCAAGGAGCACTCACTTGTAAACTGGCAGGAGAGGTGTCCAAAGTTCTTTATTCACGTCCCTTAATGGTACATACTATAAATCACTTGGACTTTGTTTCCATATATGTCTATATAATTCAAGTTGACTGTGTTATGACTAGGGAAGAGAAAGAAAAATGAGGAAGCTATTTTAAGAGATGAAAAACTTTCAATTTGCTTCAAAATCAAGGCGTGTCTCCAGTCCTGTGGGGAAGTGTTTTGACATCACTGGTTGGGACAAAACCAAGGGTCTGGATTACAGCAGATCCATCCTTAGGACACTTGTTTCCCTTCTTGCTTCTTCCTTCTGACAATCCTGCATTCTGTGCTCAGCCGCACGATCTAATGGGAAGGGAAAATATTCTGGGTTGAGAACTAAAGTCTGATGCCAGCTACACATACTACTTTAGCAGGTACCAAGCATCTTTATATCTTGGTCCACTGGAATAAAAATTGTTTTTCTTCCATAGGTACAATTTACCTACAATAAGCAATATCCAGTAAAATTTACACTGTAATTAATTTTGCCTTATATATAAATTCATGAAAACATCACCACTGTCAAAATATGGAAAACATTTTGGTCTAATTCATCCCGGTGGGTATGTACTGATACCTCAGTGTGCTTTTAATTTGCACCTTCCTTTGGCTGGTGACGTTGAGCATCTTTTCATGCATCTACTGGTCATTTGTGAAATAGCCAATCCTATGCCCATTTTTTTTTAATGGGTTGTCTTTATTTTAAGAATGGCGCGCTAAGAGTACTTTACATATTCTAGATATGAACCCTTTGACAGACACGTTTTACAAATATTTTCTCCCACATAAATCTTTTGACAGATACATGTTTTGCAAATATTTTCTTCCAATTGACAGGCTGTCTTTTGGTTTTGTTTTCTTACCTATGTCTTCGGGGGACTAAACGCTTTTCATTTTAATGAGATCCATTCTAATATGTCTTTCCTTTGTGCTTTTCATCTTCTGCTTAATAAATCTTTTCCTTAATAGTGTCACAAAATTTTTTTCCTGTTTCCTGCTAGAAGTTTTATAGTTTGAGATTTCATATTTCAGTTTATGACCCATTACAAGTTAATTACTGTGTGTGATATGAGGTAAGAGCCAACTCATTTTTTTCCATATGGAAAGACCGCTTTTTTATGGGCACATAACATTATATTAGTTTATTATTTAATAGATACATAACATAATGATTCATTATCTCTATATATTGTGAAATGATCTTCACAATTCTACTAACACCCATCACCACACATAGTCACAAAAATTTTTGTTATGAGAACTTTTAAGATCTACACTCTAATGCACTTTCAAATAAAGACTTCCTTTCCCCCCATTGAATTGCTGTGTGTCTTTATTAAAAAAATCAATTGATTGAACATGTGTAAAGACACTTTTGGACTCTGATTTTGTTGATTTATCAATATACCTGTCCTTTTATTTATAGTACAGTCTTAATTATTGGAACTTTATAGTAAGTCCTGCAACTTTATTCTGCTTTTAAAAAATTATTTGGGCCAGGCACCTAGGTGGCTCAGTCCTTAAGCGTCTGCCTTCCGCTCAGGTCATGATCCCAGATTCCTGGGATAGAGCCCCCACATTGAGCTCTTTGCTGGGCGGAAAGCCTGCTTCTCCCTCTCCCACTCCGCCTGCTTGTGTTCCCTCTCTCACTGCATCTCTCCCTCTGTCAAATAAATAAAATCTTTTAAAAAAATAATTTGGGGGACACCTGGGTGGCTCAGTTGGTTAAGCAGCTGCCTTCGGCTCAGGTCATGATCCCAGCGTCCTGGGATCGAGTCCCACATCGGGGTCCTTGTTCTGTGGGGAGCCTGCTTCTCCCTCTGCCTCTGCCTGCCACTCTGTCTGCCTGTGCTCGTTCTCTCTCCCTCTCTCTCTCTGACAAATAAATTAAAAATCTTTTAAAAAAATAATAATTTGGGCAATTCAAAGCCCTTTGCATCCATATAAATTTTAAAATCATTTTGTAAACTTCTAGAGATTTTTATTGGGATTGAATTAAATGTATAGGTCGATTTAGGAAGAATGGACATCTTAAAATTGAGTCTTCCAATCCATGAAGATAATATATCCTTCTACTCACTTAAGTCTTTTAAAATTTCTCCCAGTCATGCCCGCCGCCCCTCCCCCCGGCGCGCGGGCCTCGCGCGGCCTGGCTCCCCTCCCTGGCCCCGACGGGCGGGCTGGCGGGCTGCCCGGAGGAGGCGGGGAGGGGAGGGCTGGGCCGGCCGGCGGGTGGGCGACGATGCCGAACTTCTGCGCTGCCCCCAACTGCAGGAGGAAGAGCACGCAGTCGGACCTGGCCTTCTTCAGGTTCCCGCGGGATCCGGCCAGATGCCAGAAGTGGGTGGAGAATTGTAGGAGAGCAGACTTAGAAGATAAAACGCCTGATCAACTAAATAAACATTATCGATTATGTGCCAAACACTTTGAGACCTCTATGATCTGTAGAACTATACATTTTGCAGAGGCATCAGAAAACTAAAGAATGATTGGGTTATTTTATTTCTCAAAAGTAATTGAAGCAGATACTTGTGAAGTCATTGGGAGAGTCCTTATAGGACAGTTCTTCGAGATAATGCAATACCAACAATATTTGATCTTACCAGTCATTTGAATAATCCACATAGTAGACACAGAAAACGAATAAAAGAATTAAGTGAAGATGAAATCAGGACACTGAAACAGAAAAAAATCGATGAAACTTCTGAACAGGAACCAAAACATAAAGAAATAAACAACAGCAACGCTCAGAATCCTAGTGCAGAAGAAGGGGGTGAGGAACAGGATGAAGATATTTTACCTTTAACCCTTGAAGAGAAGGAAAACAAAGAATACTTAAAATCTCTATTTGAAATTTTGATTCTTGGGATGCCTGGGTGGCTCAGTTGGTTAAGCAGCTGCCTTCGGCTCAGGTCATGATCCCCGCGTCCTGGGATCGAGTCCCACATCGGGCTCCTTGCTTGGCAGCGAGCCTGCTTCTCCCTCTGCCTCTGCCTGCCACTCTGTCTGCCTGTGCTCACTCTCGCTTCTCTCTCTATGACAAATAAATAAATAAAAACCTTTAAAAAAAATTTATGAAATTTTGATTCTTATGGGAAAACAAAACATACCTCTGAATGGGCATGAAACTGATGAAATCCCAGAGGGTCTCTTTACTCCTGATAACTTTCAAGCGCTGCTGGAGTGCCGGATAAATTCTGGTGAAGAGGTTCTGAGAAAGCGCTTTGAGACAACAGCAGTTAACACATTGTTCTGCTGGAAAACACAGCAGAAACAGATGCTAGAGATCTGTGAGAGCTGCATTCGGGAAGAAACTCTCAGGGAAGTGAGAGACTCGCACTTCTTTTCCATCATCACTGATGACGTAGTGGACATAGCAGGAGAAGAGCACTTGCCTGTGTTGGTGAGGTTTGTTGATGAATCTCATAACCTGAGAGAGGAATTTGTGGGCTTCTTGCCTTATGAAGCTGATGCAGAAATTTTGGCTGTGAAATTTCACACTACGATAACTGAGAAGTGGGGGTTAAACATAGAGTATTGTCGTGGCCAGGCTTACATTGTGTCCAGTGGATTTTCTTCCAAAATGAAAGTTGTGGCTTCTAGACTTTTAGAGAAATATCCCCAAGCTGTCTACACACTTTGCTCTTCCTGTGCCTTAAATATGTGGCTGGCAAAAATCAGTGCCTGTTGTGGGAGTATCTGTTGCGTTAGGAACAATTGAGGAAGTTTGTTCTTTCTTCCATCGATCTCCACAACTGCTTTTGGAGCTTGACAATGTAATATCTGTCCTCTTTCAGAACAATGAGGAAAAGGGTAAAGAACTGAAGGAGATCTGCCATTCTCAGTGGACAGGCAGGCATGATGCTTTTGAAATTTTAGTGGACCTCCTACAAGCACTTGTTTTATGTTTAGATGGCATAAATAGTGATACAAATATTAGGTGGAATAACTATATAGCTGGTCGAGCTTTTGTACTCTGCAGTGCAGTAACAGATTCTGATTTCATCGTTACCATTGTTGTTCTTAAAAATGTTCTATCTTTTACAAGAGCCTTTGGGAAAAGTCTCCAAGGGCAGACCTCTGACGTCTTCTTTGCAGCCAGTAGCTTGACTGCAGTGCTGCATTCACTAAATGAAGTGATGGAAAATATTGAAGTTTATCATGAATTTTGGTTTGAAGAAGCCACAAATTTGGCAACTAAACTTGATATTCAGATGAAACTCCCCGGGAAATTCCGCAGAGCCCAGCAAGGTAACCTGGAATCTCAGCTCACCTCTGAGAGTTACTATAAAGAAACTCTAAGTGTTCCAACAGTGGAACACATTATTCAGGAACTGAGAGATATATTCTCAGAACAGCACCTCAAAGCTCTTAAATGCTTATCTCTTGTACCCTCTGTCATGGGACAGCTCAAATTTAATACATCAGAGGAACACCATGCTGACATGTACAGAAGTGACTTGCCCAATCCTGACACACTCTCAGCTGAGCTGCATTGCTGGAGAATCAAATGGAAACACAGAGGGAAAGATATAGAGCTTCCATCTACCATTTATGAAGCCCTCCATCTACCTGACATCAAGTTTTTTCCTAATGTTTATGCATTGCTGAAAGTCCTATGTATTCTTCCTGTGATGAAGGTTGAGAATGAACGCTATGAAAATGGGAGAAAGCGTCTCAAAGCATACCTGAGGAACACTTTGACAGACCAGAGGTCAAGTAACTTGGCTTTGCTTAACATAAATTTTGACATAAAACATGATCTCGATTTAATGGTGGACACATATATCAAACTCTATACAACTAAGTCAGAGCTTCCTACAGATAACTCAGAAAACATTGAAAATACCTAAGAAACGTTTAAAGTAGGCTTTCTCTTATGTTTGATATTTGGAAAAATATCAAATTTGGAAATTTGGAAACATCTTACGGAAAAGCTGTCAGGTGTATGTAGGCCACTTAATCACTGAATATCTTGACATACTGACCTCTCATTGAGTATATTAGCCATTGATAATCTGCCTGTTTAAATGGCCCCTGTTTAAACTCTCATGCTTTGGAGACATAACTGTTCTTCCAGAAGATAGCATTGAAAGTGCCACATTACACTTCTGTGGGATTTCTGCTAGTGGCACTTGGGAATTGTTTTAGTTAAGTCATTTTAGACATAACATTTATTATCACTGGATCCAATTGTCGGGTATTGAGTTATCACTTCTTAGAAAATAAAGATTTTGAAGAGGTATGGGGGGAAGGGATACATTTTAGAAAATGTTACAAGAAGCTCATGAGTGACCCTTGAGTAGTAGGAGTGTTAGTATATTAAAAATCTGTAATGGACAGTTCAGGGAGTTACCAGACAGAAACACTTGAGCTTGCCAAGCAAGGATGCAGTAGAGATTTTATCTTTATCAAATGAACTTAACAGAACAAGTTACAGTTAAAGTTTGAATGGGAGAGCCTGCCATTGTTCCACATGGGTTGTTGCTGTTTACATTCCTTTGTTGAGCCTACATCTTCATAAGCTCTTTAGCACGTGTATGTTGAAACACCTACGACTTTATAAGCTTTTTAGCAGGTATATGTTGAACACCTCTGTTCATGGTCAAGGCAGGATCAGAGGCCATGGATACTGACAACTGATTTGTCTGTTTTCCTCTGTCTTTTTCCATGACTATATCTACTGCCTCATCTTGATTTATAAACAAAACCTGGACAACCTACAAAAGTAAGTGTTTTGTGGTTTATCTAGGAATAATACAGAAAATATTGCTGTTATTTTTGGTGAAGAAGATCAATTTTGTATAGTTTATTTCAACTTAAATAAAATGTGAATTTTGTTTAAAAAAAATTTTTCTCCCAGTCACGTCTTGTGGTTTTCAGTGTATTATCTGTTTACATTTATTTCTAAATAATCTGATTTGGGGACCTATTATAAACAAAATTCCTTTTTCATTTCATTTCACAATTACTTCCTTTTAGAAAATAATAATAGAATTGATTTTATAAATTTTAGCTTTATACACGATGACTTTGCATATTCACATATTACTTCTAGTTGTTTTGCAGATCTCCAGGGTTTTCTATGCAATCATGTTAGTTGATGTTTAAGAAAAAAGCCAGTCCTCTTGTGTGTCTCCTTTACTCTTACACCTCTACCGACCTCACATTTTCAATACTGCATGAGGGTTTTTGCCACAACAAGCAATTCTCTGTGACAGCAGCGGGATTTCCAACATTTTAACTCAATTCTGACACTAGAGACAGCATCAGATCCTGCAGGTTAAGGGCTCAGTCCCACAAAACTGGTCCCCACTTCAAGATGTAAACTGCAAGTAGTAGTAGGTCCCCAGGTTGACCACAATTCTGCCTGACTTAGCTACAAATCACGGTGTCCCTGGCCTCTTCTCCTTTGGATTCTACTGATTGGCTGGAGTGGCTCAGCTCACAGAACTCAGGAAAACAGCAACTTTTATGATAACCAGTTTACTGAAGGATAAGATAAGGGCCACGGATGAACAGCCAGACAAAAAGGCACAGAAGGTGAGGCTGGGAGGATGCGAAGTACAGAAATTTTGGGGACCATGGAGTTGGGCTGGGTTACCATCCCAGTATGTAGACGTGTTCACCAATCTAGAAGCTCTCTGAATCCTATACTTTGGGAATTTGGATGGAGGTTTCTTCACACAGATTTGATCAATCATTAACTCTATTTCTAGCCCTCCTCCCTTCACAAGAGAATGGGGTGGGGTTAAATATGGCTGGAAATTTCAAGCTTCTAATCATAGCTTGATCTTTCCTGTGATCAGTCCTTATCAAGGAGCCCAGCCGGAGTCACCTCATTAGAATAAAAAAAACATTCCTATCACGCAGGAAATTACAAGGGTTTCAAGAGCCCTGTGTCAGGAACCAGGTTCAAAGACCAAATATTAGAACAAAAGATGCTCCTAGTTCTAATACCACTTAGGAAATTGCATGGGTGCCAAGAACTGGGGACAGAAACCAATATATATTTTTTTCCTATTATTTCACACTGAAAATGATGACAACTTTGCTTCCTCCTTTTCAATCTTTATCGTCTTATTTCTTTTTCTTCCTCTATTGCAATGGCTAGGACCTCCAATTCAATGTTGAATAAAAGTGACAAACTGAGCACATTGCCTTGTTCTTGATTCTAACAGAAAATAATTTAATATTTCAACATAAATATGTGATGTTAGCCAGAGGTTTTTCATAGATGATCTTAATAAGTTGAATAAGTACCTTATATTCTTTGTTTGGTGTGAATTGTTCTTGTGAATTGATGTTGAATTTTGTCATATTTTTTCTTCTCTGTATTAAAATGATCATATGGTTTTCTCCTTTACTTTATTTTATTAATAGAGAAAAACATTGATTTTCTAATGTTAAGACAACTTTGAGAGAGGAATTACATCAGCAAGATGGTGGAACAGGAGTTTTCAGCACTCATACCCTCACAGAAATATTACTTAGAACAACTCTCCATACATAAAAATACCTTTACAAAGACTAAGGACTCCAGGTAAGAGATTACAGCACTTGAATGGAACACAGGAATAAGCAAAGATACAATGAAGGGGTGCCTGGGTGGCTCAGTGGGTTAAAGCTCTGCCTTCAGCTCAGGTCATGATCCCAGGGTCCTGGGATCGAGCCCCGAATCAGGCTCTCTGCTCAGCGGGGAGCCTGCTTCCTCCTCTCTCTCTCTCTTTGCCTGCCTCTCTGCCTTCTTGTGATCTCTGTCTGTCAAATAAATAAAATCTTAAAAAAAAAAGAAAAGAAAAGAAAAGATACACTGAAGTAGGCAGGAAAGACAGCTTCACATTTCTCCTGTCACTATTCCCCCAAGACGCAGCTGCCCAGTTTGGAAAAAAACAAAAAAGTGTTACAAAGTGTTGACTTGTCTTCTATCTTCTTAAAAAAAAAAAAAAAAAGTGACATTATCAGGCCTGAAGTTTTCTTTATAGGAAGGTTTTTGATAGTTACAGAGTTACTGTAGTTTAATGGTTATAGAGCTATTCAGATTTTCTGCTCCATCTTGGGTCAATTTGGTAAGTTGTATTTTTCAAATTTTTCAATTCATCAAAATTATTGTTTGTTGGAATCAAGTTGTTCATAATCAAGTTGTTCTTATCATCCTTTTAATATATGTAGGATTTGTAGTGATAACCCTTCTTTTAATCATGATATTGGTAACTTGTGTTCTGTATCTCTCTCCTTTTTTTTTTTTTCATCAACCTAACTCAGGGTTTATCAGTTATGTTGAACTTTTCAATAAACAAGCTTCCAGCTGTTAATTTCCTTTATCGGTTTATCTGTTCCATTTAATCGACTTCTTCTCTAATTTTTTTTCCTTCTAATTTGTTTGATTTGCTTTGCTCTTCTTTCCTGAGCTGCTTCTTTTTTTTTAAAGATTTGATTATTTATTTTAGATAGGGTGGGGGCAGGGGAGAGAATCTTGAAGCTAAAACTTGGAAAAACCAAGATGTCCTTGAGAGAATAAATTGTGGAATATTATTAAGACTAAAAAGAACTGAGCTATGAAAACCTGAAATGACATGGAGGAACTTTACATGTATATTGCTAAGTGAAAGAAGCCAATCTGAAAAGACTACATACTGTATGATTCCAACTATATGACCTTCTGGAAGACAAAAGTATGGAGAGAGTAAAGGGATCAGTGATTGCCAGATGGTGGAGGTTGGAGCTGGGGGAGGATAAGTACACAAAGCACAGAGAATTTCTAGGGCAGTGAAAATACTCTGACACCTAATGATGGATACATGCCATTATACATTTGTCCAAATTCATAGAATGTACAACAGCAAGAGTGAATCATAATGTAAACTATGGACTTTGGGTGATGTGACAATGTAGGTTGATCAGTTGTAAGAAATGTACTACTCTGGTTGGGGATATTAATAATGGGAAGGCTGTGTGCTGGGGGTGCCAAGGATATGTGGACATTTCCGGCCCTCTCTCTCAATTTTGCCCTGAACCTTAAATTTCTCTAAAAAAAAAAGTCTAAGTAAAAATAATTAATTTTAAAAATCAGTTACATCAAGATGATTGATCTACAGATCATCTATGTCTTTACTGATACTTTGTCTAGTTATTATATCAATCACTCCATAAGAGATGTTAAAGTTTCCCACTATGATTATGATAACATTTCATCAATTTTTGTTTCTTTTATTTAGAGTCTGTTTTAGATGCATACACATTTATGATTGTTATATCATCCTGACTTGTAGGCTCATTCATTGTGTAATGTGTCTACTTATTTCTGTAATACTATGTTTGGAAGTCTATTTTATCTGTTATTAATATAGCCACCTCATCTTCTTACTTTTTTGCATAATGTTTTTTTCTATCCATTTTATATTCAATCTTTTTTGTGTCTATATGTGTGTTTGTTTGTTTGCTTTTTAAGTAGGCTCCATGCCCAGCATGGAGCCCAATGCAGGCTGAACTCACAATCCTAAGATCAAGACCTGAGCTGGGATCAAGAGTTGGACGCTTCACCAACTGAGCCACCCGGGAGCCCCTGTCTTTATGTGTTTCTTATTTAATAGGTTATATTTTTCAGTTCTAAAATTTCTACTTTATACATTTTCAATTTCTCTTATGCAATTTCCTGTCTTCTCATTTATTAGGAGCATTTTTTTTTACCCCACTGAACATAATTATAATAGCTGCTTTAAAATTCTTGATTGTCTTCTTTCTTGAAAATAGGTCACATTTTCCTGTTTCTTCATATTCTAAATAGTTTGGGATTATATCTTGGACATTATGAATGTTACAGCATCAAAACTGACTTCTGTGGTATTGATCCCATTGTTAAAATTTCTTTCTAACAGGCAATTAGCTTGCTTAGACTCAAAGATTGTCTCACCTGTGGTGGGTAGCAATTAAATCTCAGTTCACTACTCTAAACCTCAGCTGCAAGCAGCTGTGAGTCTGCCTTGTACATGTGTGGTGTGTGGATCAGCTAGAGACTTGGATAAAGTCCCAATACAGATTCCAGGTCACTCCTTCTCTGGGTGATCCCCCACTGTCTCCTGGTTGTGCTCCATCCTCTGATTTGTCAGGCCAGAAACATGACAAGCTTTCTATTGGAGTTTTAGCCACCCTACACAATCTTTGCAACCATGACTTGTTCGCTGGCCAAAGCTGAATACCAGGAAACTCTCCTCCCCCAGGTTTCAACTCCCCCCATCTGCTTTTGTTCACTCTCCAGAGCCCTTGGGGAGTTGTTGTTTGTATCTGTCTAGAGTTTATGGTTGCAGTTTCTGAAAGCATTGGCCTATTAGGAGCCTGCTCCACTGGGACACTGGGTGCGTTTCTTCTTCAACACTGCATATGCATTAGCTAGTATGACATGGACTGGTGTCCCTGGTCCCCATTAGACCTATTAAAAGGATGTAATCAGATCTTGGAAAAATCTTTTGGCACATTAAGTGTAGTTGTCAAGTAAAAAGAGGCATTTATTTAGACATATGTAGAAACTGACCATTTTCAAAGATGTAAATATGGCCCAAACAAATGTTAAGAAAAATATAATGAAGCCTTAAGGAACCAGAAACATGGATGGGGGGAGATGCTCACTGTAGGGTGACAGGGAGGCCCTCTGGTCAATTCATTCATGACCTTAATTATTTTTATCCATGAATCCATAGCAAAAAGTGATAAGGTTTTCACTGTGGTTGGAAATGAGAAAACATGTGGCTTGGTTTCTGGCAAATTTGTAGGTGGTGTGACACTTGAGTGGTATACACTTAGTTCCTAAGAAAAATTGTATATGACAAGACACAGACGTCTAAATCTAAAGTGTGAAAAGACAACAAACATCCACAGGCCTCAGAGTGCACGGAGATGCGTGCTATCTAAATCTGTTCCTTTCAGGATATTCAATTTACAAAGAAAGTTCAGTAACACCTTTAGAGACAGGAATGGTCCATTCAACAAACATTATGGCAGATCCAAGCATCAAAGTAATCTGTAAAAGACGTCCCCTCTCACACCGCTAAACGGGAGCGGCTAAACCTAGAAGTTCTTGGCGAAGAATTTTCGCAGGTGTTCATTTGCATGTGTAAGATTCCTTTTGCTACGTAAGCTTTTAAACAAGTTGAGTCAGGTTTCAAGTCTAATTTGTAAACACTGGTGTCTGACTAACCATTCCCATAGCAGAGATAGTAATTGTCCTACATTTCCCGCCATTCCTAGGGATTAAAGAGTCAGAATACAGAAAGGCAAAATCTAAACTCCAATCTACTGGCCCCAGCTCATACCAAATTCTAAGGCTTAAAAAATGTCTTCTTCCTTAATATCCTTGCCTCAGCTGTCTTCCCCATCCAATTTATTCATCATGCAATGATTGGAAGCCTCACCTTCCAAATCCCACTTCACCATGTTTACCAAAACTTTCAAATCCCACCCTCTTGCCTAGCTCGCTAGAGGATGTCTATTTGCTCATGGAGTCCCTTCCATAGTCACTGTCATTACTCCTGGATGGGGCCCCTCAGAGCCTTGCCACAGAAGCATGGCAGGCTAGACCCTCCATCACCTGACTCTGGCTGTTTTCCCAACCCATTGCTCCAGGAGCTCCCTGCACCACCAGCCCTTGCCCTGCGTGCAGCTCCCACACGCATACAGAGCATCCAACACCACACCTGTGCCTTTGTTCATGCCAATTCCTCTACCTGGACTATCTGCACAGTCCACACTCCCTTGCCTCCGCTGCTGTGCAGACACTTATCTCGTCCACCAAGCCCTTCACGGAGCCCACCTCCTCTCCAAAGTAAAATTGACCCTTCCTCTTCTGAACCCCACATTTTAATGCCCTTATTTTTTCATGGTTCTCTCCCCCTAATAGAGTATAACTTGTTTGAGGACAAACATGGATCACATTTCTCTTTGTATTCCCCAGTCCTAAAAATCATCCTCACATATGTTACATGTTCGTTACAAGTTACATGTTGTTACCAATGTTAAATGTAGTTAATGAAAGAACAGATACATCAACATGTACTCTTTAACACAACCAGGAAAATAGGACAGTGGTTCCCTGCACAGAATTCACCTGCTTACGTCTCAAATTTACACAAAACTTCCTCTGAAGTAGAATTTCTCCAACTACAACAACTCATCTTTCTGCCATTTCCTTTGATACTCATCAACTTCAAAGGCTCTGTGAGTCAATACTTTCACTTTGATCCTTCTCTCCTACTATATTCTAGGTTCCCAAACCCCTTGGGAGGATATTGAAGGCATTGTCTTTCTTTAACGTCAAACATTTACTGTGCTCCTTCTTTGTACCAGGTGGTACAACTAGATGGAGGTACGGGGGGGGGGGGAGGTTATCTCATTTAATTCTCACAACAACCTTGTGAGGTGAATACCAATATCCATGTTTTTACAGATGAGAAAATTAAGTAACTTTCCCAAGGTCACATCAGTAATGAGGGATGAAGGCAGCCCTTGAACATGGATTGACCATATTCTGAAGACACATCCCTTTTCTACATCCCAGCATGGGAGATGAGGGACAAATATTCTAGACCGGATACTGGTTTTACATCCTTCCTATAATACATCTACTATGTTTCACAGACTTAAAATATTTTTAAAGCCACAGAGTAGTTCCCATCAAAATGGGTAAAGCTTATCTTTGACAAGAGATAAAAGCAAAGAAGCTCCTGGTTTTGAGTTAAAACCACATGTATGCAAAGGTAATTGTATTACTCAAGACCCCTTTTCCTCTGTCTTTAGCACAGTGGGTACAGAAAGAGGGCAATGGAGGGGTTTCCCCAAGGAAGGACCAGAGATTCATGGATCTTTTCACAATCTGCCAAAGACACTTCAAAAAGTGACATTCAGATCTCAGACCCTTTGACAAAAACAACTCTTATTTTTATGAATAGAAAGAGTTAGGGGTTTTTTTTTTATATCTTCTTACAAGAAATTTCCATCCACTGGCTTTTAATTTTACTTTTCATTCAAAAGCACAGCATGTTTTTGTATTGAAAACTTCCTAGGAAGCAGAGAGCCATTTCTCACACTCTGAGTCACGGTTTTGCTCTGATGAGGTAAACAGCATGCATCCCGAAACTCTTACTAGAGAGAGCCACTGAAACCTTTCAGCTGAAAAGGAAATGATCAATAAACGCTTTGATTCTGAGTTTTTCTGTAGCAAATGGAAAAACAGAGAAGGGTCAATCCTAAATGTTAACCGTCAGGCTCCAAGAACAGCTCTGCAGAGGAACAAGACCTGATCTGGAAATAGGCTGTTTGAAGCCCCGCCCAGGTTCTGAGAGGCCTGCCCCTCATGCAATTTTGGAGACTCCCTGTAAGAAAAAGAATGCAAACTCACAAATACAAATTTAAGAATGAACACAAATATTTGCACAGAATGAGAAGCAAAATCATAAATTATAATTTTTTTCCTAGTACCAAAACACATATTTTAGTTCACTTGAATCTATAATTCAAATCACTGTCAATAAAACACGTTCTTCATAATTCGCACTTGCTTAAGTACACATGGTCCTTTTTAAAGAAAGAGTTACTCCCATAGACTTTCCAGAAAAACTAATACAGATAAGCTTGATGCATTTCATCAAAACCAAAGAGTAAGTTATTTATGAAGCCCTTGGAATCCCTTTCAAAGAGGAACTATAATACAGAAAATAGAAGGTCACCACGATCAACAGATTATTAATGGGTTTATTCTCATATCTTCAACAAATATTTGAGAATCTATTATGTTCCATGTGTTGCATTAATAAACAACACGTAGTTTCTCCATGCAGAAACTTTAAAATCCCATATAAAATGATACTGTAATAAAAATTCTTAAATTTAATTAAAAATTAGAAATGCAAACTGGAAAATGCATTATTAGCAGTAAGTAAGCAGGAACATACTGGTTAAGCATCTGGAATCATGCTTCTGGTCTGCATCCTAGCTCCATCCATACTAGCTTTGTGACCTCATCTCTGGCTGGGTTAATCATCATGCCAATCTCAAAGTTACCATGAAGAGTAGATGAGTTAAAAAAATGTAAATTGCGTGTGCTATGGAGAGTGCTGTGAAGTGTGTAAACCTGGTGATTCACAGACCTGTACCCCTGGAGATAAAAATATATTATATGTTTATAAAAAATAAAATTTAAAAAAAATGTAAATTGCAGGTGCCTGGGTGGCTCAGTTGGTTAAGTGTCTGCCTTTGGCTCAGGTCATGATAAATTATCAATTTAAAGGAAGTGACATTTAATAAATTATAAATTTAATGAAGCTATTGTTTATCTAATAGCAAGCAAAATCCACCCCCTCAAAATTATGTAATATTTTTACTAACAATCTCCTGACACATTTCAGTAATGCTTTTTTTCCTACAATTTTTGCTATGTTCCCTTTTTAATCACTTCTTCCTATAAATAGTTTTTGTATTATTTTCTGTAGAGAGAATAAAAGTTAATCCTGAGGGGAGCCTGGGTGGCTCAGTGGGTTAAAGCCTCTGCCTTCTGCTCAGGTCATGATCCCAGGGTCTTGGGATCGAGCCCCACATCGGGCTCTCTGCTAGGCAGGGAGCCTACTTCCTCCTCTTTCTCTCTGCCTGTCTCTCTGCCTACTTGTGATCTCTGTCTGTCAAATCAATAAAATCTTAAAAAAAAAAAAAGTTAATCCTGATTTTTTTTTTAGCTTGATTAAAATTTGGGATTCTCTCTCTTTTTTTTTTTTAAGATTTTATTTATTTATTTGACACAGAGAGAGATAGTAAGAGACAGGAAGCACAACCCGGGGGAGTGGGAGAGGCAGGCTTCCTGCCGAGCAGGGAGCCCAACGCAGGACTCGATCCCAGGACCCCGGGATCACAACCCAAGTCAAAGACAGATGCCTAACGACTGAGCCATCCAGGTGCCCCTCAAGTTTCATACAGAAGCTATAAAATCTGGGAAATTTTCCCACAGACTATCTACTGGCTTTATAGGTTTCAAATCTTGTTTCTCCTCTACTTCCCACATACTTTCTGTACGAGGCTCTGTAAAAAGCATTCTTGTGTGTTTTCTTGTACAGAAAGCTGAGTGAGTAGGCACCATGGCCAGTGGGAATATCTCTGGAAGCCCTTCGTACTCCAGGACTAGCAAGAGCTTACCCATTCAGGGAAGTGACTGCCAACCACATAAGTAAATCTCACAGAACCCAAATTTAAAGTATCCGTAAGTCAACAGTCCCTGAGCCCAACCCCAAAATCCCCATGGGGATTTTCACTCCAAAGGGGGTTTGTGAGGGGGTCAGAGGTCGGAAAGAGACAGGAGTCTTAACTGATTATAATTAAAATATATCTTGCAAGTTTTATAAACCACACCAACACATGAATTCATTTTTGGCCTTGACCCTTTCCAAAGCCTTAGGAGAGACCTGGGGATGCAACGGGCCCTTACTTAGCTCAAGCTGCCTTTGCTTCCCGGTGAAAGCCACCTCTGGGCTCCCTAACATTTTCAGGCCTCATATTGCCGCCAACAATCAGTGAAAAACACATGCATGAGCTCTTCAAGAACTCCTCTCCATAATCACACTCCTAGCGGCTGTCAAATACATCATGGAGAGTGGAGACCGAGTGCTGTCTCACCCACACAGACATAAGGCAGCAGGTTAGGTGGTTCCGTCTACACATTCATTTACGTCTCACAGCGACACTGAGGAGCACCAGCCCCACGTTCAGACTGGGAAACAGGCTCAGAGTCACAAAGGAGCAGAGCAGGACCCAGGGCAAACTCCCAGAAGCCCCAAGTCCTTCTACATTCAAAGGGTGCTTCCTATGGTCTCTTTTGCGACAGAATAGAAAACATTTAAGTACAGAGATGAAGAAGGAATTAAAAAAAAAAAAGTTACCTATAGTCCCATTACCCAGACATAATCTTAGTAAGATTTTGGTATATTTCCATGTTTTATGGAACATAGAAATTGAAATTATTACATTAAATAAATCCGTATTTCCTCATTTTTAAAGCAACATATGTTCCTTGTCAAAAATGGGAAAAATCTTAAAAGGCACTAAAAAACATCTGTATTAGTTTTCTGGGGCTGCTATCACAAAATCCAGCAAAATGGGTGGCTTAGACAATAGAAATGTAAGGTCTCATTGCTATGAAGGCTAGAAATTCACCATCAAGCTGTTAGGAAGGCTGCTTCCCACTGAGGGCTGTCAGGGGGAATCAATTCCACTCCTCTCCCCCAGCTGCTGGCGGGTCGCTGGCAGTCTGTGGTATCCTGCGGCTTTAGAAGCATCACACTGATCTCTGGTTTCATGTCTGCACAGTGCTCTCCCTGTGTGCAGGTCTGTGTCCTTCTTAAAAGGACATCCGTCGTATTTGATTAGGGTCCCACCCCACTTCAGAATGACCTCATTCTGGTTTAACTAATTACATCTGCAAAGATCTTGTTTCCAAATAAAATCACATCGGCTGAGGGTTAGGGAGTCAACACACGAATTTTAAAGGGAAACAATTCAACCCATCACATTATCCCAAAACCTGAGTGAAAGAAAACCAGTGCTGGCAATTTATTGTTGGGTAGTTTTGTTTTTTTTTTTAAGATTTTATTTATTTATTTGACACAGAGAGAGAGATCACAAGTAGGCAGAGAGGCAGGCAGAGAGAGGGAGGGAAGCAGGCTCCCCACTGAGCAGAGCCCGATGCGGGGCTCGATCCCAGAACCCTGAGATCATGACCTGAGCTGAAGGCAGAGGCTTAACCCACTGAGCACAAGGTGCCCCTCTTGGGTAGTTTTTAAAAGTATGGCCACAGATTATTCTGATACTGCAAATGGGAGCCATGGCATGGCCCCTTTCCTCGAGTCTAGGCAAGGTGGTGACAGCTCTGCTCAGTGGTACTAGTACTCATCAGAGCCCAGGCACAAGACAGAGAGTGAAAGAGCTTCCAGATGCTTCTGGCCCCAACTGTCAAGTCATCCCCAGTTTGAGTCTTACCACCTGAGATTCCAGACCTCACTGAGTAAAGACATTCCTACTACATCCTGTCCTAATTTTCAACCCACAGAACCCGGGAGCACAAGAAAACTGTTTAAGCCACTCATTTCTGGGGGAACTAGTTACACAGAAATAATACTTAGAAATGTTATCGTTCTTAGTTTTTTTTAATGTGCCTTTAAAACTATATCTTCCTGAAGTGAGTCACTGACTTGTCAGATCAAAAGGAAATGATAAATTGTTTATCTGATTCTGAGATTTTCTTTAAGAAATACAAAAGCAGATAAGCTACATTTCTAAACATCAGCATCATATATAATGAATGTAACAATTCCAGCCATAGGGAACATGGGGAATTTCCCAAGTCCCAGGGGAAGAAGGGACGAACTGTAGCCTATTAACTCAACGGCTGCTAACACGTGATTTACGAATCTGACCCAATTAAAATACAAGTCAGGCAAGGCCCAACTGAGTGCCTACCATCTGCAACCCAACCTTCACTAACACAACTGCATTATGTAATACTTATTTTGTTATAAAGTTGGGCATAAACAATTTTTATGATTTTTAATCTGATATTTACACAGTCCTTCACAATTGTCTAAACACTGCTACATACATTCTCTTTGGATACATGAAAATCATTGGGTGAGATGGGTAAAGCAGCATCAACCCTAGAGACAGTATTATTTTAAAATGACAACCAAAAAAAAAATGTCTTTATCGCTAAGAGAAAGAATCATGGAAACTTTGTCCACGGTCCCAAAGCATGCAGGAGCAAAACTGGATTTGAGCTGGAGTCTTCTGGTGGGGGGAGTGTAGACACCCAGGGTTCTGCACCCCCAGGCCCCATCCCACCCACACCCCGGCATGCTCATTCGTAGCCTGCTGCTCCGTGCACGGCTCGATGCCTCAGCACGTGGTCGAATATGCCTCAGAGACTCGCTCTAGAAAGGAAACCTACCCACAATGTAAAGATCTACTTTCCACTTGGTCTATTTGGTTGACGTGATTCTGTCAAACAGCATCTCCTTAACACGAGGTCTACTTGCGCAGTTATGATTTTAGTTACTAAAAGCTAATAATGAATTAGTGACACCTTGTGGCAAAACGTATGAATTCGTGTGCTACTACCACCCATGTTCACTTGATAGACTTGCCCAAAGGCCTTATTAAGTCATTACAACAAAAGCAAAAATTCTGAAAAGAATCATCTAAGGCTACAGGTTCTCCTCATAACTAGATCTCTCCAGAGTGCTATACTTGAGCTCAGGACCCACGTCCCAAAACTGCTGTTATTGTCAAATTCACAGATGCCGTCCACGTGGGCAGACCCAATGGTTACTCTCCGTTCTGATCTTGCTTAAGCCCTCATACTGTTTGACCAGGCTGAGCATGCTGCTCTTGAAACCCTGGCTTTTAGCAACATTACGCTGTTTCCCTCCTTCCCTCCTTCCTCTAAAGTCGTTCAAAGCTGTCCCAGTGCTCACAAGTATCAAACTTAAAACCCTGGCCCCAACCTTTCCACTGAACTCCAGACTCAGATCTCCAACCTACCAACTCAACACACCCATTTGATGTCCAGTAGCCTCTCAAAATGAACAGGCCCCCAAGGGACTCTCAATTTCCTGCTTCTTCCACTACATCAACATCTCAGTGAATTACATGATTATCATATTTATTTTGCTCAAGTCAAAAACTTAGGGTCATCTTTCTTCCTCTATTCCTCCCACTCTACCTAATCAATCAGTTATCTGGACTCCTCCTCCAAAATGTCCCCAAGGTGCCCCTTCTCTCCATTTTCCCTGCGATCACCCTAACTCAAGCCACATCGCCCCCTCTCTTAGCCGCAGCACCTTCCCGACTAGTTTTTTACTCTTCGCCTCTTACAATCCATTCCTCACAAGGCAATCGGTGATCTTTGCAAAAGAGAACTTAGAACGTATTATCTTCCCACGTTAAAACCCTTGAATGGCTCCCCATAATCCAATCCTCCCCATTCTACAAGGCCCTCCCTGACTAGACACCTACGTACATCTAAAAACTCACTTCCAACCACTCTTCCCCTTGCTCTCCATGTCCTTAGACACACTGGCCTTCCATTACTTAAACCTGACAACTTTGCTCCTGCCTTCAGGACAGTGCACCAGCTACTGCCTTCTGCCTGCGCTGCTCTCCCTCACAACTCAGCGTAGTCGGCCCCTCCCCTATGGCATCCAGGTCTCATGTTAAATTATTGTCTTCTCAGCCTTTTTCTACAGTCAAAGCAGCGGCTAAGGCACTCCCTATCCTAATACCCTGTTGTGTTTTCATCATAGCTTTTATCCTTCCACAAAATCGTTTTCCCTCTTTTTCAATTCATTTGCCTCTTACGTGTCTCCCTCTGCTAGAATGAAAGCTGCATCTATTTCTAGTTCTTACTGAAGGACCTGGAGCAAGGAAGATGCTTGATGCTTGTTGATAAGAAGTGTGGTAAGTTCTCTCTTGCTTTCTCTTACTGTCCTTAGAGATATTGCAGGGGCGTCTGGCTGGCTCAGTCAGAAAAGCGTGTAACTCTTGATCTCAGGGTTGTGAGTTCAAGCCCCACACTGGGTATAGAGATTATTCAAAATAAAACCTTTTTTAAAAAAAAGAAAAATTTCAGAAACTATAGCCATTCACTCATTTTCATACTCTAAAAGGACAAGAAGCTCCCCCTTCTTTTCTTGGATAAACCTGTGCTATTCATTCATTCATTCATTCATTCATTCAATAAACTACTAAAGCCAGACATTAAGCCATGAGGTAAGGCCAATTCCTACGCTCAAGAAACTTGTGGCCTAGTTGTAGAGGCAAACATGTTAGCAATTTACTATAAATGCCACATGGTAAATAAAAGGTGGAAATATGATCAAGGAGTAAACGAGCCCCAGTTAAAGGTGTCAGAAATGTGTTCCTGGAGAAAACGACAGGAGCCGTGGCTTAAAGGATGAGCAGAAAATCGGCGAGAAGGGATAAAGGGCCTGGGGGGTGCCTGTGTGGCACAGTCTGTTAAAGCACCTGGCTCCTGGTTTTGGCTCAGTCGAGACCTAGGTCGTAAGATCGAGCCCCGCATCGGGCTCATTGCTCAGCGTGCAGTCTGCTTTAGGTTCTCTCTCCCTTTGCCACTCCCCTCTGTTCTCCTGTGCTCTCTCCCTCTCTCTCAATCTAAAATAAATAAATAAATCTTTAGAGAAAGAAAAAGAAGGGATAAAGGGAAAGCATAAATCACAGAGGCAGAAAAGAAAATAGTGTGCCCAGTGGCACTACTGTGCAGGTTCGGCTACTCTGGGGGAAGAAAGTACAAGGAGAAACAAACAAGATCTGAGACTGGAAAAAGAGGCAGCACCAGGCAGTGAAGAGCTTACAGCACATGTAAGGAACTTGGATTCACAGGGCGAAGAGGTTACAGAAATGTTTGAAGAGGGACCCAGCATGATCAGAGCATTTCAGTTCGACCATCCTGTGGTTGCACAGCGGAGCCAACTCGGGCTGCCTGGAGCAGGTCAAAAGCTGGTAAGGATAGTAGGTAGGGATGCAAAGAAGAGGTCTCAGAACCAAGAAACATTTAGGAGGTCATACAGGCCGGACTTGGTGATTACTGGGGGGTATTGAGAATGAGAGAAAAAGAGGGAAAGAGAGCGAGAGAAGCATAGCAAGAGAGGTTTGGGGATGGGAAGATAACGAGCATAAGTGGATACTTCAGTGCACAGGCTCTGGACTCAGGCAGATCAGGGTTTGCATCTCAGTTTTGTCACTCATTTGCTGTATGACTCTGGTAAGTGACTTGAACTTCTTTAAGCTTCTATCCCCTTATAAGTTAAGTAGAAATGATCTAAGAACCTACCTCATGGGGTCATGGTAAGAACTAAGTGAAATCATGTATGTTAAGTGCTTAAGATAGTGCCTGCTGTATCAGAAACACCTACTAATTAGTAAGGAACTTGAAAATGATTATCTAGGGGCGCCTGGGTGGCTCAGTGGGTTAAAGCCTCTGCCTTCGGGTCATGGCATGATCCCAGGGTCCTGGGATCAAGCCCCACATTGGGCTCCCTGCTCAGCAGGAAGCCTGCTTCCCCTTCTCTCTCTCCGCCCGCCTCTCTGCCTACTTGTGATCTCTGCCAAAGAAAGGAAGGAAGGAAGGAAGAAAATTATTAGCTACCTACGTGCATCAGCAGGCACATCTACCTTCTGTATTACTATGATGAACCGTGCACACTTCCAGGGAAGGCCAGCCCCTCCAATTGTACATGAGAACCCATCCCCTCCTGCCTACATCACTCCATCAATTGTTGGCTCTCTCCCCTACAACATCCATTCTGTCCTCGCTACTCACTCCTAGACCATACCCATGTACAGCCAACTCTCCCATTAAAAAATATAAAACTTTCTCTTGGCTGCTTCCCTCTGGCTAACATCCTCTTTCTTTTTCTCTGCAGCAAACCTCCCAGTCACAAATCTCCCTCCTCCCAATCTCTTCTAAATCTCTAACCAAACTTTGTCCTTCCTGACTCCACTATCGGCACCCTCTGCTCCATCGCCAATAATTTCTACTGTTTCTACTGTTGCTAATCCAACATTTACCGCTTCCTTGATTCATGTATGGCATTAGGCATCCTTACTCCCTTCTCCTCAAAACACTTTCATCACTTGATTCCCAGTGACCGGACTTTCTGCAATTTCTTCCGTCTCTCTGGCCATTCTTTGCCAGGATCCTTTGTTGGTTATTTTTCATCTTTCCAGCCTCTAACAATGCTCAAGGGCTCATCTGTCTTCTCTCTCCACTCCTTAGTATTCTCACCAAGTGTCATGGCTTTAAATAGCCATCTATGCCATTAACGCAAAAATCTGGATCTCTACTCTGGACCAATCCCCCGAGGCCCCAGACTGCCATATCAAACTGGGCCACTCAACACCTCCACTTGGATGACTAACATGTCTTTCAAGCTCAATGCACCCAGAACTGAACTCCCTCCAAAAAATGCTCCCTCTAAAACCTGCTCCTCTCAAGTGTTCCCTCTATCAGTAAACAGAAATGCCATTCTTGGTGTAGCTTCTACCTAAGACCGAGCAGTAGCTTGAATCAGACAACCCTCTTACAGGAATAACCGTAAAGGCCGAAACTAAAACTAAAAACAAAAATAAAAACCACAGAGACATTTTGAAGGCACGAGAATAAGCAAGCCAGTGAAGAAATGAGGGACTGGGATCCCAGGGAGAAAGAAAATACATAGATATACATAAAATACAAAGAAGATATACAACTTCTCCATTGTGTTTCTCCTGGGGCATTTGCTGAGTTTCAGAGCAGGGCATTTACGGGCAAGTAGAAAGCAGTGGTGAGAAGTGTCAGGAGTCTTTCAGATCTGGGCAGATAAAAATTACAGTTGAGAACTACAGACAGAACTTGAAGGGACAAGACCCCAGACAAAGCAGTTTCACAGAGAAATAAGCCTGACAATTTGGCTTTTATCCTTAAGGTGTTTGCTGAATTCTAAGCTGTAAGGACACTAAAAATCAAGAAACCAAGACAGTGCGAAGTGGCTAAAAAAGGCAAGCAGGCCTTTTAATAACCTTGTGGACTTGGGAATACAAAAATTGGAGTGCAAGGTTCCTAGAGATGGGTACCTGTTGAACATCCCAGGCTTTCTGCTGAGATTCCTAAAGGCTTATGCTCTGGGATCAGAGCAAGCCAGAAAGCAATCAGCCCTCCCAATGCCTGAATCCTTGATTAAAGGTCACCTACCGCTACTCTAATTGCCAGCCAGAATAAAATTAAATCCTCCAGAAAGAGACAACATCAGCCAGAGCCTCTCCGCAATTTCTACACAACATCTTATGAAAAACTTTAGCGTGATCTTTAACTCCTTTCCTTCTCTAGTGTTCCATTTCTAATCCATCTGTATCTACCTTCAAAATAGATTCAGGATCTCTGTGACCACTCCATTGCCTGGTCCCTGATCCAAACCACTTTCTCAGCCAGGCTTACTGGTTCGATTTGGTCTCCTGCTTCTGCTTTGCCCTGCTTCAGTCTATTCTCAACCCAGCAACTAGAACAGAAATGCTTTTTAAAAAAATTATATTATGTCAGGGCACCTGGGTGATTCATGGGTTATGTGTCTGCCTTCGGCTCACGTCATGATCTCGGGGTCCTGGGATGGAACCCCAGGTCTTCAGGCTCCAGGCTCAGCGGGCAATCTGCTCTCCCTCTCGCCCTCCTTCCCCCTGCTCCTGCACGCTCTCTCTCTTTCTTCCTCTCTCAAATAAATAAATAAATGTCAAGCTTCTATTCAAAAGCCTTTGGGGTTTTTAACCTCAGAGTAAAAGTTCATCTTTACGCTGACCAACAAGGCACAACAATCTGAATTCCTTACCTCTGACTTCATCTCCTAATGCTTTCCCCTGCTCCACCCACTCTAGCCTCCTTAGTCTTACTTAGAACACACCGGGTTTGTACCTGCCTTAGAACTTTGCACTGATGGCTTCTTAGAATGTTAGAGTTTCATTGCCCCATCTCCTTCACATCTCCACTTAAATTTCACCTTCTCAGTAAAGCCTTTCCTGACCAATCTAAAATCTCTAGGTCCCGCTCCACCTCTGACACCTCCTAGGCTGCGTTTTATCCTTAGTTCTTATAATTATCTAACATATATATTTTACTCACTTAAGAGTTCTCCAAGGACCTTGGGCTTCTGAGACTTTGATCAAGCCATTCTAAATGTACATCCCCAAGACTCTCAACCAGTGAAAACACTACCACCCATCAAACAGAATTAAAATCTCACTTTCTCCTATAGCCCTTCCATAAATTACCTCAAAATTAAGAGATCAAACCTAAAAGTTCCATGCAGTGTTTACCTCTAGCACTCACCATACACCTTTATTTAGGATTATTTATACCATACCTACACACTGGCTTTAGATCTTAATCTTCAAAGTGAGGGAGGAATCTAGATCTTAATGTAATGGCTCATCATTTACCAGACACAGTTCTAAGTATATTTATTAATGCTTTTAATCCTCATGACAAATCCTAACAGATAAATTCTATAGCCCCCATTTTACAGACCAGGGAAATGAAGCACAAAAGCGTTAACTTGCCAGAGGCTGTGGACTTGGTACCCCACAGAACCTGGGTTCAAAACCAGACAGCACTTCGCTGAGCTGAAGGAGTGAATGCAAGTGCAAATAACTGACCATTCAGGGATACATACACTTCACTTACACAAACTGGTATTAACATTGCTAATACTGAAACCAAAGCACCTGCACTCACAAGCACAGACCCACCCCATGACGCCTCATTCTTCAGAGTTTGGGGCCCGACAGATTAAGACACAGGAGGCCTAACAGACTCAACAAAGCACCCACCCCTTTGCCAACAATAGATGTCTGGGGAGTGCCCCGTCGCTCGTGCGCCCGAGGATCCGCTGAGCGCTAGCAACGGGCGGGTAAGAGGACAAGGAGCGCGGGAAAAAGGAGACACTGCTGCGGAGCGCCCAAGGTGGAGGGGCGGCGGTGCTGGGAGACGCCGAGCAACCCTCGCCGCGCCCTAGCACGTAACAGAGCGGGGAGCCCGGGCGCCCCGTGTGCGCGATCACAGCTGACCAGCCCCGGGTAGCGGCGCGGCGGCAGTGGCGGGAACAGAAACAGCCGAGGGCGCCCCTTAAGGAACGGGAGCACGTGGCCCTGGAAGAATGGCGCCGACACCAGCCCGGCAAAGCCAGACTTCAAAGTGGGAACGAGGACCGCCGCGCTGCTCGCCCAGTTCCCTGAAGTCCCCAAGCCCGACTCGCTCGGGAGACCGCTCCAGAGCCGCAGGCGTCCACGCCCGGGACGCGCCGATGGGCGGAGCCAAGGGTCGGAAGTGCCCCGCAGGGCCGGCCTTCCCGCGAAAACCCCCGGCCGGAAGTGCCTGGAGGTCCCGCCCCCAGGCGGAACTCCGGGTTGCTGGGCAACCAAAGTGGGCTCCCTCGGCTGGCTCAGTGTTCCCTGGAACAAGCCGAGTGTAGCTCCCACCTCTTGTCCTGGCAACTTCCCGTCCCGCCCGCCTTCCTTCTTGCCGCCTCTCCTTGCGTCGCGGAATCCCTGCCCGTGGCACCACGCTCACGTCTCCGGCTCCCACGACCACTTAGCGCCCACCTGCCTGAAAGCCAGTCTCCACGGGAAGCGAAGCGACCGGGCCGCAGGCGTGGCCTCCAGGCTCACGGACCGCTCCTCCCCTGCCATGGGCACCTACACCTACACCTACACCAGCCGGCCCCGGGCCCTGCCCTGCCAGCGCCGCCGTTACCGGGACAGCATAATGCAGCCGTGAGTGAGCGAGCAGCCCCTGTGGGATCTCCACCTGCCCCGTCCCGGAGCCGCGGGATGCGGGCCCCTTCGCCCTGGCAGACTTACCTGTGCTGCTCTCCCCTCTCCACACCTGCCGAAATAAAATTGCTTCCCTAAAGAACTGTCCCGTGCGTGGAGGCATGAAGTGAGAAGGGGCACGGGCGGTCTCCCTTCCTGAACCTTAAACGAGCATGAGTTGCTGGCGTGATCGATTTAACGTGTACAGAAAACTCACGGTTCACAACATTGGAGTCAGCTAAGTACCGTTGGCCAGCCGTGGGCACCTCACGAGCGGCCTTCGCGTACATTTTCCTCCGTAGTCCACAGTGCTGTGACCTTGCTTTAGTAACTCCATTATGCAGAGGGGGAAACGGGGACAGGTGTCAGGCACGGTAGCACGTCCCGAATGACAGCCACGTCGAGCTCTTTCCACACCAGTCTTTGGTCAGGAGTCAGGTTATCCTTCCATGCTGAACCCCAAGCTGTATTTTTATATCAATAAGTATTTATTGGCAACTATTCGAATATCCGCTTCATTATTATCCATAATAATGTTTACGGGCCTTTCTAAAGCTTGTAGTTCTTTCCATAAGCCTCAAATTTTGGAACCAGCAGAACTTCCCAAGAATGCAGACTCCACGGAAGCTGGAACATTTGTGTCTTTTGTCCACCTGGGATTGTGCCTGACATATAAGAGGCACTCACGCAAATTGTTGAATTAATGATTGAACCAAGTAACTCTTGATGCGTATTTCAAACACTGTCTAAATTCATGATTATCTTATTATGGCAAATAAAGACTTTTTAAAATAAGAAATGCCTGTTACTTTAAAGAAACCAAAATGGAAATTTTAATTTTTTTTTTAAAGATTTCATGTATTTATTTAAGAGAGAGAGAGAGACAGAGATAACTACATAGATAGAGAAAGAACCAGGGGGAAAGAGAGAAGCAGGCTCCCCACTGAGCAGGGAGCCCAGAGGCGGGGGCTCTATCCCAGGACCCTAGAACATGACCTGAGCCCAAGGCAGATGCTTAACAGACTGAGGTACCCAGGCGCCCCACAAAATTTAAATTTACAGAGGGATATTTATATTATAAAATGATTCCATTTAAAAACACTTTCTTGTGGCTTTAAGTAGTATCGAACAAATCATTACTATTAAATTACACCAACAAATAAGAATCAATGGTGGTTCGTTAGGAATGATTTTTTTTTAATAGCTATTTGATAAGCAAGTTGCAAGACCTTGCTTATATTGATGCAATCTGTTGATAAAGCCATTGGAAGGAGTATGTGTGTATGTGTGTGTATTTGATTTTGCAGTTTAAATTTATCCTTAGTGGTGATTTTCAATTTAAAAAGTAATACATGCTTGTGAAGCAAATGAAAAATACAAAATAAGGATGAAAAGGGCAAGTTATCTCCCACTCACCTCTATTCCTACTAACCTTAACATTCTTATATTATTCGGGGCTCCTGGGTGGCTCAGTGGGTTAAAGCCTCTGCCTTTGGCTCAGGTCATGATCTCAAGGTCCTGAAATCGAGCCCCGCATCAGGCTCTGTGCTTGGCAGGGAGCCTGCTTCCCCCTCTCTCTCTGCCTGCCTCTCTGCCTATTTGTGATCTCTCTCTCTGTCAAATAAATAAATAAAATCTTTTAAAAAAAATCTTATATTATTCTTTTACACCTCCATACTTGAGCATATGCACAGTTATATAGGAGGTTTATTTCCAAAATTGAATCATACTACACATGTTAATCTGCAATTAGCTTCCCCGCCTTTTTATAACTTATAATTCTTTTTTTTTTCTAATTTCTTTACATATGCATATACATACATTTCTATTTTTATATAAACAGACTCCTGTGGTTCATGCTTGGGTACATTCTTAATGCCCAATCCCCTTCCCTTGTAAACTTGTTCTTTCCCTCCTCTCCCCAAGGTAAACCGTGTTAATGCCCTTACGTGAATGTTTCTGGACTTTTCTCCACACTCACATTTTATGTACAAATATATAAATATATGCATACAAGCCCACACGGTTTTGTCTACCTCATAGCAATGCTAACATTATACACAATTCTCAACATCTTCCTTTTCTCACTTAATTCTTTGTAGAAATCCCTCCAATTATTTTTAATAGCATGATAGCCCCTGGGGTATAAATGTACTATGCATTCTTAAAATTTTCGATTTTTGATTAGGTATTCAGTTTGATTCAAGTTTTTACCACAAAGAGGAAGTTCTCAATAAACAACTTTTTGTGCTGGCCTTTTTCTTCTATGAAACAGATTCCTGGAATGGGGTTGTTAGGTCATGTATATTTTTAATATGAACAGATGGAACAATATGTCTTTTCCTTAGTAATGTTTAAACATATTTTTCCTTACATCCTCACCAGCAATAGGTTTTATGGATTTTTTTCTTTTTGGCTTTTGATAGTGTGATATCAAAACAAAAATTTTCCTCATTATTATGTTAATTAGCAGTAGGGGGTTTTAACCAAGTAAGTGTCCTTTAGATTTTTTTTCTATTTTAAAAAATCACTGGGTACAATGTATAGGACAGATTCTGAGAAAAATGTTCCCAACAGTTAAGACTAAGAGACTCTTGCAGTAGTCCAGGTAAAATATAGCGGTGGCAATAAGCCATGGAAAGATACGAAAAAGATTTGGGGAGTAGAATCAATAAGACTTGCTGGATACAGACAGTGAGGAGGAGAGAGGAATTATGGATGACTCCCAGGCTTCTAGATTAAGCCAATTGGGTGGTTAATGGTACCAGTTAGAAACAGGGAACACTAAAGACCTAAGAAGTTGGAGTGGGAGAGTGATAATTAATTCAATCTTGAGGTTGCTTTCGAGACATCTCAGTGAGAGGTCACTGAGCATATCAATTGGATATATATTCCTGGAGCTCAGAGGAGAGTTCTGAGTTAAAGGTAAAATAAAATTGGGAGTTTTAGGTATATGGATTATGAGGAAAGCTGTGAGAATGGATGAATTCAGTGAAGGGCAAGAGAAGGCCTAGCCCTGAGATCGGGAGGAGCCAGCAAACACAGGCTGGGAAAGACAAGTCCTAGAAAAACAATCCGAAGACTATCCTGGTATCACAGCAACTAGAAAAAAGAGTGCTTCAGCGAAGGAGTGACCAGCTGAGCTGAACCCTGCCCAGAGAGCAAGTAAGATGAGCAGTGTTACATGCCGGTTTTTAAGTAATATGAGGCCAGGCTATCCAAAAGTGGTTTTAATATATGATAAAAAAAGCAGTTTACAACCCCTCTCAAAATCATTTCTAGTAGAGTACTGTTATTGGTATGGGTCAATACATACCCATACATTGGTATGGGTATAGCCATACATCAGATATCATTCAAAGAACTTTGAAAGAAAACATCAACAGTATGGTTTTTCACTACTGATATTCTGATCCCCCAAAGCAAAATTCTACTAAAATTTAAAACAATATCATTTTAACAATATATCTCTGAGTTTAAAGAAACAACAAGAAATTTTATTTATTTATTTATTTCATAAGCCTGATTCTGTGAATCTTTTCAATCCTTGAATCCAATTACTGTCAGTACTTTAAGGCAGGCCCCTTTCCAACCACCCATTTTCACATTTGTCAAGTAGTCTAACAGATATACAGCCCTAAGTCCAGCTCTGCCACTTACTAGCTAGGTAACCTTGGGCACATTCCTTTCTGAATCTCCTTCCTCTTCTGTCAGATGGGAATGAGAGTTCCCAACTTGAAGCTTATTGTGAGCAATAAATAAAATATGTGAAGGGTCTGGCATATAATAAGCATTCCATAAATGGTAGTAATTTGTCATGGACTGTGCCCAAACAAAAATCTGTTTTCATAACATTTATATCTTGGTCTAAATCCCATTAAAAATGAGTTAACTGCACAGACCAACACTATTACAATAGTTACTTAGAATTTGCTATTTTACAGAGCTGAAGAACCTATGCATTATGGAAACATAATGTATGACAGAAGGGTGATCCGAGGCAACACTTATGCTCTACAGATGGGACCGCTGGTAAGTAAAATTTGAATATTCTAATACACAGCTTTTTAAAGTACTTGTGCTGAGCGACCAGTTTGTTTTCATTTCTAATTTGCTGTAGACTAGAACAGTTATAAAATGCTGATAGATTACTAGAAAAATTAAATCTAATTAAAAAAAAAAGACATGCGAAATACAAGGCTGATGGTGGGTGCCGAGGATGAAGGGAGTCGGGGATTAGGGAGTTAGTGTTTAATGGGTACAGAGGTTCAGTTTTGCAAAATGAAGAGTCTGGAGATGGATAGTGGTAATGGTTGTACAACAGTGTGAATGTACTTAATGCCACTAGATTCTACACTTCAAAATGGCCTTTACCACAATTAAAAACAATAATTTAAAAAAATACAAAAACTCCAATGTTTTGCTAGATTAACAGCACTTTGTAAAACTGCTCTAAAAGCTTACACACTTCGACTCTCAATTTCTATAATTAAATTTTTACAGACCAGTTCAAATGGTTCACGGATAACGCTTTGAGTAGCACTGGTATAACATATTTAGGTTTGTTTAAATTACTTCATACTATAATACTCTCCTCATTATTTAATCCAAAATTCTTTTCTTTAATTTCTAATTTAATTAAATGTCTTTAATTTCTAAATATTTATAATATTTATTAGGTTTTAGGTCCTGTGCTGAGTACCTAGGATACAGAGATGATTAGGATGTGGCTTGATGATTAAGAGTGATGATGCAATATAGTTAATCTGTAAACACTGTGTGATATATACATGCCCACCACCACATAGTGATATATGGAATATTAGACATTCTGAAGCATGTACATCAAAGCCATCAAGGAAACTCACTAAAAATATTGTATATTTCGGCCATACCCTGGATCTGCTGCATTTAGAACCTTCAAGGGTTGGACACAGATATGTGCATCATTAATTAACTTCTCTAGGCAGTCGGTACAGCCAGTTCAGGGACCAACATTTGAAAACAACAGCTCAAACATGCAATATAGATGTGATTTGGCATCTTGTGGCAATAGCAATAAACACTGGCACACCTAGAACTAAACTAAAAAAGAGAATCACCTTTTTTTTAGTTTTTTAAAATTAATATTGAGATGATTTGATTTTTTTTTTTTTTTTTAGTTCTTCAGTTAATTATTCAACAACTTACCTAAAAACCCTATACTGAGACTTCCAGTCCAGACAAGCAGGAATTTGCCAATAGCACAAGCAAACACTAGAAGATTCTGGAAGTGGAAAGAAGGAAATGGACTGGCTAGGGACCTCAGGATTTGAGTGACATAGTGATGAGTTCCCTAAGTCTTCTTAAATCCCATTCAGAACACTGGAGAAGCTTGCAACCCAGCACAACCAACAGGCACAAGCCTGCTCCCTTTATCCAAAAGACTGCAAAAGGATAACCTAGCAGAACAGAAACCTTTTTACTACCCTTCCCCCAGCCAAAACCCCATGGAAAAACTGTCCTGTCCCTCCTAGTGGAGTCAGCAAGACGTGGCTGGGGAACTGGACTTCCATCCCCACGCTGGCAGCAATAGTGCAGTACTAATCAGTGCTCTGATTCACCCACTGAGGCGGTATCAACAAGGGCTGAGCAGGAAGCTTACCTTCCATTCTCACCCAGGGGCAGTGAGATGGCCAGAGATGGTACAAGTTGGTACCCTGCTTTTCCTGGGGTGATGGCAACAGAGCTAGGAGGCAGCTGAATTTTCAATCCTATCTGGCAGCAACAAAGAGAAACAAGTGAGATAAAGGAGTGTTAGAGTTCCACTCCTCTATACCCCAATACTGGTGTCACAGCAGGGAGCTGAAATACTACCCCCACCAGGCACCAATAAGGTGATTGATACAAATTGATCCTCAGCTTTCACATAGGGCCTAGCAGGAGGCTGAACTGCTATCTCCACCCATGCCTGCATGCCACAGCAAAAAGGGATGACTTCCTGCTAAAAAAAAAGATTAAGATCCAGAGTTTCACATCCTAACACCCAAAATTTCCAGGATACAAAAAAAAAAAAAAGAAAAATCTCTCATCATACCAAGAACCAGAGCAGTCACAACCAGAACGAGGAAAATCAGTCAAGAGATGACAACACCAACATGACTCAGATGTAGGAATTACCCGACAAGGATTTTAAAGCAGTAATCATTAAAAAATGCTTCACTCAAAAGTGAATAATTATGAACATTCTTAAATGAAAAAAAAAAATATATTAGCAAAGAAATAGAAGTCATACAAATGAGCCAAATGGGGGCACCTGGGTGGCTCAGTCAGTTAACCATCTGCCTTCAGCTCAGGCATGATCCCAGAGTTCTGGGATGGAGTACCACATCAGTCCCACTGTTCAATGGGGAATCTGCTTCTCCCTTCCCCTTCTGTCCCTCTCCCTGCTCCTCTCTATCTCTCAAATAAATAAATATCTTTTTAAAAAAATGAACCAAATGGAAAATGTGTAAAAAGTCACATGACTCATCAGAAATGACATAGGGAGCAATCAGTGAATTCAAACCAAATCAATGAAAATTACCCATTTTGAATGACAATTAGAAAACAGGACACAAAATAATAATAATAATAAAAAGTAAAAAAAGCTTCACAGCTGGGGAGCAATAACAAAATGTCTAACATTCATGTTTTCTGAGTCTTGGAGAGGAGAAAAGGCATGGGACTGAAAAAATATTTGAAGAACTAGTGTTTGAAAATTCCACAAATTTGGCAAAAGGCAAAAACCTACAGATCTAAAAAGTCAGCTGAACCCCAAGCAGGGAAAACCTAAAGAAATTCACACCAAGACACAACAAAATCAAATTTCAAAACTAAAATTAAAAAATCTTGAAAGCAGCTATAAACACATGACACATTGCCAGAAGTGGAACAATTATTTGACTAACAGTGGTTCTTCATTTGAAACAATGGAGACCAGAAAAAGTGGCACAGTATTTTTCAAGTCCTGAAGGAAAAGGGCTATCAAGCTCTAATTCTAATCCAGTGAAAACGTTCTTCAGGAATATAAAGGAAATCAAGTTGCTCTCAGATGTAGGAAACCTAGAGGATTTGTCACCAGCTGACTTACCCTTAGAGAAGAGCTAAAAAAGAAAGCTCTCCAAGTAGAAAGGAAATGATAACAGAAGGCGGCTTGGGACTTCAGAAAGGAAGATAGAACAGTGGAATAGGTGAAAATAGGGGTAAATACAATAAACTGTCTTCTGGGTGTTAAAAATTGTGTTTGATGGTTGAAGCAAAACTACAACATCATGTGATGTGGTGCTTAATATAGGTAGGTAAAATACTTAAGATGATTAGATTTTGATTGTATTTTAAAAGTAAGGAAAATAATGTTATCTAAATGGCAGTAAAGTTTCTGCCTTCCACTTAGAGTGGTAAAATGTTGATATTAAATGTTGACTGTGGTCAGGTACATAGTATATTGTAAAACTTGGAGCAACTATTTTTTTAAAAACGATGCAAAGAGTTATAGTAAAAACTATTACAGATAAAAAAAGAATTCTAAGAAATGTTCCAACTAATTCACAGGAAGGAAAGAAAAAGAAAACAAAAATTAGAACAAACAGAAATCAAAAAGTAAAAAGACAACCCTAACATGGCAATAGCTGCCTTAAATGTAATGTAATAGTTGTAATAGTTGCTTTAAATGTAATAGTTTGCTTTAATGTAATAGTTGCTTTAAATGTAAATGGTCTAAACAAGCCAATTAAGAGAGAGATAGGCAGAGTAGGTTAAAAAACAAAAACAAAAACAAAACAAAACAAAAAAACCCCAACCATGACCCAATTGTGTTCTGTCTACAAGAAACTCATTTCAATTTCAGTGATGTAGGTAGGTCAAAAGTAAAAGGATGGGAAAAGATAAACATTAATATTTAAGCAGTAGTTGTGGCTATCTAAATAACAGATAAAGTAGACCTAAAGAAAACAATATTACCAGGGACAAAGAAGGACAATACAAAATGGTAAAAAGGTCACAGTATTCCAAGAAGATATAGCAGTCTTAACTATATATGCACCAAACAACAGAGCTTCAAAATACATGAAGCTCAAACTGGAAGGAGAAATAGACAAATCCATAATTTTAGTTTGGTACTTCAATATCCATCTATCAGAAAATCAGCAAAAATATAGAAGAACTACATATCACCAACCAATAGGTTGTAATTTACATTTATACAACACTTTCACCTGACAACAACAGAGTACATATGCTTTTTTTTTTTTTTAAGATTTATTTATTTTAGAGAGCATGAGTGGGGGCAGAGGGGTGCAGAGGGAGAGACAACCTCAAGCAGATTCTGCACGAAGCACAGAGCCCAGTGGTGGGCTTGATCTTATGATCCTGAGATCATGACCCGAACTAAACCAAGAGTCAGATGGTTAACTGCACCACCCAGGCACTCCAGAATTCATACAGTTTTGAGGCTCCTGTGGAATATTGACCAAGGTAGAACATATCCTGGGTTACAAAACAAGTCTCAAGATTTGTTATTTAGGATATTTGAAATCATACCATAATGGAATAATGTCTCTTTCAAAATTTCAAACTAGAAATCAATAATAGATGATAACAGGAAAATCTTCAAACACTTGAAAATTAAGCAGCATGTTTCCAAATAATCCATAGAGGAAATACTAAAGGGAATTTTGAAAGACTACTCAGGACTAAATGAAGATACAACAAATCCAAATTTGTGTTTCATGCCAAAACAGTGCTGAAATGGAAAAAACTAGAAAGGAAAGACTTCAAATCAATAATCTAAACTCCTACCTCAATAAATGGGGAAAAGATGAGAAAAATAAACCCAAAGGAAGCAGAAGGGAGAAAATAATAAAGATAAAAGCAGAAATCACTTACATTGAAAACCATAACAATAGGGGCCCCTGGGTGGCTCCATTGGCTAAGCATGGGACTCTTGATTTTGACTTAGGTCATAATCCCAGGGTGGTGAGATGGAGCCCCACATCAGGCTCAGTGCTGGGTGTGAAACCTGATTAAGATTCTCTTTCTCTCTCTTCCCCCTCCTACCCCCACTTACATGCACTCACCCTCTCTCAAAAAAAAAAAAAAAAAAAAAAAGTAGAGGCACCTGGGTGGCTCAGTTGGTTAAGTGTAGAACTCTTAGTTTTGGCTCAGGTCATGATCTCATGGGTCCTGAGATTAAGCCCCACGTCAGGCTCCACACTTAGCAGAGGGTCTGCTTGAAGATTCTCCCCCACCCACCCTCCTCCCCCATGCATATGCACTTGCATGCACACACACTCTCTCTCAAATAAATGAATCTTTTTTAAAAGCATACAAAAACAGCAGAGAAAATCAATGGACCCAAAAGCTGGTTCTCTGAATAAAATCAATAAAATTGATAAACCTCTAGCAAAACTACCAAATTAAAAATGAGAAAGAAGACACAAATAGCAGATACCAGAATGACTATCAGGGGATATAACCATAGATCCTGCAACCATGAAAAGATTAAATTTCTTATCTTTGAAAAGATCAGTAAAATTGATAAGCCTCTAGCAAAACTAACAAAAAAAGGTAAAAGAGGGGTTCCTGGGTGGCTCAGTAGGTTAAGCGTCTGTCTTCAGCTCAGGCTATGATCCTAGGGTCCTAGGATCAAGCCCGGTGTCTGCTCCCTGCTTGGCTTGGAGTCAACTTCTCCCTCCCCTCCCCTACTCCCCCCCCCCCCCCCGCCACTCGTGCTCGCTCTCTCTCGCTTTCTCTCTCTCTCTCTCTCTGTCAAATAAATAAATAAATTAAAATCTTTTAAAAAGAAGAGGAGAAACAAGCAAATATCAGGGATGTAACTAGTAAAGATTCTGTATCTAGTAAAAGAGTAAAAGGATCATAATAGAATACTACAAATAAATCTATACATATAATTCAACAAACTAAATGAAATGGGCTGATTCTTTAAACTATAAACTACCAAAATTCACCTAACATGAAATAGATATTCTGAATTGTCTAATAACTATTAAAGCAATTGAATTTCTAATTTAAAAGCTTTCAAAAAAGAAATATCCAGGCCCAGATAGTTGCACTGGAAAATTCTACCAAGGATTTTTTTTTTTAATTCTCATTGATTTTACACAATTTACATAATTTTACACAATCTCTTCCAGAAAATAAAAGAAGAAGGAAAACTTCAGGGAATAGTATTACCCTGATAACCAAATCAGACAAAGACACCTATAGACCAATAGCTATCATGAATGTCAACGCAAAAATCCTCAAAAAAATACTAGCAAAGAGAAACCAGCGGGGATTCCACACTCAACAGGGAGCCTCCTTGAGATTCTCTCTCTCTCTCCTGCTCCCCCTCCCCACCCCACTCATGTGCTCTCTCTCACCCTCTCTCAAAAAAAATAAATAAATCTATGGTATCATCACAACCAGAAAAAGTGTATGCATTTAAATGACAATGGCCACTGTATTAGGGAAATGGGAATATGGCATATTTTTAATAAATTTTAATGTTACCAGATTGTTTTTACAATTCTAATTTTAAATATTAAAATTTTTTTCACACAAAGTCTTTCAAATTTCCCCATTCTTCTCATATTTACCTTGAGATAAGACAGGTTAGCTATAGGAAATGACCACAGAATAGGATACAGATATGAAATCAAGGACCTCTAAATATTGCAGAACTCTACTGTAAATAATTACATTTTTGACCCCAAATCAGCTATTGTTTTGTACACTGGGACAGGCTTTGTTTGGACTGAGAATATTTCCTTTGTGACCTTACATATTTTTTCAGGAATTTTGTCTATGTGAAATTCAGATATTTTTTTTTTAGATCCTAGTGCTTTTCAATTCCTTAACTACATATTAAAATGTATTGTAACTGAGTAATTCTACAGTATACTTGGTGACAAGGCATCCAAGGAATTCACGGTAAAAATGCTTGAATGAGGAAAAAGAATTTATTAGATGGGATTCTGCCACTGTTTATTCCAGTCAACAGTCACACTTTGAAGTTACTTATATGCTTCATCAGATAACTTTATAATTACCTGACAAAGTTCAAACATAATTTTAATCATGAAGTCACTGATAATCAGGAAGAATTGTATGACAGATGCTCTTATGCTATCCAAGAATCACTTCTGGAATGGCAGTTCTGTATGCTTTGAGAAATATCTTCTAAATTTTAGAAGCCTTTTCTGTCACTCAGCCTGGGCAGCCTGATCCTCTAGAGATTCAGAGACAGCAGCAGGCAAAGAGGAGGGCTCTTGCCAGAAAACGAGCCCAAGAACAGCTCAGACCACGAACCCCTGAACCCGTGGAAGGCAGAAAGCACGTGGATGTGCAAACAGGTATGTGACCATGGCCCTGGCATCATGGTTCCTGGGTTTGCTCAATTTTCTAAGTCAATTCTTTTTTTTTTTTTGGCTTTTATATTACTTACATATCCATTAATCTATGCAGTACTGCCCCAGCCACATGGTAGGAAGAACGCATTCATTCAACAAATTCATAGACTGTATTTTATTATTATATTGGGTATAGCTGGAAGTATGCGATAAGGTTAAAAAAATTTATGACCAAATTAATTCTCTCTTAGCTCTTTTCACATACTTTTTCTCTACTTGGGATTATTTCTCTCTTTCTCTTTTATATCTCAACATGAATCACTGCTGGACCTACAGGAGAAGAGATCAATGAAGTTCTACTTTGACATTTTATTTGTCTTTTGAGAGGCATGAACTCAACCAGATCTGACTCCTCCCCCTCTCTCCCCACAGCCTCTTCTGTTCTGTCCTTCTCCTTTCACTGCACACATTCCCCAAGGCCACATGGGCTCTGCTGGGCCAGTGCCAGGCTTTCCTACTCATTTGGCTGTTCTCAGCTAGGGAGGATTACCTGGACCTCTAGGGTTGAGCGGTGGTGGTGTCAGGATCTTGATAATCAGATAACACGAGGTGTTTTCCTTAGACTGTAACTACTCAGGATTCATCTTGCATCTTGCCAAGATGGTGAGTGGCTTTACCAGTTATTGCTGGGTAGTTAGGACAAAAGGAACTGAACCATTCCAGGTCTTTTTCCCCCTACCTTGAGGGCAAGTCTAGAATGCATATATGTCTGTAATTAGCCGATGTAGCTGCAATTCTACAAGAGCTAAATTTTAGTGTTTCTTTATACATCAAAATATCAAGTGATACAGTAGCAGCCGCTTTGTATTGAGTTTTCCTATATCTGAGACCATTCCAGTCCTCTACCTGTGCATCTCCTTTATTATTAAAAACTCCTTGTGATGAGTCATTATGATCCTTTACGGATAAGGAAACTCAGGCTCTAAGAAGATGTAACTTGACTAGGTCCTGTGTTCAACATCTGACTTCGGTTCTCATGTTCTTTGCATGATACCACACTGCCCTTGCCTCAGATAAATGATTCCTAAGGTGAAATTTTTTTTCGTGTGTCTGTTTATGATCTATAGCCTAGAGGGAACATCAAGTAACATGGTGCCTAAGTTTTAAAATATCCAGGAATTTTGAAATCTTTATACGTTTACTGTCTTAGGACTCTGTTATACAGATGGATTATTAACTCTCCGTCTCTAATCATACTTTGCATCTTACATTCACTTAAGCTTCATGTTCTTTAGTTCCATTTTCAAGTACAAAGCTCAGTGCTTTCTCAATGTTCCATAAATGCCCTAGCCTGGCTGGCTCTGTGTTCTTCCAAATACATAAAACTGCTTAGGACAAGGTGTGAATTTAATCCCACACTTGAGCACTTCTTTTCTGATCTATTTAATTCTGTTTTGAAGGAGCTAAAGTTTCAATACACATATATGCTTGATATAGAACAGAATTTCAAACTCAGTGTATATGGTATTCTCTTAGAAATATACCTTGAAGAAATTGCTGACCGCATAATAGAAGTTGATGTGGAATGCCAAACAGATGCATTTTTGGACAGACCGCCAACACCACTCTTTATTCCTGCCAAAACTGGCAAAGATGTGGCCACCCAAATACTGGAAGGAGAGGTATAGTACATTATTTGGACTTCCCACTATCTTCTTTATAAATAGGTAAAGTTAGGTTTAGTTAAAAGTTTACAAACCATAATCAGAAAGATGCTACCTACTGGATTTCTTTCCAAATGTACCTATAATAGTTTTATTCTGAACTACAATGTTCTGATTTACCCTCTTTGCTGATCAGAAATAAAAAGCATTAGAAATATTTTTAGAATATCTGTACTTTGATTTTTGTGTGTTTGCCTACTTAATATAGGGATATAAGGTAAATTTGTACCAAATAAAAATACTATCTCTGGTATAAGAGGTTCCCTATTAGTTGCTTTTAAATTATATAATTTTCATGAAGATATTCTATGTTAGGGGAAAAAAATCCTAAAATATTTACATTTTCATATCAACATAGAATGCACAAATAGACCAGTTTAGGAAATTGAAGAGAGGGCAATTCTTATGCACATAATTACTTAAGTGAGATTTAATACTTACTTGAAGGAGTTGCCCCTGAAATTGGGAAATAAAGTAAGTCTTCACAAACTACGTAGAAGGGTATATTTGCCTCTAAATTCTAGAGAAGAATCACCAAAATGCCCATTATTCTTATTCCTTAGTTCCTTGGTTCTTCAAACTGTTAATGAAAATATAATAAAAAGGGCAAAAATTAAGAAATATAAGGATATTTATTTTGGGTTTCAGAGTTTGATCTAAAAATTGTTGAGTACCAGGGTTCATTCTGATGAATACGTAAGTCGTTTTATAATTTTTGGCTGCTCTTCTGTGTGCCCTGCAGGGCCATTGTGAGTTTTGGAAACCATAAGTAAGTTACCATCACAGTGTCTGGCACACAGAAGATCCTCAATAAATAGAACCCTGCCATTACCTCTTTTCTGGATATTTTTTCTTTGAGCATTTGGTTCATGATTAAAATTTTAAACTTGCTTTAAAAAATTTTTTTTAAACTTGCTTTGTCCTGTGTGTTTAAGCTCTTTGACTTTGATCTTGAAGTAAAACCAATGTTAGAAGTTCTGGTGGGAAAGACCATTGAGCAGTCTCTTCTGGAAGTAATGGAAGAAGAGGAGTTGGCCAACCTGCGGGCCAGTCAGCACGCATACGAGGAGCTGCGCAGCGTTGAACTCGCTGAAGTTCAACGACTTGAAGAGCAAGAGAGACGACACAGAGAAGAAAAAGTATAGAATTCTAGTTTTCTTTCTTAGTCTTTGGCTATTTAACAGATTATGTCCTGAATCACGTGGTATGTCATAGAGCTAAAAATCTTTGCAAATACAGTCAGGAAAAAGTTTGTTGCTCAGTTATCTCCTCTTTTGTAGATCACAGGTCTTTCATGCACAGAATCACATTCTTTAAATACCAGCTTACATAAATGTATCTAAAAAGAGTTTCCAAAAGTTTCTAAATGTAATAAATTACATATGGCCCAGCTGAAAGGCAGTCTTAAATACCAGGATTTCTAGCAAAGGAAATATATTGGTTTACCATACATTGGTGGCCAGAAATGGAAGGGAAAAGTAGAGTACAACAGGGATAGGTGGCATCAAGAAGCAGAGGATCTGGAAAGAATTCTGGATCTTTTTCTCAGGGGCCAGACCCTTTCCTGTACCCAGGGATTCTCCAGAGCTTCTTTATAGAGTATTTTACATTACAGATTTCTAGAACTTTTAGTAAGAAAAGTTTTAGAATCTAGTTTATAAAATGTGCCAATAGGCGTGCCTGCGTGGCTCGCTCGTTAAGCATCTGCCTTCGGCTCAGGTCATGGTCCCAGGATCCTGGGATGGAACCCCATTGGGCTCCCTGCTCAGTGGGGAGCCTGCTTCTCCCTCTTCCTCTCCCCCTGCGTATGTTCCTGCTCTCGCTATTTCTCTCTGTCAAATGAATAAATAAAATCTTTTTAAAAAGTAAAAATAAAACATAAATAAAGTATGCCAATTACCTTCAGTCAGGAAACACTAGACTCAGTGATCTTTGAGAGTCTTTCTGGGTCTGACAATAATTGTTGCCCTTTGTTGGACACTGAATAGATAAAGTACATAGGAGTGCCTGAATACCTAAAAGAGTTCAAATAATTTCCCAAAGTCTAGTTTACTGCACAGAATAGCTTAGTTGTTGGGATATTCTACTCAATGCCTAATCAAATGGACTTTCCATTTTTCTCCATAATGAATAATTAATTGTGTAAAGGGCATAGGGCTTATGGTAGAGATTATACAAATGCAAGACTATTTGTTTACAAATGTGAAATGAACAGTGGCAAAATTAGCTTTGTTGAAATAATCAGGGAAATCCTTATCAAAGGAAACGTACTTGTTTGTTTACTATTAGGAAATATACTATGAAAATAATGAATAAAATCACCTAGACTTATATTTGCTTAAACTCTGAAAATAGACTTCATAAGAAACTATATTAATGCTCCCACTTCCACATGGGAGTAGAGGAGATGGTTCGTTAGCTTTATAGATATCCTATAGTCTATAAGAAGCAACAAGAACAAAAGGGAGGTTTATAATTTTCAGAGCTCTATGAATTCAGAGAAGCTCACAAATGAGACAGCTCACGGATCCAAGTTCTTTAACTGAAGATGTCTGAGCCACTGTAACTTTTGTATTGATAATAGTTTATGGTAATACAAATCACAAATACATATAACTATTATTCTTTGATATGATCCATATAGTCAAACATGTTCATCTTCAAGTGATTTTACTTAAAAGTGGATCAGGAGATGAGTCTTCCCTGAAGCTCCATCTCTTTTTTGAAATCAATACCCAGTAGCTGTTGAAATTCATTAAAATCTTGAATGAAAACTCTGAACCATTCAGATTCCTTGCTGTCCATTTTTGATACAAATACGTGTCCAGATTCTTCCACTCGCTAGATTCCGTGTTTGGGGAGCACCTGACGGCTCAGTAACCATGCGCGGTGGTGGTTTCTGTGCGCAGGAGCGGCGTAAGCAGCAGCAGTGGGAAGTGGTCTACAAGCACAACGAGACCTCGCAGAAAGTGGCCGCCCGAGTGTTCGCGCAACGCTACCTGGCGGACCTCCTGCCGTCGGTGTTTGACAGTCTCAGGGACGGTGGCTACTTCTACGATCCCATTGAAAGAGGTCGGTTGGTGGAGGTGGTGTAGGATCACTGCTACAATACGCATCTTCCTAATGCTTCCTGCCCATGTTTATGTTGAATTGGAATCTATCTTTATAAAACAAAATTTTAAAGTCAATTATAGTTGTTTTAAGTAAGTACTGCTATAATTGAGAGGTATACTATAAAGCTCATGATTTTAGGGTGTCTGTCTGTACTAAGAAGCAACACTGGGTAGTAGGCAGAAATACAGGCTTGATGTCGAAAACGAGTTTGGGTCCCAGTTTCACCATCAATCAGTTATATGACCTTCAGTTTCCTCATGGGTGAAATGATTATTTAGGAGCTAAATATCATAATATGTATGGAACATAATATGTTTAAAATATGTGCAGAAGTAGTTGTTAACTTTTTCTCAGCTGACTTCCTATTCCACTCAAAAACCCTTTGGGGGCAGCAATGAAAGTTGTGTACTCATTTAATTAGGTGTTTCCACCACCCTGGGAACTGAATTAGGTATGGGAGATAAAAATGAGGAGACCTGGTCTCCACCTTTAGAGAACTCACACCTGTCAGCTTTCTGTGAGCACCCACCAACACCCACCCCTCAGCTAACCTGGCCAAAGGAATCTCACCCTCCTTCCTCAGGTTCAAAAGCCCTTAAATGCACATTGCTTTTGTATACAGGTCCTATTTCAGAAGGCTAATAGTATTGGGGAGCAGAGGTTAGTAATGTTAATCTTCACTGAATACATACTCAATCCAGTACACATGCACAGAGAGAGGTCAGATTACACACAACCACTGGTTTACATTTATATCGTACTTTACCATTTATGTAGTATTTTCCATGTGACCCTCCCAGGAACCCTGATGGGGAGAGGGGGTAGATAGGGCAGATTAATTCCCATTTTTCGGAAGTAGAAACTGAAGCTCAGGGAAGTGAAATGCCTTCTCCCAAGCAGCCATCCAGCTTCAGACTCTGACCCTAGACCCACTGCTCCTTCCATGCTGCCGTGCCAACCCCCCGGGGTCTAGCTAGACCTCTGCTGGTAGTCACAGAGGCTGATAACTTTTTTTTCCTCTCAGGAATTGCTGGAAAAGTCAGTTACAGATCATTTAGAAGCTTAAAAATGAGCTTCATACCTCAGATTAAAAAATTACTTCTAGTAGTGAATGTAATACCCTATTATAGTCTCTATTGTCAACCCATTAAAAACTAACGGATGCCATCACCACCCCCGCAAAAAGCCATTTTGAAACATTAAAATGTATATAATAATGGATCATATTTTTTAAAGGCTCACACAGTAGAGTAGATTTCCATTTCAGTTTGAACAACTTTATCACTAATGGAAGCACCTAGTTTCTGACCCATTTCTAGATGGCCTTCTTCTCAGATACTCTCTGACCCTTGTGCCCTGACCCTTGGAGAGCTTGTCCTAGGCCCCAGGCTTCAGGCTTCTCTTTATTAGCATGGTTCGATCCCAGATTTGTATCACATTTGAATTGGAGTTCTGCTCCCAGACCCACATCTTCCTCCCTACTCCCCAACCCCTTACCCTACCTCCTTCACCAAGTCAGATTGCACATGTTGCAGTTAGCTCCAAAGGCCTGGACACCAAGGAAGACCTCATAGTTTTGAAAATACTCTTTTTATTGCAATAGAAAGGAAATGGACCACAACATGCTTAAAGAATGTGGCAAAAGTAATGCTGTGTAAGTGTATTTGACATTTTGTATTAAGGAAACAGTGTTAATGAATCTTCAACAATTAGGGAGAAAGCACAGATTCTTCCTATCCATAATAATTCATAAAAATCAGTATAATGATTGAATTTCATTGTAACAAAATTAACCTTTTTTTATTACAGATATTGAGATGGGATTCCTTCCATGGCTAATGAACGAGGTTGAGAAAACCATGGAATACAGTATGGTGGGAAGAACAGTGCTTGACAGTAAGCTCTTTTATTTTACTTAAAAGTTACTCCTGGGGGCTCTTGGGTGGCTCAGTCAGTTAAGCATCCGACTCTTGCTATCAGCTCAGGTCAGGATTCTAGGGTCATGAGATGGAGTGTGTGTCAGGCTGTGTGCTGGCCGTAGAGCCTTCTTAAGATTCTCTCTCCCTCTCCCCCTCCATCTTTGCACTCATGTGTGCTTCCTCTCTCTCTCCCAAAAAAACAAAAAACAAAAACAAAAAAAATCACTTCTGGGGCACCTGGCCGTCTCAGTTGGTGGAATGTGACTCTTGGTCTTGGGATTATAAGTTCAAGCCCCACATTGGGTGTAGAGACTACTTAAAAAAATAAAATATTCTTTAAATATAATCCTTTTAAAATTATTTATTTATTTATTTATTTATTCGACAGAGAGAATCACAAGTAGGCAAGAGAGGGGAGCAGGCTCCCGCTGTGCAGAGAGCCCAATGTGGGGCTCGCTCCCAGGAGCCTAGATCATGACCTGAGCTGAAGGCAGAGGTTTAACCCACTCCACCACCCAGGCGCCCCTTAAATATAATCTTTTAAAAAAAAATTCATTTCTGAGATTTTTCGTCAGAGAGAATAAATAGAAGAAAGATGTTAAATTTTATAGTTTTCATTTTTAAAGTTTCATTATCTCCATTATATTAACAAAGGCACCAATTTTTTACCCTCAATAGTATTTTTGGTTCTTGTGTAATTTGATCGGAATCAGTATCTTGTCTCATGACTGTATAAATCCTACCCCGTTACAGCAGGCATTGAGTATAATTCATGTCCAGCGCATTACGTGGCATAGAAGTTAAGTGTGCTGCCTTTGTATAGAAGGAACACAGGGAAGGGCTGACGTCCAGTGAACACTTTCCGCTCATCTGTAAGTCAGCCTTATAACTACTCAGACAGGAACAGTCACAGTGATTTTTGCACATGTAATGTTCCAGTGTTGATTCGTGAGGTGATGGAAAAGAGACTGTCCGTGTACGAGCATAAGGAGGACCAGCCCCAATATGTGAAGCCTGAGGACGGGCTTGGTGGTCCTGGAGCGATGGGAGAACCACTGGCGGATGAGGAATTCCTTGAACGGAGTATGTCACAGCCACAGGGGCCCCTTTCAGACAGAGACTCCCTGCGAAGAACACTAAGCAATGGAAGGTATGTGGGGAACGTGTCGCCCCAAGAAGGGAACTTTATGGAAGACGGAGAGGATGAGCAGTAAGGAAGACCTCAGGGGGAGAACTGTTGCCGCCGAGGGGCGCCTTCGAGCCGGGACACCGCTCGGTGGCAGCGTTGCAGGCGATCAGGTAACGTGCAGGTCCCTCGGGTTATGGAAATGATGTTGTATTTACTCAACATTGTCTCATGGACTGGGCAAATCCAATATGTTGAAATAATAAAACTAATTAAAAATGAAATTTAATTCATTTATTTAATGGTAGATATCTGGAAGCTGTGTTGTTGTAACTCTAATGAGAATCATGTCTAATTACAAGCTTTCTGTTACCACGAATGGAACTAACAAATATATTTTCCCTGAATTTTTCTGATTTTGTGGTTTTTTGTTTTTGTTTTTAGTGTCATATTTAGTGTTAGGTATCGGTGCTGTTAGCCTCTGAGACTTTCTGCTCTACAGGAAAACTGTTCTACCTACCCCATGAAAAAGTACCTAAATGTCACATCACCGAAAGCTTTAGTGCTCCCTCCTTGCAGGGACCAACACATACACCCTTATCTGTGTGAAACTAAATAAATCGCTACCCCTTCCGTTGCCAATGTTCAAGTAAGGCTCAAGGGATTCTTTGAATTGGTAATAGGCTCTTGTCTGTTTTCTCACATCCCTGCTATTAAAACATTTCAAACAACACCAGTAAAGCTGAAGTCCCTACTTTTCCTTAGGCGGTTCCCCTCCCCTCCTCAACGATAATCATTGTTATCATTGTTATAATTAGGTCTGTACCTTCTAGGCCTTTATCAAGATATTCATATACATATATATTTGAACATTAGAAAATATACAGGTTCCTTTTTCTTTATGTACATATAAATGTATAGTTTCCATTTTTCAGCTAACAGTCTATCTTAGACCTTAAACATTAGTACATATAAATCTCTTTTTAAAATACGGTAAGCTATTATATATATTATGACTGTGTTATACGGAATTCACATGTGACTTTTTAACCCAAACTTGTCTGAAGAGTTTACCTGTGCTATTGAAAATTTGGGGCGCCTGGGTGGCTCAGTGGGTTAGGCCTCTGCTTTCGGCTCAGGTCATGATCTCAGGGTCCTGGGATGGAGCCCCGCATCGGGCTCTCTGCTCAGCGGGGAGCCTGCTTCCTCCCTCTCTCTGCCTGCCTCTCTACCTACTCGTGATCTCTGTCTGTCAAATAAATAAATAAAATCTTAAAAAAGAAAAATCACAGATTTTTTTTTAAGATTTTATATTTATTTATTTGAAAGAGACTGAGCGAGAGAGAGCATGAGCAGGGGGAGGAGAGAAGCAGACTTCTCTGCTGAGCAGGGAACCTGACTGGGGGCTTGATCCTAGGACCCTGGGATCCTGACCCAAGCTGAAGGCAGTGGCTTAACCAACTGAGCCACCTAGGTGCTCCAATCACTAATATTTTATCTCTAAAGTCATATTAATCTTAAGCAATCATTGAAGTCCTCTGAAGTTTTAGATAGATAAAACCTATTTTTCTCAGAATAGTTGTAGATTTATAAGCTGTAGTGATTTGAAATAACTGGCAGTTATTAACACATTTATCTTGATTTCTTTTTAAGTTAGGTACCAAAAATGTATCCACATTTTAAAAATGAAGAACTTCTTCCTCTGTTTTTAAAAAGAAACACACCATGTTATCTACAGCATTATGTAGTTCTCAAACCATTTTCCCATATGTCATACCACTTTATCATTTTAACCTCATAGCAACCCTTCTGAGGTAAGCATGACAATATTTTTATTTTCATTGTCAGCCAGTCTTGGTAGGTCAGCCAGCAAACGTTAACTGCATGCCTGCCGTGTGCTGGGCACCATGTGGGAGACCAGCACCGTGCGGACCAGCCTAGCGGTGGAACTAAATGTAGTTGGGGTATAAATGAGGAAACAGCCGCTCAGGGATTTTAAGTGATTCGCCATAAGTCACAAGCCTAGTAAGTAATGGGATGAGAGCTGGGACACAAATCTTCGTCCTTCTAATCCACTGTACTATCCTGTAAACAACCTTGGGCCCCTGTGAGGCATGAAGAATAACTTTAAGTAAATTATTGCATTAGTAGCATTTTAAAAATTGGAATCACACCTGTTACCATTACTGGGTATTCCATGTTGTTGGAGTCCTTATGAGCACCCTCACACAGACAGGATTTTAATTTTGGCGAGAAGAGCAAGACAGGGGCGCCCGGGTGGCTCAGTGGGTTAAGCCTCCGCCTCAGGCTCAGGTCATGATCCCAGGGTCCTGGGACTGAGCCCCGCATCAGACTCTCAGCAGGGAGCCTGCTTCCTCCTCTCTCTCTGCCTGCCTCTCTGCCTACTTGTGATCTCTGTCTGTCAAGTAAATAAATAAAATCTTAAAAAAAAAAAAAAGAACAAAACATTTTTTAAATTGGGGTCACTGTGAATCATTATTGTTATTGATTTTAAAATTCCTCCAATTTTTAAAATGCTTTCAAAATGGATTAGAGGTTGATTATCTTCTACAATTCTAATCCTCTTCTACAATAGCCAAATCCATTAAACTTTCAGCAGATGTTCAGCTAAACATCCAGACCTGTGCTCGATAATTCCACGAATTAATTTATTAAATATATGAAAATCTGTAGACTTATACTGCAATTGGTTAAGCTTAATGCCATCCTAGTCAATGCTAGAGAGAAAAAAAATGATTAAGTGGTTAGGTCTGGGACGCCTGGTTGGCACAGTGAAGCATCCGAGTCTTGGTTTCGGTTGAGGTCACGATCTCAGGGTCTTGAGATGGAGCCCCGATTTCATCTCCGCACTCAGTGGGGAGTCTGCTTCAGATTCTCTCTCTCTCTTCCTCTGGCCCTCACACTCGTCCTCTTTCTCTCTCTTACTCTCTCTCAAAAGTAAGTTAATAAATCTTTAAAAAAAAGAAATAGTGGTTAGATCACTTCCCTGTGAGAAAACTTAGAGAAACAGGTTATATATTACCTGCAGAAACAATATTGAATGGAAACTTTAAATTGGCTTTGCCTACACTTGCTAATACTATTCTTATGAGTTCTATTCCTTTCCATTGTTCCTACTAACACTAAGCTTACAGAAGCTAAATAGTAGTAAAATGCATGTTATGTAATAAATTTATAGAGATGGTCAGCCCTGATAGTGATAAATTCCCATATCACTAAAATAGGTCAGGGAGGTCAAAGTAATTTTCTCCAAGGTACGCATCATCACGTACAAGCCACCCTGACTTCCGCTGAGCTGAGGGATGTTGGCACAGCCTGGAAAGTCACTCAGAGCAGCTCAGGGTGGTGACTGGAAGCTCAGACACCGGAGCGAAGCCTGGGCTCGCTTTCTCCACGCATAAGGTCGTTTGCCTTTGTAATTAGGGAACAGAACCGGCTTATCAGTTGTGTTTTATTTTTGAATGTAGGAGGGTGGGACACCTTTAGAAGGAAAACATACTTGGAAACTACTATTCCTTTGAAAGTTATAACGGGGATGGGACAAGTGGCATTTTTGTATCATATCAAAATGCGATGGTACCATAACCATCAAAATGTTAATAACACCCACTTCTATCCTAGAAGACTTCCATTTTCTTATCATGTTGTTAAAGTGTATCAACCACAACAGCTACATTTTAAAATCTGTAATTTTAATATTCTAATGCTTCACTTACTATGAAAAACTTGGCACATTTCTAGTTTGTTTATAGGTGAATTACAGAAAATTTATATATATATTCTATAGGTCAATAGGTTATTGATTTTAGGTAGCCACATATCTCTATTTAGCATAGAGGCATTCTGGAGAGGACCGATGGGTTTAATTCCCCCACAGACCATTTAGCACCTATTGTGTCTTAGCAATAATTCCCAGATTTAACCAGAACCAACCTGCTCCTGGCTTGTCAAGAATGTTACAAATCAGGTGCCACTATAGTGAAAAATACTGTTAATAATATTGGATGGTACCTGTAATTCTCCCTTTTAACTGGAGGACATTTACCTTTGTAGTTTAGTGATATGAACTTTAATAGATTTGTAATTAAAATTTGGTACATTGATAGCTTAGATGATATTTTGTGTTTTTTATAAACCATAAAAATAGTAATAACTGAAATATGTGACTTAGAAGAAACAGTAACGACACTATAAATCTATGAAGATACTAGAGTTTGAAACTTTAGGATAAAAATATCTTGACGATAATATTTAAACAGTTTTAAGTCTTTTCAGGAAGAGAGTCCAAAGCATGAATGACTTTTTCTCACCATATGCATCTATAATTGTTGTAAGTATGAAGCATTTTTATTTGTGCTACTGTATGTATGGTCTTCAGACATTTTAGATTATATTGATATCCACACTTACCACCAGGTGTCAGTAAAACTCTAAGGTAAAGTTAACTTGCCTCCAGCTTCACTTGATAACCATGAAGAGACCTTGGGAGACAGAGTTCACAAATAATGGTATTCCTTGGAGACTCTAGACTCACACTGAATATTTTATCTTTCCCTAAACTCATCTGCCAGTTCTGTAGGGATGCCAGTGGACTCCACCCTGTATCTCAGACCCTGAAAATGTTAATTTCAGAACAGACCTTAGCTGTCATATACCCAAGGCTTCTATCCAATACAGTATGTTTGATGATCATTTAGTTCTCGTTTAATCACTGAGTATCGGGCTTTCACTTTATGAGAAGCTCTAGAATACCAATTCTATCTTACTTAATTTTGTCCCCCCAGGCCCAGGCTGTAGTAAATAAATGCTTAGTCAATTACATCGTTGGATATTTCTCATTTTTAGAAATGTATCTTCTTCTGAGTCAGAATGTCCCATTATAGTCTATGCTTTTTTGTCATAATCATGCCATTTGGTAGGAGTATGATGCAAGAAAACAGAATGATTTTATTCTCCTACATTCCAATAAGTTTTTCCTTTCTTTAGAGTTTCTCTTCTTGGAATGAAGTATCACTACTCTTCCCAATTATTCCTCATATGGCGTAGTTTCAGAGTTTCCTCACCCTCCATCCTAGTTACTGTTACCTTGAAACTCCTCTCTCTGTTCAGCGTCATCTTAAACCTATTTCCCAGAATTAGGGAGACTTACTATAGCTGTAATCTGACTCAGCAGGGAGTGCTCTGGGACTGCCCTCTCCCATGATGTGGACAGCACCTACTCACTTCCAAATTCAGATATCTAGAAACCTCATTTTTAAAACATAGGAGAAAAAAAATAAAACATAGGAGAAAAAAAGCCAAAATGATCTGTATGTAGTCACTATGTCACAAAGTCCACACACATTGCTGTGGACCATCCGAAGCTACTTTACAATATTGCTAACCAATTCAGCTATTTGATTATTAACTCCACAGCATATTGGAAGTAGCATATTAACAAGGAAAGAGGGACTGCTCTGGGAAAACCCATAGGCTAACTTTTATAAGAAAGAGGGGGAAAAAGGGATAGCTCAAAAAGCACAGCATTCTGGAGCCAAAGTTGAATGTTCCTCAGCATGCCCTGAATACATCATTACATTACAGCACAGTACAGAGATTACTGTTTATGGAAAAACACTTCTGGAATGGTGGAGACCACTGGAAATCTTCTCCTTCATAAGGGCAAGGAGAACACAGGCAAGAATTATTAAAAATCAACATTTAAGAACTCTGGAAATTAACCAAAAACTTAAGACAATGAAGAAGCCAAAAAGCCACATCCTCAGAAAATTGTCAATGTTTGACCTGTCTGGCAGCTCCCTAGAAAATTCCATTAACAGGGCTTATCTTTATTTGACCTGACTCAGAGCTTGCTCAGTGAGGAAAGTCCTAACACCAAGGTATTTGTAATTTAAAAAAAAAAAAAAAAAATCAGCCCTTGTTTAACATTGCAGCTGCCTGAGGCAGAAGTACCTGTTGGAGCAAACAGCAAACTTGAAGTGGAAACCCGGGGAATGAGATGACTATAGAGAGATTTGAAAAGCTTCAATGTATTACTGAGAATATATATATGTAGGGTGCTTTGTAGGGCTGTGTGTATGCCCTGGAAAGGCCAAGAGGAGGCCCTAATTTCTCATCTCTGGCTGACCTTGAAGCTCTGCATAAGCAGGAGTTAAAAGCTAAGTCAGGATTACAAACCGCCAAACTATTGAAGGCATGTCTCAACCTACATAGAAGTCCCTTAGCAAAGGGTGAAAGACTTACCGGTTCAGGGCATTGAAGGAAATCTCTGTCTAATCATTAGCAGACCAAGCTAACCGAGCAGAGACTTCAGAGGTAGCACACAGCAAAAAATCCAGATTTCAGAGAATTTATTCAGGAAGGCCATTAAAGAGACAAACAGCAACAACAATAAACAGCAAAAACAACAACAAAATCCAGGTTGGAGGGGCAGAACACAAATCTGATATCCAGAGTTACCATATTTTCATTCTTTAAATTGTCCAAATGTCAAAAAAAAAAAAAAAAAAAAAAAACCCAACATACAAAAAAAAAAAAAAAAAAAAAAAGGAAAGTATGGCCCATGCAGAAGAAAAAAAAACACTTGATAGAAACTATTCTTAAGAAAGTCCAAATCTTGAACTTATTGGACAAGACATTAATCAACTAGTATAAGTATGTTCTAAGAACTAAAGGAAACCATGTCTAAAGAATTAAAGTATGAGAATGATGTCTTATCAAATAGTGGATACCAAGAGGTTAGAAAACTTAAAAAAGAGGCAAATAGAAATTCTGGTGTTGAAAATCTCAATAACTGAAATGAAAAATTCACTACAGAGTCAATAACAGACGTGAGCTGGCAGAAGGGTCAATGAAATTGAAGTTAAGTCAACTGGGAGAATCCACTCTGAGGAGCAGAAAGAAAAATGAATGAAGAGAAATGGACAGAGCCTCAGACACATGTGGGACACCACAAATATACTAACAGACACATAATGGGAATCCCAGAAGAGGAAAAAGAAAAGTACCGAAAGAACATTCGAGGAGGGACGCCTGGGTGGCTCAGTTGGTTAAGCTGCTGCCAGGGCCCTGGGATCAAGTCTGGCTTTGGGCCCCTTGCTCAGAGGGGAGCCTGCTTCTCTCTACCTCTGCCTCTGCCTGCCACTCTGCCTGCTTGTGCTCTCTCTCTGTGACGAATAAATAAAATCTTTAAAAAAAAAAAAATTCCAAGAAACCAGGGCTGAGAATGTCCTCAATTTGATGAAAAATGTTAATATTTACATCCAAGAGACTCAATGAATTCCATGTGGGATAAACTCAAGAGATCCACAATTACCAATTTGACCATAATCAAATTGTTAGGAGACAGAAGCAGAGAGAATCTTGAGATCAGTAAGACAAAAATAACTTATATACAAGTACTCCTCAATAAGATTAACAGCTCATTTCTCATCAGACACCATGGAGGGCAGGAAACAATGAGTATATTCAAAGTACTAAAAAAGAAAAGGCTGCCATTCAAAAAGTCCAACAAAACTGTTCTTAAAAATGAAGGAGGAGGGGTGCCTGGGTGGCTCAGTGGGTTAAAGCCTCTGCATTCAGCTCATCAGGGTCCTGGGATCGAGCCCCACATCAGGCTCTCTGCTCAGCAGAGAGCCTGCTTCCCCCCCCCCCACCTCTGCCTGCCTCTCTGCCTACTTGTGCTCTCTGTCTCTCAAATAAATAAATAAAATCTTAAAAAAAAAATGAAGGAGGAAATATGGGATGCCTGGGTGGCTCAGTCAAGTGCCTACCTGCTGCTCAGGTAATATATCCCAGGGTCCTGGGAATGAGCCCTGCATTGGGATCCTTGCTTGGCAGGGAGCCTGCTTCTTCCTCTGCCTGCTCTGCCTGCTCTTCCTGCTTGTGCTCTTTCTCTGACTCTGACAAATAAATATATAAAATCTTTTTTTAAAAAATGAAGGCAGAAATAGTCTGTATAGGCCTATATCTATTAAAGAAATTGAATCAATAATGATTAACTTTCTAAAACAGAGGACTAGGCCCACCTAGGTTCACTGGTAAATTCTACCAAACATGTAACAAAGAAATTTTCTGTTCTCTACAATTTCTTCCAATGACAGAGGAAGGGGAATACTTCCTAATGCATTCTATGAGACTAACATTACTCTAACACCAAAACCACCCACCCCTTACAAGAAAACTACAGACCAGTATTTCTTATAAACCTAGTTGCAAAAAATCCACAACAAAATACTAGAAAATTGAGTACAACATGTATTAAAAAAAAGAATTATTCACCATGACCTCAGTGAGATTTAACTCAGGTATACAAAGTTAGTTTTTAACATATGAATATCAACTCATGGAATCCATCACATCAACAGGCTAAAAAAGAAAAATCACATGATTGTATCATTAGATGCAGGAAAAGATTTTGACATAATTCAATATATGCCCATTCATTATTTTAAAACAAACAAACAAACACACAACTCTCAGTAAACTAGGAACAGAGGAGAAACCTTCAACTTGAGGAATAAAAAGCCACAAACTAACATCAAAGTGAGAAACTAGAACCTTTCTCACAAAATCAGGCACAAAGCAATGATGTCCCCTATAATCATTCCTTTTCAATGTCATACGGGAAGTCCTAACTAATGCAATAAGAAAAAAAAGGAAATGAAAAGTATACAGATTGGGGATGAAGAAATAAAACTGTCTCTCTTCACAGGTGACATGATTATCTACGTAGGAAATCTGAGTCTGGACTTCTGGGGAAGATGACACAGTAGGAAGATCCGAGGCTCACCTCATCCCACGCATCAACTAGATAGCACTCACATACGTATAAATAACCCAAAAAATGATCTGAAGACTGGCAGAATAAAGTCCACAAATAAATGTAGAGAAGACAATACACTGAAGATGGTTGGAAAGGCAGAGAAGTGATCAGAAACTAAATGGACTCACAGGACTATCCACAGGAGGGAGAGACGCCATGGGCATGGAAAGGGGAGGAAAACAGACCCCCACACTGGGAAGCCCACATGGCGAAGATGAATCTCTATAGCATTTGGCTTTGAAAACCAGAGGGACAGAATTTCATGAGTCCTTACAACCAGTAGGACTTAAAACCTGGAATTTTTTTAAAAACGTGGAAGAGCCAGTAAGCAGAGGAAACTGAGTCCCTGCCCTTAAATAGATGGCATCACAAACAGCCCGTGGAGATACAGCATAGAAGAAGGAGTCTGAAAAGCTATACAGGAAGGAGAGCATTTATTAATGTCAACATGTGTCCCAGAGGGACATCAAGGAACAAAGGAACTGGCAAGCACCATTTCCTTCCCCTGCCCCCAGTGTGAACACATAGCCACTTGCAGAAATTGCTACCTAACTGGCTAGCACTGCTGCCCATTCTCCCTGCCCAGTGCTTCCACTAATCCACCCGTCCAGATGGCCCACCTCAGACCCTGCGTTGCACAGCCCTGCCCACAGTGGAATGGTGACAAGCAAAGCTTGCTAGCACGAGGGCCCTGACACAACTCCCCAACTGTGCTTCCTCAAATCTACTCTCTTTGATGCACTCTTGGTCAAAGCCCAGGGAAGTGCCCCAGGACTGGCCATGCACAAGCAGCCCCCACAATGGCCAGCACCACTCCAAGTGACTCCTGCTCTGGGGTGAAGGAAAGATAATCACCCAACACCAGTCAGATGGAGCCCCCAGCAGTGGGCTGGAGGCAGATATCTGGTCTGACTGCAGGCCTCACCCACCAATGAAAGCTTCTCAGGGGACAACAGAAGAAAAGTGTCCTACAGTTTATAGAGCTACCGCATATTTGGCAAATGCCCAGTATGACTCACCTCAAGCCCAAGGCAGTCCAGACTGACCAATTAACACCACAGAAACTAAACACTGCCTTGAACACAGCTGTCTTTCCTAACACACAGAAACAGACACACAGAGTTAGACAAAATGAGGAGACAGAGGATTATGTCCCAATTGAAAGAAGAGGATAAAATCACAGGAAAAGACCTAAGCACAATGGAGATAAGTAATATGCCTATTAAAGAATTTAAAGTAGAGATCATAAATATACTCACTGCACTCACAAAAAAAAAAAAAAAAAAAAAAAAAGTGGAGGACATCAGTGAAACCCTTAACAGTAAAATTAAAAAGAACCAATCAGAGACAAAGAACACAGTAAGTGAAATTAAAAATACACTAGATGGAATAAATAGTAGAGTAGATGAAGCAAAACAAACCAGTGGCCTGGAGGAGAGAGTAATGGAAAGTAAGCAAGCTGAGCAGGTGAAAGAAAAAAAATTATGCAAAATGAGAATAGATTTAAGGAACTTAGTTAGACCATCAAGCATAATCACATTCACATTACAAGGATCCTAGAAGAAGAAGAGAAAGGGCACAGAAAATTTGTTTTGAAAAAAAAAAAATAATAGGGATGCCTGGGTGACTCAGTTAAGTGTCTGCCTTCAGCTCAAGTCATAATCCCAGGGTCCTGGGATCAAGCCCCACATCAGACTCCCTGCTCAGTGGAAAGCCTGCGCTTCTCCCTCTCCCACACCCCCTGCTTGTCTTCCTGCTCTCACTGTCTCTCTTTCTCTGTCAAATAAATCAAAATCTTTTAAAAAAAAAAAAAAAAAGAAAAGAAAAGAAAAGAGAAAGAAAAAAATAATAGCTGAAGAATTCCCAACTCTGTGGATGGAAACAGAAATCTAGATCCAAGAGGCACAGAAATCCCCCCAAAAAATCAATCCAAGGAGGTCCACACCATGTCACATAGTAATTAAAATGGCAAAAAGTAGTGATAGAAAATTTTAAAAGCAACAAGAAAAGAAAGGAGTTACATATAAGGGAAACCACAAAAGGCTATCAGCTGATTATCAGCAGAAATTTTCCTGGCTAGAAAGAAGGCATGATATATTCAAAGTGCTGAAAGGAAAAAAAAAAAAAAAAAAAAAAAAAAAAAAAAAATATATATATATATATATATATATATATATATATGCAGGCAAGAATACATACTCTATCTAGTAAGACCATCATTCAAAATAGAAGAAGAAATAATTTCCCAAACATTCCCAAAAATTACCACTAAGCCGACCCTACAAGAAATGTTAAAGGGACTCTTTGAGTGGAAAGGAAATATCATAAGCAAGAGTAAGGAAAGTAAGCAGCACAAAATCAATAAAAATAACCTATATCTGTAGAAATCAGTCAAGGAACTCACAAAACAAAAGGATATAAAATATAACACCCTATATATAAAACATGGGGAGGAGAGGAGTAAAGAATGGGTTTAAACGTAAGTGACTATCAACTTAATATAAACTGCTTATACACAGAAGATGTGATATACAAACCAAATGGCAATTGTAAATCAAAAACCAATAATACGGGGCACGTGGGGGCTCAGTCAGTTGAGCATCTGAGTCTTGATTTCAGTTCAGGTCATGATCTCAGGGATGAGGATCAAAGTCATTACATACATCTTTTCTAACCACAAGGTTATGAAATTAGAAGCCAATCAAAAGAAAAAATCTGGGGGCACCTGGGTGGCTCAGTGGGTTAAGCCTCTGCCTTCGGCTCAGGTCATGATCTCAGGGTCTTGGGATTGAGCCCCGCACCGGGCTCTCTGCTCAGCGGGGAGCCTGCTCCCCTCTCTCTCTCTGCCTGCCTCTCTGCCTACTTGTGATCTCTCTCTCTCTCTCTGTCAAATAAATAAATAAATCTTTAAAAAAAAAAAAAAGAAAAGAAAAAATCTGGAAAGAACACAAATACATGAAGGTTAAATAATATGCTACTAAACAATGAATAGGTCAACTAAGAAATTAACAAAGAAATAAAAAATACATGGAGATGAATGAAAGTGAAAAGCCAACAGTCCAAAAACTTTGGGAAGCAGCAAATGCTGTTCTAAGAGGAAATATTATAGCAATACAGGTCTAACTCAAAAAGCAAGAAAAATCTCAAACAATCTAACTTTATGCCTAAAGGAGCTAGAAAAAGAACAGACAAAACACAAAAACCAACAGAAGAAAGGAAATAATAAAGATTAGAGCAGAAATAAAATAGAAACTAAAAAAACAATATAAGATATCAACAAAACCAGAAGGTGATTCTTTAAAAAATCAACAAAATTGGGGCACCTGGGTGGCTCAGTGGATTTAAGCCTCTGCTTTCAGCTCAGGTCATGATCTCAGGGTCCTGGGATCGAGCCCCACATCGGGCTCTCTGCTTAGTGGGGAACCTGCTTCCTCCTCTCTCTCTCCCTGCCTCTCTGCCTACTTATGATCTCTGTCTGTCAAATAAATAAATAAAATCTTTAAAAAAAATTTAACAAAATTGATAAAACTTTAGCCAAATTTGTCAAGAGAAAGAGAAAGAGATGACTCAAAAAAACAAAATCAGCGGAGAAATAACAACTAATGTCACAGAAATACAAAGGATAATAAGGGAATATTATGAAAAATTATATGCCAACAAATTGGACAACTTATAAGAAATGGATAAATTTCTAGAAACATATAACCTTCCAAAATTGAATCAGGAAGAAATAGAAAATTTGAACAGACTGATTACCAGCAATGAAATTGAAAACAGTAATCAAAAAAACTCCCAACAAACAAAAGTCCAACACAAGATGACTTCACAGGTGAATTTTACCAACCATATAAAGAAGACTTAATAACTATTCTTCTCAAACCATTCCAACAAATAAAAGAGAAAGGAAAATTTCCAAGTTCTTCCTATGAGGCCTGCATTACCTTGATACCAAAACCATTTAAAACACTACAAAGGTACCTGGGTGGTTCAGTCAGTTAAGTGTTCAACTCTTCATCTCAGCTCAGGTCTTGATCTCAGGGTCATGAGTTCAAGCTCCCCATTGGACTCCATGCTGGGCATGGAACCTACTTAAAAAAAAAAAAAAAAAAAAAAAAAAAGACACTACAAAAAAAAAAAAAATACAACCTGTAGGTCAATATCTCTAATGAAAACAGATGCAAAAATCCTCAACAAAACATTAGCAAACTGGATCCAACAATACATTTAAAAACTCATTCACCATGATTAAGTGGAATTTATTCCAGGACGCAAGAATGGTTCAATATTTGCAAAAGGATAAAAACCATATGATTGTTTCAATAGATGCAAAAAAAGCATTTGATGAAGTGCATCCACTCGTGATAAAAACCCTCAACAAAATAGGTTTAAAGGGAACATACCTCACCATAATAAAGGCCATGTATGAAAAACCCACTGCTAACATCATACTCAATGGTAAAAAAAACGGAACGTTCTCCCCTTAAGATCAGAAATAAGACAAAGATGTCCACTCTCACCACTTTTATTCAACATAGTACTGGAAGTCTTGGGCATGGCAATCAGATAAGGAAAAGGAATGAAAGGCATCCAAATTGGTAAGGAACAAATAAAACTTTCACTATTTGCAGATGAAATGATAATATATATAGAAAATATAAAAGATTCCACAAAAAATTACAAGAACTGATAAACGAATTCTGTAAGATCATAAGATACGAAGTCAATGTACAGAAATCCTTTGCATTTCTATATGTTACTAATGAAGCAACAGAAAAAGAACTTAAATTATATATATATAATTAAGCCATTAAAAAGAATGAGATTTTGCCATTTGTAGCAATATGGATAGAACTAGAGAATATAATACTAAGTGAAATAAGTCAGTCAGAGAAAGAGAAATACACGATTTCAGTCACATGTGGAGTTGAATAACAAAACTCAGAAAATTAAAAATAGAGATACCCTATGACCCGGCAAATGCACTACTGGGTATTTGCTCCAAAGATACAGATGTAGTGAAAAGAAGGCACACATGCACCCCAATGTTCCTAGCAGCAATGTCCACAATAGCCAAACTGTGGAAAGAGCTGAGATGCCCTTCAACAGATGAATGGATAAAGAAGTTGTGGTCCATATACACAATGGAATATTACTCAGCCATCATAAAAGATGAACACCCACCATTTGCATTGACATGGATGGAACTGGAGGGGATTATGCTGAGTGAAATAAGCAAAGAGAGTCAATTATCATATGGTTTCACTTACTTATGAAACATAAGGAATAGCATGAAGGACATTAGGAGAAGGAAGGGAAAAAGGAAGGGGGTGTGGAATCAGAGTGGGAGATGAACTACAAGAGACTGTGGACTCTGAGAAACAAACTGAGGGTTTGGTGGTGGGGGTTGGGATATGGTTTAGTCCAGTGATGGGTATTGGAGGGCACATATTGCATGGAGCACTGGGTGTTATACATAAACAATGAATCTTAGAACACATCAAAATCTAATGATGTACTGTATGATGACTAACATAACATAAGAAATTTAAAAATTTTACTTTATTTTTTTTAAGATTTTATTTATTTATTTGACAGAGAGAGAGATCACAAGCAGACAGAGAGGCAGAGCAGAGAGAGAGGGGAAACAGGCTCCCTGCCAAGCAGAGAGCCCGATGCAGGACTCGATCCCAGGACCCTGGGATCATGACCTGAGCCGAAGGCAGAGGCTTAACCCACTGAGCCACCCACGCGTCCCAAAATTTAAAAATTTTTAAAACACAGATGAACAAAGGAAAAAGAGAGAGAGAGACAAACCAAGAAATACTCTTAACTCTAGAGAACAAACTGATGGTTATCAGAGGGGAAGTTGGGGGGATGGGCAAAATAAGTGATGGGTATTAAAGAGTACACTTATCCTGATAAGCACTGAGTAAGGTACAGACTTGTTGAATCATTGCATTTTATACCTGAAACTAATATAACAATGTATGTTAACTATTCTGGAATTAAAATTTAAGACTTATTAAAAAATTAAATTTTTAAAAAGAAAGAAAAATCTGAGTCCCCAAAAATCTCTGAAAATTAATAACTGACTATAGCAAGGTTGTAGGGTAAAAGTTTAATATATAAAAGTCAATTATTTTTCTATATTCCAGCAATTAACAAGCAGAATTTGAAATTAAAAACACAATACCATTTATATTAGACCCCAAAATGAAATACTTAGGTAAAAATATAACAAAATATGTACAAGATCTATATGAGGGAAAGTCTGATGAATAAAATCAAAGAAGAAATAAATTAATGGGGAGACATTCCATGTTGATGGATAGGAAGGCTCAATATTGTTAAGATGTCCATTCTTTCCAAATTGATCTACAGATGTAATGAAATCACAATCACAATCCCAGCAAATTATTTTGTGGATATCAATAAACTGATTCTAAAGTTTATATGGAAAGGGAAAAGACCTATAGTGACAACGCAATTTTAAAAGATGAGAACAGGGGCGCCTGGGTGGCTCAGTGGGTTAAAGCCGCTGTCTTCGGCTCAGGTCATGATCCCAGGGTCCTGGGATCGAGCCCCGCATCGGGCTCTCTGCTCAGCAGGAGAGCCTGCTTCCCTTCCTCTCTCTCTCTGCCTGCCTCTCTGCCTACTTGTGATCTCTGTCTGTCAAATAAAATAAATAAAATCTTTAAAAAAAAAAAAGAAAAAAAAATAAAATAAAATAAAAGATGAGAACAAAGTGCCCAACATCAAGACTTTCTATAAAGTTATAGTAATCAAAATAATGTAATAACAACAGAATCGACAATAGATCAATGGAGCAGAACAGAGAACCCAGAAATAAACCCATGTAAATACAGTCAACTGACCCAGCAAAGAGCAAGGGCAGTATAATGGAGAAACAGTAGCCTTTTTAGCAAACGGTGCTGGAACAACTGGACATCCACATGCAAAAAATGAATCTAGACACAGACATTACACTCTTCAACTTAAAATGGATCAAGACTTAAATGTAAGATGTGAAACTATAAAACTTTCTTATAACATGAGAAAACCTAGTTGACCTTGTGTTTGGCAATGACTTTTTTTTTAAGATTTTATTTATTTATTTGAGAGAGAGAGATTGAGAGACCAAGTGGGAGGAGGGGCAGAGGGAGGGGCAGAGGGAGAAGCAGACTCCCCATGGAGCAGGGAGCCCAGTGAGGGGCTCAATCCCAAGACCTGAGATCATGACCTGAGCCCAAGGCAGATGCTTAACCGACTGAGCCAACCAGGTGCCCTGGTGATGAGATTTTAATACGACACCAAAGGCATAATCCATGAAAGAAAGAATTGATAAGCTGGGCTTCATTAAAATTAAATATTTCTGCTCTGCAAAAGGCACTCTCAAGAGAATGGGGAAAAAAGCCACAGACTGGGAGAAAATCCTTGCAAAAGACATATCTGATGAAAGACTATTATCCAAAATATACAAAGCACTCTTAAAACTCAATAAGAAAACAACCTGATTTTTAAAGTAGGCCAAAGGCCCAAACAGACATTCCTCCCAAAGGAGACATATAGATGCCAAATTAGCATATGGAAAGATGTTCCTCATCATATGTCATCAGAGAAATGGAAATTAAAACACCAATGAGATACCACTGCACACCTACTAGAATGGCCAAAATCAAGAACACTGAAAAAAACAAATGCTGACCCTTGTCAGTGGAGTGACCCTTTCACTGCCGGTGGGCATGCAAATGGTGCAGCCAATTTGGGAAATAGTTTGATGGTTTTTTACAAAACTAAACATTCTCTTAATATATGACCCAGCAATTGCACTCCTTGATATTAACCCAACGGAGTTTAAAACTTAGGTTCAGGCCAAAACCTGGACACAGATGTGTATAGCAGCTTTGATTGTATAACAGCAATGATTGACAAATTGGAAGCAAACAAGACATCCTTCAGTAGGTGAGTGGATAAATAAACCGGTAGATTTAATTTGCTTTGCATTTTCCCATCTTATTTGGTATTGTTTATAAACAGTACTTAAAGTGCAACCATTGACTTAACAATGTCCTACTATTCGTCGTTAAGGAATTTTAGGCTCTAAATACATATGATGCTAATTGCTTTCCAGAAAGACTGGACTAGCATTTTACCCTCCCATCAAGGCCAGTGGAATCTGGATAAGTTATATTTTTGCCTTCTTGTGAAAAATCGTCTTTCATGCTCCCCTCTAGTAATGACAGAATAAGACTTGACTGGAAGACTTCCCCCAGAAAAGAAGTATAAGCCATGGACATGATCCAAAAAGCAAATACCTCAGTGAGGAGGAGAGGAGGGGAGCTGTTGCAGGGAAGTTCCCAGGAAAGTTTGTGGCTTCTATTTCAGGACTCAATGTAGTCCCCTCGGAGTACACAGTCTTGGAGGAGCCGCTAACTGAAAACAGCAGTCTCTTTGGCCGGAAAAGCCTGAAACTATGGAATTGCGGCCATTGAAGAGAATGGAGGAAGCTTGAAAGGGAAAAAGCAGAAGAGGGTTTCACCAAAGTGCCCACCCACATGTCTGGGTGACCCCGAACCGCGCATGTGGGAATCAAACACAGCAGCATATCTAAAGACGAAATATCCAAACTGATCCTGGCACTGTAACCCAAAAAAATAGATTTTGTAATTCAAGCAGACAAGATCATTGCCTGCCAAAACAAGAGAAACAATGATTGTGAGAGAAAAATAACAATATAGAATTTCCACAATTTAACATCTATTATGTCCAGGCTACAATTTAAAAAAAAATGCCGAATCATATGAAGAACCAAGAAAATGGGACACATTCTCAAAAGAGATGAAAATCAACAGAGTCCAATGCCAGGATGTTCCAGATCCTGGGAGTAGTGGACAATGATTCCAAACAGCTATTATAAATCTCAATGGGGATGCCTGGGTGGCTTAGTCAGTTAAGCGTCTGCCTCCAGCTCAGGTCATGATCCCAGGGTCCTGGGATCGAGCCCTACATGCGGCTCCCTACTCAGCAGGGAACCTGCTTCTCCTCCTCCTGCTTCCCCTGCTTGTGCTTTCTATTTGTGAAGTAAGTAAATAAATAATCTTAAAAAAGAGAGAGAGAGAAAGAATTCTCCTCAGTGAAGTCAAGTAAAATGCTTTCAGTGAGTATAAAATAAGAAATCCCGGGAGAGAAATAAAAATGATTAAAGAAAGAACCAGATGAAATTCTAGAACTGAAAAATAATAGTCTCTGAGATTTTAAAAATCATTGGATTGACTTATTAGACAAAGGGAGATGACAGAGGAAAAAGTAAGCATCCTTGAAGAGAGATCAATAAAAATTGTTCAGTGTCCCTCAGTTCCCCAGCAGAACAGAGGAAAAGAAAGAAAAACATAAGATGGTGAATGAACACCAAGCAGCACAAACAGGAAAAATCTTTCACCACAACACTTAGTCCAGCTGTTGAAGGCCAAAAATAAATAGCAAATCTTGAGAGTGGTAAAAGGAAAAAACCACGTTACATCCTGGGGAGCAGCGATCTACTTAACAAATGAATCCAGCTCAGAAACCATCCAGGCTAGTAGAGTATGGACCAACATTTTTAAAGTGTGAAAATAGCAATCGACCTGAAATTCTACATCCTTCAAGAATGAAAATGAAACAAAGACAGTTTCAGATGAAAGAAGACTGAGAATTCATCACCAAGAAACCTACGTTACTGGAAACGCTAACGTTTCAGGCTAAAAGGAAATGATGCCAGTTAGAAAGTTGGATCCTCAAAAATAATAAGAAGGATGAGAAGGGATAAATTATCTGGAGACATGAAAACATGGGTTTCTTCTCTCCACTCTTTCCCCTTTTAAATTCTTAAAAATCAAAGTTGTTTAAAGGAAAAATTATAAAAATAATTTTGTTTTCGATAATCCAAAGTTACGTGTTATTTACTCAGCAAATGAGCATCTATGTGGACAAAGGATATACTTACCATGAGCAGGCACCATACCAAGCCTTTTCCGTGCACCCATTTCATTTGCCACAGTAGTCCTGTAAGATAAGAACCCCCTTTTATGTGAGAGGAAACGGAGTGTGTGAGGACCCAGGGACATGCATAGCAGAGCTGGTACCTGATCCCAATTCTGTCTGATCCTCACACCCCAGCTCTCAATGACTTCCACCCTCCTGCCTCTGGAAGAACCAGTCCGTCTGGTCTAGAAGATGTGAGACACACCTGGAAATGCCCTGTGAAGAGTCAGGAAAGACATATAGAGAAGGGCCTGCGGTGTTAGTAGGAGGAAAGACTGGAGAGAAGCAGGGAAAACCTCAGTGAGGAAAGGGGGATTTTAATAAGCCTTGAACAGTGGTTAAGGTTTGTCCTGGCATTCCAGTAGGAATAAGCAAATTGTTTTGGGGAAGGAGCATGGAGTTAGTAACCCTATCAGACTGACACTAATATTTCATGCTGGAAACCGGTGTAAAATTGGTTTAGAAGGGGGCCTCGGTGGCTCAGTCGGTTAAGCCTCTGCCTTGGCTCAGGTCATGATCTCAGGGTGCTGTGATCGAGACCGGAATCAGGCTCTCTGCTCAGCGGGGAACCTGCTTCGCCCCTCTCTCTGCCTGCCTCTCTGGCTGATCTCTCTGTGTGTGTGTGTGTGTGTCAAATAAATAGATAAAATCTTTTTTTTTTTAAAGATTTTATTTATTTATTTGACAGAGATTACAAGTAGGCAGAGAGGCAGGCAGAGAGAGAGAGAGAGAGAGAGAGAGGAAGCAGGCTCCCTGCTGAGCAGAGAGCCCGATGTGGGGCTCGATCCCAGGACCCTGGGATCATGACCTGAGCCGAAGGCAGAGGCTTTAACCCGCTGAGCCACCCAGGCGCCCCAGATAAAATCTTTTTAAGAAAGAAAAGGAAGGAAGGAAGGAAGGAAGGAATAAATAAATAAATAAATAAATAAATAAATAAATAAATAGGTTTAGAAAAGTGAAATGGAGCCAGACTAGAAAATCCGGGCTAATTTGCGACGACATGGATGGAACTAGAGGGTATCATGCTTAGCGAAATAAGTCAATCGGAGAAAGACAACTATCATATGATCTCCCTGATATGAGGAAGTGGAGATGCAACTTGGGGGGTTCGGGGGTAGGAAAAGAATAAATGAAACAAGATGGGACCGGGAGGGAGACAAACCATAAGAGACTCTTAATCTTGCAGAATAAACTGAGGGTTGCCGGGGGAAGGGGGGTAGGGAGAGGGTGGTTGTGTGATGGACATTGGGGAGGGTATGTACTATGGTGAGTGCTGGGAAGTGTGTAAATGTGGCGATTCACAGACCTGTACCCCTGGGGCTAATAATACATTATATGTTTATAAATTAATTTGTTAATTAAAACAAGATTAAATCTACCAAAAAACATTAAGGAACAAAAAAAAAAAAAAAAAGAAAATCCGGGCTACAAGGTAGGGTATAGCCACGTATATATGCGCACGTGTACGTACTGGTATGCACGCATGTGTGTATCATATTAGAAGTCCTTTTCCAAACCCCAGACCCCTCGTTCCTTATAGCCCCCTCCCCTCTCCTTCACATCCTCGTCTGGATGCACATGCCCTCCTGTTCCCACCTCCTGCTGGCTCCTCAGTCCGTGGAAATCTGGATTTTTGTCTTCACCGCCCCCCGCAATGGGTCACACTGAAGTCTCCAGTGGGCTCTCAAGTTTCAGATCCAGAGCGCGCGTCTCCCTGACTGCCACAGTCATTCAAGTTCCTAACCACCCCAGTTGGAAGCGGAAGTTCCCGTTTCTCAGATTCTCTGCGTGGGTCGGCTTCCTGTGTTCTTCTTCCTTTCTCTTAAGTCAGGTTCTTGTGGGTTCTCGTCTCTCATGGTTCACGTAGCCTTACTCCTCCCCCAGCCTTACATCCCCGTCAGCACCCAGGACTTCAGCCCACCTGGACTCTGATGAGACCCCAGTTCTGAGCTCCCCATCTATAGCTGGAGGCTCTGTCCAGAGCTGGGGGGAAGCTGAGATTTTCTCTACTTCCTGCCGGTTTCAGGAATGTGGTAAAAGACACAGAGATCAAGGGCAGTACATTAGTCACAGCGACGGCTGTCCCCAGAGCATCAGCATTTTTGTGCTGGTTCCTAGAACCCCAGTTCCCACCTGGCAAACGAAGAAGGCCAGGTGAGCCTTGGACATGCAACAGATTGCCTTAGAGGAGAGGAGCCCCGAGATTGGAGAATGCACGTCTTTCCCTTTCTTCACTCCAGAGGGAGATGCTATCTTTTTCTTCAAAAGTCATTCAAATTTCTTCAGGTTGTTTGCTACACAAACATGCCTGAAAACACAGTCTGAAAGGAAGGGCAGTCAGTGCCGTGCTCTCAAGATGTGCAGAAACTCAAGAGACTCATGGAGAATGGTCTCTCAACAAGGTCCATTTCACTATCCCACTGGTCCCTTAAATACGGTGCACAGTGAAACCAAATTCATTATCATCTTCCAAACCGGTGCCTTTCTGACTTCCCTACATTGGGTTAATGGTACTACAGTGATTTCCTTACTTCTATACATCATTATAGGCTAAAAGCCACAAAAATACTTACAAAATAAACCCAAAAATCTCTGCGGCTTAAACACAACGAAACTTTCTATCACTCCTTTGCAAAACCCAGTTCACATGTTCCTGGGAAAATGACTCTCCTGGGCAGCTCCCTTCCAAAAAATAAGTGAAGTCCGAAGCCTCCTCCTGTCTTACGGCTCTTCCATTTTTTGGCTTCAGAGCCCCTTGGCATAATCCCATGAGCAGTGGTTCAACCCGGTAGGGTCCCTTCTTCTTTCACCATCTTCCTCTGGAGCCTCGCAACGGCCTGCCTCGTCTCACATCCCATCACTTCTGCTGCAGAAATCCACCAAAACTCCTGTCTGATTGTGTCATTTGTCCCCTGAAAATCCTTCACTGTCATACCATTTTGTGCAAACTAGAAAGTCCAAAGTCCTTAACAGAACATAAAGGCTCTCTTTGATCTGGTCCCTTCGTGTCTTTCCGGCCTCACTGCCAGGGTTATCCCACATGCACCCTCTGTCTGCTCTTACCACACTGAATGACTAATAGTTCCCTGAGTTTTAGTTGCTCTGCTTTACCTCCCGACGTTTGCACCTGTTGCTTCTCTTGCCCATAGTCATCCCTTCCACCATCTGCCCGCTCCCCACACACCACCCCCAACCCCTGCCACACACATGTCATTTGCCTATGTAGCAAACTTCTCGTCCTTATATACTTAAATACTCCCTTGGAGCGTCCCTTTGTTAGGGCTCCAGCATCCAGCACCACACAGACCACACCTGAAGAACACTTGGGGGAGGAAAACTTAGAGACAGGAGTAACAGCGCCCAGACCTTCCCCATTCTGCACCACAACCGGGGAGGACTTGCGAGGACTAAGCAGAGCTGGCATTAGTCTCTAAGAAAAGACACTCAGCCTGGCGTTATTTCGTGCATATGAGCAGCTGCCCAGTCGTGTAAGTACTAGGCCCTCCCCTGGCATGAGCGGAGTCTGGGCCCACGCCCTGCAGGGCCTTCCAGCCCGGGTCTGCAGCTCAGCCTTCTATCGGGACTGACTGTCCTGCCTTAAGCATTCAGCTGTAGCCAGTTTCTGCGGAGCAGAGTCCAGATTCCAGCAGGCCATTCCACAGGAGGCCAGCTCCATCTCCGGGAGGCCAGTCTTCAAGGATGAGTCCCGGATCAATGGACCTCACCCTCTCAGTTCGCCTCCCTAAATTCAAAGGGCACCTCACCCCATCAGTATTTCACCACCATTGCAACCACAGGGACTGAGTCCGGTCTCGACATCACTCTCAGGAGGCACTGCAGGACAGACCACAGGCCATCAGATCCAGACCCAGCCGCAGAAAAAGCGGTCACAGGGTTAGAGCTGGCTAACTGGGAGCAGCTGCACAGAGCCCACCGCTTCTAGGGGCTCCGAACTTGATGTGATGCTCTGCTGTCCCTGTCTTGAAATTTTTAGGGTTTTGAACAGGGCCCCACGTTTCCATTTTGCGCTAGGCCCACAAATTAATGTAGCCATGCCTGGCTGGCTGTTCCCTGGGGTATCTTAAACAGCCAGCCTCCCCACTCTGTATGAAGGACACTGATTTTCCTGCCTCACCACTGGTGTTGGCCGTAGCTGACACGACGTGTGGGCCAGCAGGCAGTCACACGCCAAGCAGGCCAACGGCAAGTCTGGAGGGATCCTGTTGTCTAAAATCACCCTGGTCCCCGGAGGCAGGCCAGTCGCTGGCTCTCTGTGGTCTGGGAAGTCTCGCCTGCTCTTTTGCTAACTGTAGCTAACGGACCGGTATTGTCATCAGCCCCACTACCCCATCCAAGAATGAGGTCACTTGAGAAACCGTAGTGCCTCCTATATCCCAACAGAATATCCCACCACTGCAGGAAGTTTGCTCGCTCACATGGGCCCCGGGGACGGCCATCTGGACAGCGCCGTGTATAATCACAGGGACCGGTCAGTGGCCGTTCCCCCCAGCCACAGGCATGGTGATGCCAGGAGGACAGGCTCCCCATGGTCTGCAGCATCGCCCTCAAGCCCCCTCCGATGGCATTTCTTGTCATCCTGGCAGGACAAGGATGGCCGCTTGGCCCCAGAGCCGAAAGCCCATGGCCAGCAGTTGGTCTCACTTCACCATTAGCCGCTGTCACATGGGGTTAGCACTGTTAGTGAGCCCGTTCCTACCACTAGTCTTGGTCTGTGAGGACGAAGATGTGCTTTGCATTTGAATCCCCAGTAGCCACACGGCGGACATCAGCCGGTGTCCCCTTCCACAGGCTGTGTTGGCCAGATGGTGCCAGTCCTGGGTTGAAGGTTAACTGAGCTATGACATCAAACTCACTTCGTTTCACTGTCTTCCACTGACCCTTAATTTGCAGGACTCGTGCTTAAAGCTCACGTCAACTCATCGGTCACATTTGTAACAATCAGCGGTCGCCCGAATGGGCCACGCCTTGTCCGCTTGCGTCCGGCTAGGAATGCTTTTGTGTCAACCTGTTCTTCTTGCCTTTCCCATGGCTTTGGTTTTTCCTGAGTTTCTAATATTCGGGTGTGTGTTTTTATAGGCCGAATCAACAAGATACATTATTTCAGATGCTGTTACTAACATAACTAAAAAAACTAAAAAAAAACCCTTTCAAAAGTAAGTTTGTCAAATCGGTGAACCCATGCTTTATTTCTCTTAGTTACCTTGTTGGATAAAACTAAGTTATTCCGAGCTTTGCAGGCCAACTTATAAAATGCCGATTGGTCTAGTTTCTGGAATAGAGTCATGCGGCGGCAGGGCAGACAGGACTCAGTTCTCGGAGCTTAGGCGCAGACCTAAAGGCCAAGAAGAATGTGGCAGGCGGCGGCCGCTTCCCTCGGAGAAAGGCATCCACGGGCGGGCCCAGGAGAGGCTGCCAGGCTTCGCGCTCTGAGACTTGTCAGGGAGTTGAGACTCCTGGGAGGGCCTGTTTGGGAGTCCCTGGTGTGCTGTGCAGGGTTGGGGCAGGGGAGAGGCTTCCTGCAGACCACTCACGAGTGTGACCAGTATTCCTCAGAGCTGGAGTTCGTGTTCCTGAAGGGTTTATTGCAAACAATAAAGAATGGATTTATACACCATGTCAGAGTGGCGAGCTCCTGTAGCAAGAGCATCGAGAGCCCTTGGGACAGTCTAGGACAGGACCCACCATTCCCCATGTTGCCACCAGCCCCCCTGACCCACAGCCTGCTGACTTGGGGCACCTCAAAGCCAAAGTGCCAGCCACAGCTCAGCCCTGGTACACCAGGAGGCCCGCAGCGGCAAGCACCCTGCACAGCTGACCCTTGAACAACATGCAGATTCGGGGGGCCAATTCCCCCCAATCAAAAATCATGTATAACTTTGGTTTCTTTAAAAGATTTTATTTATTTATGAGAGAGAGAGATAGCAAGAGAGAGCACGAGCAGAGGTGGGGGTGGGCAGGAAGAGGGAGAAGCAGACTCCCCACTGAGCAGGGACCCCAACACAAGAGTCGATCCCAGGACCCTGAGATCATGACCTGAGCCAAAGGCAGACACTTAACCGACTAAGACACCCAGGCGCCCCTCCGTGCATAACTTTGATTCCCTAAAAATTTAACTACTAATAGCCCACTGCTGAGCAGAAGCCAAAAACAGAAACCATCAATTAACACATACTTTGTGTGTTTATGTATTAAATACCGTATTCTTGAAATAAAGTAAACTAGAGAAAATATTATAAAATCGGACAGAAATGCCCTTTACGGTACTGTACCATATTGGAAAAAACCCGCGCATATGTGGCCCTGGATGGTGGAAACCCACGCAGGCGGTCCTTCCCCAACTAGCCCTGAGCCTGCTCAGCGCACACCCTTTAATGAGTGTGGCTTCAAAGGAACCACAGCCAGCTACCTCACAGGATCTTTAAGGAATTCTGGAAAGTTCTCTTTGAGAGGAAAAGCCCAGATCATCCACCCACTGTCCAGAGGGGCCTGACAGCCCACCACAGCCACATGCCTTGGTGTGTTCCCCCTCCCGGCCTCCGAGCCTCCAAAGAGTCAGAAACAGGTGTTTATAGCAAGTTGAGGAGAGGCCGTCACACCCCCCCTAGCTCCCGGCCACCCCACTGCAGACCACCAGACCTGAAACTGGCTGATCACAGGAGGGCAGAAGCTTCCAGCAAGATCACAGTCTGGAGTTTTCACTGCTGAACTGCATTTGACTCACTTGATATTAGACAGGGGGGGGTCTAAGTCCCTTAAGGGAGACCAGAAAAGGGGCGCCTGGGTGGCTCAGTCGGTTAAGCGTCCAACTCTTAATTTCTGCTCAGGTCATGATCTCAGGGTGATGAGATGGAGCCCCGAGTCAGGCTCCATACTCAGCAGGGAGTCTGCTGGAGATTCTCCCTCAGCCCCTCCCCCAACACACCCATGCGTGTGCATGCGCTCTCTCTCTCTCTCTCTCTCTCTCTCTAAAATAAATAAAATCTCTAAATCTCTAAATATCTCTAAAATAAATAAATAAATCTTAAAAAAAAAAAAAAAGAGTGACCAGAAAAGCCATAGAGTCTGCCCAAGATTTTGTCCGAAAAACAAGGAGAAACAGGTCCACAGAGTGGGCTTAACGAGCCAGAGAGGGAAGCATAAACTTGCTCCCCAGAGCTCCCCAGGCTCTCTTGCTCCATAACCTGGTTACAGGGCGGCGAGCGGGGGAGATGTATTCATTAAATGCTCTGCAGACATGGCCACCCTGTCTAGTTTCTTTTGTTTCATTACACAACTGTTTATCTTTCTCTGAACAGAACACAAAGGAAATGCAAACATACATGTTTAGAGAACACTGAGTTTCTAAACACACACACCACCCAGGTGCCATCTTGCTGTCGGAAATTGTTGTGTTTCAGCAGCCAGCAGGGCCCCTAAATTGTGGGTGAAAAACTACTATAATCGATCGACTTCACATCTTTTATCCTGATTTCTTTCAGGAAAAGTCCTTCAAGGTTTAGAAGCTTCCCAAAATGACAGGAATCTGCAGCATTTCGCACAATGCTGAATTGAATCAATTTAGCGGAGAGTTCTTGCTATTTAGCTTCAGAGAGCTATGTCTGGTTATCTTGTTCTTAAAAATCCATCAGAAAATGAGAATGGAGTTTTTATATACAGAAATATAAATATAAAACTAGTAAATATAAACTAGTAAAACTAAAAGGCTTTCCTGGGGCTCCTGGGTGGCTCAGTCGGTTGTCTGCCTTCGGCTCAGGTCATGATCCCGGGGTCTTGGTTTGAGCCCCATATCAGGCTCCCTGCTTAGCAGGGAGCCTGCTTCTCCCCCTTCCTCTGCGCCTCTCTCCCTCTCAAGTAAATAAATAAAATCCTTATTTTAAAAAAAGCAGGGGGCTCCTGGGGGGCTCAGTGGGTTAAAGCCTCTGCCTTCAGCTCATGTCATGATCCCAGGGTCCTCGGATCGAGCCCCACATCGGGTTCTCTGCTTGGCAGGGAGCTTGCTTCCCCCTCTCTCTCTCTGCCTACTTGTGATTTCTGTCTGTCAAATAAACAAATAAAAAAAATCTTTAAACATAAATAAATAAGTGACAGCAGCTTTAAAAAAAAATTCAGGTTCCCATTTTTCAATTAACATAAACAAAATATCCGTGAAATGACTCCTCTACTTCTGATCATCTAAAAAACAAAACCGAAACAAACAAAAAACTCATTCCTTCTATTTAGGAAAACAAAAAATTTAATGGCAAATAAAAGATATTGAGAGCACCTTAAGACCAGATGAAACAAAGGACTCATAACTACACAAATTTGGTATTTCTAATACTTTCCACTTCTTGTGTACCTGCTAAATCATTCCTGACAAAAATCACAAATCAGTGAAATATGTTTATATGGGATACGTAGTATGAATTATAAAATAAATAATCTTAGTAGACGATCTAGAGATTACAGTGTTCTAAATGCTTCAATAGCATTCACGTGTAGGGGCGGCAGGCTGGCTTAGTCGGTAGAGGGTGAGACTCCGGATTTTGGGGTTGTAGATTTGAGCTCCATATTGGATGGAGACATTACTTAAACAAAATAAAATCTTTAAAAAAATATCATTCATAGGTAAAGTATTGGTCATTACTTATTAACCTTCATATAAGTGTGCATTTCTTTCTATTGGGGGTGCATGTGGGCTAACAGATCTCCACTGGACTCCCTCAGCTGAGCCGCTCTTTCTAAATTGAAAAGTAGGTCCCATGGAAAATAACGCCATTTGGTCTTTGTTCCAGATTTCTTCAATGAGATCACTGACTGAGGTTAAATATGATTTTTTATCTATTATGTATATCTTCACAGGAGACCTACTTTATCCAAGATCATTCTTCATCCTTTGCATCAAGAAGATTTTGACCACGACATTTTGAATAATCTATTTTTTTCGGTTGGGGGAAGAAGCATCAAACAAAAACGTGAAGACTTCTGTCTTGTGGCTGATTTCTCCACTCAATCTATAGATTTGATTATTCACAAAACCCCTTCCTTAGATCTGTTGTTTTCATTTGCGAGTCAGAAAAACCATAAACCGCAATCTAGTCTTTCCAAAATAAAGGCAGGACAACATAAAAAGATAGCTTTCAATAAGAAAACGCTAAAATCTTGCCGATCACACCGATGGCATCTTGTGAGGAGGGCGGTTGGGGTGGTGTCTGCTGCACATTTGAAGGAAGAGCCCAGAGCATACACCTATCACATCTACACCACGGGGAGAAAACACCATTTAGTCTTTATACTTTGTCCCTTATTTCCTCCATGAATATTTATTTAGTGCCTATCATGTATCAGGCTCTGTTTCTGTGGCTAGGAACATGGTGGGGAACGAACACATAAAGTTGCTTTCCGACTTTCGCATCTCCTGGAAACAAATAAATAAAACCCAGCCCCCCCTCGGTTAGCAAACACTGTCAGCCACAGTGTGAGCGTGATGAAATACACCTAAAAATACTTTTTTATTTATTTTTTATTTTTATTTTTTTTTAGATTTTATTTATTTATTTGACAGAGAGAGATCACAAGCAGGCAGAGAGGCAGGCAGAGAGAGAGGAGGAAGCAGGCTCCCTGCTGAGCAGAGAGCCCGATGCGGGGCTCGATCCCAGGACCCCGAGATCATGACCTGAGCCGAAGGCAGCGGCTTAACCCACTGAGCCACCCAGGCGCCCCTAAAAATACTTTTTTAAACACCTTTTTCAGTGAACATATACTGTGATTCAACTAGTGTGGGGTGGGGTGGGACCTAGGGATCATATTTTTTAAAAGCTCCTTAAGGGGTGCCTGGGCGGCTCAGTCGGTTAAGTGTCTGCCTTTGGCTCAACTTATGATCTCAGGGTCCTGGGTTCGAGCCCTGCATTGGGCTCCCCGCTCAGCGGGGGAGTCTGCTTCTCCCTCTCCGCCTGCCCCTCCCCCTGCTCGTGCTCGCTCTCTCTCTCTCTCAAATAAACAAATAAAATCTTCTAAAAATTTTAAAAATAAAGCCTATGTGTGGCTCATGTAGTTTAAAAACAAATAAATAAAAATAAATAAAATTTCCTCAAGGTAGTGGAATGTGCAGACACGCAGCTGGAAAGCTGCAAACCTCTGAGCATTATTTCTCTGGGTTTGTTTCATTGTTTCAATTTCATTGTTTCAAGATTCTCTGGGATCTTTCATAAATGGTAGTTTCTTTATTCTCTTTTGACCCAGAATATATTTCCCAACGCTAAGGAAATTAAAATTCCTACACTGGAATTGGACGCAGAGAATTAGAAGCTGCCAGCGGACTTGAGCAATCCTTGCCAATCTCTCAAGCCCCAGGTATGGAGGCTGGAGAGGGTGTGGGCCGTATACACCATCCTGGGGAGAATAAGGTTACGGCTGACCCCATCTGCCTTCTCTAGCTAATTTGCTTCAGAAAGTGCCCAGAAGCATGAATGAGAATTTGTGCCCATTGTGGGGAAATGCCAAAAATATGTCTTCTTGGGGCACCTGGGTGGCTCAGTGGGTTAAAGCCTCTGCCTTCGGCTCAGGTCATGGTCCCAGGGTCCTGGGATTGAGCCCCACATCGGGCCCTCTGCTCAGCAGGGAGCCTGCTTCCTCCTCTCTCTCTGCCTGCTTCTCTGGGATCTCCGTCTGTCAAATAAATAAATAAAATCTTTTAAAAAAAATGTGTCTTCTTGAGGACTCTAACCATTTGTACCTTACTTACTTCAGTAATGGTAAAAACAATTTTATGGGGCGCCTGGGTGGCTCAGTGGGTTAAGCCGCTGCCTTCAGCTCAGGTCATGATCTCAGGGTCCTGGGATCGAGTCCCACATTGGGCTCTCTGCTCAGCAGGGAGCCTGCTTCCCTCTCTCTCTCTGCCTGCCTCTCTGTCTGCTTGTGATCTCTGTCTGTCAGATAAATAAATAAAATCTTTAAAAAAAACAATTTTATAAAATTACACAAAAATAACTATCCATTTTTATTCAGAAATGTAGGACATTTCTAAATTTTTTTTAAAGATTTTTTATTTATTTATTTGACAGAGAGAGAGCACAAGCAGGCAGAGAGGCAGACAGAGAGAGAGGAGGAAGCAGGCTCCCTGCTGAGCAGAGAGCCCAATGTGGGACTCGATCCCAGGACCCTGAGATCATGACCTGAGCCGAAGGCAGCGGCTTAACCCACTGAGCCACCCAGGCGCCCCACATTTCTAGATTTTAAGAACAAAGTCATGGATTTATTTCAGCATGGATTTATTGACTTTGGCCAATATTACAGTGGTAAAATAGGATTATATAATAAAAATCAATGAACTATTATTAAAGTATCAAGTTTAAATAAGACTTATCTGTTTTAATATGTTTTTAGAGTTATAAAAACTTTTAGATATATAAACATACACATACATACATATATATATATATTCTCACGATGCCTTTTATATCTCATACTTGCTTTGGTTGAAAATGTAATTTTAGGGGCGCCTGGGTGGCTCAGTGGGTTAAAGCCTCTGCCTTCGGCTCAGGTCATGATCCCAGGGTCCTGGGATCGAGCCCCGCATCGGGCTCTCTGCTCGGCAGGGAGCCTGCTTCCTCCTCTCTCTCTGCCTGCCTCTCTGCTTACTTGTAATCTCTCTCTCTGTCAAATAAATAAATAAAATCTAAAAAAAAAAAAAAAAAAGAAAATGTAATTTTAACAAGAGATAGTTTATGAGCTTCTAAGTTGATAATACACCATAGGTTATAATGAATCTGACAGGGGAGAAAAGCCTCACGGAGTGTATAGTATGGCCTGAGCACACCTGACATTTACCTTACTGACTGATAACTTCATATCATGGGGGGGGGGGGTTTGTTTTAAGATTGTATTTGTTTATTTGACAGAGAGATAGAGAGAGCACAGCAAGGGGAGCAGCTGCAGAAGGAGAGGGAGAAGCAGGCTCCCCGGTGAGCAGGGATCCCAATGCAGGGCTGGATCCCAGGACCCTGAGATCATGACCTGAGCCGAAGGCAGAGACTTAACCCACTGAGCCACCCAGGTGCCCCTCATATCATGTTGTTTTAAAACTATTTCATAAGCACCAAGGCATACTCAATGCAGAATATAGCACTTTTGTTTTATTAAAGATTTTATTTATTTATTTGAGAGAGAAAGCATGAATGGTGGGGGGGGCCAGTGGGAGAAGCAGACTCCCCACTGAGCAGGTAGCCTGAGGAGGGGCTGGATCCCAAGACCCCTGGATCTTGACCTGAGCCAAAGGTGATGCTTAGAGGACTGAGCCACCCAGGCACCCAGAATATTTAAACTTAAACTTTAAAAAACAAAATCACTCCTTACACTTCAAGATAAAGCAAAATAAATATTTTCAGTTGCTATGTAGGAGAACAAAGGGAAGGACAGAAGTCTTGATAAAAATCATTTATGCACCTATATTATAATCTGTTTGGAATTTGTCAGCAACCACTAATAAATTCATTTTCTCCATTCATTCATTGCTTTATTCCTTCTGCAAACATTTATCTGGCTCCTGGGACTTCAAGACACAAGCAGGAACAAGACAGACAGGGTCCGCGTGTCTGCAGAGGTCACACTAGTGCAGTGGAGAGTGGCGCCTCAAACTTCAGTTTGTTTTCCTGCACAAGGAAGCAGGGTGTGCCCAAACGCCATCAACACCAGTGGGGCATGTGCTAATAAGCCTCATGGAGAACTGAATTAACAGCAGTATAGAGTTTTGATTTTGTAGTAATCTTGAAGCAAAAAGTGGAAAGACTTTTTATGTAAAATTCAAATTATACTGTTTAAATATCTAAAACTAAAAAATAATAATAATAAAAATAATAAATAAATAAATGAACACCTAAAACTAGCATTAACAACTGCACTTAGGAAGGAGAAATTAGTCCTTTGAAGCACGGTGCTGTTAAGTATTAAGCAGATCTAGTAACGCGTTCTTTGTGGTGTTTAGAACTATCGTGGATGTTGACTGCATTACTCCCAAACCGGATTCTCCCCAGAGCCCAGGGTGAGGGGGTGTTAGTTTCACACCCATATTCCTTCAGCTGCAGTTAATTCACTGACTGAGGACTCGATCGATGTTAAGAGACATGATACCCCACCTGCCAAACTATTGTGAAACTAACTGCAGACCGCAGCAGGCACTCCCCAGGAACCGGACGCTTGGGTCAGTGCATTGACTTTTCCAGCCTCACAAGGCTGCATCCGCTCACCCCCCCCCAGGATCTAGAAGCAGGGCAATTAGGCTGCCGCTAGCTGGAAGCCACCCAACCCTAAACCCCTTTGCAGAGCCTCTGAGATTCTGGGAAAGAGCCTCACACAATTCATTCCGTTGAATTCAGTTGCATCGACAGCGCAAGGGTAACAGAAGAACCAGTGTAAGTTACCTGCTTCGTCACAGAGAACTGGGACAGAGGAGCCCGATGTTAGCCACAGGGTTCCAGGACCCTGAAATGTGGGGAACAGGGATAACTGAGCTTTCTGCTGCCATCTAAACCCTTGGGACCAAAGATTCTGAAATTACGCAGTCATGCTCTGATAACTACTCGAGTCCCTACCGATTTAAAAATAATAGAATCAATTTTACTGACTTACCTACAAGACAGTCTCATCTATACTTTCCTAGCAATTTTGGAAATGTACCGCTTAAAAAATATTTTTGAGTTCTTGCTGTTGCTGGTATTGAATAAAAATAGCAGATTTTGGTAAAGAAAGTTCTTGGCCTAGCATTCTTCACTGAAACCAAAGTAACTTGCAAAAACACAAATGAGGCTTTCAGTCCGTTCTTAGCGCTTGAGGTTGGACACTCCCCGCCTTCTGTCCTTCCCCTATGATTAGCGGCAACACACATTCTTTGGGGATGCCGTAAGGGCAGAGTCAGAGGACTCTGAGTGCTTAATTGGAAATCTCATTTAGTCATTCTCAATTGTGAATGCAAAATGGTCTCGACTACAACCCGCTATCACGATGAAGGCAAACTAACAAAAGGGTTACCTCCATTCCGTGATCACTATCTCCATTTGTGACCAACTACAAGCAATGATTTTAAACAAGGATTTTCCTGGAAAATCCAACAACTTTACTACCCCTGCGAATTAAACATGTATGCGTTTTATACTCTAGAGTCACTGTCCTTCTAAAGCAACACACAAAACTGTATTTTTCGTCGCTCCTGACTCACAATTAATTTAACGCTGCTGAAGCTGTAGACTTCATCTGCTAATGAAGTCATTGTGGCTTTTCTGCTTTGGAGAAAAGTAGAATGGTCCACACTTGTGAAACTGAACTCTAGCGTGCAGACAAAACCACTGATTTCAGTGCATCTGTCACCTCGGTGGCCGCAGCCCGATAGGATGAGCTCACTACCCCTGAAAAAGATGTTGCTTGAACTTTTAAGTTTCGGAAGCTCGGTTTTCATATATGTACCGGTTTTCCTCGTTTTGTACACCCTGTCCCTTTCCTCACTGCCCTTGTTAAACACGGTGAATTTCCCAAGCAGCCGTGGCAATCGAGGTGAGGTCAATAATTATTTTAAAATTGGTGGTCAAGTTTCCACTTCTGGCAAAACTGAGCTGTTTTTGCAGCCCTCCTACCAAGAGCGATTAGGAAACCCAGCCAGGATATAACAACATCGGGTTCAAACTTATCAGAGTGCTCCCCAGGCACGGAGTGTCTTCAGAGCTAAATTTGAAAGCAGTGGGAAGCCAAGAGAAGTAAGCCCACCATCTGGGGCCACTTCTACCCTGGAGGCAAGAGTCAATTCAGAAAGCAAAAGCTGGGGGTAGCAGGTGAAGAAGTCAAGCAGACCTTTGGACGACCTCAGAGGTTTAAGGAATATCACTTGGCACTTCTGAGTCTCCCCCGGGGGGAGGGGCCCCTGGAAGCACTCTGGGTTTTTGGTGGGGAACCCCAACTGCCAGATCCTTAGGAGAAGGGTCAACCAAAATCAGACAAGCTCTGAAAAGACTGGAGCCCAGCTGTGAGCCCCCTCCGTCTCTGACAAAGTCAGGGTAAGAGTGAATCTTCTCTAGAGGGAAGACAAGGCCACACAGTCTCCATTATCACTAAAAACTTTATACGTGACATCTGACACTCATTCAACAATAACCAGAGCATAGGGGAATTCGGGCAAATTGCTTAACCACATGATCAAAACAGACATCGCTAAAAAGGCCTGCTGGCGCTCCGGGGCCTCCGCAGTCGGTTAGTTCGACAGCAATTCTGCCGAATGAGCAGAACCTGGTTCGAATCAAACAATCAAACCCAGAGAAACCTTCCATGGAACAACTGATCTGGCCTCATCAAAACCGTCAACGTCACAAAAGAAAAACAAGGCCCAGGGAATGTTTCACATTCAAGAAAATTAAAGAGACAGGACAGCTAAATGCAAGTGACCCTGGATGGGTCTGGGAAAAGGAAAAAGTAGAAAAGACTGCAACAAAGGACATAATGGGAAAGCTGGTGAAATTTGAATATAGAGTGTATTCTAGATAAAAGTATAACGTCAGTATTGAAGGTCTTCACCTTGGTCCTTGTGTTGTTGTTGCGTAAGAGAATGGCTTTGGTCATGAGATATATGCTGAAGTAGTGGGGAAGGGAGGTTATGATGCCAACAAAATATTTTCAAATATCCGAATACTATGGGTATAACACAAGCAGTACCAACAACAATATGGTGAGGGAGGGAGGGAGAGAGAGAGAGACGTGGTAAAATGTTAACAGCAAAATTAGAATTTATTCTCTGTGTTATTCTTGCAACTTCCCAGCAGACTTGGAATTTGTCGACATAAAAATTTAAAAGTGAATAAGCAAAGAGTACAAATTAAATAACGCTTTAAAATAACTCACGGATCAAAGAATAAATCATAGGGGAGCTTAGAAAATACCTCGAGCTGAACTAAAATGAAAATACAGCATATCAAAATTTGAACACTCTACCCAAAGGTTATGGAAACATTTGTAGTTTTCAAGGCTTATGATAGAAAAATAAAGGCCTAAAATCAATGATCTAAGCTTCAACCTTAAGAAAATAGGAAAAGAGGAGCAAATTCGACTCAAAGCAACAGAAAGGAAATCAGAAAGATCAGGGCTGCAATTAATGAAAAAGAAAACAAAAAACAACAGACGAGAAAAAAAGGAAGAGTCAGTGAAATCAAAGTTGATTCTTCGAAAAGAAAAATAAAGTTAATAGATTATTTTTTAAAAGATTTTTATTTATTTATTTGAGAAAGAGAGGGCATAAGTGGGGTGGGGGAGAGTGGGAGGGGGAGAAGCAGGCTCCCCGCTGAGCAGGTAGTCCGATACGGGGCTCAATCCCAAGACCCCAAGATCATGACCTGAGCCAAAGGCAGCCGCTTAACCAACTGAGCCACTCAGGTGCCCCCAAATTAATAAATCTTTAGCTAGATTGGCCAAGAATAAAACAAGATACAACAGGGGGGAAAAGGGAGGGCATCACTAAACAGATAATCAAAGAAGAATATTAATGAACAACTTTAAAGTATAATAAGGAACGTTATGAAAAGTTCATGTCAACAAATTGAAGAAATTAGATGGGATGAACAAATTCCTTGAAAGATACACCTCACAAATTCAAGAAGAAATTTTTTAAAATCTGAAGAGACCTCTCTCAAGTAAAGAATCTGGCATTCCAGAAATAGCAAGGCAGTGAGACCAAAATGGGAGGGAGCCGGAAGAAAAGGAAGAGAGGAGGTTGACGTCCTAACAGGACCGAATCGTGTTCAGCCTGGAGGGTTTGTTCGCAGGATTCCATAGGCTTTCCTCTGGGTGAAACGCAGAGTTTTTGCAAGATTTTGAGAATGGGAATGATTAATTTATTTCAGTGGCCTGTCACCATTACCAACTCCTTAATTAAGAAGAATGCCCAGAGGACACAATTCCTACCAGGTGTCCAGGCAGAAAAGAGTGAGAACAGACCGCAGGAGTTGAGAGTTTGCTTCAGGGAGCCCCTTTTCCTGCTTTTCCTGTCCTACCAGCTTACTTGGGGACGTTGCAGGGAGCAGAGAGAAGGCGGCTCCAACAGCCATGTTGTCCCTATGGGGTCCTGTGCCCCCTCCTCCATCCTTCTTTGCTGACTGGTCTATAAGAAGACAGGTGACCCAAGGCAGGCACATCAGCCACTCTCACGTAGCAAGCTGGAGTTTTGAAGGGACAGGAAGAGGCAGAGCCTGGCCACTGCTCGCACCTGTCACATGAAAAGTAGTGCACTAAGAGGGCTCCCCTTGTCCGGGTCTCCAGAGCCTCCCGTGGTCCCGCCCTTTTCAAAGTACAGTTGTTCAGATTCCCTGAAATCCCCTGGCCGCCTTCCAGTGAATTCCCTTCCATTCAAAGTAATGGCAGCATCGGTTTCTGGTTCTGGAAACTCAAACAAGCTCAGCAATTGCAAGTCGGTTACTCCAAAGCTTAAAAGCATGAAATGCAGTGAATGCAGAAATTACTGGGGGTGAGGGACATCTTGGATGGTTGGAATAATTGTTTAAAAAGTCACTTAATGAGGGCGCCTGGATGTCTCAGTGAGTTTAGCCTCTGCCTTCGGCTCAGATCATGATCTCAAGGTCCTGGGATCGAGTCCTGCATGGGGCTCTCTGCTCAGCAGGGAGCCTGCTTTCTCCTCTCTCTCTCTCTCTCTGCCTGCCTCTCTGCCTACTTGAGATCTCTCTGTCAAAGGAATAAATAAAATCTTTTTTTAAAAAAAAAAAGTCACTTAATGATCATCTCTCTACCTCCTGCCGTTATCTTCCCAAACAGAAAGGATTTTCTAACCCCCTTTGGAGAGTTGAAGGAGTACCCCAAAACCTAGCTCGAATGTATTCTCCCACATGGGTCATACTTTGTTTGCGTGCTAACACAATCTGATTATGGTTTTTTACTTTATTTATTTATTTTTTTAGAGAACGAGAGTGTGAAAGATGGGAGCGAGGAGGAATAGAGAGAGAGGGAGAGAATCTTAAGCAGACTCTATGCTGAGTACAGGAGTCTAAGGGGGGGACTTGATCTCATGACCCTGATATCGTGACCTGAGCAGAAATCAAGAGTCGGATGATTAACCGACTGAGCCACCTAGACGCTCCTATTAGGTCTTTTAAAGGAATTGTTTTTTTAGTAAGGATAGTCTGGCCCCTACAGTTTCACATAAACAATGCCATGTGTGCCTCTCTCCACTTCTGACAAAAGGAAGAGTTTACATACTGTTAAAATGTGTGACTATACTGACTGGATAAGGAGCAAAAACTAGAACATGCCATCCAAAATAAATTAATTTTAGTACATTTCATTTTCATAAACTGTAGCTAAATGATTATCACGTTGTGCATCCCCATCTACTTATTAAAGTGTGTGCTACATCCATCTTTCTGCCTAATTCAATGACATCCAATTCAGAAACATTTTTTCAAAAATTAAGCAAATGCCATTTCTTTTAACATGCTATTTTAAAGTTTGTCACATTGAGAAAATACCACCTCTCTCATTTTCTAGGACAAGCACAGGTGGGCCGCTCTTCAGGAAAGAGAATTCCAGGACTTTCCAAACTTCCTCATAGCAAGAATTATTTGGTTGCTTGTTAACCACACAGCCCCCCGGGTGATTCTGACTCAGTGAGTGTGGAGGAGAGCCCGGGGACTTTGGCAATTACCTGAGTGGTTGTTCTCAGCAGGAAAGCGGCACCTGACCATGACTTGGCTCCTTCTCTGTTGCTGCTGTTCTCAACAACTTTGATTTTGTAGCAGCTGAGTAGTGATGTGTTCTCCAAGTATCAGATCGATCTGGTTGATAGTGTTGGTCAAATCGTCTATAACATACTGATTGTCTACCAGTTCTATCCATTACGGGGGGGGGGATGTCTTAGAAATCTCCAATAACTGCAGAATTTTTCTATTTCTCTCTTTACTTTTGTTAGTTTTTGCTTCATGCATTTTGAAACTTTTTCATCAAGCATATACACATTATTGATTTTTAGTCCTAATTTAAACCCCTTTGTTAATTGATCCTTCACTATTATAAAATTTCCAACGTTTTCTTTGGTAATATTCCTTGTCTTGAAGTCTTCTTTGTGTGATACTAATGTAATCACATGTTTCCTTACACTTACTGATTATACAGTACAACTTTTCCATCCTTTGATTTTCGACCTGTCTTTTGTATTTAAAGTATGTCTCTTACATACAGCATATAGTTGAGTCTTTTTCCTTTATCCAATCTGACAATCTGCAGGTTTTAATAGAAGTCTGTATCCACTTAGAGTTAATGTATTATTGTGCAACTGGGTATGTCTATGTTTGTTGCTGTAATTGGGTTTAAGTCTACCATCTTCCTATTTGTTTTCTAGGTGCACCATCTGGTTTTTTCGGTTTGTTGGTCCGGTTTGGTTTGGTTCATTTGGGTTCCTCCATTCAAGCCTTCTTTTGAGATAATTAAATCTTTTTTAGTATTCCCTTTTAGTTCCTTTCTCGTCTTTTTAGTTATACCTCTTTATTTAGTCATTATTCTGAGATTACAATATATATAATAGAACACAGTCAACTTAGAGTTAATATTGTCACTTCACATAAAGTCTAAGAACCTATGAGTAAAATTCCATCCCTCTCTCATTTTTGGTGCTATTATTGTCATATATATTTTACATCTACATATATACACCCCATAATACAATGTCATAATTTTTGCTTTAACTAGAGGTCAGCAGACTGGCCCATGAATCAATGTTCATTTCTGTGAATAAAGATTATGTATTATCTCTGGCTGCTTTCTTGCTACAGTGGCAGAGAGTGCAGTGGTTGTGTCAAAGATTGTATGGCGTGCACGTCTAAGCCTTTTACCATCTGTAAGTAACAAGGATGAACACAGCTTTAAGTAGTCAGTTGCTTTTCAATGAATAAGGGAAGAAGAAAAAAGTGTTTTATATTGACCTATATATTTAATATTTCCTGAGCTTCTCCTTCCCCCCTGTAGATTGAATTTCCATCTTATGTCTTTCCCTTTAACCTAAAGAACGTCCTTTAGCATTTCTCATAGCGTAGGGCTGCTGGTGACATCTTTCATCCTTCTGAAAATGCCTTTTTCTTTCCCACTTTCATTTCTGAAGAGTGTTTTTGCTGGATATGGAATTCTAGGATAACAGTTTTGTTTTCGTTCTTTTTTTTCCTTCATGTCACTGCATTATTTTTGACCTCTCCTATTCCACAGAAGAAGTTGACCATCATCTACATTGTTATTTCCCCATATGCCATACATCTTCTTTCTGTGGCTGCTTTTGAAGTTTTCTCTTTATCTCTAGGTTCCAACAGTTTGATTCTGATAGGCCTAGGTGTGGTTCTCTTTTTATATAAACCCTGTTTGGGGTTCCCTGAGCTACCTGGATCTATAGACACATATTTATCATCAAATATGCAGGACTAAGGCCATTATATCTTTGTATAATTTTTCTGCTATTTTCTCATCCTTTCCCACTGGCATTCTGACTACTTGTATTTAGGCTGCTTGAAATTGTCCTACATGTCCCTAAAGCTCGGCTTATTTTTCTTAAATATTTTTTCTATTTATTCCTTAGATTTGATCATTTCTATTGATCTATTTTCAGATTCATGAACTCTTCTGCAGTCTCCTGTTAAGTAGTGAAGTTTTCATTTTATATATTGTATCTTTTAGTTTTAGGATTTCCATTTGGTTCTTTAGCATCATCCATTTTTCTGCAGCTTCCACTTATGTTCATTCAGGATCGTGTTTTCCTCTAAGTCCAGCTAATTTTGTATTAGCTGCTCAAAGTCCTTATCTTCAACATCTCACCTAGTATCAACATTCAACATCAACATCTACATCAATTTCAAGTGTTTTTATTGACTGCTTTTTTTCTTAATCCTGGATCACATTTCTCTGCTTCTTTACACGTCTACTAATTTTTTTTGAATGGTAGACATTGTAAACAATACATTGCAGGGAGTCTGAATTATGTCATCTTCTTTTAGAGGATGTTTGTGTCTTATTCTGGCAGGAATTTAAATTACTACTTTTATGTTTTTATCAGGATAGGCTAGTATTATTGTCTGTTAGAAAGGAATCTAATCTGGATTTGAACTTAGTCCAGAGCCATCGTTCTTACTCTATGACATAGTTCTTACTCCCTAGGCATAGACTTTCTAGGTCTCCCTTGAATGGCCAAGGGTCCATTGACTTCCATCTATTCAGGTCAGGCCAGAACCCCAACATCTCCTATAATGTTTAGCTCCAAGTATTACTGTCCTTCTCCCGGTTTCAGAGCAGGCAATCTCTCTTAAGCCTTATGGATCCTTGCCTTGGACAGGCACAGTCTAATTCTTGGTTAAGGATTCACACAACAAATCCCCACACAAAATTCTGTCCCCAGGATCTTACAACACTCCCTCTTCTCTGGTACCATGTTCGGTAAATCTTAGCTGCTTCGGCAGCCCAGAATGCCAGTGTCTGCCTCCTTGTCGCAGTAAGGCTGCTGCTCACCTTGGGTTCCACCACTCTCTACAGCTGCAGACAGAAAACTAGGGTCACTGTGAAATGCATGTTGTGTGTTTCCCTTATCTCAAGATTGCAAAGTCTGCAAAGTCTGTTATTCAACACCTCAAAACAGTTGACTCATATACTCTGCTTATTATTTATAGTTGTTTTCAGCAGAAGAACAAGCCTGTTATGAGTTTCTCTACAATGGCTAGAAGTGGAAGTTCAGCAGATATAAGGATTACATTTCAGAAACAGTGATTCTCAATCATGGATGCACACTAGAATACCCTCATGATTTTTTTTTCTTTTAAAAAAAATAATCTCTATGACCAACGTGGGGCTCACCATTCCAAGATCAAGAGTTGCATGCTCTACTAACTGAGCCAGCCAGGCACCCCGGCTTTTTCTTTGTCAATCCTAGTGCCCCAGGGGACTTTCTACAAGCTCTCCAGATGACCTGAAGGTACAGCCATGGTTGAGAAGCCATCTAAAGCACATCATCACAGTGTTTCAATTCTGGCTTCTCACTTTCATAAATTGTAGGCTTCTTGTTCTTACTTTGTGCAAAGTAAATCCTCTCAAACACTCTGATTTCCTTGAATAAGACCATGAAGAGGGTTTTGACAGCAACCTTTATGGCACAAGGACAGCTAAGGACTATCCTTTATAAGACTTGCTTTGTCAGCAGCTTCTAGGAACTATGTTTCCCAGCACACATTGACTTGATTAATAATTTACCATCATCATGACTGTTACTCTATTTTGGAAGGTCATTTGTTTAAACTATACCATAAGCACATGTTTTAACACAACATCAACATATGATTACTGATTGTTGTGGAGATTCTTTACACCCGAGACTGCTCCAATAGAACCAAGCCAGCACCCTGAATTTGTCTATTAAAAAGCCTGTTAACTATAGAACAAAACTGGGTTCAAGCTGTCAGCCAGGCCAATTCCCATGAATCCTAGTCACTAGCTGTGGGAGGAGGGTAGCCCTCAGGGGATGGGGAAAGTACCTAGAGAATGAGAGCAACTTCAGAAACATACCTAGAGTAGAGGTCACCACATTTTTTCTCTCATATCCTTATTAGGGGTTTTCTAAAATAATGTTTTTATTAATGGTACAAAAAATGTTTTATCTTCCTTAAGAATTTTAATAGTATATGTAATACTAATAATATTTTGGAGAGAGCATTGTAATTTTGAATGTTTCATAATTTTTAAAAATACTGGTTTAATACTTTATGATACAGCAATTTGAAGGTGTGGTTTTAAGTTCATTTTATTTTATTACTTGCATTTGATGAATGCCTTAGCTCAAAAAGTATCTCAAAAAGATGAAGAGAACCAAATGGAAGATATCATTAACTATGTTCAATGTACAATATTCATGTATCAATCTCATTCACTAATTACACAAAGGTTTCTTGTTGAAATTCTGCTAGTAAATGCTCATCCTCTCTCATACCCATCAGTTGGTCTTGCAAACTAATCAGAGGGTGTTCCACTTTTATAATTTTAGCAAGTGGTTTGAAAGCCTGAGAATTTCTTTTGGAACATTTTAAACAGGTTAGAAATTTCTGTTTCCCACTTCCAAAATGGGAAAACATGAAAATTTTTAAAAATGTCACACATCGTTTTTAATAACAAAACCACATAATGACAGAAATAGTTCCAAACATGTGTTTTTAAAATGCGCTCTCTAAACTTTCTTCTAAAAAGCAATTACCCTGGGTGGCTTGAGCATCTGCCTTTGGCTTGGGTCATAATCTCAGGGTCCTGGGATTGAGCCCTGTATCAGGCTCCCTGCTGAGTCCTTCTCTCCTACACTTGTGCTCTCTCTTGCTATCTCTCTCTCTCAAATAAATAAAATCATTTTAAAAAAAATTTTTTAAAGCAATTACTGGCATGCTCAACATTAAAATATCTCCTTTAAGCATAAAGGATCAGATTAAACCTTTTTTTGTTTTGGTTTTCAAAAATAGCCCTCAGGAATTATATCTCAGAGAACAATTTGCCACGTCAGTAAACATTAGCAAATTTGGAATACTGTCTCTTTACCTAAAAAAGTTGTGTGATTCACCTTGAATTTCCATATCTCTTTTATGAGAGCTAACAAGCATCTATGTGGTACAACAGATTTTCGCAATCATTTCCTAGGTCATCAAAAATTACTGCAGATTACCCAGGTTAGATTTTGTTGTTGTTGTTGTTGCTTATACATCTTTATTGAGGTATAATTGACATACAATAAACAGCACATAATTAAGGTTGTACAATTTGAGGTTGAGCACATGTATATGTCCACAATCAAGTTAATAAACACATCCATCACCCTCAAAAGATTTCTCCCACCCCTTGTAATCCTTACCCGTTCCCCATTCTCAGGCAACCATTGATCTGCTTTCTGTCTCTGTAGATGTGTTTGCATTGTCTAAAATTTTATAGACATTGAGACACACAGTATATACTTTTGTTCGTTTGGCTTCTCTTACTCATCGTACTTATGTCAGGGTTCATCCATATTGTCGTATGTTCAGGAGTTGATTTTTCTATCTGGGAGCACTGCTGGATTACATAACTACCTCTAAATTCACGTACCTGTTCACCAGCTGTCAGACTATGACCTCATGGTCCAACCCTTACTTGAGATGGGAGCTTCTGATTTCTGTCAAATGAGTCACTCAAGATAGGAATGATAACTTATTTCCTCTTAGGTGTTGGGGGAATACCGACATCTAGGAAATGGGGTGGGAGGGAGATAGGCCAATATGTAGGGTTGATGTCAAGTGTGGCATAATATTTCTACAGACTCCCCACTTGAGCAGAATGGGACCGAGAGGCCTGGAGGTAGGCTCCCACATGAAGGAGAGCATTCTCTGGGAAGAGAAGAGCCATCTTCGAATTTCTCACTGATACTCAAGCTCAGGAACAATTTTCTCTGGTCTTTGGCGAAGTCGAGCTTTTATGTCTTCGAAAACATCTTTATACCCTGAAGGGGGAAGAAAAGCGTGTGTGTGACAAAAAATGTGAGGTCTTGCTTTAAGAGATTCTTATCGAGAAATGGCTGTCTGGCAAAGTTCACATGAAAAGGCCCATACTTGATTTCGCATGACCTATCATAGAATAACCTCTGGGTCCCACGGAATGGACCCAGGACCAGTTCATAATTCAAATGGGTAATTTGATGCAGCTATTTAATGGTCTACCACAATAAAGAGTAATCCTAAGAGCTCTGAAGCTATTTCTAGCGCTGATCCTTACCCTAGATGGCACAACCAACTACAGCTATACAGTTCCTACGGAAAAAGCATACCTGGAAGAGGGCAGTCTCTCCATTTGCTGTAACCCCTCTGCCCCGAGACGGATCTCCTTACCAGAAGTCTGGTGGGTCAGCCCTAGAAGTTCTCCTTTCCCTGGGCAAAGACACAGCCAACTAATTAATGTGCACTCTCACAACCTAGACCTCCTGGCCATGCTCTGCCCTGGGGGAGGGGGAAGAAAAGAAGGGGGAAAGGCTTCAAATGAGCTGAAATGCACACTTAGTCATCTTCCAGCCCTGTTTCTTTCTGTAGACCAAGAATTTAATTGAAGAAGAATTCTAATGCTAAGTATTTATTTCAGAGTGCCTATGCAGAAGTGGCTGGGTGGGGACACAGAACAGGGGGGTCAGGGATGACAGCATAGCCCAGTCGTTTCCAACCCCCACTTGAACCACAACAGCCTTTTCCCTGTGTGCACAGATTGTGCGTCTGAAACATCTAAGGAGAGGTTCTCAGTCTGAGACTATCTTCAAGTTCCCATAAAATAACAAACCCTCACCCCGAGTTGGGCTGGAGGACCTCCTAAGTCCCTTTCCTGCGTGAACCTTCTGTGATGTGTCCAGAAGAGACTTGGAGACACTGGAAACAATTCTGCAAAGACATTCTTTTTAAGGGTGTTTTTCAACATTCGTTCCATTTCTACCTTTAAATCCACATACAGAATATACCATCCCACTTGCCTCCCCGCTTCATACACACACATTGTGGCCGCTGGAACCTCTGGCTACCTTCTCAGCTGAGGGCCGTGGGCTATCTTGCTCACCTGGGCCAATGTGGCGCCTGGCACCCAGGAGGAAGCCAGGAAAACGTTACTGAATGACTGATGAAATTCACTGGACAGGGCGCCTGGCTGACTCAGTCAGAGGAGCATGTGCCTCTTGATCTTGAGGTCAAGGTCATGAGTCCACGCCCCACATTGGGTTCAGAGATTACTTAAATAAATGAAACTTAAAAAAAAAAAAAAGTTCACTGGATGGATGGATGGATGGATGGACAGTGTCTCATCAGGAGGTGCTATGATGCAGGAGGACAGCATGGCCCTTTGGCAGGCAGGAAAGGAGAACTGCTAGAATCCAGTGAAAAAGGAAGGAGAGAGACTGAGCGCAACTGCCCCACAGCAATTACTCAGGGGTCTGGCCTGGGGAAGGCCCCTCTAAAACTTGCGGTTTCTCACACCAAGCCCCGTTCTCTGCCAGTCTGAGGGATTCCCTGTGTCTCCATCTTTCAGGGCTCAGGTAAATTACCCTCCAGAACCTCCAGGCTCCACACGGGCAGAATCTTTGTTTTGAGAAGCTTCTATGTTTTGTCCATATATTCATTATGAATACACCGTATTTCGGGGCAGCTAGGTGGCTCCATCGGTTATGCGGCTGCCTTCAGCTTAAGTCATGGTCCCAGGGTCCTGGGGTTGAGTCCTGAGTTGGACTCCCTGCTCAGAGCCTGTTTCTTCCTCTCCCTTTCACTCTACCCCTCTCGGTGTTTGTGCGCTCGCTCTCTCTCTCTCTCTCTCTCTGACAAATAAATAAATAAAATCTTTTAAAAAAAATAAAAAATTTTTAAAAATGGATACACCATATGTCAAGTGCCTAGAACAGGGTCTGGCCCTGTTAGGTAGATACCCACTGTGTGTTTACTGAAAGTCAAGCAGAGAGAGTCAATTATCATATGGTTTCACTTATTTGTGGAGCATAACAAATAGCATGGAGGACAAGGGGAGATGGAGAGGAGAAGGGAGTTGAGGGAAATTGGAAGGGGAGGTGAACCATGAGAGACTATGGACTCTGAAAAACGATCTGAGAATTTTGAAGGGATGGGGGGTGGGAGGTTGGGGGCACCAGGTGGTGGGTATTGTAGAGGGCACGGATTGCATGGAGCACTGGGTGTGGTGCAAAAATAATGAATACTGTTATGCTAAAAAAATAAAAAAATTAAAATCAAGAATTGAAAAAAATAAAAAAAATAAATAAATGAATAATGTCAGAATGAGAAACTCTAAGTCTGTGATGAGAGCCATTACTTTCTGACCTACCCAGGATTTCTTGTGGTGCAGAGTGGTTGCAAACTTTGAAAACAAAAGGCTTTAGTGTGACTTAAGTCAATTAATGACTGCAAACAGCTCTACAAAGAAAGGCGCTAGAGTGGTTGGACCAGCTGCTGGGGCCCCAGGCCCAACTTCGCCCCTTAGGAGGGAGCCCTGTGTTTGTGGGCCTCTGGGGGCCTCTGTCCCCACCACATGCCTGCTCAATGACAGCACCTTCCACGCAGGCTTTGCATGAAGATGAAAGACGTCAACTGCTAGCAAGCGCTTAGAAAAGAGCCTGGAGCCTCCCACAAACCCTAATGCCACATGTACTAGTGTTTGCTGGGGGCCCTTGAACTGGCTGAAGGCGGATGCCATTATCAGGTGAAAGAAGTATGTTGGATTCTCCCCCACTCCCATTCCCATGGCCAGAGCCCCAGGTGGCATATGAGATGTGACTCCCGTGTCCCAGCCTGTAGTCCTCGGGGTCATGTCGTGGTCCACGTGAGGGGGCTGGGACATGAGTCCATCACTGCCATATTCAGCCGCCAGCCAGTTCAGACTGCCAGGAGGTAACACCCCACAAAAAAGAACACAAAGGAGAAAGGAAGTGTTTCATTTGGACGACACTCAGTATAGACAACTGAGGGAGAGGCCAGCTTGCTCCTCAAGGGCAAGGGAACACACCTGCCAAGGCAGCCTCTGCTGAGCGCACGGTGCTAACCTTCATCTGTTACAGGTGTTATCGAGGAAAGGAGCCGGGAGAAAGCATGCCAGCTTCAGTGAGCAGCTGGCCATTCCATATTAGCGATGGGTTTGCCTTCTTAAGTGGAATTTTCCGCGAGACTCCCTGACAATGTTTCATATCAAATAAGTTACTAATTGAGCCAAAAAGTCAAGGCTGCGAGGGGGCGATCACGTAAGAAAGGGCACGTGGAAGAGCCAGAGGCCCAGTTTAAGACAGTATTACATCCTAAACTGCGGTTCCGAAAATGCAGCTTCAAGTCCTAACACACAGTCACACCCCTACGGACATGGGTAAGCTCTGGCACTCGGAATTCAAGAGAAGTTAGCCGTTCTTGGCCCTTATTTAATTGCTACATCCGAGGAGAACAAACCCAACCGCGAAGAGGCAACACCCTCGATTTCCATTCCAAGGAACTTTCCAGGGCCCTAAATTCAAACAGCTGGAATTACCATCCACTCGGGCTTTGAAAACGAGAGCTCAGCCTCCTCCTAGGAAATGTGCGGTTTGTTTCACTGACGGGACACGGTGTTCCGGGCCCCGTTCGTTCTCCACATAAACAGTCTTTTTTGAGAGTTGTGTGTTTCGCATTCACCGCTGACACAGGTGACAGCAAATGTATCCTGTCACGCATCTGTCATACACGTCCTCTGAGCGTGCAGAGGAGGGGAATAGAAGCCTTGTCACCAAACAGCCTTGCCCCCGCAATTCTAAATTCCAAACAACAAAACCGGTGGTGGGAATACCTCACCAAACTCCATTTTAAACGTCCGAAATTCAGAAGAAGAGACTCAGTCCAGGAAGAGGAAGTGATTAAAATAAATGACAGAGGGACGCCTACGTGGCTTAGTCGGTTAAAAGTCTGCCTTCGGCTCAGATCGGGTCCTGGGATCGAGTCCCCCTTCGGGCTCCTTGCTCAACGGGGAGCCAGCTTCTCCCCCTTCATGCTCTCTCTGTCCCTGACAAATAAATAGCTAAAATCTTGAAAAATAATAAAATAAAATAAATGACAGAAAAATAAAAATGTAGGGGCTCAGAGAGTGGGGGACAAGGAAGCCGGCAGCATGTTTGCACAGAGAAGGGAGGCCCCTGCACGGTTTCCTAAATTCTGCTCCCATAAAGAAAGTGATGGGAAACTCTAGTCCCTAGAACTTCGAACAACTACAAATCCTTTAAATGGAGGAGAATATCTTTGCAGAGTGAAGCCCAGACCCTCGGGCATCCGTGTCTTCAGAACTCTAAAGCTTCCCAGCTAGGTCCCAAACAGGAGGCAGGAAGCACACACACACACACACACACACACACACACACACACTGGCATTCAAACACACCCCTATTTGCTCCTCTGTTTTCTAAATTAAATGTCTTGGCCTTGAGCCACCAACCTGGCAGAGAATCCCGCCTGAGCTGTGCTTTGGGGATTCTCCTCCCTACACTCCCCTGGGCACAAGTAGGAGCCCCCCGGGCCTGCACAGTCCAGAGCACTGGAAAGGGCCACGTGGGCCTCACGAAGGCGGGGGGCACACCCTCCTTCCTTGTTGAACGTCAGCATGAGGATCCCAGCCAAGGGTCCAGGTCGGACTGGCAACTCTTCCAGGACACACAACTCAGAGGACCCATCCCAGACACTGTGGGCATGCAGGGCACAGTTCGGAGACTCCTACAGCCCTAAACTCAAGCCCTGCCCCCACCCTCACCACTCCCCTCTTCCTGTCCAAGAAGCAGTCTCCCTCCTCTATACTTGTGGTAGAAGAGGTGTGAGAGCGATTTCAGCCTCCTAACTACGCTTCCTCAGCTAGAGAGGATAAAGAGATCTTAAAAACTTGGTGCCCACAGGCAAAATTTTGAACTGTTTTGTCCCCACTGTGTTTATGTCCTTGTGTTATCTGCCAACACTTTAAAAAGTCTAGAATTCTCATGTAGAAATCCAGCTCCCTTCTATTCAAAGATCAGGTGCTCTGGAAATGCCAGGTGCACACTCCCACCTACCATGAGTGGCTAGAGCTGATGAATGGCTTGCTCCGGGACAAGTGTTCTCTGCTTTGCCACAATCCCCACCACTCCCTATTCTGCACTGGGGCCACTTCACAAACTTGCATTACCTACTTGTGAGACCTGAATTTTACACTTTGGATCTAGACCACAGGACATAAATGTTTGGCTGCCTTTCTGAGAACAAGAAAAGAAACAATTACATATTGCATTTGGGAATGAGAAAAGATTCGGATCTCCCAGAAAGACAAGACAAAACACAATATTTCAACGGCTTATCCTGTCATTTACCTATGACAGAACTCCTCTGATGGCAAAGCACAGAAGCTTAATGTCAGCAACCACACACTTTCCAATCACATTCGCTAGCAGCAACTAATTTGTCCACCTTTTAAAGAAAAGAATCATTCTGATACTTGTTAGAGTGGTGAGGCAGACCTTCTTCAGGACTGTCTCAGGAGGTCTTGCAATGGGCTTTTTCAGTAGATACAACAAAAGTGGGGATTTGTAGCCAAGGAGTTGGTGGGTGTCAGTGGCAGGAAAGTTGACTAGGTGGAAACATCAGCAGTGAGGGGGATTGGATTGAAACAAGCCAACAGGATCCTTGCTGAAGGCAGGCCAGGTGAGCAGGTATCCATTGTCTGGGGACTGGTAGGGGAAGAATTTGGTCAGACATGGAGGCCATCACACATCCCTGGGAGGCAGGGGGTTCTGGGTAAGCTAACTTAAGGCGGTGGACCCAAGGGCCAGGCCTACTTGAAAAAGAGTCAGGGGAGCCAGACTAGAGTCTGGTCCTTGTCACACACACCCTCTCACAAATAGTCCTCTCCCTGGAAGACCAGAAGGACTGTCACTGGCTGGCAATGTCTATAAAATGCCAGCCTTTTGGGACGCCTGGGTGGCTCAGTTGGTTAAGCGGCTGCCTTCGGCTCAGGTCATGATCCCAGCGTCCTGGGATCGAGTCCCACATTGGGCTCCTTGCTCGGCAGGGAGCCTGCTTCTCCCTCTGCCTCTGCCTGCCTCTCTGTCTGCCTGTGCTCGCTCACTCTCTCTCCCTCTGTCTCTGACAAATAAATAAAATAATTAAAAAAAAAAAATGCCAGCCTTTTTCCTCCGCAACTCAAGGAGCCATGACTGAAGAGAAGACAGGAGAGTGTGAAAAGAAGGGCAAATTCCCAAAAGAAGAGGGTGGGGTCTGTGAAAGGCTGCACTAGACGTGACCAACACTGGGGCACCTGACTGGCTCAATCAGTAGAGTATGGGACTCTTGATCTTGGAGTCATGAGTTCAAGCCCCACCTTTTTGCTTAAAAGGAAAAAAAATTTTTTTCTTTTAAATTTTTAAACAAGTGACCAACATTAACTTTTTATCCCACAGCAGAAAGAGAATAGCTAGCCTCAAAATGACAGGGGACGCAGGCTGGGCACTGCCACTGTCTACCAAGAATCTGCAACCCACACAAGTATGATACCACAACACAACAACTCAAGGCAGGACATTGTGTCACACATTACAGAAAAATATTAGAATGCATGAAATTAAAAGGTCACTGGGTAATCTCCCAACACCTAATTCCCTTAACCAGTATGACACAGTCCTAGAAGTTCTTGGGAGTGAGTTTCCCAATGTCCCTGAATCTTAAGGAAGACTTGGAAGAGGAACAGGCCTCCGTCGCCTGGGCAGCCGGACCACCGGTTGTAACCCAGAACGGAGCTCACCCCAGTGCCTTGATAACAGCGAGCAACATGCTAGACCACAACCAGCCTTGTCTGTTCCTTTTCTCAGACAGGGTCACAGTAACCAGCGCTCTGCATCTCCTAGAAAACTGCCATCTATGCACTGAAGACATTCTCCGGGGACGCACTCTGAGAGCAATGCATTTGTGCCTTTGAAACATCTTTCAAATTTACAAGGCTCATCTCCCAGACCCTTGAGCTGAAGCACTCGTCTTTACAAAGCAGCCACTCTTGATGGACACACAAAGATGGACGGCGATCTAACTTCTAGAACCCCACCCCGTCCTCCCTTGGCGAGCCCAAGGCTTTCTCCACCCACCCTCTTCACTTCTAAACTGCAAGCTACAATTTTTGGCTCGAGCATTTTGGAGACCATGATCCATCACGAAGTCAGCAAATGGAAAAACATGATTCATTTTCTCACCGTCCCCGCTCCTCGCCAGGTTACCTGAGTTCCTAAGGGTGGAGATGTGCTCAAATGTTTCCTGAGGGGCTAAATACGCAAGAAACTCAAAATCGGAAATCTCGATTAATAGAAAATGACTCAAGAAGAGCTTCTCTCTCTTCAGTCCCCAGAGCCCTCCTACCCTCAGAGAAGTTCGCAGAGCTGGAAAGATACAGGAGACAACAGAGGCTAAGGAAAATCTAGGGCAGAAACAAAGAAGTGGAAAGCGTCAGGACAATGTTCTTGAATGCGAAACCAAGCCCTGATGAATCAAATACTTTGTGAATCCCCAAATCAATCTTCTCTTTTTCATCAGAAAGAAAATGTCTACAGTCCAGCCTGTTATCCAGCAAGTATAAAATAGAATTGAAAATGTAAATTCAAAAATATGTCACACCTGACTGAAGCAATCAAACATGTAGAGAAGTGAAAGTTACTGAAATAGGCTCCCCTCATTCTTTGTTTAAATATTTGTTGCTGTCGGCTCAGAACTGAGCCAGAGAAAGGATGTACGAGAAGCGGGGGCGGGGTGCCCGCTGACCGTGGGAGCCTGAGAACAATGAGGGGGCCGGGAGTTTGGGGCTTAGGCCAGGGGTACAGCTGCCGCCCCCCGCCCCCTGCCTGGGCACCTCACCAATCCGCAGCTGCCCCACCTGCCACCTACAAAGCTCCTTCCCGAGTCAAAGGCCCTTAGGGAGGTCACTTTTGGGGCGCCTGGGTGGCTCAGTTGGTTAAGTGACTGCCTTCAGCTGAGATCATGATGCCAGGGGTCCTGGGATGGAGCCCCTTGTTTTTTCCTCCCTGCTCTGCGGGGAGCCTACTTCTCCCTCTCCCTCTGTCTGCCACTCCCCCTGCTTGTGCTCTCTCTCTTTGTCAAATAAATAAATAAATAAATAAATAAATAAATAAATAAATAAATAAATAAATAAATAAAAAGGGGAAGGTCACTCTGGGTGGGGTTGGTTAGAAACTCGAAGCCTTCCCCCGCGCAACGGCGGCGGAGTCCTTTTAGATGTTAATTTTATGATTCACTCAAAGGCCTTCCAAAGAAAAAGGTTTTGAAGCACGGAAGGAATCCGAGGAGTTTGAAAGCCTTGGCAAGCTGATTCAGATCGGCTCTGGAAAGGTAGGAAAGCATGCTGCCGAACTGGTCTGGCGTGGAACTGAAACCACACCGAGGAGAAAATGAGCCACTCGGGGAGGCGGCCCTTCCAGAGGGAAGCTCCGCCGGGGGCCCGGTTCCCAGCGGGGCTCCTTTATCTCCAGAGAGTCCTTCCCTGTCCTGGGAGACGAACCACCAACGGAAAACTCCTATATTTAAATAGTTAAGATTCATAGCAACGCAGAATTTCCAACGACTGAATTTAATGTAGTAAAGTTTCAACGAAAATATTTTTCACCAGTCTTGGCCAAGGCTCAGAGTTTCGGATGGCTTTGACTTTGAACCGCACGGTGGAATTTTCTTCCCACTTGGAAGACTGACGTACGTGTTCAGCAGGTATTTGGGGGTGAAGGGGCTGACCGCGCACGGCAGAGCCCCCAGCACCGCCCGCTCACCGACAGCCCGGGTGCGGGGACGAGCAGCGAGCCAGGCGCATCTTCCCGCGGGAGAACAGAAAGGGTCCTGCTGTGTCCCGTCCCCACACCCCCCCGCAGCCCACGGTCCCCCACTGGCCGGCCCTACAAAGGCACAGAGGGGCTTACGTGCCTTCTTTCCTCCCCCCCCCCCCCGCCTTTTTTTTTTTTTTTTTTGGTTAATTAAACATTTCAAACATACATAAAGGCATGAAAGGTAATGCAGTCAACCCCTTCTATCCACCACCCCACACAGCTTAAGGAATAAAACATTCCAAAACAAGCTCCCAGGGTAACTCTAACCTTCGCCAATGCTCCCTCCCTTCGCGAAGCAGCTCTTGAATTGAATTTGGCAGAGTCCCCGTCTACATCATCGACCTGAGTGGCCCAAAATGCTGTGTCCGCACCATGCGGGCAACCCGGTCTCGCGCTCTGCGGCGGAAGAGCGCGGGCACCAGCCAGCTGGGGCGATCGGCGGCTGCCTGGAACCTGGCTGGGCACCGAAAGGCACAGTCCAGAGCTGCCCAGGTTCTCCGATCCCCTGGGTGTGCTGTGCAGGGGCCTGTGAAGAGGGAAGTCCCAGCAGGTCCCACTCCCAGCAGGTCCCGGTCCCAGCGCTGAAGTCCCTGTGCAGAGAGCGGCCAGCCCCGTCCAGTTGGTCCCAGGCGCTGACTGGGGAGGTAAACAATTTTAAGGAAGGGGAACCAACGGGCAGGGACTCCTAGATGGAGGGACCTGGGACAGGGCCCCACTTGCCCCAGTCCAAGACTGGGACTGGTATAGAGTAGACAGACCTCTGCATTTCCCGTTTTCCTCGCAGTCCTGGGACATTGTCCCATGTTGACCCGCATAACTCCAGCTCGTTCATTTTCTTTGCTATTTAGTATTCCGTGATAGGCAACAATTTACGTATCCATTCTCCTGATGATAGAAATTTCATGTGTTTCCAATTGTCCAGTAATAAAGAATGATACTCGAGATACTGCTATACATGTCTCCCTGTCCTGTGCAAGGGTTTGTTCAGGATATATACCTAAAAGAATTACTGAATCTTGTCACGTCTGTATTTTTCAATTTGTTAGATATTTCCAAATTATTCTACCAAGTGGTTACCAAAATACACCCTGGAAGGTTTGCTTCTTATCTACACCAGCAGCTGCTATCATCAGAGTTTGAATTTTCATCAGTCTGAAGGGCATAAAATACTTCTTTGTGGTTTTAATGTTCCTTTGCCTGATAGCTAGGAACTTTTTCTATTAATTTTCTGTCTTGTTTCTGTCTTGAACAAACTGCCTGTCTTTTGCACCGAGTTATTCATCTTCCTGATTAACATGGGTTCCTCCTGTAATCTTGTATATTGACCTTCTGCTGCTAATGTTCATGGATAAAATACATCGCAGAGCTTCTCAGAGCTGATGACTTACCTTTTCACACCTTAATTTTGTCTCTTGATGAAGTTTTAAAATTTAACATCAGTAGGTTACCAGTCTTGTTATTTATGATGTGTGTGAGTGTGTGAGTGTGTGTGTGTGTGTGTGTGTGTGTGTGATTTGTAAGAAGTCTTTCCTTAACCTGGGATCCTAATCATTTTTTCTTAAAGGTGGAAATTTTTGCCTTTTCTATTCAGATCTTTAGTCTGCCCTGGCTTGATTTTTGTTTATAACGTGAAGCTTCAATCTTTTTTAAAATATGTGTAAACTTATATATTTACATAAGATTTTATTTATTTATTTTAGAGAGCAGGAGAGGGGCAGAGGGAAAGGCAGAAAGAATCCTGAGCAGGCTCTGAGCTGAGTTCAGAGCCTGAGTCGGGGCTCAATCTCACGACCCTGAGATCATGACCTGAGCCGAAATCAAGAGTCAGACGTTTAACCGACTGAGCCAGTTAAGCCCACCTAAGATTTTATCTTTAAGTAATTTCTACACTCAGCATGGGGCTCGAACTCACAACCCCAAGATCGAGCGTTGCACGCTGGACCAACTGAGCTAACCAGGCGCCCCTGAAGATTCACTCTTATTTTTTTGCGTCTGATTAACCAATTGTCTGGATACCATTCTTTCCCCACAGATCTTCCATGCCCTCTGAGGTTTATCAAATTTCCATGTACTTTCCACTGTCAACCATTCATCTCTTTGTCTGTCTTCACCAATGCCCCTCTGAAATTCTTAAACTTAGTAGAACCATCCTAAACCTTGTGCTTCTTCAAACCTAGTTACCCTGGCTCTCTGTTTTTCTACAGAAATGTAAAATCAGCTTGCAAGGTCCAAGAAAACCCTGGTTCAGATGTTATTAGAATTGAATTGGAATTGAATTTATAGGTTGATTTGGAGAGAGTGGACGACTTTATGAAACAGTGTCTTCCTGTTTACCTAGTATCTATTTCTTTCACTTTTTTTACTTCCGACATTTTGTTGTCTCTTATAAATAGCATAGCGTAGATCTGTAGAAAAATCAACCTAAAAATCTATCTGAAGAGGCAAGTTTGGTCTATCTATAGTTTTTATTAGTAGTGTTAGTATTGATATATTTGGAATTATTTCCATTTTGTTCTTTCTTTTCCCTACTCATTTTAGGCTCTTACTTTTTTCTCCTTCTCTACCTTATTTTGGATTTAGAAGTTTGACTTAGTTGTTTTCCCCTGATCGGATTCAAATGTACATACTTAATTCCATGGTCCTCGAATGTCAGTGGCATCAGAACTATCTGGAGAGCTTATTAAAACACAGATTGCTGGTCTCCAGACCAGCATTTCTGATTTCAATTTCTGGGACAGAGCTCAATAATTGCATTTCTAAAAAATTTCCAGGTGATGCTGATAATGCTGGCCCAGGGAGCACACTTTGAAAAACACTGCTTAAACTCTATTCTTTTAGGACTCAACCTTTGATTTTTAAAGATTTTTATTTATGTACCTGTCAGAGAGAGAGAGCACAAGCAGGGAGTGGCAGAAGGAGAGGGAGAAGCAGGCTCCCCACTAAGCAGGGAGCCCTATGCGGTGCTCCATCCCAGGACCCCAGGATCATGACATGAGCTGAAGGCAGACACTTAAGGACTGAGCCACCCAGGCCTCCCTAATTTTTAACATTCATAGTTAACAAAGTATAAAATTCATAAGTATCTTCTTATTCTTCCTAAAAAGGACTTTAAATATCTGAACTCTGATTTTCCTCTCCCATCTCATATGTTTTTGTGACCCAGGATTTTAATTTGACCTTGTCTTTTAACTCCCAAATCAGATCCTCTTATAGTTTTCAGGTTGAGGTTAAGAAGACCTTCATATAAGCTTACCAGTTTTGTTTGCTCAGTTCTCCTTCTTGCATTTCAGAACTTCCTCCTGGAATTATTTTCCTTCTAGTAAATTACATGCTTTAGAAGTTCTCTCTGTGAGGGTCTGCTGATGGTAAATACTCAAGAATTTTTTGCTGTCCTTGTTAGCAATTTTTCTATTTGTCCAATGTGTTTGTGGGGGTACTTTTGGGGGGAGGGTCTGCAAACATCTTTTTTGCACCCACACTCTTGAAGGATAGATTAACGAGACATAATTCTATATTGCCAGTTACTGTGTCTCAGACTTTCAAAGGTACCGCCCCTCCCCTGTGTCCACTTCCACTGTTACCTTGGAAGAACCTGGGCTTGATCTCACTGTTGTACTTTCTTAAGGCACCTGTCTTTTCTGTGACTACCTGTAGTTCTGTTTTTCCTCAGTGATCTCAGTATACCACTATCCTGAATCAAGGTGTTTATTTATTCTGCTGAGGACTCAGTATTATTTCTATTGAATCTAAGGATTCATAGCTTTCTGCGATTATGAAAAATTCCCTGACGTTCTCTTGTGGAAAATCAGCTTTCACCTGTTCTCTCCTTTGTTCTTGTGGAAGTTTGATGAGAAGCCTGTTAGATCCCCTGGTTTATCCTCCATGTCTCTTCACTCCTGCCTTTTCTCCATCATTTTGTTTCTCTGTGCTGTGTTCTGGAAAATTCTCCAGCTCTAATTCAATTAATTCCCTAATTCTTTTGTTTAGATATGTCAAATCTATTTAACCCATTTGGTGGTTTGTTTCTTTAATTTCACTGAGTATACTTTTGAGTCCTTAGATATTCTATTTAGTGCTTTTCCAAATCAGCCTAAAACTAATCAGTGCTATTAGAAATTGGGATACTAGTTACCCTTGGGAGAGATACAGGTAATAACTAGAAGGAAATATGAGGGATAGGGGATTTGGGATGCTGGTTATGTTCCGTTTCTTGTTATAGGTGCTGGTTACAGAGTTGTGCTGAGATTGTGAAATTTTATCAAGCTGTCCAGTTATAATTTGTGTATTTTAGGTATGTATATGATATTATGTAGTACTCTTGTTCCTTTCTTGTGTGCATTTTTAAATTTAACCAAACATTTTAGGCATTCTTGTTTTATATTCTGCACTTGATATATATACAGTATCATAAGTTCTTAGGAGTTTTTAATTCTAACTTATGGTGACTTGTTTCTTCATATATTTTTTAAATTTTGGAATGGGAGTTTATATTCAACTGGGGTTTATCTGTAGGAACCCTATAAGGCCTAGACTGAGACTGTGTCTCACCAGAAAGATCTACATGGCTTTTGTCAGATGTCCAGAATTGTTACCAACTCAGGCTTGTAAAATTAAGTTCTCAAACCACTCAGAGTAGATTCAAATCGCAAACCTCAAACCCACACAGGTGGCAACGTATCATCACAAATTCCTGAAAGCTACTTTTCCACCCCACTCAGAGCATGGGCAAAGACAAATGTCCTTGTGATTTCTCTTTGTTAAAAGTCAGATTTTTTTTTTTCCAGTTCATTCTTTCCTAGAGGCCATAGCCCTGTGGGGGTCTTAGAACGCTCCCTTTCATCTTCCTAACATGCATGGATCCCCCAAGGCATTGTCTACCAGGCCCACCAGACCATCCAAGCATCTGGCTTACCAAACTAAGTATCCCCAGCATTCGTTTACACCTCCAGCTTCCAGCTCCCTTTCCACTTGTGACTCCTGGGAGTCTCCTTGGCCTTCTTTGGAGCTCACATAAACTGAAAAGGATGTTTGTTACATTTAACCTAGCATTTCTAGGTATTTTGTATTTGGGTTGTTTTCACTTTGTTATTGTTGTTGTTCTTGTTTGTTCTGATGGTGGAATTAGCAGAGGGTCCAGTCTAGTTAACAACAAATGTGTCTTGGGAGCTGGGCACAGGGCACTATTTTGGCTGGTGAAGCTCTAGTGGACCCCACATAGCTCAAGGGCCAAGAGCCCTGGGTGGTTGCCCAGTATGTAGACTGAAGCTGTTTACATTTTGTTTACATTTTGATCATACATCACTCTGCCCGGGTCTCTGCTCACCTCAGGTCAGCCCACTCTGGCCTATGTTCATCTTGGGCAGTTTATCACCTCTGCGATTATGCAAGAAACATGATTTTGCTGGGAGTCTTTTTCTTGATAACAACTTACTGAAGAGGGAGGCAAGAGAAAAAAAACAGCTCTGGCACACATGTGAGCAGAATGTTCTGGATTCTCTCCAGCATGACACGCATGCAGTAGATCCTGGGCACAGAGCTATTGGGGAGGGAGTGGTTACCTCAGGCCACCAGGCCACCTGGTCCCATGCTCTTCCTCCCTTTCAACACTTGGTCCCAGGAGGGGCCCTCTAGACTCTCTTACTGAATATAAAAGCTCTTAGACATAAGAGCCCTCAGGAGGCTCCAAATCTAAGGAGAGATCCTCTGGTTGTCGATTTCTGCAAAAAAGTCAGCTGCTGCAACAGGCGTTCTCATGATGGAACAGGATGCCTCTCCCACCTACTCGGCCACTGCAACCCCAACCCAACCCTATTTCCCACTTTCTGCTCTTACTTCCCTGTGCCTGACTGGGACGGCCCGCAGTTGTTGCCACAATTTAAGATCATGTCGATGTTGCCTGGACGCCATTCTGTCCTTGGGTTGGTGATGATGCGCTGCTGAAAAAGTCTGAGATGACCTGGGATGCCCAAGGGGCTTCTCTGCAGGAAGTGGACTTACCAAGTCCTGGGAAGTTGCACGTAGTTGGGACATGCAAGGAGAGTTTGCAAGAGCTTGGAGGCAGGAGTATGATGAAACCCATCAGGCTGGAGCAGAGAATTTAGGTAGAGCTCCTTCTCCCCAGAGGCTGGAGAGCTCAAGATGCATTTCCTGATTGGATGGGATGGTAGGAGACAGAGGGCAGCTGATTAATTTGGATTTTATGTTGTAAGTGATAAGGAGTCAAATAAATACTCTGAGCAGCCCAGTGATAAGCTGAGAATGTGCTTCAGGGAGATGGGTCTGTGCACAACAGATAAGGGAGAGCTGGTGATGAGGGGGCTGGGAGGTAGGCTACTCCCCGGCCAAGAGAGGACTTTGGGAGGCAGCCACAAACACAGACATTGCAAAGGAAGAGCCAGAAGACCCAAAGAAAAAGATATTCCAGCGTGAAAGAGGAAGAGATCTATATGGTGGTAATGTATCAACATTCAACTGAAGTGATACAATACTAGTTCTAGACTGTGAAATATTAAGTCTGTACGTCATAACCCCTAGAGCAACCATTACAAACATGTACAGAGAGATACAGTGAAAAATTCCATAGAAAATTAAAACGGAGGGGTCCCTGGGGGGCTCAGTCAGGTTGAGTGTCCGACTCTTGTTTTCAGGTCAGGTCATAATCTCAGGATCCTGGGATTGAGCCCCCCGCCCCTCCCCCCCTGCACACTGCAGGAAGTCTGCTTGGGAATCTTTCCCTCTGCACCCCCCATAAATAAATCAATCTTAAAAAAAAAAAAGAAAATTAAAATGGAACATTAAAAAATATTCAGATAATCCAAAATAAGGCAGGACAGAGGAAATGAAGAATGAAAAACAGAGAAGAAGTAAAAAAAGAAATAAACAACTTGAAAAATACCCTAAATCCAGCCATGTCAGGAACAATCCTAAAGGTAAACAATCTAAACCAGGGTCTGCAAATCTTTTCTATAAAGTGCCAGATAGTAACTATTTTGGGATTTCTCAGTCATTTGCAACTACTCAATTCTGCTTTTGTCAGGGAAAAGTTGCCCAAAAAAGATGTAAATGAATAAGCATGTCTATGTTTCAATAAAACTTTAGTTACTGAAACAGGTCATTAACCAGATCTGACCCACAGGTGGTCTGCCCGACCCTGATCTAAACATGCAGATTAAGAGATAAGACACTTTGAGAATAGATGAGAAAACAAGACCAAACTACCTGCTGTCTACAAAACAAAACATACACACCCGCACACACAGACTCACCTTAAATATAAAGATGGAGGTAGACTAACAATAGTAAGATGGAAACTGATGCGCCCTGCAAACACTAACCAAGAAAAAAGACGGAGTGGCCAAGTTAGTACCCAACAGAGCTGACTTCAGAGCCAGAAAAATTATCGGGGATAAAGAGGGACATTACTGCTGAAAGACAGTTCTCTAAAGGCCCTTGCCTGTCTGAACATCTTGTGAGCTGAGGCAGTGACTGTCTTGGATCTGGAGTATCTTTTCAAGGATGTTTGTGCATCAACAGCACTGGAAACAGAAACTGCTCCCCATTCAAGGAAGACAGTGGCTGGTCTGCTCAGTCCAGTATAATAATGGCAAAGATGAGAAAGATTTCCCACCTGTAATCAGAGGTCTGGGTCCCCTAACCCCAGGGATCGTCTGCTGTGCTGCCCCTCCACTGCGTGCACAGGTGCCATCCAGCCCTGTTTGCATCAGCCGCGGAGCAATGGTACTCAAGGAAGTGGTGCAGAGGCTGATAGCGTGGCGACTGCTCCGTGGGTAACAACTTCCTGTGTCTTTTTCTTTTTCTTTTTTTTTTTTAAGATTTTATTTATTTATTTGACAGAGAGAGTTCACAAGCAGGGGAAGCAGCAGGCAGAGGGAGAGGGAGATGCAGGCTCTCCTCTGAGCAGGGAGCCAGACATGGGGCTCAGGACTCTGGGATCATGACCGGAGCAGAAGGCAGACGCTTAACCGACTGAGCCACCCAGGTGCCCACATCCTGTGTGTTCTGCCAGCATTCATGAAACCGTAGCAGGCTAACTCATTAAGCTCGCAAGTAGGGTAAGACGTCATACCCTCTGCTGTCCTTGCAAATGATAAAAAGGTTAAGAGAGCAGAGCCATTCTAAAGGCTCAAGGACCAGACAACAGAGCTTCAAGATACCTGTAGCAAATACTGATAAAGCGAAGCAGAAATGGACAAATCCAAAATTATAGGTGAAGAGTTCAACACTCCTAGCAGTTATCAATAGAACAAAGTAGACAGAAAATCAGCAAGGACGCAAAACTGAAAAACATCATCAACCAACTAATGTGATTGATACTTGCAGAATAGTTCACTTAATACATTCTTCCTGGGGAACATTCACCAAAATAGACCCTATCCAGGGTTCCAAAACAAGCCTTGGTAAAGTTAAAAAAGTAGAAAAAATACAAAATATGTTCCATGACCACAAGGGAAATTAGAAATTAGTAAGAGAAAGATAACTGGCAAATCTCCAAACAAAAATTAATCAACAGAACTTCCGGCTTCAGCTCTCTTGGGAGCCCAGTCTTAGAGGGACCCCACATTTTCGTGGGCTTTAGCCCCGGAAGCCCCACCATGCTTTCAGGCAGGAGGAAGAGGAAAATCCACCATATTGAAAAACATTTTGAAAACACCCAGAGGTTTCCCTAATAAAGGCCTGCCCTCTAAGGGAGTTTTATCTGATTTGAAGGAATGGCAATTAGCCAGTTCTAATCCCCTCAAACCTATTTGTCTCAGGTAGTAAGAGGGAAAGAAAAGGCTAAGAACTGCTTCTGAAGGTCACAACCCAAGGACTTAACCCCCTAAACACAGATTTAATTATATGATTACAAGAATACCTCCCTCCCCTCATACCTTAACCACCATATCAACAGGGATCCCAGAGTATAAGTCACAGGGATTACAACGGAGAGAGTGAGCTACAAAACACCAGACTCTGTTGAAGAAATTCTTAGGAAAACCTAAAGACAACGGGAAGCATAAAAATATGAGGAAACCAGAGGAAGTCTCTGGTACCTATGGCTAGAGCAAACATTAAGCATAGGCAACTCCTGGCTGATGAACAGCAAACCTTCCCCTAAAAGCCTGATCACCCCAGTTCCTTTTATCTGACACATTATGTCTGGCATTCAACAAAACAATTACCAGGCATGGTAAAAAACAAGAACAGTTACAGTTTGCAAAGACAGCGCAAGCATCAGAACCTGACTCAGACGTGCCACAGAGTGTGGACTTAATCAGACAGGGAATTGTTTTATGTCTACAAGGAAAAAATAGACATGTAAGAACAATGGTAACAGACACACAATATGGCCAATGATTCTTCACAAAGATGCAACGTCAATTCAATGGAAGGAAGTCTTTCAAACGACTTGCATCCAGAATACATAAAAAAAACTCTCAAAATTCAATAGTAAGAAAACAACCTGTTTTGTTTTTTAAGATTTTACTTATTTATTTGAGGTGGGGAGCAGGAGAGGGAGAGAATCTCAAGTAGCCTCCCCGCAGAGCATGGAGCCAGAGGCAGGGCCCAATCCCATAACCCTGAGATCACTACCAATGCCGAAATCAAGAGTTGGCTGCCTAACCGACTAAGCCACCCAGGTGCCCCCAACCTGTTTTTTTTTTTTTTTTAAGTGGGAAAAAGGCTTAATAGACCTTTCATCAATGAGAATAAATGTTTAAGTGTATTGCAAATAAGCCCATAAAATGATGCTTAATGTCATTAGACTTTATAAAACCGCACATTAAAACCCTTCTAAGATACCACCATCACATATTACTGCTAAATAAAACATGACAATACCAAGTGCTGATGAAGATACAGAGCAACTGGAACTCTTACGCCACTGATGGGAAAACAAAATGGTTCTCTCCGGGAAATAGTTTGGCAGATTTGTATAAAGTTTAATTCATACTTCCCAAATGACACAGCAACACTCTCCTGGGTATTTAAACTGGTATTTATACACACCAAAAATACTGTATACAAATGTTTATAGCAGCACTAGCTATAATTGTCAAATAGTGGAAACAACCCAAAGTTCCTTCAACAACTAAATAAACAATGGTACAAACATTCCACACAATGGAATGAGTGATGAAAAGGAATGGGCTATTAATCCATGCAACAGCCATGTATGAATCCCACAGGCATTATCTTGAATGAAGGAAGCCAGACTCCGAAGCCTACCCATGATATGATTACATTTTTTATGTCACCCTGGAAAGGGCAAAAGCATAACAAAGAACAGATTGGTGATTCCCAGGAGTTAATAGGTGGGGTAGGATAGGACTGCAAAGGGAGTTTTCTGGGGTGATGGAACTGTTCTGGATCCCGATTATCGTGGTGATTACACTATTTATACATGTGTCAAATCTCATAGAACTGTAAATTTTAAAAAAACTCAATGCTAAAATAAAACCCGCAGTGTTATTGCACATTCATTGTAAAACGAAAATAAAGACACCAGAAGGAACTGAACAGGCAAGGCATAGGCTGAGAGAATATATTCATGATACAAAATGCTTAACAAAAGACTCATATCGGAAAAATATAAAGCACTCCTAGAAAGCCTAGGGAAAAGACAGACATGCCCATTAAAAAAAAAAAAAAAGAAAGAAAAGAAAAAAGAAAACTCAAACAACCCCTTCACCAAAAAAAGTTACCCAAAAGGCTAATAAGGTACTACAGAGGCTCAAGATCTTTATTCATTAGGGAAATACAAACGAAAACCACAAGAAAATACTGCTACATGCTTACCAAGAATTTTAAAAGACTGTTAATGCCAACTGTTGGCAACGATATTAAGTAACTAACTTTCGTAAACTGATTCAAACTTTTTGGAAAACTGTTAGGCAGTGCTGATTAAAACTAAACATACCCCTATCCTATGATAGAAATGCCATTATATACCCAATAAAACTGAGCCCATTTTTCCACCAAAAGACTCTAAGAATGTTCACAGCACTGTCATTCATAATAGACAAAAACTGAAAATAACCAAACTGCCCATCAATGGTAGAATTGGGATTAAATTAATTGTAGTGTATCCATACAAAAGAATACTACCCAGAAATAAACAAACTATGGATACATGCAATACCATGCATGAATCTTACAGACATTACGTTGGGTGAAAGAAACCAGACAGAAAAAAGCACAGTTTGATTGCAATTATATTAAGTGCAAGAACAGGCAAATTAGGGGCGCCTGGGTGGCTCAGTGGGTTAAGCCTCTGCCTTAGGCTCAGGTCATGAGCTCAGGGTCCTGTGACTGAGCCCAGCATCCGGCTCTCTGCTCAGCAGGGAGCCTGCTTCCCGTCTCTCTCTGCCTGCCTCTCTGCCTGCTTGTGATCTCTCTGTCAAATAAATAAATAAAATCTTTAAAAAAAAAAAAAGACAGGCAAATTAAAACATATTAATGGATTTCAGAATAGTGGTTACCTCTGGGGTGACTGAAATGTCCTACATCTTGATCTGGGAACTGATTACTTGTGTATACATACATGAAACCTCACCTACCTGTCCTCTTCAGATCTGTGCAGGTTATTATGTGTAGGTTATACTTCAATTAGCAAAAGGTAAAAAAGATGAAAGGATGAAGGAGAAAAGAAAGAAAATGAAGAGATCGAAAGGAAGAGATTAAGAAGGGAGAAAGGGGAAAGGGGGAGAAATGAACATGATCACGGGGCGGCGGGAGCGCCTCAAAAACGTTACCACACATCTGGGGCTATGCGCACTTAAAGAAGGGAACGCTGTTAGGTTTGCTGCTGTGCTCAGTGTTCACAGAGAGAGTTGGGTGACCTGGGCAGAGGTTTGAACCCACGTGTGTACGACGTCAACCCCCCCCCCCCCCATCTAATAGCTCAAAGTCACCTCCTCCTAGAAAGGTGACCTCGAGAAATGTCACACACACACACCCCCGAACTGATCTCTTTCTGTACGAACAACGTCTCTCTTACTACCATGGGCCTCAGTTGGGCGTGGACCCTGCTCCGCAGAGAGCCGCGTCCATTCATCTTAGACTTCCCGCAGGGCTGAGCGCCTGCTAAAGTAACATGTTCTCGGGCGGGACACGGAGTCCTCCCTGGAAGCTCGGTTGTGGTCTGCTCTTTAAACATGCCCTTTGACTACGCAAGCCGCAGGTTGCGGTCGGCGCTTCTTTCCGAACTGGAAACCAGTTGGGAGAGTGGTGACGACTTCTATTGAACTAGAGCCCAGTTGCGTCGGCGTTACCGGGACACTGCAGGTTCCGTGAGCGCCCGAGCCGCAGCCAAGCGCATCCCCGACCCACGTCCCGCGGAAGCAGGTGCGCGCCGGCCCCGCCCCGCTCACCTGCGCGCGCAACCCCGCCCCAGCGCGGCTCTGAGTCGGCGGCGCCCGCCTGCACGCCTTTATACGGCGCTATTTTGGTCCCGCGCCCTGATTGGCGGGTTGTGGGGACGTCACGCCTGCGCGCCGCGGGGCGGAACGGAGATCAGGGAAGGGGCGCTTCCGCCGGGAGTGGGGACCGTGGAGGGTGTGTGACCGAGCTTCGCGGTTCCGCGGCTCGGACAACCCCTAGGGGTGCTTCGAGACCTCCATGCCCGTTCTGCAGTCTGTCGGTTGAGCTATATGTTAGTGAAAGAGCCTGTGTGGCCGAAAGGGCAGCTGAGAACCGAACTAACTCATGCTTCCGGGAGGGTGTTGCCAGATGGCATTACACGTCTCACAAACCACATGGTGGAAACAGCACGAACCTTACCAGATGCCTGCCCGAGCTGCTCCAGTGTCATTTCCTGTCTAGAACGCTTGTCAGCCCCATCTGCGGACCTGTGTTTGCCATTCTTACCTCTCCCTTTGCTAAACTAGCCCTCTGAGGCCTCTGTGCGTTCGCGATAGTTGCTGAGCCTCACGACCTCTCCTTAGTGCTGTCGTCTGCCCGTCTCTGAAGCCAGAGGAGCAAAACACTTCTTAGAAATCTCAGAAGGATCTCATTTCCGCCGTACTCACGGCCCCATATCGTGATCAGAGCCACATCTGGCCTTCCCTGCTTTCTGGCTGGCCATCAATCAGGCAGCGTCACTCTTCTGAGTCCCAAGGGTTCTCAGTTTCTTTTTGGTGACTGGTTTTGAGCTTCTTTGGTGAAAGCTACTGAATAAATGCCAAGTGTGGTTCACCAAAGATCCTTGTAATACTACATAAGCAAAAAAGACTATTCGAAGCCATTACTCCCTGTTTGATGGTAACTAAGCTTGAGAGGGGTTCTGTTAGAGTGCTGATCCTTTTAGAATCACATATTGTGATCTGTGGTCTCAAAGCCCATAAAGGCCTCTGTGATTTCCTTACCTCATAGCCTTGATTATCACTTGCAGTTGGGTGTAGAAGGAACATAACTTAGTGACAACTGAACACGAACACCACCACTAAAAATTGTCATTCACTAATTTCAATGTGCTAGGCATTGCAAATGCTTAAGAGATGTTTCCTTTGATCATCGTAAAATACCCACCTATGACTTAGAACCCATTTTACAGAAAAGGAAACTAAGGCCCAGAGTGATAAAAATAACTTGATCGAAGTCACACGGTATGATGGCAGTCCCAGGATTTTTACACAAGGCTGTCTGACTCCAGTGTTTGTGCCCTTAATTACAATGTTTTATAGTTCTTTCCATCTTGTCTTATCTAACTGGAAATTTAGCCTTAGGCTGGCACAAAATTGAATTGAGATCAGTTAGTAAGTGTTATAATCCTCAGTGAGATGTCTGTCCTGCTGCTGGCTTCAGAAAAGGATTAATACTCAGCGAAAATAATAGTGCCAGGGGGCTTAAAAATCTCTGCTTCCTCAGATCATATTAAACCCGCAGTACGAAGTTTTTGGAAAGATTCTAGATTCTACTATGCTCATCAATATGGAGACTGGACTGTTCACAAAGTGGTTCACTTAGATCCACTTGGTTAGTTAGGAACAAAGAAGCAAACTGGTTGAAAGAATGACTTTCAAACATTTTTCTACACTTTACCCTAAAAAGCTACCAGAACTACCTAATGGAAGTTCCAAGTGCAGCAGACACTTGCAGTGGGGACTGCCTGGGAGCTAGGCAGGACTGGAGGTGATCCCCACCCTACCACTCTTCTTCTATGCTTGATGCTATGTGAGTTTCCAAATTTCCTGGACTGCATTTTCCTTTTTTGTTTGTTTTTAAGATTTTACTTATTTATTTGACAAAGAAAGAGAGCACAAGTAGGGGGAGTGGCAGTCAGAGGGAGAGGGAGAAGCAGGCTCTCTGCTGAGGAGGGAGCCCAGTGTGGGGCTTGATCCCAGGACCCTGGGATTATGACCTGAGCCAAAGGCAGATGCTTAACAACGGAGGCACCTAGGCGCCCCTGACATGCATTTTCCTTATCTCTAAACTATGCTGCTGCAAGGATTAAGTGAGATATATTAAGTTCCTGGATTCCTCTGTGGTATTTATAAACTTTTCTTTAAAAAAATATTTATTTATTTGAGAGAGAGAGAGAGAGCATGAGCAGGAGGGTCAGAGGGAGAGGGAGAATCTCAAGCAGACTGTGCTAAGCTAAAGTCTGACCTGGGGCTCAATCTCACAACCCTGAGATCTTTTTTTGGTGTATATAATCAAAAATATTAGTTCTCTTCCTTGCTCCTTCCCCTGAATGTTTAAGAAGGAAAGCACATAGCTGTGATGACTATGACTTTATCGTTCCTTTTGGAGAGTTACATTTACCATACTGAATTTTACAGTCCAGTATTCATTTACATTGAGACCAGTTTTGCTATCCATAACTTTAAACATTCTTTTTTTTTTTTAAGATTTTATTTATTTATTTATTTGACAGACAGAGATCACAAGCAGGCAGAGAGGCAGGCAGAGAGAGAGGAGGAAGCAGGCTCCCTGCTGAGCAGAGAGCCCGATGCGGGGCTCGATCCCAGGACCCTGAGATCATGACCTGAGCCGAAGGCAGCGGCTTAACCCACTGAGCCACCCAGGCGCCCCAACTTTAAACATTCTTACTGAAACTTCATAACATCATTTCCAAATATCAGCTTTAGGGGCACCTGGGTGACTCATTGAGTTAAGGGTCAGACTCTTGATTTCGATTCAGGTCATGATCTTGAGGTTGTGAGATTGAGCCCTTCATCAGGCTCCCTACTCAGCAGGGAATCTGTTTGGGATTCTTTCTTTCTCCCTCTTGCCCTGCCCCAACCTGCACACTCTTTCTCTCGAAAACAAAAAGCAAATATCAGCTTCAGCTTTACATTTGCCATTCATTTAACAGTTACTGAAAATCTATTAAGTAGAAGACATCAGTTATTCTTCATAGAGCTTTCTGAAACATTTTAGCAAAATAGCGTGGTTCACAAACAGGCATTATGCATACTTTTATGGTAATAATGACCTGTTCCTTCTAACTAGTTTCAAGCTCCAACTCTGACTATAATTCTTAGAGAAAATGATTTGATTTACCAAGACCAAAAGGAAAAGAAAAACAAACACAAAAAACTAAGAACAGAAGTAGGCATTAACAAAAATGAAAGGCTTTTTTAAAAAATACATAATTTAGAGAATATTGTGCCCTTTTAAAGTCATTTGTTTTGTTCATTGATCTTGCATAATCAATTGTTTCCATCACTGCCAGTCAAAGGGAGAATTTTACATCCTCTTCTCAAGTGTAAGATTATAAAATGTACTGCGTGTGTGTGCGTGTGTGTGCTGCACAGTGAGGCACAGTAGGTATTACTTCAAAAATGCACACTTTGCAAACCATTACACAGCCTATATGTTTTAAGTGAACTGAGTTTCCAGGAACTTGCAAAGCATTAAGTTTAACTAAATGATTTGAGTTTAAGTGGAGCTATTTTTATCTAACTCAAAAGTGTGTGACTTGAGCAGCATGTACATGACATCAAGCTGTTTGGATTATTTGATTCGGTCAAATGAGCGACCAATTCAGTGGAAAAGAAATTGGACAAAGCCACTTTGTTTTTAGACTACATTAACCTATGCTTTAAGACATAGCAGTCTTTAATAGAACTTGTATTTTAGGGATGAGAAATTGACATACAATCAAATGTAATATGATATGAGAAATTAACGTGTAATACACAAAATCATTTATGGCAAAAAAAAACTGGTGTTATTAACATCAGTATTACAAAAATAGTAATATGAACTGAGTGTGTAATGTAATAGATCCTCAATGCTAACGTACTTCAATATAATGGTTTTGATTCTTTTTTTTAACTCCTTTCATTGCCAGCAAGAGTGAGTCAAGGTGTGATTCACTCAGATTACTTTCTGTTCCAGGAAAGGGCTGCGTTTGAAAACCTGTCTATCCCCTAAGTCTTTACTGTTGCTCCAATACAACATCTTCTGTTGACAAAACCAAGGAACTAAAGAGCAGCAGGTAGTGAAAGTGCTCTCTACTATCCTTAAGTGAGTGAACACCCTGGCACATGAGCCCATGAGAATCTACATTTCAAGTGTTACCTCTGAAGCATACATGCATTCATTCATTCACTCATTTATGCATTCGACAAATAATTCTTGATCTCTGTACATATCCAAACGTACAAATAAATCTGAATAGGTCATTGCACCCATTACGACTGGCTTGCAGTCTAGAGGGGATGAGAGATGAACAAACAATAATGCAGCTGAGAACGAATTACTGCAATGGAGGACTTTTAAGTGCATATGCAAGGGCGTAGAGACAGAGACTGTGGGCCACACCAAGCACAAGGGCTCAGGATGCAGCAGTATTAAAAGATGAAAGAAGTCAGAACGCAACATCCTGAGAGCCACACAAAAGCATCTGACCACCATTTTGCGGGTAGCGTGGCGCCTAAAGGAAGTTCAGAAGATATCAGAAAAGCTGGCTCCTAGAGTCTGCTGACTGGCTTTCCATGCTGTACTAAAGAAAGAAAAATGTTGGACTCAGATCTGGTGTATGGTTCTCTTCCCCCTAATATTTGCTGTGGTAAGGTGTTTGACTGTTCTGCTTTACCCAGGGTTACGACTTCCAGTTGGGGGTTTTGGGGTAATTGTTTTGCCAGACATCAGTCATCATTCTAAAGTGGTTCCGGTAGCCTGGGGGATAATGACACATTTAATACATGCAGTATTATATTTAGAGTTGGCCTTTTGTTTAAAAACTACAAGTTTGAGACTTTCTTACTAATAGTGCTCACTCTACTGTAAAATACATGGTGATGCTTTCTGCTGGGCACATACTTGGGAGTTTAAAATGGCTCATTCAAGGCCTTAGCCAGCAAGGCTGCACCACAAAATGCCACAGTCACTAAAGAGACACATTCTAAGGTAAACACTATTAGTAAGATGAAGGCCAAGTGTTCCTGTCAAAAGAATTAATAGAGCACAAGAAATGCACACCTTGGAATGAATGTCTGAGATCAGTTCAGAGGCACATGTAGGTTAGGAAGGTGCTGGTTACTGATTCTACAAGAATGGCTGTGTCCAAAGACACATGAATGAAGTCCAACAGAATGAAATATAGAAATGTTCCTGGCCTTTGCTATGCCTTGCATTGGGGAATCTTGATTATTCTGTTGACGGTGCAACTAAGGAATTACACCACATTGAATGGATCTGGGCAGGATGGTTCACGACAAAAGCATTTGATAGCAGAATCCTAAAAATGCCTAGAACGCAGGACGAACCCTTCTCTGGCTAAAGTCAGCCATCATTAGATATACTCACATAGTCCTTGGTCACAAGCCCTTTCTCCAAAGCTCACTTCAGGTGACAAAGATCAATGGCTGGGACACTGTAGTGATTCCCATGGGACTCTTAGCTAAAGGAAGATAGATAGGTGATAGAGAGATGATAGATAGGACAGCTTCATCAGGTACATGAAAGGCCTTTTAAGAAGGAGCTGGCTCATACCACTAGAAATAGGTTGTCAAGACTGGAAGGCTTTGAAAAAACCTGATGTCTGGCTATTTTCTGGAGTTTTCCCAGGCATTCTCCAAGAACTGGAAGTTTCCAAGGGGGGAGCCAGTGACATTCATTCTAGACCTGGCCACATGACAACTCACTTGCCAGTAGAAGGGTAACTTTCAGAGTAATTACTCAAAGTAATTTCAAGCTAGTTGTTCAGGACTGAAGCTTCTGGCAGGAAGTTAGACAATCTAATCTGAAAATACTTTCACCACACAAGACCTAAAAATACTGGATAGATAAAACAAATTTATGTTTAAATGCACAGCTAAACTAGCAAGACATGATCATCTCAGTTAACAGAGGGCTTGGGGATTTTAGGAAGTCCTACTTCATCCCTATAGTTAAAGTTTGTCACAGAGTTTGTCTGTAAAAACTGAAAGACATAAAATCAGAATTTCTGAAGTCACCTTCTTAAGCTGATCCCTGTTGCTGATGTTACTTATCCTCAAATGTAAAGTATATACAATCCATCATATTCCCATTCTAAGAACAAAGCAAAGCCTTCCTTCCTTAATAATTCAGTGTCAAAACCCTTGGGATCAGTAGCCCATACAAAGGTGTGCTGAGCAGGGCAGTGGCCTGACAGAGTCAGCAGATTGGCTTCATACAAAGACATTGAGCAAATAAGTAAATACACTGAGAATAATGGGAGTCAAGTTTCTCACTGTTGAAAAAAGGAGTTACAGATGTGGAAAAGAGAGAAGCTAGAATGAACTATGTAGTGTTGCACTGGAACCAGAAGTGTTAATATGTACTGGTGGTTTTCAACATAGTCTGTGTGTGTGTGTGTGTGTGTGTGTGTGTGTGTGTGATTATACACATATTGCCTACTTCTGACAATGGAGAGAGCCTAAAGCAGTGAAAACACAATTGCAATGAGCATCCCTTGTGCCAAAATCTTGGTTTCTAAAGCCCATTCACCACTAAAAGCAACCAGGATTCCCTGATTTCAGGGTTGAGTCAGGGAAAGTATAAGATGAACCTGGAACATTTTGTTGGCCTAGAAAGTAAAAACACTCAGAGTAGGATGGTTATAAGTTTAAAAAAATTTTTAATTAATTAATTAAAAAAAATAGGGCCCCACTAGCCATCTGTAACAGTTCAAGTATTGAAATACATAATGGTAGTAAAAGAATTATAAACTCATTGAATAAAATAGAAAACCATGATTCTATACCAAGATAGATAGATAGATATAGAGGAGAGACAGCTCAAAATTATAGTAGCATGACAACAAATAAATGTAGATGGAATGACAGAATTCTGGTAAAATTTTCGTAGCCAGCATAGTAATAATTTAAGCAGGAAATTTCAATGGTGGCTAAACCAAGCAAATGAAAGTTTGACGAAGAATGAGATATTTGTAGTCTCAAATAAATTCTTATTAAAAACAGAGAAAATAAATAAGTTAATGGTAGAAATACCTGACAGATACTGGAATCAAATCATCAAAGTTAACCTCATTTGGTGGGCTATAGTGCACACATGCCAGGTCCAAGAACCACACCACATATAGAGAGTCCCCAAAATAGCACAGAAATGGCATCAAGAGACTATAAAGGTAATTAATCTGTTAGTGGGGTAGACCTCAAATTCTTTGCCAAGAAGCACAAGAAGGGCCTGAGGAAAATGTAGGCCAACAATGCCAAAGCCATGAGTGTGCCTGCCAAGGCTATCAAGATCCTTGTAAAGCCCAAGATCCCAAAAGGCATCAGCCCCTAGTTCAGTTAACTTGCCTACACTGTCCAGCCAAGCTCAGGAAGCATGATGGTGTCCACAGCACCAAGGGTCTGAGACTTTGCTGGAGAGAGGCCAAGGCTAAGACAAAGACTCAAACCAGACTTGCAGCTCCAGCTCTGGCTCTAGTTCAGGCTCCCTAAAGGTGCCTACCCCCACAAAGGCCCTGCAGTAGAGGCTTCCACATGCCAGTGTGAAGAAGGAAGGACTGGTATCTTCCTGGGCCGCTGTCCTCCTATGCTATTTGTACAGATAACCCGAGGCAGGAGCTGTCAAAAGATAATATCATTGATAATGGGGCAAATAAAATCATGCGTCCACCTGATAGGATGCAGTGAGAACATGAATCACTTTTGTAGAATTCCTATCAAAAAAGCCTAACCTGAATCTGAGAAAACATTAGACACACCCAAATTGAGGAACATTTTACAAATTAATTAACCTGTTATCTTCAAATGCCAGTGTTTGGGGGGATAAGGAAAGACGGAGCAACCATTCCAGATTGAAGGAGATTAAAGAAACCGGGCCGCTAAAAGAAGCGTCTATTCCCGCGTGGACCGTTTGGCTATAAAGAATGTCGTTCGGTTGGTGGAGTCTGGATGGTGCTGGTGGCGGTTGTCACGTTCCAGGGCAGACCTCCGGGTCTGGACCACTAGGTTGGGGTTATATACAATCCTGTTCTTGTTTGTAGGCGATATGTACTACGGTTTTTAGGAGTGGGGGGGAAGTCAGGCCTGCAACATACTCTCCACGTGTTCAAGAACTAAAAAGTTATTTGATTTATTCTTGCAACATTTTTGTATTTTTGAAATTATTCACTTGAATTTGAAATTATTCAGCTTTTGAAATTATTCTCTCACTGCCGGGTGTGTCCTCTCCCCTCCCTCTGGCAAACTCAGGGCTCAGTGAGCCCTGAGCAAACAGCCTGCCTTAGTCCACTGGGGCTGCTGTAACAAGAAATACCCCAGACCGGGTGTCTTACAAACAGCAGAAACTTACTCCTCACAGCTCTGGAGGTCGGAGGTCTAAGGTCAGGGCGCCAGCGCCGGCCTGTTCCGGTGAGCAGCCACTTCCGGCTTCACAGCCGGCGCCTTCCGGCCGCGTCCAGAAGTAGTAGCAAGGGGGACCGAGCTCTCCGGGGCCTCTTTTATAAGGGCCCTAGTGCCCCTAGTCCCCTGTCCCTCCGACCCCGGGACACCGCCCCACCCCCCATCCCGTCAGGCTCTGCCCTCTTTGCCTAATTAATCACAGCTCACAGGCCCCATTTCGGGATTTTCGCCAATGAATTGGGGGGCACATTCAGACCACAACACCGCCCAAATGTCACCTCCTCCGTGAGGTTTTCTCACCTCTCGGAGGTGGACTCCGCCAGTCCCACATGCGTGCAGGGCACTGAGCACTCCGTTCTCCCTTCTGTCAATCATCTTCAGCGGCCTGGAAACTGCCAGAGGCAGGGACCCCATTTTGCGACTCCCTGGGGACCCATACCCTTACACTGTGTCGGCGCTCGATTGTCTCAGAGAGCCTCCGCTAGTAACAATAATAAAAAAATACCAATAAGCATCTGTTTACTGACTTTGGACGCTCCCCCAGGTCATTTCCTAAATGAACCAATCAAAGCAGCTGCTAAAAATGCATAGATGACCCAAGGAGGGGTGGGTGGGGGGCTTCTGGGAAATGGCCTTGCAGGCTCTTTCGCTCTAAAACCGGGAAATATCTTGGCCTGTTGGCACGATCCTTGCAAGAGCATATGAAGAGCTGGAGTCTGCAAGAGGCACCAATGGTCATGCAAAAGCTTCATGGGTTCACATGCAAATCCATCTGAAGAAAACACAAAGCCTGGCCAAATGGCTTTAAGATTGTTTGCCCTGCCCTGTTAAAGAGAAGGGGAGGAGAGGAAAAATGAGGATTAAAAACTGCCAGAGACAGGCGCCTGGGTGGCTCAGTGGGTTAAGCCGCTGCCTTCGGCTCAGGTCATGATCTCAGGGTCCTGGGATCGAGTCCCGCATGGGGCTCTCTGCTCAGCGGGGAGCCTGCTTCCCTCCCTCTCTCTGCCTACTGCTCTGCCTACTTGTGATCTCTGTCAAATAAATAAATAAAATCTTTAAAAAAAAAAAAAACTGCCAGAGACTTTGGAAAATAAATCATGGCTGTTTAGTCTCTGCCCATTTCCATCAACACTCCCAGCGGCTCTACCAGAGGTCTGGCCCGGCTGGGGTGTGGCATGGCCGGTACCTTCCTTTATCTCTTGTATTAACTCTCAAAGGGAAATATTTGGGAAAGGTGATCTCCACCAGCTGCCCCAAAGAGCCTTAGTGGCTGCCTCCAGCGTGCTCTTGGTGTGTCCTGGAGGGCCAGGGCAGGTAGGTGGTGGAGGGGATGGTGAAGAGACCCAGTGTCAGGGAACTGAAGCAAGTCCCTCCCCATCCTGAATCAGGTTAGAGCATGTCTGCTATACTGTGGCTAAAACAGAACTGCCCTTGGTGACATTGCAATGTCATGACAAGCTTTTGAGTATTTTTTTCTTCCATCAGTCAATTAGTCTTGAGTACCCTGAGTCCTTTCTCCTGTTCATGCCCAGGAGCGGGGATAGTCATGGTCCTTCCCATGCCCTGGGCATGAGGCCTTTCTCCCACCAGTCAAGCCGTCCATTTCTCCCATCCATTCTAGAATCACTAGCTAACCCACACCCGGGGACACAAATGGAGAGGAGTGCCTGCCTCAACCGGGAGCCATCTGTTTTGGGATATGTTGGCCCAGGGCTCAGAGGTAAATAGGAGACGCACCACACCTTCACTTCAGCTGTTGCTCTTGTGCTGCTGCTGCTGCTAGTAATAATAATATCAACAAGTATTCTATTCGTGGACCATTTTTTTTTAAGATTTTATTTATTTATTTGACAGAGAGAGATCACAAGTAGACAGAGAGGCAGGCAGAGAGAGAGAGAGAGAGAGAGAGAGAGAGGGAAGCAGGCTTCTTGCTGAGCAGAGAGCCCGACGTGGGACTCGATCCCAGGACCCTGAGATCATGACCTGAGCCGAAGGCAGTGGCTTAACCCACTGAGCCACCCAGGCGCCCTATTCGTGGACCATTTATGCTGTGCCCAACCCTGAACTAATGGATCATCTCATTTAATTTTCACACCAAACCTAAGCCACTGGTACTATTATCCCCCACTTCTCAGACCTGCCTAGCCTTCCAGCTACTGATTGGTAGAGTCCACTTTCCTGGCTCCTAACTGCTCCAACCCTTCGACTTCCCCCAGGGTACCTGGCCAGCTGAGCGTGGTCCTGGTACAGGGGGTGGTTGCCATTCACCATGGAATCCATTGGGTCACCCACTGCCTTACAAGGTGGATCTGGGGTATCCTTTCTCTCCTCCCCATCCAATCCCACCACCAAGACCTATCTCCAACCCCCATGCCCCAGTAAGCCTTCCTCAGACTCTCCCAGGGTTGATCTCCATTTACTACCCCACCCCCGTGTTCTCTAGTACCCCAATGGTTAAAGTGTGATCCATGGGCCAGCACCCTGCACCCCAATCAAGAGGAATGCAGAATCTCCAATCTTAATCCAGTTCCACATTGAAATAAGGCCGGAGGGTGACTCCCAGGCTCTTTGCACTTCAGGTTTTCCATACTTATCAATGTTGCTGGGTGGTTCTGGAGCTCTTTGTTGGTGGGTTGGTGGCCCCTTCGTCATTTTGGAGATATTAGAAGTGGAATGTTGGTTTGCCCCAATCACTGCAGACTGTCTGAACCGCATCCTAGGAATAGAACCAGTACCTGGGGTCCTTGCCCCCCAGAGTGATCACTTCCTAAGCCCTGCTGAAGGGCAGCCTGACACCAGTATTATTCCAAGAACTCCAGTGGCCTCTCACACTCCACCTCCCCCTGACCTTTGCTGGGGTCCTAGAAGCACAGAAACAGAACTGCTTTACGGAGGGGCTCATGGGGCCCTGTTAAGAGCTTCACGGAGGAATCGACACTTTGATTTTTTTTAACTCTAAAAGAACATTCTCCTCTCAGGCTCTGACCCCACATCTCAGGTGTTCCAAGTGCCCCAATTCTGGGCACATTCTTGGTGGCCTAGCAGCACAGAGTCAAAGAAGGAGCCACCTCCTGCGGGCTCTGGAATTTCAGAGGCCTGTTTATAAAAGAGTTTACAAGAATCCTGTGGTCTCCGCCTGGCTAGGGCCACGGCCCCTGACTCATTGTTCTTCTCCAGAGCTGTCACTACCTCTTAAACAGCTCTTGCTTTTTTTAAAATCACCTATTTAACATGTCCCAGACTTTAGAGAAAAGCTATATATTTACTTTCTTGCTTCCTGTGGGAAGGGTGGGGCCCACCACTGACTGTTCTCCGGGCACTATGATTCACTCTGGGAGTGAGGGCCTTCCAGCGGGGAGGGAAGTGATTTGTGTGGTCTTTGGAATGCAGGTAGGGCTGTAACTTCTGAAGTGTTTGCTGATGAAGGAGAGATGTGGAAGGTAAACCTCTTATATAAAAGCACTGGAGTGTGTGTGTGTGTGTGTGTGTGTGTGTGTGTGTTTGACTTCCCCAACCTCCTGGAGAAGAGGGCAGCTCGTGTTCTGACAGCCTTTGGCAGGGCCAGAACACCAAAATGTTCTGTCTGTCATGAGAGTCAATGCCTCTCCTTGGGTACAGCCCCAGGCTTGCCCTTGTGGGAAATTAACCTCCTCTTGGAAGATACATTTGGAGTTAGAGGGCCTTGCCTGGCTCCCCACGAAGGCCAGTCCTAGGTTTTCAGGGTACAGGTCTGGAGGGGGAAGCTTCCAGGCAAGCCCAGGAAGGCTGGGCTCAGCTGCAGCGTAGAGAGGCCTAGGCCTAGGGCAAGGACAGGGAGCTCTGGGGCTGAGCCACACCTGCGTTCACTCACGTTGGCAAGACCCTCGAGCTTTGGTGTCCGCAGGCCATCAGCCTCAGACCAGCCCAGAACAAGGCCAAGGAGAGTACAGTGTGGGAGGCAGCAGTTGGCTGGGAAGTCTACACCTAGTGTGGTGACAATTTGAGTGTAGGGCTTGTTTTTCCCCTTTTCTGTCAGAGGTGGTGCCATAGAAGGGTCTGGAAAGTGGAGTCTGGTTCCATACTGAGTTCTGCCTCATGCTGGATGCAGAGTCCTCAGGCAAGCTACTTAACTTCTCTGTGCCTCAGTTCCTTCTTCTAGAAAAAGGACAATAACAGCATCAACCTCACAGGATCATTGTGAAGATGAAGGGATTAATTCACATAAAGAGCTTCGAGCAGTGGCCAGCATACTATAAGCACTCAATGAAGATGAATATTAACCATTATTCTTTGGGAACAAAAATCAGTGTCCCTCCTCCCCTCCCCCCCAAAAAATCAATGTCCCGGAGGGTGGCAGGGATGGGGTAGGGGAAACATTTTAATCTTGTCAACCCAAGAGACAAAGTTCATCCAAAGATTTTTCTACACGATCAAAAAGAAAAGAATGACCAGGACATGTCACTTCCTATCAGTGGGGAAACATTTTCAGATGACACTGTGGAGTGGTAGCAAACACTTCACTCTGCTCTAAATAAATTATCATAGGAAAAAACATTAAATCTGTGGACTGGTTCTCCAGCCGACATGCTTTCCATTTTTTGAAGTAACCTGATAGTCTCCTAAGATTAAAAGAATAGCACATTCTGAAACTATGCTATGTTTCTGATTGCTATTTCTACCATAAACTCTAAATTAAATGTATTGAAATTTTTATCTCTTTTTATAATACCTGTAAAGCCAATCCTCACTTCATTTTCAGAGCCTGCCTTCAATCTCTTTAAAATCCACGTAATTGGAAAACACCACACTATATTAATCTTTGTGCATCCATTCATTCTTCTTGTCAAGAAGCATTTATTAAGCATCTAGAATCAATAAAAGAAGACATATGGAAGATGCCATAACATGTTCACATCAGGATTAGTTAATAGTTTGAAATTACCAATCCAATCACATTTCCAAACATAAAGATGTTCTCTGTGGAGAAGCTCCCAGGCACATTCACTCCTCAGCCGGGGGAGTTTAGAGACTTGGAGAGAATGGCAGTTACAAAAACCACAGCCAGACAAACCAAACCAGGGCCATCGGCTAACAAAAGGAATGAACCATGGCTCCCTTAAGCAAAAGGTTTCTCAGGTGGCAATGGAAAGCAAATCAAAGAATTCAAAAATAGATTAGCATTCCCTTTCCTAAACACTGTTTACTATAGTATGACAAATTAGTGCAAACGCCACGTGTACTTCTTGTACCAAGAAAATGTACCACTTTCACAAAACAAAAAAGAGCTCTCAGGTTCTTCAGAGAAGAGGAATTGTTGTCACAGAAAACCTGCTGCCTAGCAACAAAACAGCAACTCCTCACACCTTCCTTCCAGCCACGGACACACACAGCCTCACCCTCTCCAGCTCATTCCTCCTGACTAACGAGTACAGGGCTCTTTTTGATAGGATCTGGGGTTGGGAGAACTGGGTTTTAAGGCTCTGGTTTAAAAGCTCCAATCAGTATGGAAGTTTTGAAAATCACTAAGAATTTAATCATAGAGTCAGAGCCTTTGCAAAAGCCACAATACAATAAAACAAGAGGGCCGTTCGACTGGGTTCCTTTTCTTTTCTTTTCTGTTTTTTGTTTTCTATACTGACAGTTTCTCAGAAGTGTCGCTCTTTTGCCCCTTAGCCAGGGGCCCTGGGGTGGTCCTCCTTCTCTGGCTTTTATGCTTAGTATGAAAATATAGGCATGCAACACAGCACTTCTCTTCAGTCCCTAAATCCATTGGAGAAAACCCATGTCCATTGCAATGCCCGCTTCATTTCCTCGCCAAATGCTAAGACAAATGAGCAACTCTCCTCTTTTCAAATGTCCTGTATGACAGAACCATTGGACACAATGTTTGGGAGCGAGTTGCTAACCAACATTCTATAGAACAGAGTGTATTCAGTGATATGACTCACAGATAAATTACTTCACCCTCATGGACCTCAAACTGGGTGTGCCATTTGCTGTAGATTGACTCAGGGCTTAACCCTTGCAGGTATGGAGAAATCCCGCTTGTCTTCTTTCCCTCCTCAATGTGTCAAACGCCTCTGAGTGGTGGCAGACGCTGTTGGGTAAGGACAATGGGCTCACAAGAGTTCCCTCATCTCAGAGCATCAGGACTTGTTTCTCTATAGATCTGGCCACTATCAGCAGGGGCACTGATTATGGAAAGATGCAAATTCCAGCAGTTGGGCAATTAGATGCAAAAACAGAGTTACTCACCTCTAGCTACGTAGGCAGTTTTACATTCAAGAAAAGTTCAAGGGGCGCCTGGGTGGCTCGAATGTTAAGCATCTGCATTCTGCTTGGGTCACGATCCCAGGGTCCTGAGATCGAGCCCCAGGACCAGCTCCCTGCTCAGCAGGAAGCCTGCTTCTCCCTCTGCCCCTCCCTCTGCTTGTGTTCCCTCTCTCGTTGTCTCCCTCTTTGCCAAATAAATAAATAAAATCCTCATTAAAAAAAAAAGAAAAGTTCAATATTCTTCACCTTGTCACCCCATCCTACTTATGACCCTTTCTGAAAACATCTAACATGTATCTTTTTTCTCATCAGCATCCAAGGTCTTAAACTTCTAATGCCCTCTCAAGAACTGAATAGGAGGGAGACCTCTGAGTTCTGTACTCTGTTTCTGCTCTACCTAATTGTTTGTAAATATTCTCTAGTGTAAATAAACAATGACACTGCTGTGGCATCGATATGAATGAATGCAGCCTCGGTCATTAAGAACATATTCCCCCAGTGTGTTTGTGATTTAATGACTTGTCATTTTCTTCCAGTCTTATTTCCTGGGCAAGGTCAGTGATACTAGGAGTCCAATGGCTTGTGATAACAACAAAGACAATATAGTCAATCAAGCCTCTGAAATGTTGGTATAGTCTTAATACTGTTAACAGAGGGCTGATGATTTCTGCAAGAATTAAGGGTCCTGAGCTGACATAAGAGACACAAGAAGTACTTTTTACTCTTTTAGGACAGTAGTCTTTAGAGCAGTTTTAGGCTCACGGAACAAGGCGAACGTACAGAGATTTCCCATATACCCTTTGCCCAGGCACACGCAAAGCCTCCCCGACTACCAGCAGCCCCCACCAGACATTTGTCCCATAGGATATTTGTTATGCCAGATGAACCTACATGGACACATCATCATCATCCAAAGTCCAAGTTTATATTAGGGTTCACTCTTGGTAGTGTACATTTTATGGGTTTGGACAAATGTATAATTATATGTATCTACCATTACAGAATCATACAGACAAGGTTCAGGGCCCCCCAAATCCTCTGTGCTCTACTCATTCATCCCCCTTCCCTCCAACTCCAGGGAGTCACTAATTCTTCGTACTACTTTGTAGTATTGCCTTTTCCAGAATGCCATAGAGTTGGAATCACACAGTATCTAGCCCTTTCAGATGATCTGCTTTCCCTTAAGGATATGCTTTAACATCTCTTCCACACACTTTCATGGTTTGATGGCCCATTTCTCTTTAGTGCTGAATAATATTCCATTGTCTCGTTGTATCACACTTTATCTATCTACCTACTGACAGACATCTTGGTGGCTTCCAAATTTTGGCAATTCTGAATAAAGCCGCTATCGATGTTCATGTATCAGGCTTTGTGTAGACATAAGTTTTCAACTCATTTGGGTAAATACCTAGGAGTAGGATTGCTGAATCATATGATAAGGGTATGTTTAGTTTTGTAAGAAACCGCCAAGCTGTCTTCCAAAGTGGGTGTACCATGTTCATGCCCACCAGCAATGATCAAGCCTCCCTGTTGCTTCACATCTTCACCAGACTTCAGTGTTGTCAATGTTTTGGATTTTGGCCGTTCTGATAGCTGTGTAGTGGTTCTCATTGTTATTTTCATCTACGTTTTCCTGATGACATATGATGTGGAGTATCTTTTTGCATGTTTATATCTTCTTTGGTGAGCTGCCTATAAAGGTTTTGGTCAATTTTTTAATCAGGTTGTTTGCTTTCCTTTTTTTTTTTTTTAAGATTTTATTTGTTTATTTGATGGAGAGATAAAGAGAGAGAGTACAAGTAGACAGAGCGGCAGGCAGAGGGAGATGGAGCAGGCTCCACGCCAACCAGGAAGCCTGATGCAGGGCTCGATTCCAGGATCCTGGGATCACAACCAGAGCCGAAGGCAGCTGCTTAACTAACTGAGCCACCCTGTTTTTCTTCTTATTGATGAAGGAAAGTGGTTGTAAGAAGCAATTCACTCTCTTCATCACCCAGACGTGTCAGCTGTGCCTGAAACACTATGGCTCAGTGAAGCTCCACCTTCCAGAATGAGCCTCAGGCCAGCACAGAGGGGCTCAGACAGTATGGACACAGTCTTGGAGAACCCCTACTCTGTACCCTTCCTGCTGGATAATCTCAGACAAGTTACTTCACCTGTCTTAGGCTCAGGTTTCTCTTCCATACAAATTAAGATCATAATAGTCCTCATGGCTAGGGGTTTGTACAGATTAAAAACGATAACACTGATGGCGTTCTAGCCTAGTGCCTGACACATCAGGTAAGTGCTCAGGAAACAGTGCTTGTTCTAATAAGAAGGGACCATGGTAAGCTGTTATCAAGTAGAGCTGGCTTTTGAGAATAGGAGTGTTGACCAATTTGGTTTGCGTGCTAGCTGCTAGGGCTGCCGTAGCAAAATAACACAAATAAGGTGGTTTAAGTAACAGAAATGTATTTTCTCATCATTCTGGAGGATGGAAGCCCAAAATCACAGTGCCAACTAGTTTCTTCTGAGGCCGCTCTCCTTGGCTTACAAATGGCCACCTTCTCCCTGTCCTCACATGGTCTTCCTTCTGTGTGTGTTTGTGTCCAGATCTCCTCTTCTCCTCTAAGGACACCAGTCATATCAGTCATATTGGATTAGAGCCCACCCTGATGACCTCATTGTAACTTAATTACCCCTTTAAGATCCTACCTCCAACTACAGTCACAGTTCTGAGGTCCTGGAGGTTAGGACTTTAATATATGAATCTGAGGTGGAGGGGCACAATTTAACCCATAAGAGTTTGGAAAATCTATCTACTTCGGTTGGGCTTTTTCAGGGAAATGACGTAAGACTGGAAGAGACCAGGTAAAGGAAATCTTTCTGCTTCCCTCTACCCACGCTGAAGTCTGCTTTCCAGAGCCTGGCCCATGAAGGAGCCAACAGTATTAAATGGAATGACCAAAACCTACCTTGATAAATGGAGTCCTCTGATAGCAACTAGCTACTCAAACCCACAGCCCCATGTGTTATCAGTTGAATTACAGGTCCCCAAATGTGACCTCATTTGGAAATGAGGTGTTTAGGGTGGGCTGTAATCACACAATACAATTGTGTTGTAAAAGGGGGAAACTTGAACCCAAAGACACACACACACACACATGAGGATGGTATAAAGACACATTCACAGGCCTGAGGGAGGCCAAGAACAGGTCCTTCCCTTCAGCCCTCTGAAGAAACCAATCCCACTGACACCTCAAGCTAGGACTTCTAGCCCTCAGAATTGTGGGGAAATAAATGTTGTTTAAGAAGGCCCTTTGTGATGGCGGCCCCAGCATCCCAACACACCATCCTTCCCTCCTTTGCCTGACAGCTATCTCATCAGTTTCTTTCTTTTTTTTTTTTTTAAGATTTTATTTGTTTTTTGACAGACGGAAATCACAAGTAGGCAGAGAGGCAGGCAGAGAGAGGGGGAAGCATGCTCCCCGCTGAGCAGAGAGCCTGATGCGGGGTTTGATCCCAGGACCCTGGGATCATGACCTGAGCCGAAGGCAGAGGCTTTAACCCACTGAGCCACCCAGGCACCCCCTCATCAGTTTCTATGGGGGTGCCAGACCCTAAGATACAATGATGAATAATGTACATTTCATACCCTTAAGAAGTTTGTAGGCTTTGGAGGGGGAACAATTACATTTAAAAATCATCTTGGTTGAGGCACCTTCCTGGTTCAGTCTGTAGAGCATTTGACTCTTGATCTCAGGATCATGAGGGGTTGTGAATTTGAGCCCCATCCTGGGGATAGAGGTTACTTAAAAAACAAATAAACAGGGACGCCTGGGTGGCTCAGTTGGTTGGGCAGCTGCCTTCGGCTCAGGTCATGATCCCAGCGTCCTGGGATCGAGTCCCACATCGGGCTCCTTGCTTGGCAGCAAGCCTGCTTCTCCCTCTGCCTCTGCCTGCCACTCTGTCTGCCTGTGCTCACTCTCGCTTCTCTCTCTATGACAAATAAATAAAATCTTAAAAAAAAAAACAAATAAACAAACAAACAATCAAAAAAAACTTAAATCATTTGGGCTCAATGTGGCTAGTGTTCCGTTTCCTTGTTGGTCAGGAAATAGGTTTTCAGTTTTTGTTTTAATTTGGTGTCAAAACCCTGACTTTTGCTAACTAGGAGTCATTCTCTGTGGGGTGGGGGGAACATTAAATCTCCCTCAGTATCTTGCTTGCTGCCCTACAAAGCCTCCAATCTAGCCACCCATGAGTCCTTCCCCCACATAGTCCTTCCCTCCCCAAGAGTCTTTGGGAAGGCAAATCAGGTCTTGCCACAGCTCAAACCATCTCACTCCTCTCCGGCTTAAAGCATTTCAGTGGTTTCCCATTTTTCCAGTCATAAGCATAACTCCCTAGAATGCCATACGCCCACGCCCTGTCATGGTTTTCTGGTTCAGCCATGCTGACCTTAATTCTCCACAAGAACCTGGGCTTGCTGCTCCTTCTGCCTGAATCCCCCTTCACTCCTCTCTTGACCTGGTTAATCTACCTCCCTCCAGATCTTGTTTATTCATCATTTCTCCTAGAGAGCTTTCCTTGAACACCCAACTTAGGACAAATCTCCCATGGTCCTCACTAGCATCATGTACATCTATCTTCTTACCATAGTTGAGATTTTTTATTTGTGTAATTCTAAGCTATGAAGGCTTATCTATATCCATTCACTGTAATATCCTCAGTGTTTGGACACATAGTTGGGGCTCAATAAATATTGTTCGAATGAATCAATGAATCAATGAGTGAGTGGGTCAGTACTAACCCCCAGAATTTCCAATTTGGGAAGCAAGCCATAGTATTTGAAAAATAGTTAAGTATTAGTGAATATGAACAAAGTCAGTACAAATTTGAGCAGTACTGTAGAAATAAGCTTTCTGCAAAGTTGTTTATTGTTAAGAAGCTCCTTATCTCCAAAAATCAATTTCCTCCTATTACACACTGAATACATTTTCTGAGTAACTTACTTACTAATCCATTCACTACAAAATCTCTCATACGTGTTATAGAATTTTTAAGGAATTCTAATCTCCTCTTTTTTAAACAGTCAGATACCAGTTGACTGATGACAAGTTAATTGATTTCATTGCCAGACTTAAGAATTTTCCAGACCTTCTGAATAAATTTAAATTAATTGAATACTGAATGAGTTTGAAGGGCTGTAAGGCAAAGGTGCATCTGCTCTGGAATTCTGATCTACCAAATGTTCGTTGGCTTATGCTGGTGTCAAAAGCATCATGATGAACCCAGCAGCCCACCCCCCTCCCCGCCCCCACCCCTGCCGTGGAGGAGATGGTTATCTACAGTGGGCATGTGGATATTAACAAGTATTATAGCACAGCATGATAACTGCTCCAGAGGTGTGTTCAAAATGCCATCAACCTCATGCAGCACATAGAAAACGTAACACTTAACACAATCACCCCAACTCTCCACATTTTATTTATTTATTTATGAAAGATTTATTTTGAGAGAGAGCGTGCGGACAGGCGTGGGTGGGGAGGAGAGACAGAGAGGGGAGGGACAGAGGGAGAGAATCCTTGAGCAGACTCTGCACTGACTGCAGAGCCCAAGGCGGATCTAGGACCCTGAAATCATGACCTGAGCCAAAATCACGAGTCTGATGCTTAACTGACTGAGACACCCAGGTGCCCCGAATTCTCTACATTATAACAAGAATCATGATTGGAGAAGGAAACATGCTGAATAAAACAAGGCTTAACTACAGTTTTTCTCTAAGCAGAAGGAATAGTTGGACATTCATCCTTCCTCACCTTTCAGAAAAAGTAAGCTAACGTGCTTCCTTACTTTGTCAGCTTTCCTGAGAATGCCCGTTACTCTCTAGTCATTTCTTTGTATTCCCCTCACACACTACCCGCCTTCTATTTTCCCACAGGATGTAATTATGTTTTTACTTTGCAGTTGGTCTTTTGACACTGAGTTCCCTAAGGAGAGGAACTCCTATTCCCTAGATCACCTGACTTTTCAGTATATCCCCCTTGATTCCTGGCTCTCCTAAAATACAAATAAACCAATTCTCTACCTAAATATTTAAGAACTCAAAGTGGATGGGGAAGTCAGAATCCTAAAGTACAGGATTTTTCAATTAGTTTGGAGTATATATGATTGAGCTATTTGTTTTTTTTAAAAAGGTTCTTTTAATAAAGATTTTATTTATTTAGTTGAGAGAGAGAAAGATCACAAATGGGAGGGCAGGTGTAGAGGGAGAAGCAGACTCCCCACTGAGCCTGACATGGGACTTAATCCCAGGACACTGGGATCATGACCTGAGCTGAAGTCAGACGCTTAACTGACTGAGCCACCCAGGCATCCCTGACACAGTTATCTAAACAATATGGAAATTGGGATAGAAATTGAAACTGTTAAATCCATACAAAGCAATCTTTCTTTTAGCTGTAAACATAATTTATTACTAACTGCTTCTCTTTGGGGCCCATTGGGGAAAATGGTTCAGGTTAATCCAAATGTTTTTCATTGATATATTTTTTAACCTATCGTGTCCAACGAAGTTCTGGGAATATTAGCAAGTAAAGCTATTGTATGGCATCTGCCCTCATAATTTATAGAAAGTAGAGTTTCCTATTATGTAATTAGTTAACTAGAGATATCCCTTCCTGAGAGGAAGGGTGGCTATGCAGGTGGCCTACTAGTGGACAGTAGCCTCTTTTGCTCTCTGGGTCACTGAGATCCATTCCCTGGACCCCAGCAATGACTTTTAGCCAATCATACAGATGGAGTTATTTGATAAGCCAAATAGTCACTCATTCATTCATTCATTCATTCAACTAATATTTATTGACTGCTCTCTGGTGCCAGGCACTGTTCTAGTCCCTGGAGAAATAGCAGAAAACACCGCAGGCAAAGTGCCTGCCTTCATGGAGTTTACATTCTAGCAAGTAAAACAGACCATAAGTATGTGAACAAGTAACTATATGCTCTAATATCTGGCAGCATTAGATGATATGAAGAAATTAAAGAAGAGGAAGGGGTCAGAGCTGATGAGAGTTGACATAAGGGACCCATTACTGACATAACACAGTTTAGAATCTACAAAGAGGGTTGCAGAAATGCTCTGTATGTCCTGATGTTTCAGTGACTGTATGATAATCCAAATTCATATGCAGGTGAAGATCAGTTGCAATTATCTGCAATTCTAAAGCCTGAATTTTAAATTTTAAATTTAGCTGAATTTTATTTATTTTTATTTTTTTATTTTTTTAAAGATTTTATTTATTTATTTGACAGAGAGAAATCACAAGTAGGCAGAGAGTCAGGCAGAGAGAGAGGAGGAAGCAGGCTCCCTGCTGAGCAGAAAGCCCGATGTGGGGCTCGAACCCAGGACCTGGGATCATGACCTGAGCTGAAGGCAGCGGCTTAACCCACTGAGCCACCCAGGCGCCCCTTAAATTTAGCTGAATTTTAAAGCCATACTACTCTGAGTTCTTGGTTGTGAGTGACAGAAAACCCAACCCAAACAGGTGTAGGGAAAAAAAGGGAATCTCCTACCTTGCCTAATGGAAAACTTCAGGGGGGTTAGCCAAGCTAGATCTAGGAGTTCAAATAATATCACGTGGACCCCAACCTCTCTTTCTTCTTGGGTTATGCTTTCTTCCATTTTTTTTCTTCATTTTCAGATGAGCCAAGCAGATAATCTGAATAGCTGGAAGTCCATCTCTAAGTCTAAGAGTTAAAACAAAACAAAACAGAACCCAGAATTCAGTCCCACTGGATGAATTGAAGGCACCTTCTGAAACCAATCGCTGTGGACAAGGGGATTCCGTCTCCTCATTGGCCATTCTGAGACACATGCCCAAACTCAGAGCCAGAGAGGGAGCGGGGCGTGGGATTGGGGCAGTGTTGAAGCAGCTCACCAAACCACATGGACCAAGGGTGGGGAGTAAACAAGTCTCCAAGGCAAGCACTAGTTCTGTTACTGGAAGAAGGAGGAAAGGATGTTGGGGAGCTAAAAATCAGGAAATGTCCATGATCACATACAGAAACTCCACTCTTTTATATCCACCCCCAACACACGCCAATTTCACTATTGATGTCACAAAGAACATCTTTTTATATTTTGAACCCATTAACATGGTTGTATAGTTTATAGTTCAGGTTTTTAGCCTTTAAATCCTACCCCAAAATAGTGATTTATGCACTGCTATTACAATGTTATGGGATTCTCTATTTGTCTGTGTATTGACCTTAATCAGAGAACTTTATATTTTCTTATTTTCATATGCATTTGTGTTGCTATATAAGTGATTTGTTTATTTTTTAATTAAATCCAGTTAGCCAACATATAGTACATCATTAGTCTCAGATGTAGGATTCAGTAATTCACCAGTTGCATATAACACCCAGAGCTCATCACGTCACATGCCCTTCGTAATAGTCATTCATTTTAAGAAGAAAGTATGTATAAATATATATATTGGCAAAGTTCTGCCTCATGGTTTGTTTTTGTCCTTTCTTATGGCTTTTTTTAAAAGTAAGCTCCATGTCCAGCATGGAGCCCAACATGGGGCTCAAACTCATGACTCTGAGATCAAGACTTGAGCAGAGATCCAAAGTTGGATGCTTAACCGGCTGAGCACCCAGGCACCACATGGCTTTTTTTTTTTTTTTTTAATAATTATGATATTGTCCCTTTTTTTTAAGGTTTTATTTATTTATTTGACAGACAGAGATCACAAGGAGGCAGAGAGGCAGGCAGAGAGAGAGGAAGGGAAGCAGGCTCCCTGCCATGCAGAAAACCCGACCATGAACTCGAGTTCATGTCACCAATGAACCATATGACAAATGCAGAGGCTATCAGAGAGCTTTTAATTTGCTGTAAAAGAACCTAAAAGTTCAACTGTACTTGGATGGTATCCAGGACTCTGGGATCATGACCTGAGCTGAAGGCAGAGGCTTTAACCCACTGAGCCACCCAGGTGCCCCATGATATTGTCCTTTAAGCCTGAATCATTTTCAAGATGATTTCAGTCTCTCGGATTTTTCCAGAACTTAAGGTCACCCACACCTAGTCTCTGAACCTAGCAGAGGTAAATCCTAATCTTCATGTCTTAGAAAGGCCTAATAGCTAAGGGTCTCAAACTGTTTTCTGCTCAGCGCATATCTGTCGTTGATTGCACAGATCAGGACCCATCAAAATAGAACATCCTCCAAGACCCATTCTTGGTGAGGCATTGGGTGGGACCATGCCTGGTGGGGTCTTCCCACAGTGGGATGTCCTGTTTTGGAATGCAGAGGTCCTGGAACCCTGGAGATTTTCTGCAAGAAGCTTTACAACATTACTTCCTCAAAAGAACCTGCTGGACCATCCCTCTTTGACACACCTTGTGGAACTCAAATGGGAAACCCAACTTTCTGAAGGTGTAAAGCAATTATGTTAGTCAAACAATTAGGGATTTAAACAATTTGAGCTATTTTTAGTTTGCCACAGACCGCAAAGTTATAAATAACAAACATAGAGGCTTAATGCTGAAAGGAGTTGCCATGTTCTCTGTATCACCGTGGTGTGTGTGGGCACATGCCAACAGCAGTATCTGTGTCCTGGATACCATCCAAGTACAGTTGAACTTTTAGGTTCTTTTACTGCAAATTAAAAGCTCTCTGATAGCCTCTGCATTTGTCATATGGTTCATTGGTGACATACTGGGCAGCTTTCACTAATAATTATCTGGGTTTCTCAGCTTAGAATCCAGCCCTTTTACAACCTTCTGTTATGGATGCAGAGTTCACAGGATTCCTGGGAGGCTCCGATTGGGCGTCTGCCTTCAACTCAGGTCATGAACTCCAGGTCTGGGGATCGAGTCCTGCCTTGAGCCCCTGGCTGGCTCAGCAGGGAGCCTGCTTCTCCCTCTGCCTCTCCCCCTGCTTGTGTGTTCTTTCTCTCTTTGTGCAATCAACATACAAATTGGGATCCAGGCCATACTTTTTATTTTTTATTTTTTTTATTTTTTTTTTAAAGATTATTTATTTATTTATTTGACAGACAGAGATCACAAGTAGGCAGAGAGGCAGGCAGAGAGAGAGGAGGAAGCAGGCCCCCCGCCACGCAGAGAGCCCGACGCAGGGCTCGACGCAGGGCTCGATCCCAGGATCCTGGGATCATGACCTGAGCTGAAGGCAGAGGCTTTAACCCACTGAGCCACCCAGGCGCCCCCGGGCCATACTTTTTAGACCTTGCCTTTCTACCTCTGGTTCACCTGCTTCCTTCAGTTTTCTCCCTTCTCTTTATCTGGCCCTGATCTCTCACAGGAGAAGCAAAGACATCAGGTACACCCTTCTTACTGCTCCAAAGAATGTGAGTTCTTTATTCTTTGACCTCATCACACTTTGTAACTCTCACAGGAGTTCCCCAGACCTGTGCGGTGTTCTAGTTATCTATGCACATCTTATCCTTGCCCTCACTGGCTAGGCTGAGGGATGTAAATTCCATCAAAGAACTCCCCACGTTTGCAGCGTGTCTCAGTGTTGTGCAGCACGCAGGACTGCCTTGTGCCATGTCTGATTCTTACATGTGTGGTTCCTGGATGAAATTCCATCATTACCTTCTTTCTTAAAAGTGTGCATCCCACTTGGGTATATCTCCTTGAAGCAATTTTTCGATAAATTTCAAGGAGCTGGTGATTCATTTCTACAATGGAAGTTTTTGTTTTGTTTAGAATCTAGGAGGCCATATGCCAGATCAGCATTTTTTCTTAAGAAAAGGAAATCCCCTGGGGCACCTGGGTGGCTCAGTGGGTTAAGCCTCTGACTTCGGCTCAGGTCATGATCTCAGGGTCCTGGGATAGAGCCCCGAGTCGGGCTTTCTGCTCAGCAGGGAGCCTGCTTCCCCCTCTCTCTCTGCCTGCCTCTCTGCTTACTTGTGACCTCTCTCTCCGTCAAATAAATAAATAAAATCTTTAAAAAAGAAAAGAGGAAAGGATATCCCTTGAAACAGAAGCATACAATTTCGGGTGTTAATAAAATAGAAAGAGAATAAGGGATGCCAAGTTTCATCCTATGATGGCAGTTGGATGCTGAGCCTTAGACATATTTTCTTCGATCCAATAGTAATTAATGGGTTTTCCACTTCTTGTTGTAAAAATGAAAATAAAAACAAAGCAAAGTCGTGACAGTACTGTGTAAATTTTGATGTGCTCTAGAGATGTGTCTTCAAGGGTTGGCAACGATGGGACATAAATATTAACAGCTGGTGTTTGAATCATGTTCTTATTTGATAGGGCAGATTTTATCAGTTCTACCTGAAACAAGAGAAAACTGCAGTCATCAAGGTCACTCAAGCTACTCCAAGGCAGAGTTCTATTTCAGACCCAAGTCTCTGATTCCATCCCCCCACGCAGTGCCCAAGACCCATCCTGGTTCAGGAGAAGAATCTGGTTCTTCACAAAAATCAGGAAGGACCCAAGAAATGGAGGTCAAGCTCTGGTTGCTGTCTTTCATTTCTAGCCTGACTATACTCTCTCAGAAAGATGCTTGGGCCCTCTGGACCTTGTCTTCAAGACCACCGTACCCCAGTGCACACGAGTATGCCCCCGCAAGTGCATGTGCGCATGCGCACCCTCACCTCCCCCAGTCTAGAGAACAAAGAACAGGGTTCTCTGCCTGCTTCACTTTCACATTCCCACAAAACCAGCCTGGATTCTGGGCTATGAAGCTGTGAGCCAGAATCTCCTGCTACCCAAGCAGGGATGGGCAGCCGCCATTCATCAGCTCAACGATTCCCACAATGCCAGGGGACAGCGTGGAGTGCCCGGGGCTTGTTGGCCTCCCTCTGGAACAGCTCATCAGTTCAGGTATTCTGCAGGCCTGCCAATTTGGTAAATATTTATTAGAGGAAGTGACTAACATTTATTTATTGAGTATCTACTCTGTTCAACACACAGCACTATGGCTAATAATTACAATGTCCTGGGCAACATTAGGTACATGAACTGACTCTAATAAATATCACAATAGCTCTAGGTGGTTGTGTTTATTTTACAGACGAGAAAAGATACATGGCTTAAGGACCTTGCTCAGGTTTTATAAGAGGGTGAGTGACAAACCGAGGTCTGTTTCACTCCAGAACCACTCAGTTGTAAGCAAGGAGCTGGGGATATTGTGAAGGACAGTTACCTGTGTACAGGTGTTATGGTCTCATACCAGGTGTTATGGGTGGAATTGTGTCCCCCAAAAAGATATGTTGAAGTCCTGATCCCCAGAACCTCAGAATATGAGCTTATTTGGAACTGGGGCAACTAGAGATGTAATTAATTAAGGAAAGATGAGGTCAGAGTGAAGTAGGCTGCACCCTTAATCCAACATGGCTGGTGTTCTTAGAAGAAAGGAGACATAGAGAGAAGGCAGCCATGTGATGACCAGGCAGAGATTGGGTGATGTGGCCACAAGCCAAGGAGTGCCCAGGGGACCAGAAGCCAGAAGAGGGAAGGAACCTTCCCAGGGGTTTCTGAGGGAGCATGACACTGCGGACGGACACTTTGATTTCAGCCATCTGGCCTCCAGAACTGTGAGACAGTAAATTTCTGTTGTTTCAAGCCACCAAGCATATGACGCTTTGTTATGGGAGCCCTAGGAAGCTATTAAACCAGGTTAAATAAAGAGTGTTTTAATAGAGGTGCACAGCAAGTATTATAAGAATTAGTCTGTTGTATAGAAAAACAGACTGGGAAGACCTGGAAAGGGGGATTAAAAAAAATCGTGTTGCCTTTGCACTTAGTCTTAAAGGGTTAGTAGGCTTCAGGAAGTGAAGAGGTGGGACAGAGAGGCTGAGGGCACACCTGGGGCCGTGGAAACGCACAAGCTGGGGCAGAGAGGAGGAGCCTCCCACCAGCCCTGGGGGGCACAAAGGCCCGTTTCGGTGCAGCAAGGGAGGGGGTAGAGATCATCAGGCTGTCTGTCCCCAGTCTTATCGGGTACCCCCTCTTCAATAAGGAGTCCAAGGTGTCCCCCCCAGGCCCAGGAACCATCTTGCCCCAGAGCAGATTTACTCTGCTGGACAGGACACAGTCTACCCCTTTTTCTGCTTGCTTTCATAGTGACACTGCCCTGCTCCCCAGTCTCCTGGTGCTGTTTGGTGTAGTAGTCCGGTCTGGGCAGGGCCCTCCATTCATTTGCAGGTCCCCCCCTGGGACCTGAGTCCTTCCTCTGGCATCTGGGCCTTGAACCTTCCCTGAGTCTGGTAACTCCCTCCAGGACTTTCCACCCGTGGTCACTCCCACTGAGCTGCCTGGCTGTGCCCTCTGCCCAGCTCGGCCTGCCTCACCGGCCCTACAGATGTCCTGATTCCAGGTCCCAGTTCTTTCCGGCCACTCCAGCAGCCCCTGCCTTGAGCTAGAGCCCTGGACGTTTGTGAGCAGTAGTGTGACATGATCCAAGCCAGAACTCTAGTTGCTGTGTTAATGTTGAACTGAAAAGTAGACCATGTGAAAGCTGTGTCTGGCAGGAACGGGGCCTTCATGAGTGTTTTTTGACTAATGAACAGATAAAAAGGCAACAAGGTGAAGATTACTGGGATTGTCCAAGACAGAGGTACTGAGCCCCTCAAAGTAGGTTGGCCCCATTTTAGATACAGATCAGATGACAGCAGGACAGGTGATGGGGGTGGGGGGGTCGGCTCTGGGATGCAGAGGGGTAGTGAGGGTTTTGCTGTTCCATAGTCTGGCTTCAGTCCTGGCTCTGCGGCCTCTTGGCCGTCTGCCTTGGGGACTTCACCTCCAAGCTTTAGCTTTGTCCTCCATGACACTGATCTGTGAACACTCACCCCTCAGAGCGACTGGGGAGAGTCAATGTGGGGCCCAGGACTGTTAAAGTTCCTGGTGGCCCACACATGGGGAAATGGGTCAGTGGGTAGTAGATCCTCACCCCAGACTCTAATTACTTGGAGGAAGAATCAAAGAATGAGGCATCACCCAGGTTCTCAAGGGTCTGGGATACCTGGAGAAGGGGGTTATCTGGCAGGCATGCAGACTCAGAAAATAAAACAAGGACCCGTCTAGTGCCTTGTAGAGGACTGGCACTTACTGACATGGCTGAGAAAATACAGACCAGTGATACGAATGACCAGATCTGGGTGCAACATGGAAATGAGAAGTAGAAGCCCAAAGCCAGCTGGACTGCCCTGATGTGTGTTGCAGCGCCCAGACCTGGGGTGCTGGGTCCATACACAGCCTGGGGGCTGGCAGAGGGCTATTGTGGGCCAAGGAACTCTTGCTGGGGGAGAAATGGGCTGGAAACCAGACTGGGAAAACAGCAGTGGGAGTCAGGCTGGGAAAAGAAGGGGCGGGTATGAGTGGAATCATCTAGCAAAGTCCAGAGGGTGTGGATGGGAGGGAGCAAAGGAGCTGTGGGTGACGTAGATATTTACAACCAATCTTACTGCCAAGCGGGCACTGAGCACCTTCGGGGGTAATCTGACCTGTGGCCTGCCTGGCAGAGCCTTGGAGCAGAAGCAAGGTTTCTTGTACCACTGATTCCCAGAGTACCTGGGTGTGGAGGAGGCCAGGCTGCTCTCCCAGTTACCCACACAGCAGGCAAGCCAAGCACTGAGCCTGCCACATTTTAGCAGCAAAGGGACCCTTCTCAGATGACACAGTGTGCTGCTTTCCCTTTTCAGAGGTCTGTGCTACAAAGGTTCGCAACAACTGTAAGTGAGTAGAGATTAAATGCTCCTCCGAATTCCATGACAAATATATTACATTTATAAAGAACCTTTCACATTTAATGATCAAACAATGAGCATGACAATAAGAGACAAAAATTCGGTTAAATATCCAAGTGGAGGGGCACCTCACTGGCTCAGTCCGTAGAGAGTGTGACTCTTGATCTCAGGGTTATGAGTTTGAGCCCCACTTTGGATGTAGAGATAACTTAAAAAATAAAACAAAATTTTATAAAATTATCCAGGGCATCTGGGTGGTTCAGTCAGTTAAGCATGTGACTCTTGATTTTGGCTCCGGTCATGATTTCAGGGTTGTGAGGTCGAGCCCGACGGCAGGGTCTGTGCTCAGTGTGGAGTTGACTTAAGATTCTCCCTCTCGGGGCACCTGGATGCTTCAGTGGGTTAAGCCTCTGCTTTCAGCTCTGGTCATGATCTCAGGGTCCTGGGATTGAGCCCCACATTGGGCTCTCTGCGCGGCGGGGAACCTGCTTCCCCCTCTCTCTCTGCTTGCCTCTCTGCCTACTTGTGATCTCTCTCTCTGTCAAATAAATAAATAAGATCTTAAAAAAAAAAAAAAAGATTCTCCCTCTCCCTGTTCATGCACGCATGCTCTCTCCCTCTCTCAAATAAATAAATATATCTTAAAAAAAAAAAATTCAAGTGGAGCCACTAAGCCTGCTCTGGACATGTCCCAGCAGAGATCTTTCTGAGATCCACTTGTTTATATATGAGATCTCGTAAAGTTCCACACTAAACAAAAAGGAATACCGAAGAGAAATTGGCCCTGTCGGATATTAGGTTACGCTGACTACGGACCCACAGGCAGTAAGATGTCAAAACACAGAGACCACCTGGCAGTCGGACCCAGGTGCACACGGGAACTTCATGCCTGATAGAGGTGAGATCACCAATTAATGGGGAAAGGATGGATCTTAAAGTGAAGGAGCTGGGGAAAGTGTCTCTCCGTATGGAAAAAAAGTAAAATAGCACCCATACTTAATTGCACATAAGGGTGAACTACATTTCTGGGGAAATAAAGACCTACATGGGGGTAAAACTAAAAAATTTAATGGGGGAAAATGAAAGGAATGTTTTTCTGAACTAGGGAAAGAAAATACTTCGAATATTGAATACTTCGAAAATTGAATATTAAGGACATAAAACTACAGGCAAATCATTGATGAATTCAATTAGAAAGAACACCACATGCAATATTAATGCAGCTGATGGTGAATGTATTTGCAATGTCTAAAACTGGCAGGGGATTAGTTGAAGGCAGACGCTTACCCAACTAAGCCACCCAGGCACCCCTTATACCATTTTTTAAAAGATTTTATTTTTAAGTCATCTCTACACCAACATGGGGCTCAAACTTACAACCCTGAGATCAAGAGCTGAACGCTCCAATGACTGATCCAGCCAGGCACCCCAATCTTATATAAGTTATATAAATTAAGAGTATGTGTACACAAAACAATATGCATTTTGCAGAGAATACAAATAAATAAAGGTATGCATTAAACACTTTAGGATGAGAAGGAAACAGAAAATAGGAATAAAAAGGGGTAATTATAAAGAGCTCCATTCAGTTCCAATAGGTAGAATCTTCTGCGAAGGGTCTCCAAGGATAAATGTTCAGTGAGTCACCCTCTGCTCCCCCATAATTGCTACTGTTTGCTAAGAACTCTTAGTGCTGTGGGGGAGTTGAAAGGAAAACATCCTGGTTCATTCAATCACACTGTTAGAATGAAAACATTGATTGAGTTCTGCCCAGTGTCAGACACTGAATTGGACAGCAGGAAACAAGGACCAATGTCTTCAAGGAGCCATAACCAAGTTTCTGCCTTAAATTAAAATGCTTAGATTAACGAAAAATACTTTTTGATGTAACTAACCATAAACATAAGATTTTGGACCAAGTAAGTCTAGTCTTAAATGCTTTGAGAGTTGGCACAGTACTTAGAATGGAGTCCAAACTGTTACTTAGGGGAAATTGGATTCCTGAGTAGTGTTTTTAAGACAGGGGAAAGATAGAGTGGCTGAAGGTGGGTATTCTGGATGGAGAAGAGAGAGAAGCCAGGAGGGAACAGGTGTCTTGAGGGCAGTGGGACACGTGGGACAGAGGGTGATGGGAGGTGTGCTGGGTGGATGGGTGGAAGGGCACGGAGCCTGCCACATTTTAGCAGCAAAAAGACCCTTCTCAGATGACATAGTGTGCTGCTTTCCCTTTTTGGAGGTCTGTGCTACAAAAGTTCGCAAAAATTGTGAGTGAGTAGAGAGTAAATGCTCCTCCGAATTGCACGGCAAATATATTACATAAAGAACCCTTCACATTTAATGATCAAACAATGAGCATGACAATAAGAGACAAAAATTCGGTTAATTATCCAAGTGGAGGGGCACCTCGCCGGCTTAGTCGGTAGACAGTGTGACTCTCTGATACTGCAGAGACAGAGATGATCAGAAACAGATACGGAGCCTTACTGGCTGAGCATCCTGAAATCGTTAAAGAAAAGAGGTTTCATTGTCTCACCGGAGGTGCTGGGAGAGTCCAAGCAGGAAGTTCAAGGCCCCAAAATGGCACTTGAGGGATGATCATGATTTTCAGCTTGCATGGAGCAGCCTGGTGGGGAGACTGGACGTCCCTGTTACAGTTTGAAGGTGCCTAATACATAATTCCCCTTTCCCAACCTGGTGTGGAAAAAACAGAGAAACACCTGAGAGCTTTATTGTGATAAAGCCACTGCTGGGAATACGGCCTAGATCTGAGGGCAGGCGGAAGTCCTAAGACAGAACCACAGAATTAGATGAGCCGGGGGTCCGCCCTGCACCACAGGGGTCTCCCAGCTGGGAGTGATCACCATTCCTACCGCAAGTGTGGCCTGGAGGGGGCAGAGCTGTCCTCCTTGCAGGTGGGCTGGGTCCTAAGAGATAGAGACACAAAGGGACAGTCTGTGCGTGACCAAGCCCTCCTTCCAAGTGCCCCAGTCAGCGCGCATCGGGCCTTCTCCCTTGGAGGGGACAGCGGAGGTCGGATGCATTACCCTTGTGGAGCCCCCTTCGGGGGAGGAAATAGTCCATCTTCTACGTGGAAGTAAGGTCTTCCTTAGCTACGGGATGTTCTCAGTTGCAAGGCATAGAAGGCTATGGCCAGGCCTTGGGATGCAGGGCAGAGGAAAGATAACGCCAGAATTCTGAGCTTTGGGAGAGTCCCAAAACCCAGCTTGTCAGCATTACTACCTGTTTGATCGCTCTCTGCTAGATAGTACCTGCCCTAAAGTCTACAGAAGGCAGGATGACAACCCCTGCTCTAAACTCTGCTCTAAGACTTAACACAGCTTTTTGCTTGTGGGTGGGCTGCTTTGCTTTCTTTCATAAAAACGATTTCAAAATAAACGCAAGTCGGGACGCCTGGGTGGCTCAGTTGGTTGGACGACTGCCTTCGGCTCAGGTCATGATCCTGGGAGTCCCGGGATCGAGTCCCGCATCGGGCTCCCAGCTCCATGGGGAGTCTGCTTCTCTCTCTGACCTTCTCCTCGCTCATGCTCTCTCTCACTGTCTCTCTCTCAAAATAAATAAATAAAATCTTTAAAAAAAAAAATAAACGCAAGTCTCAGGAGATGCGTGCCTAAAGTCCCAGCGTTGTGAGAGGTGGGTCCAGGAGGAGAAACGGTGTTCTAGGATGGTCAGACGTCTTCCAAAGGACAAGGCTGCTTGCAATGGCGGCAGCTCTGTACCCGAGACTCGCACGGTGTGCTAGGTTGATTCTGCCGCCTCTCGGAGCAGGTTTTGCGGCGACAGCGATGGCGGATCAGGGGAGCTGGCCGACGACAAGGTTGTGGGATATGGCCAATCTAGACCCAAAACATGCTGTTCTGGCAAGGAAACATGCAGAAAGCCAGAAGCTCCTCTGTGTTGTTCAGTGGGTGTGTAGAGGATGAAAGGGCAGAGCAGGGGCTGGGCATACAGCTCGGTGGGTGCCACCGCAGTCAACACAGGCAGGGCCAGCCAGGGAGTTGCAGTGCACAAATGAGGGGCCCCCTTCCCTGAAGGTCCCTTAAGTCTAAGATCTTGGGATGTCGGCCATGACAGACAGCTCCCCAAACAGAAAGCGTGACCAGGAGCACGGTCTGTATGTATGTGCAGAACAGAAAGATTGGGTGGCAAAGACTGGGGACAGCCTGGCTTCTGCCACATCCAGCCACATTGCCCGCGGGGCTGGAGCAAGTCTGAGTGACAGCACTCCGGAGCCAAGTGGCATGTTTGCTGGCAGGGGGTTGAACGCATATATGCCACAGATGATGAAGCCGGTCTGTGGGGTACACGGCAGCAGACATACCCACCCAGCCTATAGACATGTTTTGTTTGGCTTGCAGAGTGTTTTGAAGAGGAAAAAAAAAAGTCTAACTGCCAACATTTAAGAATTGGGAAAATGCGTGTTAAAATCAGGATTTCAAGCTTTTCCTGAAAGTGAGACGTGTGGCAGAACAGGCCCACATTCCAGCATGGCCACAGCCACAGGTAGAGACTGAGGGGTCGTGGCTGGTCTTCTAGACCGTCCTGCCTCTCCCCGAGACCACCGTTCCTTCCGTCTAGCTGTGCCCCTTGTCACTGAGCTGCCTGCCCCACCAGCATTTTCTCCACAGCACGGTATCTTGATGGTGTGCCGGCAATCCTGGATCATGGCAGAGCTGGGACCAGCTCCAGATCTTACAGCTGCTTTTGGACTCAAACACCCAGCCATCCCCGCATTTCTGAATTGAATTATTGGGGGTCAGTTGAGGACCTAGTCCCAGGAGGTGGCTTGGAATCCAGACTGGCTGAGGGGCAATGCCAATTTCGTGGGAATTCATGGGAAGTCTGGTAAACCCCAAACAGCCAAAGGCCAAATTTTATGAAGTGCGAACTTGAGGGGTTTCAGCTGTCTTACTCCCCACTGCAATCCACATGACAAGACACAGGGGCTCAGTAAATATTTGCCGAATGACGTCCGTGGTCCATGTTTCATCCCAAAGCATTGCTAAAGATGTTATAAAGATGAGTTCATTCTGGAGTCAGTCTTTAGATATTCAGTAACCTCTAGCCAGGTCAGGTAACACTCACCACCTGCTACAAAAATCTGGCCTGTTAGCAAACGGTTGTTTTTTTTTTTTTTTTTTTTTTAAGTGCCAAATCTTCAGTGTCCATGTCAAATCTCTAGGATCCAGACATTTCAATGCTCGATGAGATAATATAGTCACTACAAACACACAGGGCTCTGTGTTCGATTCAGCCCAATAAATATTAACTAAGCTCCTATTATGTGCAATGTTCCGTTCCAGGTACTTGAGTACTAAGCCAGCAGACTCTAGCCTTACCTTCAAGGAGCTCACAGCCTCAGTAGATGGCACTCCAAGCAGATGCTGAAACCATCCTGCCATGCTGGGCATTTCCAGCTCATTAACCACTTTATTAAGCTAGCTTTTGAAAAACCAAAAAGAGAGAGAAAGAATGTCATGGTGATATAAAAAGGTTTATGGTTTATATATGCTACAACCAAACACCTGATTACCAATAACTCATTTATTTGGGAGCTAGTCGGTTTCCAGATATGTGGATTTTTTTTTCATATAAAACATTAAACTACGCATAGAGGAAACACAAAGGAGCCCTTAGAATAAGGCCTTCTCCGAGGGCCGGGTGAGCTTTACTGCTTGCTTTTTTAAAAAGATCTGAAGATAATGTGATAAAATATTACCATTTGTTAAATCTGGAGAGTGGGTACATAGTTGTATATTGAATTATTTTCAGAAGATTACAACATTTTCTGATTTTTACAAATTATAAAATGACATGTTTTCTAATAATACAGAGCAGATGTAAGCCCCTTTCCTGAGAAAACTGTTATTATGAACACTGTGGCCTCTGGGACCTGAAGAGCGTAGAGCCATCTGTCTCTGGGCTACGTGACCCTAGTCGGCTCTACTTCTGTCCTTGTCTGTTCTGTGTAATAGTTCTGCATCTGCTGTCAGACTATCTGCTATACCTCGCACCCTCCCTTCTAATCCTTTATGTCCTGGGAAAAGAGCTAATCAAATTTATTAGAACCCCCACAAAAACTGGAATAAAAGGGAAAACAGGAAGATTCTAAATAGATGAATTTTTTAAACATTTTTTCTCCCACCATCATCTGGTTTTTCCATGGTGTTTTGGGCAGCTGGGATCTAGGTAAGCAACGTGTTTCCATGGTTAGCGATCCAGTGCACAGCAGAAAGTTATACTGGAAAGAAAATTACCTGACTACACTGGCTTCGGTACCAATTAGCAGGGTTCATTCATTTGTTCATTCAACAAATACACAATGAACATCTAATAGGTACCAGGCACTATCTGAGCAGCGGAGGGCATAGTGATGAACAGATTCTTGTAGGGGAGACAGAAAATAAACACACAGACAAGCAAGACAGAGCCGAGAGTGTGAAGAGCTCTGAACACAGCAAATCAGGTGAAGGAGCAAGGAGTGACCTGGGAGGTGGCACTTCATGTGAGAAAGTTGGGAAGTGCTCTCCGGGAAGGCAGTATTGTCAGAGATGGGGTGTGGGGGCATTCTAGGCAGAGGGAGCATCACATGTGAGGTTCCTAAGGCAGGAATGGGGTTGATGTGTTCACTGAACAGAAACGCTGGGCAGCTGGATCGGAGGGAGCACAGTATCGGGGAGACTGACAGCAGGTGCATGTGGAGAAGCAGGCAGGGTGGGGGGCGCGTGGATCTAGCAGGGCCAAGGAAACCCACCCACTAGGGTGTGACACGACTTGATACTTTCTGAGAAGGGGCTGGTAGGTCTGCTGGATTAGATGCAAGAAGGATGAAGGAGGGGGGTGGGGGGGTAAGGGACATAGAGGAATTCATGCTGGTTTCTAGGTGTGGGACCAAGCAGCAGGGCTTGGCTGCTTGTGCTGTCTGCTGAGAAGGGGAAGGTTGGGAGAAGGGCAGTTTTCAAAAGATCCTCAGTACTGGAGATACTAAGTATAAAGTTGTTGCTCGAGGGGAGAGGTCAGGGCTGGAAATGTTATGTAAACCTTGGGATCAGATGACAGGACCTAGGAAGTGACTGCACATAGTAAAGGCTAAACCCGAGGTAGGAGGTTAGGGAGAAGGTACTGGAGCGGTGACAGAGATAAAAACAAACCTTAAGAACAGTATGCTCCCAGGGGGCATTCCGTGTGCAGAAGGCTGCTTCGGAGAGAGATAAGATGAGGCAGAGAGTTTGGCCCCTGGATTAAACAAGATGAAAGTCACTAGCATCCTGACAAGAGAAGTTTGTGTCCACGGGAGTGCGGACAATTAATTTCTGTGGGGCTGTTTCCTCTGTGAAATGTGGGTAACAGAATACATATTTGAGGTCCTGTCTACTACCCCATTGTTATATGACTTTTAAGCTAGAATTTTTTTTAAACTTTCATAAAATGGTTAGAGATAAGAAAAATGATAGAAAAAAGCCATGCCTTTAGGGAGTTTATTTGTCAAAAAGTTGCGTGGTCATTAATACTCTTCTACATAAAAACACGTAAGGTTATTTATGCAAATTTTTAAATAAGCCAAGGAAACTTTAAAATAGAACACTAAGTGGCTGGAATTCTTAGTGGATCCAAATTATATAAGCTGTACCATCAACACAGTACCAAGAGACCTCCAGCTCATTGTCCTGCAAAGTCATTTCAACATTATTTCTAGACACAAGGCAGTGGCCACCTGTCTGGCCATCTGAGTTCTTAGTCACACTTTGCTCTTTCACCCACTGTCCTGAATTTTAACACAAGGTTACAAAGTCTTGAAAACAACCCCAATCCTTGTTTGTCCAAGGGGACCATACCCTATGTATTTCCCTATTGGCGACTGACCGCTCTGTTGAAGTAAGAGAGCTAGAGACTGGCACACTATTTGTGAACTTTTTTGGTGGTTGAGATAACCTGGCACCACTGTGGAGATTGGCTCAGGGGTGATCTCACAGGAGGGCTGCCCTCGGGGGACCTGGATGTTCTTGTCCTTGCTACCCTGTCTGATGCCACCCGGTGAGCAGCCCTAACTCACATCTGTATAACCTCACCTCAAGAACTTCAGGCAATTTACCAACAGCCTTTCACCAGATTCACAGGGAGACACATGATTTCCCTCCTCTAGCTGAAAAATGGAAACCCTGAAATAAGGAGAAAGGGAGTAATTCAAGGAGATAGCTAGGTTAAATGAGAGCAGGGAATGGTATCCAGGACTCCTGGCTCTAGGTCTTCTTACTTCCTTCCATGACATTGACTATCAAATGGGAACAAAACCATGGCTTACAAATACAGGCGGAAATACTTCACAAAAGAAGCATGAAGCGAGAGGCAAGGTAAGCAATATTTTTCAGGATCCCAATCCATCCTAAGTCAGCTGTCCTCAAATGTTGCTATATATCACTCACGTGGGGACTTGTTAAAGCCATAGATCCCAGGGTTTACCTGAGCCTTACTGGCCTGTGGTTCCTGGGGCGGAGGGTGGGGAGGTTGGGAGGTGGGGGGTAAGGGCAGGGTGGAGGGGTGGCTCCTTGAGTGATTCCCATGCACACTTAAGCTTCAGTACCCCTGTACTAAGCAGTTCTCATAGATGCCTTGGATTCAGTCTTCTGTATGTGTTGGGGGGTGAGGTGAGGGCAAGGGAGGGATTTAGGTCCCAATGTCAGGCGAAAATAAATTACCCCTGGTAAATCCTCTTAAAACACTCATAAGATACAGCACCAATGTTTTCACGGGGAAAGAAAACACTGTAGTGTAGCATGTAAGTATAATGCTTACAGTAAGACACATGAGGAACGCCAATGCAAACTGTCTCTATACTGTTTTAGCTTACACGAGAAAAGTGTGCCTATAGGTCCAAATTAAATGCTCCATTATATAACTCAGTAGCACAAGAACACCATGAAATACATATTATTATGTCCGTTCTACAGATGAAGAGGTGGGGGGGTGTCAGTCACTTTAAGAGACTTGCCCAAAAGGATGGGTATGTCAGTATTGGAACCAGAATTCAGACTTCGCTCTATTTGCTCCTGAAACTTGTGATCTCTTCATTAAGCTTTTTGAGATAACTGTAGATTCACATGTTTTGAGAATGTGGTCTTTTCATTTTGATCACACTGCCACAGGCCAGCTCATTTTTAAGCATTCCCCTGAAGGGTAAAATTCAGAAATGCTCCAGAAGGTCTCGGGCCACTGCTATTTTAAACATCTAGTTTAAAAGACAATGTGCTATAAACTGGGTAGGATTTTTAAAAATTAGATTAGAGGCATACCCTATCAGAAGAGTTGGGGACCAAAAATGGCTAATGACACTGTATGCAGTGATAAGGAGGTAGTGTGCTAGGAGTAACATGCAAATCGAACCATTATTGTAGTTTAGTATCTTTTCACAGGGTCTCTCAGAAGGAACACACTTGTCAGAATACAGGACAAAGGCCTTGGGCCTCACCTGGACCTCTGCAGTGCTGTAGACCTGCAGGTGAGAGAGGGACACAGGTGCCTACTGACAAGGGTTACCCCATCGGTGGTCTGTCCTTGCGACAGGTGAGGCATTACTAGGAGGCCCATGCTATGCTATGCTCTTTGTACATATTATCTCATTTAATCCCTACAATCCCACCTAGGAGGTGCTGCTAGACACCAAGGGAGACTGAGTCTTATTTGTTGCTCTGCTGGAAGTCGCTGGTTATTCTCTGTACCAGGACAGACTTATGCACTGTTCTAGGCATCTTACATACATTACCTCTAATCCTCATAAGGACCCCGTGAAATAGGTGCCATAATCACGCCATTTTACACACGTGAAAGCACGAACTAGTGAAGTAACTCCCTCAACTCAAGTGGAGAGTTAGTGGTGAGCCCAGGAAGCGAAGTCAGGAGAGGCTCTGGTCTCAAGTATTAGTCTGCATCACAACCACCCGGAGCTAAAGAAGATAGACACACGCTGGGCCCTGGCCCGTTTCTGATTCCGGGCCGGCACCTGTGAATTTTCATCTCTGCAAGTTCACAGGGTGAGGTCCACGGCTACTAGTCTGGGAAGCACGCTCTGAGAACCTCTGCCTTAGAGCTAGCTGTCTTAATCGCTGTGCAACAGATCCTACTGGCTCCCAACGTACATGTGCTTTTAGCAATTCCTCTTGAGAACCATTTGCAAAAATTATTTAAAATAATTCCCAGAATCTCCGCCTTTGGAGATTTTACCATAGTTTTGAGCTTCGAGGACCACAATGTGTCCTTTAAGCAGAGCGTTCAGCCGGGGAGCGTCTTCTATGCTTGGGTCCTTCTCAACGGAATCTGAAGGCAGGGGCTCCGGCCACGTGCGCCGAAACACAGCGGCCCGGGGTTCTGGGAACCCGGCCTCGTCGCGGCGCAAGGACTACAAGATGACCAGACCACCGGGGCAGCCCCACCTTCAAATGGCCCAGCACCCGCTGTGGCCTCCGGCTCCTCTAGGTCTATTTACACTCCCCCCGCCCCCGCCCCGGTCCACTGCAGAGCAAGCCCTCTCACACCTCACGTCTGCGATCAGCAGCTGAACCAAATTCAGCAAAGTTCTCCGCAAGGGCAAGGGGACTGGTGGCGAAGAAAGGTCTTGGCAACAAGGGGAGGCGGCGGGAGACGCGCCCACCCTAGTCTCCGCGGCCCCCCGCAAGCGCCCCGCCGGGTGGGGTAGGGTAGAGTCGGGCTGGGCGGGCGTGGGGCGCCCGCGGGGTGGGCGTGGCGTGGCGTGGGGCGCCTCAGGGCGCCGGCAGCGGCCGCAGCCATCTTGCGCGCCGGGAGCACCTCGCAGGTCCGGCGGGCGGGGCGCTCAGGGGCGCGGCCCTGGGACCCCGCCCCGCGGAGGACTCTCGGGAGCGCGGGCGGCGGGCGCACTGTACCGACTCACCGACAGCCGGGAGCGCAGCGGTCCTTTGCAGGCGCCGCGGGTGAGCCGGCCGCGCGGCCGGGGTCGGGAGGCGGAAGGCCCGGGCCGAGGGGCTCGCACCCAGAGGCGGGGGCGGGGGGGACAGCGGCCGGGATTCGACTACAGGTGTGGCGGAGCTGGCCCGGCGGCCGGGGTGGGGGTGGGGGGGATCTGCGCGTGAGCCCGGAGCCCGTGGTCCCCGGGAAAAGCCGGGCTTGCCCCGCTGTCGCCAGATTCGGGGTCCCCGTCTGGCCCTTGGCACTTGGTTCTCTCTTTTCGGCCCCAACAAGCGGCAGGTGAAGCTGAACCTACCGGTGTGGCCGCCCCTGCTGCTCCACACCTTCCTCTTTCGACTCTGTCCCCTGGGGTGTCCCTCCCGAAGTGCCTGCGGAGCTCGACCCCGTGGGCACGCGTGCTGCCCGCGCCCCTCCCGCCTCGCTCGGCCCTCTGGCCCCTCCGGCCCGTCCAGGGTGGGGACCATTTTTTTTTTTAAGTTTCTCAAAGGCTTGACGGTTGCGGTTTCAGCCCTGGGGCAAACGGTTGCTTCACAAAGTGAAACTTGGTGTCTGCTGTGCTCCCGGCTGGCTTCCTGGAAGTCCGAGGAGTACCTCCGCGTTCCGTCCCGCCCGCTTCCGCGAGCTGGGCCCCCCGCCCCCCTCCCCGCCACCCACGGCTCCCGCGCGGGACCCCTCCCCCGCGAGGCCCCGCCTCCTTGCCCCCCTCCCTTGCGCGGCCCCGCCTCCTCTCTCGCGGGGCCCGCCCGGCCCGCGGTAATTGTAGGTTGGGCGGTGACTCAACGCCGGCGCCCGCCCGCCGGGTTCTTAAAGAGCGGCGCGCGGGGCGGGCGCCGAGTGTCGGGCGCGGCGACGGCGGGAGGCGGCGGGCAGTTGTGCGCTCTGAAGGGCTTTCCTCTGCTTCCAGGTTCGGAGAGCGGTCTCAGCTGCTGCGGCAGACTCGTGTTTCCAGGGCACTGAGGAAAACCCGTCAGGAACCGAAGATGCCGAAACCAGTAAGTGGGCGGCGTCGGGGCCGCTGGGATGCTCCGGGCGCTCCTTTCCCGCCGCGGCACCTGGGCGGCGCGTGGGGCGCTTTTGAGGGGAACCGGGTTCTTTTGTCGACGGAGGGAGGGAAGCGGCCCCGCCCTGGGTCAGGGGTTGGTCCTTCTGTGGAACTCGAGAAGGAGACGACGGCTGCGCTGCTTTTCGCTCTCCGGTCTTCCTGTGTGTGGGCGCCCCCGCCCCGCCCCAGTCGTTTCTGGTCTTTTGTAAAAGAAAGTCCCGTCTGCTTGAAAAGTGTCTTCTAACGCAACTTGGAAGTTTCTTAATAACACAAGTTGTCTAAATGCCCGGAGAGTCAGGTGGCTCCCGACGACGCCGGTCGGCTCTGAGTCCTTTCACGGCTCGGAACCAAACGCGCCCCAGATCTTCCTCGGGTGCTTTATAGGGCCTGCAGCCTAGGCGGCTCCGTCTTTCCGGCGGCCGCTTCTCAGTCTCACCCCGGGCCTGGGAGGCCGCGCGCTGTTAACCCGGGAATTTGCTGGCGGCAGCAGGATTCCTATCTCTGAAAGAGGTTGAGTCGTGGACCTGAATTGCAGATGAAGGCAGGCGGCCCTGTTCCCGGGTCGTGCGCTACGAGGCCCTCACCTCTCTCCCGCCTGCATCTGCTTCTCTTGCTCTCGGGGTTCGATTGCAGGCCAGGCCTGGGGGATACCCTTTCACTTAAGTGGTGGGAGCGAGGCGGGTTCTTTGTGAGCGGTATTTCTTGGAAAGTTGTGCGTATTCACCTGCTTTGACGCAGGGGAGCTGTGACTAGATGGGGAGGGGATTTCTCATTTTTTAATTGTTCTGAATCATGAGGGAGAAAATACCTGGATTCAGTAAAAATTGGAATGAAAGACATACGGAATTCCCGTTTTTCAAGCAAGTCGGTTCTGTAGTCAGTGCGTTTGTTCCCAGTAAATTGTAGATTCTCTAAAAGGAGTTCTTGATTAATCAAGCCTTTACTGTTCGGTTAAGTACATTTCCGTGTTCATACGCTGTCAGATTCGGAAGCCAATAGAGTTTTTGCCTAAATTACATAATTAAGATGATTCACTCATGATGCAGAAAATTTTTTTCCTACACAAAATTCTTCTTTTTTCAAACTTGTACAGGCTTTATGATGCCTGTGGTGTAAATGCAGCCACTCACCCAGGGCACGGTCCCATGCAGCCCTTTGCAGAATGGCAGCGAAGACCTTACCGTAGGTCTGGTTTTCTTTATTTCACTAAAAGAAAAGAAGCAGAGTTCAGCTTTTAAGATACCACCTTGAGAAAAAAGGCAGTAAACCAGTTTCCTGTCACTGTTTTTCTTTTTCATTTTTCAAAACGAACTGTTATTTTTATTGCAGTAAAATGTCCATAATACACAGTTTACTGTCTTAACCGTTTTTAAGCGGACTGTTCAGCGGCATTAAGTACATTCACCACCACCACCCCGCTCTACAACTGTTTGATCTTTTGAAACTGGAACTTTCTACCCATTAAACACTAACTCACCAGTCCCTGGCACCCACCCTTAGACTTCCTGTCTCTCTGATTTTGACTACTCGGGAGGTCCTTTATGTAAGTGGAATCACACAATATGTGTCCTTTTTGAGACTGGCTTATTTCACGTGGTATAATGTCCTCAAGGTTCATCTGTGTTGTAGGATGGGTTAGAATTTCCTCCTTTTTAGGGCTCTCTATATTTCTTATGGCAGGTATATGTATATTTTAATTGTATGTATGAAGATAGATATATTTGAATAGTTGGGGTTTTAGGCTTCTACCTGATCCTTTGAGTTCGGCAGGCAAAGTATTTTTGATTGATATCTACTGAATCAGAGGACAACTTCCTTTATAAAACAGCGTGAATGAAATAATACTCGCTGCTTTTTCTCTTAATACTGCTTCTCAAATCACCACTTGTTAGATTGAGTATTCATGCACTCAGTAAGCATCTGTCCTGCAAGCTGCATTGCAGGGCGTGGTCCAGTGAGACCCAGCTTGTTTGGGGTGGGGGGGGAGGGGTCTTAGGGTCTGGAACCTGAGCCGGGACACATGTGAATGCTGAAATAGTAGCTGGGAGACTCTGAGTGCCACCAAAGAGGGAGAGAAGCTTAGGTCAAGAAGCAAGGTCAAGTCCCAACACAATTGGGAAGAAAACCATCTGATGGGGAAATGGGTGAACTTTATTGAGAAGTTAGCCTTCAGCTGAGTCTTGCTAGAGGGCTGTGGGTAGGATTTGATTAGCGTGGGCGCTCCAAGGAAGGTACTATTGTCTGGTTTTACTTTTCCCACAACTGCTTTGGGGCTCTACTCACGTGTGGCTTGTAGACTTCCACGGAGGATGGTTTGAGGTCCAGAAGACGTCACACCCTCTGCTCAGCTAATTTTTTTGGCCTTGTGAGTCCTCATCTGGGGGAGAGGCGTGGGGTTTTGTGCAGGGAGCTAACTCAGGAAGCAGCCCTGTGCCTGTGGTTCAGCCAGGGGTAACCTCCTCTCTTGTGGTCCCCCCTTCCTCCTCTCTTCTTAACCACCACACTTGCTTTCTTCATCGTGATAGGAAGGAGGCATGGGGCTGTAGAAAGGAAAACCGCAGCAGGCTTAGGGATGATGCAGGGCCAAGCCCTCTTAAATCTTTCCTGAGCTTAGTGCTGAACTGCCTTAAGCGGCACTGGCAGATGCCATAGCTGTTCATTTCTAAAGTTTTGATACGGAAGTTATTAATATAAAAGCAGATTTTCCCTTCAGTAGGAAAATTGTGAAAGCATGTTCAAAATTCTGCCCTGTGCCAAAATTTTAAGATAATTTCTGAGATTACCTTGCCTCTCTGGGGATATATAGCCTTTTCCACTTAATTTTTCTCTTGGGTATATACCCAGTGTGGAATAAGTCCTTGCTTCTTAGCTTCTTGTGCAAGTTCCTTGTCAATAAGATGGGGCTGTTGGCAGTATCTAATTCATAATGTTACATGAGATAATTAATGTCCACTAAATATTTTAACAGGCACAGGGTTTACTGACTATACTGATATATTTTCCAACCCTCCCGGCTTCATTGGAGGGGATACATGGGATATATTTTCTGTGTATCCCTCCTTCTTTACCATGGGCAAATGGTGAGTTAGCTAAGATTTTCCCATGTGGTGGTGAGAAGTGCTGGCTAGAATTAGTCATTTGTCATCATCACACTGTGTCAGGCACAGTTAGTCTTTTTGTACATTTCTCCATTAGCTCAATAGACAGTTATGTGTTACTCTGCTAGATGTTGAGGCCACCAAGATGAGTAGACACAGAGATACTTGCTCATGGATTTACAGTCTGGTGAGGCAGACAGTAATGCTAGAATAACTTGAGTGTATATAATGGCTTGTGGGGGGTGTTTATCAAGGAGGACAGGAAGGCACCTCCAGGAGGTGATGACTGTTCAGAGCAATGCAAGGAATGAAGGGACCTTAGCTAGGTGAAGGAGGGCGGTAAGGAGCCTACCAGCCACAGGGAACGACTTGTGCAGTGGTCCTGAGGTGGAAGGGGGTAGAAGGAGCTCAGGGTTCCCCATGAGGACGAGTATGGCTAGAGAGGAAAATTAGAAGCTAACTGTGCAGAGCCTAGTAAGCCGTAAGAAGGCATTTTCAGGACTTAGCTCAGGCGGAAGCACTGAATGGTTTTGATTGGAAGGAAGTGGCCTGATCAGATTTGGTTTTTGAAAGGTCACTGCAGCTGCAACATGAGAATCAGCAGGAGGGTAAAGGTGCAGGCGAAGACTGTTGGAGTAGCCCAAGTGAGAGGTGGTAATAGCATGGCCCCAAGGCAGTGTGAGGCAAATGGAGAAGAGTGGATGTGTTTGGGAGCTCTTTGATAGGACTTGATGAATTGGGTGTTCGGGTGGTCCAGAAAGACCAGGGCGGAGGGCAGTGTAAAGCTGATTTCTGGCGCCTGGCTTGCATAACTGCATGGATGGTAGTGCCATTCACTGAGATAAGGAACCTGGAAAAGGACCAAATGTGAGAGGGAGGGTTGAGAGTTTGGTTTGTACCTGCTGACAAATTTGTGACTATAGTCGATGGAAGGAGTTCTTCTTTCATTATTATAACTACTATCTCCTAAAATATATGTAAATATCAGTATTTTTCTTAAACCACAGTATTTTTTAAATCCACTTGAACTAAAAGTAATCCAGCAGCTTCTTAGGTTTCCTCTGAGTGTGTATGTACACTACACACACATAAAATTCAAAGTTAGGATTAATTTAGTGCTGTGTTCTCAAACAGTGGCATACGTAATTATCTGGAGACCTAAAGATCCCTGGGTCCTTCGTAGTACTACTAAATCCCCATCTCCAGGGCCAAGTATACTGGGCCCCTGTACTTTCAGTAAGCTCCCCAGATGGTACTGATGTACCCCCAGACTTTGGGAACTTCTGATTTCATAAGAAAGGAGCAGTTTATGTACTTTTCCTCAGAACCCCAACAGTACAGTGAGACCCTCCTAATGGGGTTGATACTGGTTGTGTGTGAGCAGAGGCCAGAGCCCATGGTGTGTTTAGCGGGCAGCAAACCCCAGTGTGATTCCAGAGCATCCATTCAGGCCAATGTTCTTGCAGGCTTGGGAGGGGATTTACAGCCACCTTCTTAAAGTTCCAGCTTTAGTGCCGTGGGTGCTGGTGCCGTCATTGCTATTTGGAATGTGGCTGGGGTGGGGATAATGAAGATAGCTGAATGGATATCAAACTCCAGAAAGACCAGGAGCTAAGAAATCTAATTGAATCTCTCTGATTTGAGTTCCTCTCTGCAGGAGGCCAGTTGCAGAGCTTAATTTGGCAGTGATCAGGGGGCTTTCAAATTTTGGCTGTCTTTGTTTTTAAAGGGAAAAAAGAGGCAGCCATTTTCCATTAAATAGCAGGGAAGAAAGAGATCCCATTCCTCATTCCTCTCTTTCTCTCCTGGCCTTCCTCACTGGCCTCTCTTGGTAGTTACTGTCCTAAGTAGTAATGTGATTTGTAACAAAAATTTTAATCAATTTATGAATACTTAAAATTTGGAAAAGGAAAACAATATTACTATTCTTACTGAATTATAATTATTTTTCTTTATTTTATTTAAACTTACAGGTATCTTTGACAACTTGAAGATTTTTAGGATGATTCACTATATATGCCTGCTTTCTTACAGTATTCAGACATTTCACCTTTAATCTGGAGAGTAAAACTCAGTCTGCTTTCAAAATCAATGAATGCATTTTGAATACTCCTTTATATTTGATTTGATTTCATTGGTAACTACACGTGGGAGTCCCCAGCTACTCCAGTTAGTGTTTTTTGTTCGTTTTGCTTTTTGTTACTTTGTTTTGTTTCATTTTTTAAAGTAGGCTCTCATGCCCAGCTAGGAGCCTAAACTGAGGGTCGGTTTCATGAGCCTGATATCACAACTTGAGCCGAAACCAGGAGTCACCCAGGCAACCCCCCACCCCCACAGTTAGTTTTTAATTTAAGCACTAAATGTGTGGTTGCCACTACTAATTAAATATGGAATATTTATTGGAAAGCCCAGAAGTTTGCATTATTTACCTTCTAAGAGACTTATCATCCATGCCTGTGACATGAATCTTCTTTAAAGATTTTATTTAGTTGAGAGAACACGGGGTGGGGGGGGAGGCGGGGAAGTGAGAGAAGCAGACCCCCCCACTGAGCAGGGAGTCCTGGGGACCATGACCTGAGCTGAAGGCAGACGCTTAACCACTGACCTGCCCAGGTGCCCCAAGAATAAAGCTGTTACTCTAGACTTCAGTAAATTTATTTAGTAATCTCTACACCTAACAGGGAGCTCGAACTCAGGACCCTGAGATCAGGAGTCACATGCTCCTCTGACTGAGCCAGCCAGGCACCCTAGTTGTGTTGTGCGTATATTGTTTTTGTTTTTGTTTTAAGGAAAAAAATTATGCTATAATGTGACTTAGAGACTTTTGACTAAAAATACTCAATATTTAGTTAGCGTATATAATTTTCCCAAATAAAAATGTAAAGCCATGTAAAGAATAGTTTCATAATTTAGTATTTAACCTGTATTTTGGCAAGCCATTTAGCTTCTAAGAACCTCAGTTTTGTCATCTGTAAAATGAGAGTAAAGTTTTTAAGTGAAAAGAATTCTGCATAACAAACAGAGAAAATGTTTGTGTTTGTGAAATCCAAATAATTTCTCCAGATGCTGTCTGCTTTGTGTATGTCTTGTGTACATTTTTTTCCTAGAAACTTGCTTTACAAACATGACAGTGTAACAGATAGCTATAACGAAGGGTTTTAGTTTCCAAGTTGCTATTAACCAGGTAGAGTTTGTCCAGGCCTTTCTAAGTAAAACAGCAATGTGAAATATTTTGTTTATTTAGTGAAAGGGAACACACTTCTGTCTTTTTCTCATCCTCTCTGCCTTCTAGTTGTCAGAATTCCTCATCCATTTGAATGAATATGGGTTCCTTCCTTATTCATTGAAGCCCTGTTTTATGCCATTACATTCTAGGGGCTGAAACTGTAAAAAGTAAGATACATTGTTGCCATTAAGGAATTCTCAGTCTAATAGGGGAGTCAAGATATGTAAGCAAAGAATTACAATGCAGTATAAAAAGTATGATTACAGGTACATAGGAAAGCAGATTAAAGTGTGCCCTGGAGAGCTGGGGAAGGCTTCCCAGCCAGTGAGCTGCTTCATAGGTGTTGAGGGGTGCATAGGAGCTCACAAGTGCCTAAGAACAGAAGGGTGTTTAAGGCCACAGCAGTCAGTGGGCGGTTCTGTTTCCCTTTGTGAGTCACAGTCCATTCTTTTAGGCTCTTCTTAATACCTATAGATAAATGGCAGTACTGGTTCAAAGAACAGGGAGACTGCATTGACATAATAATTACATTTTTAATGTAATGTATTGATAAAACCTTAAAAGCAAAATGAAAATTTTCTGCCCTTGACCTAACTTACTGATAACAAAAAGGAATAGATACCACCTAAGGATCAGCCTGTGTAACAGCAAGTATAGCAGATTATGCTTACCTTTTGTTAACTTTGAAGACCCTTTGCACATCCTGTTTTTTTTCTGTTTTTGCCTGAAAGTCAGATTTGGACTGTCTCTATCAAAAAATTGTCATCAGATAGTATTGTAAATAATTGTTTTTACTTTAGAATGGTATAGACCAAGGCCAAATCTAGCTGTGATGAGTTTTTGTAGGGTCTCCCAGCTAGGAATGATTTTTACATTCCTAAAGGGTTGTTTAAAACAGGGATGCCTGGGTGGCTCAGTTGGTTGGACGACTGCCTTCGGCTCAGGTCATGATCCTGGAGTCCCGGGATCGAGTCCCGCATCGGGCTCCCAGCTCCGCGGGAGTCTGCTTCTCTCTCTGACCTTCTCCTCGCTCATGCTCTCTCTCACTGTCTCTCTCAAATAAATAAATAAAATCTTAAAAAAAAAAAAAAAAGAACAATAATATGCAACGGACAGCACAGTGGCCCCCAATGCCTAAAATATTTATCTGGCCCTTCACAGAAAAATTTTGGCAACACCTATTAGAATAAAAATAATTATTGTTAAATATGTTATCCATATTATATATATGGGTATATATTATATCCATAATAATATACTATATGATGATAATATATATACCTGGACAGGTATTGGGAAGGCTGTCATCACCTAGGAGCAGGCATGGTGGTGTTGAGGTGATATTTTAAGCAAGGTTGGTGCTTGAGCAGGTCTTAATTTATAGAGAAAATGGTAGTACCTTGTGTCACACTTGCTAAGCCATTGTATGATGACAGATTTCTGGCACCTGATAAAACAGCAATTTGTATCTGATATTTGAGTTGAAAGGCAAAGGTTATATAAATGAATTATCACTGACAATTTGAAATTAACTTTTGACTTGTAGTCTGTGTATGAATTTCTGACTGCAGATGGTTTTATAGTTCAATACCTAATTTAGACCACTCCATCTGAAATAGAACCCCTTTCACTGTCCACCCTTTATTTACCCTGCTTTGTTTTACTGAGTAGAACCTACTTCTACCTGTTAACTATGTTAGATACTTAGGTTTGTTCTTGTGGGGTTTTTTTTTTTTTAAGATATCATTTATTTATTTGATAGAGGGGTCACAAGTAGGCAGAGAGGCAGGCAGAGAAAGAGGGGGAAGCAGGCTCCCTGCTGAGCAGAGAGGCCGATGTGGGGCTCGATCCCAGGACCCTGAGATCATGACCTGAGCCTAAGGCAGAGGCTTTAACCCATGGAGCCACCCAGGCGCCCCAAGACAAAAGCTTTTAATCACATTAGAATTTAGTAGTGATAAGTAGACTGCCTCTACATGTACTCTGTCCTCTGTGGTGACAGAGGAGAGTCAGTGCTCGTGCTAGGCACAGGGCCAGGAGCTTCCGGCGCTGGGCTGTCCTGCCTGGCCTCAGCAGAACCTTTGTGGCCGATGCCCTGGACAGAGTTTCACAGGTGAGGGGCAGGCACAGGGAGGTTGAGAAGCTTGCCCCAGAATACCCTCTATGAGGCAGGCATGCTTACATACCAATAAAGCAGTAATTTAATAAAGCCAATAAAGCAAGAACCAAAAGTTTGTTCTTGAAGCCAGTAATGGTGCTCTTTTTTTTTTTTTTTTTTTTTCCAACCACTCTGCATCTCACTTTGTGGCCAGGAAAGATGCAAGAAATAAAAACAAACAAAAAACCCCACAGGGCGCCTGGGTGGCTCAGTGGGTTAAGCCTCTGCCTTCAGCTTGGGTCATGATCTCAGGGTCCTGGGATCAAGCCCCCCCCATCAGGCTCTTTGCTTGGCCTGCCTTGGGGGATAACATCTCTGCTGAGCAGAGAGCCCGATGCAGGGCTGGGTCCCAGGACCCTGAGACCATGACCTCAGGTGAAGGCAGTGGCTTAACCCACTGAGCCACCAGGGTGCCCCTCATTATGTTCTTAAAGAGAAAATTGAACCACAGATCACTTGGTAAAAGCTTAGAACATAAATACTATATTGGAACCACCTCTTACTTATGGAAATGCATTATGTATACTAGTATAGTATTTTTGTCGAGGTGTTTCATTGCCTTGGTTAAGTAATTACAGATGCTGCTTCTTATTGTTCAGGTACTTGCTTACTTACCTAATACATTGCTATTTGGGTGAGACTCTTAAGTGGGACTTAGATGGGGAGATAGGGTGGGGAAAACTTGATGTTTGTTAAGAAACTGGCCAAACAGGGCAGTTAGGAAATAACAGTGGGATGACAAGGCTGCAGAGGGCATGACACAATTTGAACGATTCAACTATAAAAAGATTTTTTTGAGATGGTGGGGGATAACTGAATATCAATTGGATTTTAAATATTAAAATGACAGTGGTATGGTGGGTGTGTAACATACACATGTACTCAGAGTTCTTTAGAGCTACTTATTGAAGTTTTTGCAGTCGAAATCCTGTGGCAGCCTAAAATACACCACCAAAAAATATACAAATTTATATAAGTATAAATTTATTTATTTAAATATACTTAATTTTATATGTGTTTATATATGTATGTTTTTTAAACTGGTGGTAAAAATAGATGAATCAAGAATGTTAGGCATCCAGCTGAGTGAAAGCAGGGGTGGGGTTGTTCTCTCTACTTCTGTGAATGTTCAAATTTTACAAAGTAAAGTTTGTTTTTTAAAAGCACATTATAGGGGTGAAAGGGAAAGATGCTCTCATTTTCCCAAATGGCCAAACCCTTGAGTGTGGCGGGAGGGCAAGTGGAAAGGGACATCTCTGCCCTGGGATCTGGATTGGGGGAGGAGGGGGAGGTAAGGGCCTGAGAATCCTCCCAGGGTCCTGCTGATTGCTCTCCACGGGTCTCCGAGTAGACATTTCTTGGGAGAGCTTTAGTATTCCGTTCAGATGTGTGCCTGATTTAACCCCAGATTGGACCTTCTCGCCTCCCGCATTCATATTTTATCCAAGGAGACCTCCAGTAAAAATTGCAGTTGATTGGAAAACACACAGAACTGTTTGTTCCCAGCTAGTTGCACTGTTACTCTTTATTCCCACGATCTTGGCGGGGGGATGGGGGGGTTATTCAGTGCCCCCATGCCCCGACTGGAAATAGGTCATTGCCTCAATGACAGCTTTTGCGAAGCTGAAAATTGGAAGTGTTTCGGAGCCTGGCTTGCCTTCTGCGCTGGGGCTAGGTCCGAGGGTGGGTGGGAGGGAGGGGTGCGGACCTAAGTGCTGCAAACCTGAGCTGCCTGAGCCGGGTGGGGGGCTGTGGAGGGTGCCCCCCGCCCTCACGCCTACTAATTACATGCCTGGATCTGACATCCTGGATTTCAACCAAGTATAAATTGAGAGTTTGTTTTTGTTGTGTTTTGTTTTTGACTTAGTATAATTTCAGAAACCCTAGGCGGTTTAAAATAACTTTTGTTGAAGTTTGCTTCTGTAAGCGAATTTTCTAAGCTTGCTGATTTAGTTTGGATTTTTTTTTTTTTTTTTTAAACTTCTGGGGTCTTGCTCTCTATTTTCTAAGATGTGAAAAGCCAGCGTTACAGGAGAAATTATGTAACACAATATGCATGTGATTTTTTGTTTTTTAAGGTTTTGGTTTTTTTTTTTAAGATTTTATTTATTTATTTATTTGACAGAGAGCGAGATCACAAGTAGACAGGCAGGCAGAGAGAGAGAGGGAAGCAGGCTCCCTGCTGAGCAGAGAGCCCAATGCAGGGCTTGATCCCAGGACCCTGAGATCATGACCTGAGCCGAAGGCAGCGGCTTAACCCACTGAGCCACCCAGGTGCCCCTTTTTTAAGGTTTTTTATTTTTAAATCTCTACACCCAAGGTGGGGCTCAAACTCAACAACCCCGAGATCAACTTGCACACTCTAGGAACTGAGCCAGCCAGGTACCCCTACTGCACATGTCATCTTAACCAGGGACAAAGATTTATCAAAGAAATGGCATAAGATTTAAGGTATGATTTATCTTAATGAATGGACATTTCCATTCTTTGATAGTCTTTCCCCTCCCACCAGGTTAGAAAGGAAAAACCCTTCAGGGACTTCTAACTTTACAAAGAAAACAGTACATTCCAGGTGGGTAGTGAAGTCTAATCCACAGGCCTTTAATTTCCTGTATTCTTTGAGCCTAGAAGTAGAAAATCATTGGAGCAGGTGATAGCCATCTTGGCCCTGTTCCTTTTGTCTTTTACGGAATGCTAAGTTTGTGGATATAACTAACCTCCCTTTTCAGTGAACTAAATTGGTGCTGAAGTATGTATGACACATTTAGCAAAACTGAAATCACATGTTACAGAATCAAGACTTCACAAGCCTAGTAAGCTAAAGAGAAAGTGACCTTGGGGTGGGGAGAAAAGAAGGGTATAGACAGCATCCATGTTTCTGGAAGTCATTTCTTTGTGGAATGTGACATTCTTTGATTGGTTCTTCCCCTCTCCTAAGTCAGGTGTCAAAGCATCATAGCTAGTTTCATGCCCATATTAAATCTACACATAGAGCGTATGTCATTAACTAGTATAAAGTTGGTTCCTACCTAACAGACTCTTAACCAAAAAAGTTTTTAAAATGCACAGTTAGTGGGTATGAGGTATGATTTAAATGCCCTCGGCTGATCCCCGGTATGCCTCTGTAGCATAGATAGATAGATAGAACTTGGGTGAGAGTGATGACCCTTTCATTTGTCAGATGTCTGGAAGGCTATTTCTTTCTGCCTCAGTTCCCTCTTTTCCAGAATCCGTGCCTGAGCCTGTGAACAGTGGCAAGGGCTCAGCACAAAATGTTCCCAGCCCAGTTTTCAAGTAGGGGAGACTGACCTTTTTTTTAATGCGGCTGCTCGGAAAATGTTCTTTCTAGCTCTGAGGTTGTGATTTGCTCTGGTTATAATGACTACAAACAGGACTGGTTTGTCTGCTTTTTGTCCACTGTCCTGCCTGGCAGGAAGTGGGTCTGGGGGTAGGAAGTGACTTACTTTCAGAGGCAGAAGGAGCCATTTAGAAAGACTGGGGGTTTCATTACATGCTTCTGAAATTATAGGATGGATATTAGTTGATCTGGGCGCTTTGTATATCTATACTTTTACATAATTTTCACCCGGGAATTTGGAACCAACTTTTCAGTTGAGAATTTAAAACCATTGACTTACATTGAAAGACACAATTTTAAGAATTTAAGAGCCATATAAATACAAACAAATATTTTTAGTAGCTGATTATCAGAAGTTGAGGTGGCTGCATATACCTTTCTAGGCAGGTTTCCTCAGCCTTTAAAAGAAAGTGGTTAGGGACACCTTGGTGGCTCAGTTGGTTAGGCATCTGCCTCTGGCTTGTCTGCCCCTGGCTCTGGGCATGATCCCAGGGCCTTGGGATCTAGCCCCACATGGCAGCTCCCTGCTCAGTGGGGAGCTTGCTTTCCCTTCTCCCCTTCACCACACCATCCCCCGCCCTGTGCAGTCCCTCTTTTCTCTCTGTTAAATAAACTAAAAATCTTCAAAAAAAAAAAAAAATGGAAGTAGTTAATGAGGATAACTTTTCCCCTCTCACTAAGCAGTATCCACTTAGAATCAGCCTACAAAATAGGTGGACCTTGTCACGACTTCAGTTGTCAACTTAACAGCCTATACATTTATATTACATAAAAATGATATAAAATATAACACATAGATACTTGGAACTTGTTTGGAAATCCCAAGACCCAGCTTTTATGTCAATGCCCTGCCCTATTTATTTATTTATTTATGAGGGCATGGTGTGTACACATGCACCCGGAGCCCATGAGCAGGGGGGAGGGGCAGAGGGAGAGGGAGAAGGAGAAGCAGACTCCCCACTGATCAGGGAGCCTGACCTGAGCCAAAGGCAGCTGCTTAACTGACTGAGCTACCCAGGCACCCAGTACCCTGCCCTATTATTGTCCACTGCACATTGAGAATTTAACTTTCGGAGAGTTAAGAAAGGTGAGGGGTATGTAGTGCTGACTTTTATGATTAAGTTACCTTCAAAATTCCTTAAAGTGATACTGAATTCTTTGTTAAAATGAGGTAGGTGCCCACCCCATGGTGTCATATCGCTCTTGGAGTAGGAGGTAGGGGACTGGCATACCCACTCCCATATTTCCATGTTAAAATTTAAACTCACGTTTCGTAAAACTAAAGACTGTGCTTAACCTGCACTGAGAAGCTCGACTGATAGCTACTTGGTTTAGAATGGAGTTGAGGTGGCTCATTTGTCATTGAACTCTGGTTATGACCTTACTTTTTCATGTGGGCAAACACTGACCAGTGACTGCTTTTTTATACCCCTAGAAGGAATAGGAGGGGAGGGCACTGGATTGCTTTAATTCAGAAGGATAATGACCCAGCCAAAGCCACTAGATTGTGGCAGGTTCATTTGGTGTCTTGATAGATATTCCCTATAGGACATTCTCAGTGTTCCATTAACTGATAGCATCAGCCCACAGGTAGCCAAGTTTGAATTGTTCTGCTGGCAAAGTGACCACCATCACCAGGAATGGAGTATCTGGAGCTGTGTGATGGGCACCGGGAGACAGAGAACAGCCACCAGCAGCATCACCCAGTTCTCTGTGACTTTCAGTACTTCATACTCCCAGGAATAGTGGGACCACCCATCCATGATTCCTGAGAAGGGTATAGGAATTACTGAGAACTGTGGGTCAGCACTTTGAACTCTGTAGAAGTGCTATATAGTGGTTATCAGCTGTCACAAGTGGACTCTTGTCAGCCCTAACATTTGATGATTTTATTATTCCTATTACTAGGTAATAAAGAGCTAGTAGATTGTCCTAGTTTTGTGTAACTGTTTGAAAACTTTATCAGAATATGAGCTTTATATCTATCCTACCCATCTGTCTCCAGTGGTTTGTGGTGCTACAGACAAAATGGTAATACACAGTATTTTTACTGAACTGCCTGACCATTTTTGTTCTAATTAATTCCAGACTTTTACATTTGCAAAGCTAGGTGACTAGTTTCCTTTGGCTCTGAAAATTTTCCTGCACCTAACAGTCAAGACAGTTTGTTCACCACCACTCCCAGTTTCTTTCATCTTGAAAGAGAAGAGCGTAGAAAGTGATGTGATTGGCTGTAGTTTAAATGTAAGATACAGAGGAGCTTGAAAGAAAAGAAGAGCAATGTTGTAAGTCATTATCCATAGATTTACAGGTTTGCCATTAGCAGTATCTTGTTCGTGAGAGTATTTATACTGTTATTTCCATGTTCTCTAAAGGTCAGTAAGCCTCAAGAAGTCTGGTGTTTCGAGCCAACACTTAAACATGTATTTCTGGAATTTTAAACTTTGAGCCCAGCCTGCTCTGGGCATGTGGTGACACATGGCTCCTGCTGGTGGTGGGAACGTTTAAGTAGGGAGCCCTGCCTCCCCTGCTCTGGCTGGGGAACCATGTGTGGTTTAGTGTTTGTGCCAGTGCAGTATCAGTCAGATCACGGTGGCCGTTACTCCATTTAATGCAAAATTGTATTTTAAGGACCTTGTTTCTATTGTATTTGTCTTCTCTCTGTGCAGTAATGTTTTGCTATTTTGGTAAATACCTCCCCATAGCAACATGTCAGTTTTCCTTTTGGCCTCTTTATTCTTAAAAGAATGGCGTACAACAACAAGGTGGCTTCTGGACTGTCTTCCTTGAATAAAAGTTGGGATCTTCTAAATTATATGCTTATTAGAAACTATAACAGTGTAAAATAATGGTCAATGGATTTTCGGTGGCAACTACTCCTGTATAATTTTGTTGTTTATATAAACATTGTTACTGGGAGCAGCAATGCCCTTTTAACTAAGACAAACATTTTACTTCATTGGTATAAACAAAGTTTCTTTTAAATAGTAGCCTTTACTTTGACCCCCTAAAAAGAGCCTGTGATGTGGAGGGAGAAGAGCAAAACAATAAAATCCTCTTGCCTTTGTGGCTTTCCAACGTTGCTTTCCTTGGCTGAATTCATGTGTCTGCATTTCTGTGCTAAGCTGGTGAAGGTTTGCTAAGTTAATGGTAATGTTTTACAGAAGTCGGTTATTTGTTAGCTAGTCCTTGTGAAAAATGACCCTGCATGTCATAGCTGATGTTAGGATTTATTGAGTTGGAGTCTCGTTTATAATGACTTGATTTTTATCTTAAAGATAAGATCAGGATCCAGAGGGACTACCAGATAGGGGTCCATCTGTTGGGATATGGAGTATATGGGATATGCAAGCATAAGTTTGCAACTGTACTTCTAGTTCTAGCGAATGAAAATTTAGTAAAGATATTTTCACATAATGGGTTATAAATAGTAACAGTAAATGCATAATTTTGCCAAAAGGCATTGTGGCTTTTTGAATGTTTGGGATAGTAATCTCTTCCCCTGCTGAGCAGTGGCTATCCTGGATGGCCTCACCTGTGAGCTTGGTAGAGCCATAGACTTACGGGCTCCATCCCAGCTTACTGAGTCAGACTCTCTGGGCCTGGGGCCCAGAAAACTATGTCAGCAAGCTCTTTAGGTGATTCTTTGCTTGTTCAGGTTTGAAAATCACTGCCTCAGACGAGCACCGAGGCCCAGGGAATAATTTATAAGGTGCGGCTGGCTGGATATCCTAAACCATTACTGAGGGACACCAGATTTCATAAAGCATGCTTGATGCTGCCATGTTTCTTTATGCAGCAATGGACAGGGCTCTGGAGGCATTTAGGTTAATCTGGGAAAGTCTAAAATATAAAGATAGTATTCATTTAAAAAAATACATACATATTGCATACATACACACACACACACACACACACACACACACACACACGTATATATATAATTTATTTACTTAAATTGAGTGCTAACTAGTTATAACATGCCCTGCATCATCAAAGTTAAGTGTGGAGGGACGCCTGGGTGGCTCAGTTGGTTAAGCAGCTGCCTTCGGCTCAGGTCATGATCCCAGCGTCCTGGGATCAAGTCCCACATCGGGCTCCTTGCTCGGATGGAGCCTGCTTCTCCCTCTGCCTCTGTCTGCCAGTGCTCTCACTCTCTCTCGCGCTCTCTCTCTCTGACAAATAATAAATAAAATCTTTAAAAAAAAAAAAAAGTTAAGTGTGGAACAGAAGGCTCAGCCCCTGTTTAAAAATTGGGGAAAGAACATAATTTACTTGGGAGAACCCTGAACAAGAGCCTAGGTTCTCACCTCTGCTCCTTGGTGGGACAGCTCTCAGTGCTTTTCCCTCATTGTGCAGTGAAGGAGTCAACTAGAATTCATGATGCTGGAAATATTGCTGGCTTCAGGAGAGTAAGCCTTGGGAGAGTAGGATTCAGAGTGTTTTCTGCCGTGTTCACATCACTTTGGGAACTAGGACCTTCTTCCTGAAAATGGAATATTTTCATTTACAACTAAAAACAGTAAACAAAGTTTTAGTTTTTAAGAATTCATTTTTGAGGGGCGCCTGGGTGGCTCAGTGGGTTAAGCCGCTGCCTTCGGCTCAGGTCATGATCTCAGAGTCCTGGGATCCAGCCCCGCATGGGGCTCTCTGCTCAGCAGGGAGCCTGCTTCCTCCTCTCTCTCTGCCTGCCTCTCTGCCTGCTTGTGATCTCTCTGTCAAATAAATAAATAAAATCTTTAAAAAAAAAAAAAAAGAATTCATTTTTGAGTTGCTTGGCTTGCTCAGTCAGAGAAACATGGGATTCTTGATCTTTGTTGTGGGTTCAAGCCCATTGGGTGTAGAGATTACTTTAAAATATTTTAAATAAGTAATTTTCTTTCATTTTTGTTTCCTCCTAAGGAATTTTTATTACCAATTTGAATACCAAATTGACTAGTTCAGTGACATTGTTTTCCAGCTGTTTCCTATTTTACAGTCACTAAAGCAACCTGGATCTCGTGTTAGTAAGACACCCAAATGTCCATCAGCTGGTGAATGGATAGACAAAAGTGTTGTTTCCATATAGTGGAATATTATTTGCCATTAAAAAGGGAATGAAGCACTGTAAGGGCTATAACATGGATGAATCTCCATTGAAAATGTGCTGAGTAATGGAAGGCCTTCACAAAAGGCCATGTGTTCATAAGAAGTGTTGAGAACAGAGAAATCTATGGAGACCAAAAGTAGATTAGTGGTTCTCAGGGTTGGGGAGGAGTATTAGGAGGAGTGACTGCTGATGGGCACCAGGTTTCTTTTTAGAGGAATGAAATACTCTAAAATTAGATAATGGTGCTGGTTGCATAATTCTGAAAACCCCTGAATTGCACGTTTTAAATGGGTAAATTATGTGTAAGTTATATTTCAACAAAACTGTTATTTAAAAAGAGCACATACTGATAATGAGGAATTTGAGAGGCAGGGTGGGGGGTAGGGAAGGAAAAAAATGAACCGATGGGATCAGGAGGGAGACAAACCATGAAATTCTCAATCTCACAAAACAAACAGGGTTGCTGGGGGTGGGAAGGAAGGGATAGGGTGGCTGGGTAATGGACATTGGGGAGGGTATGTGCTACGGTGAGTGCTGTGAAATGTGTAAGCCTGATGGTTCATAGACCTGTACCCCTGGGGCAAATAATACATTATATGTTAATTTAAAAAGCACATAGTGACTCAACATGAAAATCAAAATACAGTAGTCTCTGTAATTATTCAGTTACATAAACCAAAATAGCATCTCAGAAAACTGTTAAAACTCACTTATCTATTGTGAGAATTTTTCCTTGTCCCACTCCCCTGCTTCCCCCATTTGTGGGAGAACATTTACTCTATCTACTTCCTATCAGAGCATTTCTAAGTATTTGAAAGGTCTTATCCAAATATTTGAAAGCTGTTGGAAGTTGCTGAAGTGGCACCTTTGGAAGAGGGCTGGAATGTTGGAAAACAGCGTTGACATTTTTAAGTGATTATGAAAGGTCAAGCTCTTAATGTAATCTTGGTGGTGCTTGGATAGTTCTACTCAGACTAATTTTTGAGTAAATGCAGGTGTGATAGTATTGGGACTAACCTGTTATCACTGAATCCACTGCCTGAAATTCAAACATTAAAAAGCGATCATTTGTATTTTCCTTTCTATTTTAAATGGTTTTCCTGCGTCTTAAGTCTGTAGGACAATCACTAAACTTTCCCCCTGCCGCATTCTAGCTACAAAAATTGGGTCTGATGGCCATCTTGTCTTCAGAGACCTTCCCACTTATTTGCCTGTAAAGTTTGTGGAGAAACTTGTCTTTTAAATGTTTCCTTCTTGGTCTTTAATACAGTATGAGTTAAATCTGTAAAAAGTGTGATTAGAGAGGTAATCTTAAACCACATTTCTTTATAGTGTCTCAGAAGGAAATGGGCACTTCCCAAAGGAAAAAAATGCATGGCTAGATTTATTTACCGAAACAAGGGAAAGAACTGGGAGGTAATTTGGCAGCCAGAAGTTCAGCAGTCACACATGGGTTGGAAGTAAAACACAGTGTTTCATTGTCAGCTCTTTATCACATTTCTCAGACTCTTAGAAGGCATTTTAGATACTATTTTGATAAAATTAAACTACTAATTTGATAAAATTAAACTATTACCCTACTGGTCCTTCGGGATATTGGAAGAAACTTCTATCCTGACTAGGATAGCATTCTGGGATTTTGTGACAAAGACATTAACTCAGCAAAGACACTCAAAATTCTTCCTGTTAAAGAAAAAGGAAACAGAATCAACCTTAACTTATGTGACCTCAAAATAGCCCCCTTTGTATGGCCTTTGTCCCTCTCCCTGTGAAAGTTAGATGATGTTCCAGAGAATAGCATAGCCACTGAGTTGGATGGTGTCAGAAGCCACTCAGATAAGTTTTAAGTCCTAGTGTTACAGTTGGGAGCTCCCTTACAGATAGAACATTTCTAGTTACAGTGCTTGATTTTACAGATGAGGGGAAGTGGCTTTCTTCAAGATGGACCACTGGGCAGGGATTGGCTGGGATGGCTGGGGAGATGGGTCCTGACCCCTACCTGCTGTCAGGACTATGCTCATGATTTCTCAGGTTTTGGGGAGAGTAAGCAAAGGGGACAGTGGATTTATTTTTGTTTAAAAGTGAATTGTTACTGAGTTTATTTAAAAAACAGATTATGGTTTAACACCTTTACCTCTACATTCTCTTAATGGAAAAAGAGGTGCCTGTTTCTTTGGAGCAGTGAAAGCTGTACTTCTCTGCGTGCAGCCGGAGAGTTGCATTTCCCTCCTGGATATGTGAAGACAGGTGTGAACTTTTCCTTTCCCCATGAAAACAGTCTCCTGGCCAGCTTTTAATAATACCACAATTGGTTATTTTTCTCATGAATCTTTTCAGTCCATTCACACCTTCCTAAAAAGGAGTTGTGGGCCTGCCTGTTCTCATAGCTCTACCTTTAATCGCACCCCCACACCTCCCCTTGTGCTGTTGGACTCTAGACCTAGCGTGTCAGAGGCAGAAGGACCTCAGGACTTAGAGTCCAAACCCTTGGCTTGCAGTTAAAGGGGGTGAGGCCCGGTGGGAGGAAGTGCTCAGGCTGCACCACCAGTTCTCACACCCAGGCCCCCTGACTATGTTTTCTTGCCTCCATTCAGTGATCCCTGAATCAGCTGGTCCTCACTTGCGTGGCTTTAAAAAATACAGATCCTTGGGCTAAGGCCCAGAAACTCAGGTGTTTGAAAGGCTGACTGTTCTAGGGATTCTAGTAGTTGGGCCTATGTAGAAACAACTATGGTGAATGGGAGCTATTAGATGCCTGTGCACCTCTATTTGTTCTAAGTGCGTGAAGGTCAGTGGAGGTCTGAGTCCTTTTGTCACAGGGCTCCCTCATGCCCAGGGCAGCCAGTAAGTATTTGATTGGTCCTTGTAGAGTGAGTGAGCCCCAAAGGCATGCCAGGTGCCCACTAACTGGGGCAGGCTGGGCACAGTGAAATGAAGCTATTACGCTTCGTTGGCTTGTGGTGTCCCAGTCTTGGTCTGAGCTAATCCATAAGAACAGCAAAGAGAATTTTTTAAAGAGTAGATTATTAAGCAGAGGGAGGACAGAGACAACATTACAATTAGGTTTTCATTAACTAAGGCAAAGATAGGTTTATGTGTTAAACTCCCGCATCAACCTATGCATTCTCTAGAAGTGCGGTGTGTATATACCTGGGGAACAGTAGTCACAGTCATGGAAAAAAAGCACGCGTGGCATTTAGCTTAGATTGAAGAATTTTTACTGACCGGTTTTGTTCTTATTTTAGAAATAAAATTTAAGTTCATTCCAGTTTTTGTTTTTAAAACATTTCTCTCAGATACAGACCAGCAGCATATACTGATACCCTAGGCAGTCAGAAACTCTCCTGTCTTACTGCAATGAAAGCACAACTCCCCTACTAAGTGAGGCTACTAGGGCAAAAAGATTTTTCTGCTAAATGTGGCCAGTATGGAAAATAGGCATTATACTCATTAGAACCTCATTTCCCTGCATGGGTTCAGGCATCTTTATTTAAAGTATTTTGACTTGGGTCTAAGACCGTTTCATTCTAAAATTGTGACATAGTATATAACAAGAAGAACCTCATTATTTTTAATCTATGGAGTTTAAAAATCTGTTGTTAGCTCCATTATCTGACTTATTTATGAATTCCCATTACACCTAGCGGGGTACAGTTAAGTCTGGTTCCTCCTATGTTAGAACTTTCAATATGGCTTTGTCTCTTGCCTTCAGTTGGGGTAGCATGTGGAGGAGACCTGAATTAAACTACCCTCTACGCTGTCAACTGCGAGCGCATGCGCGCGTGTATGTGTACATGTACGCGTGTATGCAGCGGGGGTGTGCGAGCAAAACTAAGTCACCATCGTCATCCACAAACAAGGCAGAATGCTTAAAAAGTTTTCAGTGTTTTGTCAGGCCTTACAGAAACACTGCCTTTTGGAGTTCGATTTCAGTGACTGACTGCATATTCTGTATATACACCTGTACCCCATATTACTTTGGGATTTTGTTACCTTCAGCAAGTGTTACCTTTGGTAAGTGTGATCTGGGGGCAAATACCAAGACAATAAAAATTACCAGCCTTTCCACATGGTTTGGGGGTGGGGGGGTATGTTTTAAAGCCCATGGACCTCTGGTTTTTTGGTGGGACCATCCTCACGTTTATCACGTAGGACCATACAGGCCCACTGTATTTCTGTGTACCATTGCAAATACGAGCGTCAGCTTCCATCCAAGTCTCAAAACAATTGCTTACCTTGGAAACTCAAAAACAAAGATAATTTAAAAGAAGAGTTGCGGGGGGGGTGCCTGAGTGGCTTAGTTGGTTAAGTGTCCAACTCTTGATTTTAGCTCAGCTCTCTGCTCCGGGCGAGGAGCCTGCCTCGCCCGGAGCAGAGAGCCTGCCTGCTTAAGAGGCTTCCTTTCCCTCTCCCTCTGTCCCTTCCCACCCTGTTTGCTCATGGGAGTGTGTTCGAGAGCAAGTGCATGTGCACACTTATGCGTGTTCTCTCTCTCTGTCTCTCTCAAAAAGGGAGGGTTGAGATTTAGATACTGTTCAATTTTGATTTCTTCTGATCCTAAATTTCTGATTCGTAATTGTTCAAGTCTGATTTCTTTTAAAGTCCTGAATAAGTGGACCAAAATATGTATATAAATGGTCCTGTCATCTGAGTAAAAGCTTAATTTTAAACACTGATACAAGTTTATGCTGTATTTCATTATTAAAAATCTATAAAATTGAAAGTAATTGTAACAGGCTCTACAAACATGGAACTCCTCAACCTGCTTCTGATGAAGTCAGCGCCCTGCTGTGGTCCTTAGTCTGGGTAGCAACTTCCCTTCTCAGCGTGTGGAAGTGGTGGGGGGCACTTTTAGGTCCCTGGTGACTGAGGACACCAGTGTTTAGTAGGTGGGCTCAGGGATGCACTTGAGATAGTCTTGCAGAAGGAACACCTGCGCCCAGAGTGCTGGTCATGCCCCTGTGAGAAACACTAGTGAGGGTAGTCACAAGTCCAGGACCCAGCACAGCCGTGACGCAGAGCAGCTTGGCTGCGGGCCGCCAACATACCGCTCCCCCACGTGTTGTTTAGGTTCATGACTTCTCTCATCTCAGCCTCTTAGCTCAAGATTGTAGAGCATACACCATACATGAATATACACATATATTGATAAAACTAACTTGACTTTTAATTTTAGTGACATTTTTGAAAAGAAAAATTATGATGTGTCCTCAAATCAGATCTGGGAATTACACTCAGCAACTGAGCCACCCAGGTGCCCCTGGAGCTGCTTTTTCATCTCTAATATGTGCATCTGGGCCATAATTGAGAAAGCTGTATCTTTTGTGCTTCATAACGGCCACTTTGTGACTTTTTAAAAAAATTATTGCCCGCAAGAAAAGAAACTGAAGTTTTTATATTTTAATATAATTGAAGAATTTAAAATATGCCTCATCTTTGTAAACTTGAGATTTACAAGTTTGGGGAGACTTTTGGAGGGGATTGGAGGGGAGACTTTTCTTGAAATTCTAGAAAATTATACCTCACTTCTCTTTATTGTCACCCAGAGAACCTTTAAAAGAGGGTGGATTTGTGTCAAAGTATCTCTTAGTTAATCAGTCTTGAGGGTTAGAAGAAACAGTCCGTGAAGGCAGATTTTGTTTCTAAAGTCAGGACTAATGTGGGTACTGAATGTGTGTATTGCACTGGCTGGACACTTGGGCCTCTGTCAGCTAAGTTTTAGTCCTATTACTCTGTCCTCTTGATATTTGCATCCAAGCAGGAAGATTTTAGGGTATATGTCTGTCTTGCTACTTATGTATTTTACTTGAAAAATTATTAAAAGCAGACATTTCTTTTTTCTTCTTCTTTTTTTTAAAGCAAACTTTTCTTAATCATAAGCATTAGTGGGTATGCTGTTTTCCTTTGGGACAGTGATTTAAAGTAGATTTTTCTGTTTTCCATAGGCTAGTAAATTTGAATTTTCTCAAGAGATAAATTTGGATTACCCTGAAGTGAATTTTTTAAAAAACAAAAAGCTCAATGGGAATTAGAGACCTCTTTAAGGGCCCTCCTCACCCCTACCTCCATTCCTTATGACCTGACCATTCCATGATACGTCCATCCCCACATTTTACTTCTGTCCTCTGCCTACAGGCTCTCACAGGTTTGTAGTGGGGGGGGTGTACCTTTTTTTTTTTTTTTTGTCATGTCTTTCATTCCTGAAGCAGTTTTCCATGTTACTACCATCTTCATAATTGGCATTTTAAATTACTGCAAGATATTCTCTTTGATGGATCTTCAGTCATATGACCATTTCTCTTTTCACTGTTTAGTTTCCAGTGTTTCTAAACATGCTAGTATGTTGCTCCTTCTCTCCTCCTTTCACTTGCTGCCTTGGTCGGAATTCTTGAGGAGCTCACCAGCCCACCAGTGCTTCCTTGGCTGTTAGAAGCGTCAGTAGGAGCTGGTACATGGAAAAATACACTAATGGTTATCGAAGTATTTTTGTAGAAAAACCACCTAGACTGAAGTGTGAATGTGTCTTGTTAAAGCAGAGAGGGCATACATCTGAGTCCACACTGTGTGCAGTGCTGGGACTTATCAGCTGTCTGCCGTTGGCTTTGGTGCATGAGTGTGTGTGTGTGTGTGTGTGTGTGTGTGTGTGTGTGTGTGTGTGTGTGTGTGTTACAGCATGAGAATGGATGTTAGTGAGGAATTTACTCTTAACCGTGTTGCTAAGTAGCTTCGAGTTTTTGTGGAAGGCTCAGATTATTACAAGGAAGGAACATTCAGTTAAGTATAATTCCTTTCGTTTTGTTTTTTAGATCAACGTCCGAGTTACCACCATGGATGCGGAGCTGGAGTTCGCCATCCAGCCAAATACAACAGGAAAACAGCTTTTTGATCAGGTTGGTCTCTGTGAGCTTAGGAGAGAGAATTCCCAATTAGGAAAAATACTTCTGCAGATCTGAAGCATTTTGTTGAGTGTATTGGTTGCTGCTTGCTTCTTTTCATAGGGGAGGACATTTTCCCTCCTTCCAGGGGGTTCACATGTTGTAAACACTCCGCAGAAGTAGAGTGTTCACAGCCCTGTGAGAGGAAATTCAGGGAAAGCTCTGAAGTCTTTATCAGCGCAGTGCTATATCCAGAAACTCTGACTCCCATCCCTTCACCCCAAGGGTCACCCCAGGCATCTCCTGCCATCTGGTCAGCAGGTCAGGGTGCAGCGAGGGTCAGACACTGACTGAGGGCCTGGCTGGAACCCAGCAGGTCGTAGCTTCCATGTCCAGCTGCAGCATCTGTGAGCTCACTCAGGTGTCAGCAGATGCTCTTCCGTGAGCTGGGCACCAGAGCACGTCTACATTCCAAGTGTTTCTTCCCGAGACCTGAATGTGAATGTAGAGTTTGGATAGTCATGAGCCACTGAGAAAGCTGGCTGTGATAACTCTTCCATGGAGCAGTTCCAAGCTTTAGAACAAGATCTTCTGCTCTGGGGACAAGGATCCAAGAGGGCAACAGGAGCAGGCATGAGTTTACAGGTCCCTTGAGCTATAGCCTGCCTCGCTGAGAGGCCCTGCTCATAAGGGAGTTGATGTTCTGTACCCTAGCACCAAACCCAGAAATGGGAGTGGGTGCCAATTAGGAAATGTGGGAGGTAGAATTCCAGCAGATTTAGAAGGTATTCGTGATTCCCTTTTGTGCTTGATGATAAACCTCCTTCTTAGCCCAAAACTGAGCACCCAGTGAGCACACACACACACACACATATACATACATCCCGGTTCCGGTGTGTGCACGTCAGACCTCCTGCCCTAGGAGGGGACACCTTCTCCCCTCTCCCTCTGCTGCTGTGATGAGGTCATCCCTGGCTCTGCCTTACCCAATAAGGATGAAGGCATTTACTGCGGTGGGTGAGGCAGAACTTGGGACAAAAATCTAAAGGTTTCGCCTGAAAGACAATCCGGAAGTAAGTTAAATGGAGCCAGTTGAATGCCACGTGGGTCAGTGGTTAGAACAGGGATGGGTAGGAGGCCCTCCCGTCACCCCAGAGTTCTTGCATATAAATGAGTGCTGGGCTGCCCTCAAGCAATTTTTAGAGCAGGGATGGAAACTCTAGGTTAGGTGGGTTAGAGTTTTAATGTCTCAGCCACTTTGTTGCCCTTGCCTCAGTCTGCCTTGTTCCATTCACATGTTGCTTCTCAGAAATATGGGAAGAGGCCATCAGGAGTTCATGGTACTTTTTCAGGGTAGAAAGGCTGCTATCTCTTAGAAGATCCTTGTCTGCTCCTTGGGGTCCTTTGGAAGGGGTGAGGAGTGGAGAGAGCTGGAGAAGCCTGCCTGCTTCTTCAAATACTCCAGTCCCGTGGTTCAGTTCTGTAGACGTTGTTAACTGCCCACTCGTGTGCTGGGCCGGGAGCTGCGTATTGCCCAGGATTATCTCCACTTTTCCATCCAGGGAGCTGTGTGGGTAGAACTCTCTGTGTTCCTAAATGCTGAACAGTCACATCTAGTCTGTTGTTCGGACTGGTTTTAAGCCAGGTATTTTTCTTAGATTAGATTATCTCCTGCCAGTAGCATGGAGCTGGATTAATGGGTGTACAAAAAATGGACCCTGAACTTAGTAGACACAGGTTATTTAAAAAGTGCTAACTACGTAAATCCACTCAGCATGCCAAGTTTTGATAAGCTCAGTATCTAAATTATCCCAAAGCTTGTTGGTCGTGTGAACGATCCTGTTCAAGCACCTGTTACTATTCCCCACCCCAGAACGTCAAGCCCCCTGAATCCCACTTTGACCTCTCTGTTCCCAAGTCATGTTTCCTGCCTTAATCTTGGCCAGCCCCCCCCCCCCCCCAAGACAGGTAATGACATCCCATCACCAATCATACTGGGAAGGGAAGTAGTGGGAGACAGAGAGACCCTGAACTCTGCCTTTGGCAACAAGGCCTGGATCACAAGCCTCTTTGACAGAGTTCCCATTGAGTTTTTTACAGTTTGGTGTACCCGTCGTGAAAAATCCCACATGATCTGAGAACGTTAAAGCTGGAGCCAACCTGGGAAATGGCTAAGTCTGTGAGGATATCAAGGCCCAGAGAGAGACAAGAATTTCCCAAGGTTCTCTAGCTGGCCGGGGCCGGGGCAGAGGCCGCTCACGGTGTCCAGCCGTCCTTATTTATGCTTGTCTCTTTGAAGATCTGTTTGTTGATCCTTCCATGTCCTCCCAAGGTAACACATTCCACAGAGAACATCTAACCTTCGGGGTGGTCAGGACAGTTCTCAGTGGACACCCTGGGTGCCTTCTGGGGCTCTTTCCCCATACCCCAACCAGGCTGGGCATGTTTTCTTCTTTATGTCTTTAGAATCTGTGTCCTTTTCTCTGTTGCTTACCTGATGACCTTCTAGGTCTGGGAAAGTTGTTCATGGGCCAGACTACCAGTCACTAGAACATGGTCCTTAAATGGAATGGGCTGAAAGAGACTTCAGAGATAGGTTAGTCTGAACCTTCCCTTCCACCCCGTGAGTTACTTCAGTTTCTTCTGCAGTAACTGACCCAACCCCACCCCAGTGCTCTTGGCTTATCCACGCCTTGAATCTCGTCCAGGGATCCCATGGAGGGCCTAGCAGTGCCTCTCCGCTACCAAAGTTCCTGAGGTGGCAAGAGGGTGTGACTCGTGTGCCCGTTGTTTCCATCATCAGCTGCCACTTGACTGAGCTAAGTAGACCTGTCCCTGCATTTTCCTTTCCAAAATTGCCATTTAAAACACCACTGAGGCAGAGATAAAGAAATAGACCCCACCCCTGTTCATATTCTGCTTCTATATCAGCTTTAGGGTGAGCTAAGGACATTGGAGGGAATGGTGAGGTGCTTTTTTCCAGGAATATTGGATTTCCCTTGTAAGGAGGGCTTTAGCATTGATTTTTAGAAGGGACTGCAGGAAAGCAGGTTAAATTCAATTGCACCATTTGGGGGAAGCCATTGGAATAGAAGTAAGGCTTTGAAACATGCTGTAGACAGTTATCCTGGAATGAGATGAAGATGCCACAGAGACACTTGGCAGATCTGGGTGCCTAGGGACAGGCTTGTCACTGAGTGAGTGAGAGCCCTGGGTCGTGACCACGGTGTTGCTCCACAGTCTGTGTTCTGCTTCATGTAGGGGGCTGGCTGCATCAGAGCAGAGGGAGAAGAGGCATCGGCATTGTGGCCATGGAAATGAGCGAGAGTCTAACTGGGATGGGGAGGGAAGTCAAGCAGATAGGAAATCATTTCAACTGGTTAGGACCCAGGCTAAGGCTACAGTTCAGTGGATGGAATATAGGACTAGATTGCTTATGTATATGGGGCTTTTTTGTGCAACTTTGGAACAATCCAAAGAGGAAGGCAGGGCGGGTTTTATATCCAAATGTTGAGATGGAGATTTATAGGGAGTGAGAAATTTGCAGGATTGGGTACAGAAAACCTGGTCTTCGTATCAGCTATCCTAAAAAGACGTAGCAGGGTTCACAGCAGAGTCCAGGTTCTTCCACATCATCCTATGATGGAACCCTGCCTCCCCTCTTTGGTGTGTGGTGAACAGACCCCTGGAGCTCCAGCGAGCATCTGGTCCCCCGATGGATGAGGAAACCGGCTTAGAGCAGGAGTTTATTTGGAATTTCAGACTTTATTTAAGCAAGTATTTCAGGTAGCTGATTTGTCATTTCTCATGTGTTCAGACCTCTTACCCTTTAAATGTGTTAGAAGCCATGTATTTGAAAAATGGTAACCTTTTTATAAAGGGTTAGCATTGTATGTCATGGAACTGAAACTGTGCAGCAGAGCTCTGGGACTTGGTCTTGGTAATGTTGAGCAAATGTCCCCAGCAGCTTTTGCTTTCCTGTTTCTGAGACACAAGAATAACCAATGTGGGGTTAGGTCTGTAGCGGCCCATAGGAGACTTCCTCTGGTACTATGGAGAATCTTATTTATTTATTTTAAAGATTTACTCGTTTAGAGAGAAAGCATGCACATGTCTACCTGATGGGGGGCAGTGGGGAGGAGGGTGGGTGGGGGGATGGAGAATCTCAGACAGATTTCCTGCTAAGCACAGAGCCCAGTGTGGCCTTGAGAGCCCGACCCAAACTGAAATCAAGGATGCCCAACCAGCTGAGCCACCCAGGTGACCCTGAGGAGAATTTTAAAATACAAAATCCTTGCTATGACCTAGGGTTGAATTCTACCTTCCTGTATCAGAATTTCAAATTTCTAGAGGTTGGAAGAATTGCAGTCACCCCTTGGCATGTGTGAAGCATAACCCCCCTATCTCCCCGCTTTCCCTGGCAGCTCACACCATCTGTCTCCCACCTTTCCAGGGACTGCTGTTTCCCTCTTCCTAGTTAAGCAGAGGCCTAGGCAAAATGACTGAGAAGCAGGGACGGGCAACCAGCGGAGACGCGAGGGTTGCTTTGTTTCACTTGGTTGACTTGCAACACCTTTTCCGTGTGGGCACTCTTGACAGGAGACCTTCACACCTGGGACACACACTTTCTGGTGTCCCCTGGGTGGTGCCTGATGGTGTGCTAACTCAGCTGGGTGTCTTTCCTCAGGAAAGTTAATGGAGTACAGAGGAGTAGGAGTGAGAAATTACAAGATTTATAAGATCTTGAGGTTTTCTGAGATTTAAAGTTAATCCTGAATCCTCTCAAGTGCATGTTAAAAATAAATTGTTCCCAGCTTTGGGGGGAATAACCTCTGCTAGTAACAGATTGGGTTTCCTGTCAGGTTGGTGTAGGAGAGGCGTGCAGGGCGTTTCTGAGCGGCCGGCACCTCGTGCTCCTGGCTCTTCAGCCCCTGCCCCCGTCTCTCTCACACAGGTGGTTAAGACCATCGGCCTTCGGGAAGTGTGGTACTTTGGCCTCCAGTATGTGGATAATAAAGGATTTCCTACCTGGTTGAAACTTGATAAAAAGGTAAGTCCGAGTTAACTATTTACAGGCTGTTGTTTGATTGTTGGTCTGCTCTGTTAACTTTGAAACTGGAGCACCTCACTCTTTTGTTGTTTGTTCTTATTATTTGTGTAAAAGTTTTTACAGACAAAAAAGCTTGCAGGTTTCCAGTAAATGGGGGATATTGGTTGGAAACTAGATTTGGCATTTCTCCTTACTGCTCACTCATTGGGGCATATGATGGTTAATTGTGTAGCTTTTAGTTGACCTTAGTTTCTTTTTCCCCAATGAGATTGTTAATCTTATAAACTATGAATCATTCACTGTTTTGTAAGAACCTGTTACTGCTTTGTTTGAACCTGTGATAGATTATCTTCCAACTTCAAAGACTAAATAATTCCATTAACAACTAAAGAAAACCAATAAGCTTAAATGTCTTTTCTCCACACAATTTGAAAATGTCCCTTTTCCCAAACCTGTGTCTTCCTCCCATATTACTATAGTAAGTCTGGGGGCATTTAGGGATTGGAAGGGAGGGAATGTGAGTAGTTTTTAAATGTAAGTTCCATGTCCCACGGCTTGACTGGCCGTGGAACAGATGCCAGGTTCACAGGTCCCTAGGCAGGCTGTTTCTAAATTTGAGTTCTCTGGAATTGGGAACATCTCCCCAGAAGTTAGGGGCCAGCACTAGGTGGCTTGGTGGGTCACTGTTTGCCTGCTGCTGGACTTCAGTTAAGGAGGGCAGTAGGACTTCAGCCGGCCTTTTTTTGTCATATGTGCTAAAAGGTGACTTTGGAGTAAATGTTATCTTCTAAAAATGGGCCTGCAGGTGTCAGCACAGGAGGTGAGAAAGGAGAATCCTCTCCAGTTCAAGTTCCGGGCCAAGTTCTACCCCGAAGATGTGTCTGAGGAGCTCATCCAGGACATCACACAGAAGCTTTTCTTCCTCCAAGTGAAGGAGGGAATTCTCAGCGATGAGATTTACTGCCCTCCTGAGACAGCAGTGCTCCTGGGCTCCTATGCAGTGCAGGCCAAATTTGGAGACTATAATAAAGAAACACATAAGTCTGGGTACCTCAGCTCTGAGCGGCTGATCCCACAAAGGTGAGCATGGGATGTCCAGGCCTGGATGAGAGCAGTGGTTGCATCCTTGAAGGGCATAGGTGGTATGTGTTAGCAGAAGCAGTCAGCAAGGGCAAGGGTAGGTGCTCCTTGAGGCGGGGACTGTAGCACTTTCTAATCTGTGTGCTTTGGCACATGCCCTGGCCTTTAGTAGGCACTGACCTACCATAGCCTTCCTATCAGGCACCGATCTGCCTGTATAGGGTCTGTCATAAAGAACATAGCAGGAAAGGGGACGGAAGAGCAGCTGTGTTATATACATAATCACATTTCTTAGCTTTCCCTGGTGTATAATGATTTGGCTGCATTAAATCTGTTTTTATTCACTAATGGTCACATAAATTAAACCCATCTTGGAAGAAGAGTCCCGTTAAAATATAAAATACCTTTTAAAAATGTTTCCAGCAAGACCAGATATGTCTCATTCTAGATCCTAATTCTCAAATTGTTAGTCGTCCAAAATGCTGCATATTAGGAAGTATAAACACTCTTTGTGGTGGTTTTATTTGAAAGAAAACTCAAGGTTTGCAGGTGGGTGGTGGCCTCCTGCTTGCTTCTTCTGGCCCTTTGTGGTGACCGTCCTGTGCCTTCTTTGCAATTCAGAGTCATGGACCAGCACAAGCTCACCAGGGACCAGTGGGAGGACCGGATCCAGGTGTGGCATGCCGAGCACCACGGGATGCTCAAGTGAGTGCTGGCTGGCTCCTGCCTCTCCAGAGAGTTGCCTTGGCATTGAGGCCAGATAGGGTCCTCGGGGTGGTTGGCTTCTGGAGCCACTGCCGTGGGCTTCATCCCCAGCGTGGCAGAGCAATGAAAGGGAATAGTTGCTCGGAAGAGTTATCTTAAAGCCAGGTGTTCGTTCCTGGGGAAAAAGCAGTTTAAGCCTCAGGTGCTAAAGCCTCCCTTGCTTTTTCCAGAGGAGAGAAGGTCTTGTGTCTGAAGTAATTCTGTTTTAGTCAGGGGGCAGGAGCATTGTTCACAATGGGAAAAAATTGATCCCAAGTGAGAAACACTTGCTATTAATGAAGCAAGAAGGAGGCGTGAAGGAGGAACGATGTGACCTGTGGCTGTTGGGTGGAAGAAATGGCCAGATTCTCTGTTGGCCTAGAACCCTCACCTGGGGCATCAGCAGCAGTTGCACACGTTCCCCAGCCTCAGCAGTTCATCTACAGTCTAGCGTCCTTCAGCTCTCGTCTGTCCCGAGCACCTTCTGGGGAAGGAAAGCGCTCAAGGCCTAAGTGGTGGTTGCTAATGACATGGAGAGTTGGAGTCCCTGCAGCAGCATGTGGGCAAGGGAAGGACTGCTTCCAGGACAGTCTGAAAGGAAAATCTGAGTCCAGAGAAACCAGCATGAGTCAGCTAAGCTCTCAGCAGGTCTGAAGTACATCAGTGGTTAGGGCCCAGGAACTCTCAGGGTCTGGGTGTGAATGGCCACCAGAGGAACAGCAGTGAAGCTGGCGGTCGGCAAACCTACTGGAGCTGCCTGTGGGGCTATATCCTCTGGGGCCACCGAGGTGGTTTTGTGGTTCAGGATCCAGTGGCACAAATGACCATGTCCTTGTTTGTTCTTCCTGCTAGAGACAGTGCCATGCTGGAGTATCTGAAGATTGCTCAGGACCTGGAAATGTATGGAATCAACTATTTTGAGATAAAAAATAAGAAAGGAACAGACCTTTGGCTGGGAGTTGATGCCCTCGGACTAAATATTTATGAGAAAGATGATAAGTAAGTTCAACTTTATAATTTGTGTCAGTTGGTGAGGTGTTGGGTTGGAAATGAGAGAAAACAGCAACTGTCAACACAGTTTATTTTTAAGTATTTCCCTGGTGGCTTACCAGCCCAAGTGTGTGAATCTTTAAGGGCTTTTCAACTGTGAAGTGGCCACATTGTATCAGAGGTTGGCCCGAGGTGTGCACTGTTCTCTCCTGTCACCATAGCCTGTCCACCAGCACGGTGCCAAGCACTGACCCACGACCCCACAGAGCAGACCTGCAGGAAGGCCTACCCTGGCCTCCCACTGAGGCCCTGCCACCAGCTGCCGTGGGCACGGGCACACCCACAGATACCACCCAGGCAGTCCTCGCCATGCTGGTGGCTTAAAGTTTGTGCTAATCCAACCAAGAATAGTTACGGTGCTATCAGAGTCCTTAAGATGCATCTGTAAACAGTGGCTTATGTGTGGACAATTTAGCTAAATCCTCTGACCCTATGAGAGGTGTCTAATGGCCGCATGTTAGTTGTGTGTGTGCTGAGTAAGGTCTGCAGGAGCAGCAGAGAGTAAGCCAGGCCCTCCCTCCTGGCTGCTTTCGGCTGTCCCCGTGCTGACAAACACTGCGAATGTGCCTGTTTGCTGCCGGTGAGCTAGATGCACAGGGAACAGATCATTCTCGTTCGGTGAGAGCAACTTTTCCATGGTGGTTCCTGTGCCTTTGAGTGTTGGGTCTCCTACATTTCCTCCCCTCGCCCCTCCTTTCCGATGCTTGTGCTCTCAGACCCGCAGGAACCCTCTCTCTCGCCTTCCCGAAGGGGCCCCTACTTGGTGGCTGACGCTGTCGCACGAGGAATCTGCCTTTGGTCTCAGTCACGTGTCTTCTTGGCAGAGCCCAGGGTACAGACACCTTTCACTTGGGTGGGACAGGGGCCTGTGTCAGGCCTTCCTAGACCCTCTAGTTGGGGCCAGAATTGGGTGGGGGAGAATCTCTCTCCTGGAAGGCCTGGTCCCAGTCAGGGAAGACTGCAGAGAATCACAGGCGCTCCTCTGAGAACCTAGTCGTGAGTTTCAAGGACTCTTGGTTTGCTGTTTCCCCGTGTGAGCTGCACCCAGTGTTGTAGAGAAGCACAAACAGTCTGGGAGACTCAGGAAACCAGCCCCTGGTCCTCCTGGAGGCCCCTCTGTCGGAGGCCAGTGGCTGGTCAGCAGGCTGTGCCTAAAGTGAGAATGCGGTACCCTCATGGGAATAGACGTGGGAAACTGCCTCTGTGGGAAACTGCCTCTGTCTCGGAACTCCGTTCTTGAATGACCAGATTTTGTAACATGGCCGTGGCCAGAGCTGTCTAAACAGGTTTTTCCAGCTACGGGAAACAGCCATAGGCAGGAACTTGCTGATGTCAGTTTGTAACTATCTCCAGCCCACGTAAATGTTAATTTTTTCCAAGTGAAAATTTTGAGTACTGTGGTCCATTCAGTCTCTTCCTGCTGTCTTCTATTTCCCCAATTGGCCCCAGTTTCACTGGTAGTCTTCTCAAAGGGGTCTTCTCCCCCAAGAAAACACTGGGGCATAGGGCAGTCCTCCCTTCCTGGCTCCTCCCCGCCCCTGAAGGCATCCTTCTTTTCAGTTAGGAAAAAAGACTTAACCACACATTCAGTCAGTAGGCCTGAGTTCTCCTTTCTAGCAAATATTGACAACTTAGTCACCAGTGTAAGCAGGAGGTGGACTCGAGTCTGAAGAGAGCTGGGGTGACTCTGAGCTGTGTTGAGTGTTGGACACGACCCTCAGCAGGGCATTCGTGGAGTGTTGTTCAAGGGAGAAATTGGATCTATTGAGTGAGTAAGTTGGGCGATAAGGGACTTAGCGCAACTGTGAATAAACAAATGTACCTTTATTATTCTCTTTTAGAATCAAATATATCCTGGTTGGGAAATGTCTCTTGAGCTCCCTTTTCACAGGATACATAACCACTGAGTAGGAGCACGCGGGACTGAAAACATTTGTCTTTTTCTGTCTATAAACCCGTAGATGAGAAAAGAAGGAAACTTGGAGGGGGAAGAAATAGGCAGACCCCTTCCCTGCAAGCCGTCATCAACTTAGAACGTTCAGATTAGCTGTGTTACGTGATCCTACTTGGCATCATCATACCAAAACCAAAGACAAAACAGTGAGAGGAACGCGCCCTTGTCCCCAAGTTCTTCAGTCCTGTGAGCACTCCTTCCCTCCTAGGGCTTGCGCCTCCCACACTCCTGAGTCCTCCAGTCTTCCTGGTCCTCCTGGAGGCTGGACCCTGGGCCAGGGTGGTGCACTCGGGCTCCAGCAGGTAACTTGATGTGCCCTTTAAGGGCGAAGATAACTGGAGAAGGCTGCAGACAAGCTGGGGCCAGAACAAGGGCCAGTGTCTTTTTCCCTTGAATTCCTCACTCAAGAGTTGAAAATCACCTACTCTGATTACATTTCTGTCTTAGTAGCTTTACTACATATGTAATAAGCCAGTCAGGATGGTGGCTATTAGAGAACACTGTATAGCACAGTAGTGGTAATGGGAGGTACGTACTCTGACATACGTGTAGTATATATAGTATCACATGTGTCTGGTAGATACTTTAACATCACACAAGGCAGTCATTTTCTTTTTTTTAAGATTTTATTTATTTGACAGAGCAGGCGCATGAGCAAGGGAAGCAGCAGATAGAGGGAGAAGCAGACTCCCCACTGAGCAGGGAGCCCAGTATGGGGCTCCATCCCAGGACGCTGGGACCATGACCTGAGCAGAAGGCAGATGCTTAAACGACTGAGCCACCCAGGCATCTCAGTAAGCCAGTCATTTAAAGTCACTGCTTCTAGTTTCTGAAGTTACACTCCTGGGCAGAATGCTCATTCCAGCATCCTCCCTTGTGTGTGGGACCGCGCCGTGCCGTAGCAGAGTTAGTGGTTACCGACCTGGAGGAGAGGAGAGCAGAAGACCGTGCTTTCAGTTCGTGTGAGTTTTCTTGTATCAGATATGCCAGGACCACCCTTGTCCATTCCTTCTCTCTTTTCTGACCTTTGTGACCCTAACTTGAATGTGAAACAGAATTTTCAAAAAAACAAAAAAACCCCCTCCTAGTCTCTTACAGAGACTGTGGCAGAGACTCGTTAGTCCACCGAGAGTAGGAACTTCAGAAGTTCACCTCAGACTGGCAGAGAAGAGTTTGGCCTCTGCGTGTTTGGATGTGCGTGAGGTGGGGGAGCAGCCCGGTGCTGGGCTCAGCGTGGCCAGCAGCAGGCACGAGGGGCGAGTTCCTTGAGAGGCTGCCTTGCGGAGCCGTGGACTCCAGCCCGGACTGGCCCCTGCTGACACCAACTAGTGTCTTTGCTTCTGTTCAACGGTGTAGACAGAGCCATCTGGCCCGCAGGGAGCTTACCCATCCCACCACCCCAGACCCTTTTTTTTTTTTTTTTTTTTTTTGATGAAAAATTTCAAAAAATTGTATCCTTGGCATTTTGCTCTTTTTCGTCTCTCCCCTGTTGCGTGTCACTGTATCCTCTGGCCCTCTCTTTCAGACCGGTTTCAGAGTAAATTGCAGCCATCTGTATACTGTCCCCAAAATGCGTATTCCTTACAAGGGCTCAGTATACCTTGTTTATCTTTGGATGTAAAATTTCAGTGCGGTGAAGTGCACACTTCCTTCAGTGTTCTCTTGCCCAGTGTAGACAGACACACGCCTGCAACATGCAGACTCTGGTCAGGATCTTGAAGAACATCATCGTCACCCCCGGCTGCAAATGTCGAGTTTAAATTTTTAGCAGCCGTGTATTTTTTCATTTTGAAATCCTTTCAGACTTATAAAATGTTCCAAAGGTAGTAAGTGCAGAGAATTCCCATCTGTCCTTCACCCACCTTGGGTCTGCGTAATGTTTTCTCATAGTTAGAGTCGAGTTTTCCTGTCCGGGCCGGAGGCCCACAGGAGTCTGCTGTGCGCTCCCAGGGCCCCTCATGAGGCCATACGTGATACCAGAACATCTTACTCTGAGTGGTGCTAACTTTGGTTGCTGGTCAAGGCGCTGTCCACTAGACTGCTTTGTGCAGTTCCTGTCTTTGCCTTTGTAGTCGATAAGTGTGTTTAGGTATTTTTTTTAATTTAATTTTATTTCTTCAGTGTTCCAAGAGTCATTGTTTATGCACCACACCCAGTGTCCATGCAGTACATCCCTCCTTAATACCGTCACCACCAGACTCACCCATCTCTTCACCCTCCTCCCCTCCCAAAACCCTCAGTTTGTTTCTCAGAGTCCACAGTCTCTCATGCTTTGTCTCCCCTCTGATTCCAATTCATTTTTCTTTTCCTTCTAATGTTCTCCACATTATTCCTTATGCTCCACAAGTAAGTGAAACCGACAATTGACTCTGTTTAACTTCGATAAGTGTATTTAAAGGAGACTCTGAAGCAGTGGAAATATCCTAGTTCTCACATCCATTCAGCAGTCTTACATAAAACAATTACTGTGGTTTTTGAGAAGCAGTGATTTTTTTTTTTAATCTATTTTACATGTATCCATCTACTGAACATAGCCAATTTCTCTTTGTTTATTCAGTTATTTAGATCAACATGGACTCATGGATACTTTATTCTATGGGCTGTAATCTATTACTTTTATTATTTTGTTCAAATTGTTGAGTTTTCCTTGAGGGTCCCTCTCAAATTGGATCCTAAGCCCTTTTGCTATGATCCCATTATTTTTTGAGTATTTCTTTACTTTCTGGCACCTCGAGATGTTCCAGGATCATCTTGTACTTCCCTGTTCCAGCCCCGGAATCCACTATTTCTCTAAAGAGCTCTGATCCCATTTATTGGAGAATCCCACTTTTTAAAAAAATGTGTGGCCTTTGATCCTGTGTTCATGCTTCTGAATGGCTATAAATTGTCATCTGAGCATCTGGGCGTTTTGAGAGTTGGGGATCAGCTGCGCTGGTGACTGCAGAGCTGAGAAGTGAGTAGCAAAGTGCCCTTGTGCTATGGGGGCAGATGCTCGGAAGCAGTGAACAGACGCCCACCTGCTGTCGCTCTCCCAGCTGTCCCACATGGGGACACGGGGTAAAGGCAAGAGGCATTAGTGGTACCTGAGTTCCTTTCCAGAGGCCTGCAAACACAGTGGCCTCTCATCAGTAGCAAAGCAAACTCCCTGCCTGTGCGGCTGTGAAGCATGTTGGCCACGTGTCTCGGCGGGCATTGGTGACCCTGACCCTGTAGGACAGAACTGTAGAAGCTCACTCCAGAAAGGATTGACACTTAAAACCACAACCTGGCTGGTGCCATGGCATCGTTCCCCAGGGGTGCAGAACTACTGCGTCCTCGAAGAGCCATGTGGGAGAAGCCACCCTCCCTACTTGACCTGGCTTGGGTTGTCACAGTAAGACCTGCGCTGCCTGTCAGTTTTTAATGAAGTAAGTTGGTAGGGTAGGAGGTTCTCCTGCTTATTTTCTAAATTGAAAGTTTTTATGGTCTGTGGGAAGGGTCGGGTTTTGATGGCAGTGGCTTTGACTAATGGCTTGAGGGTCTGTCATTACTTCTAGAATGTGTCCGTGAGTAAAATGTGTTGAAAGAACAGGGTGGAGGAGATGAAGAGCATGGTGGGAGCTGTGAAGTAGAGCAGTGTGGTCTTGAAATTACAGGGGGAACTTTCTTGGGGATGCCGAAGAGCCAGAGATTGAGCCAGTAGTGGGTAGGACGGGGGCTTTCCTTGGGGGCGAGTAGTCCTAGTGTTGTCTCAGCAGTCAGAGAATGACACAGGAGGGTGTCTGGCCAGCCAGGGGAGCAGGCCACACAGCACTGAATGCGACCCAGAAGAGTGGAATTCATACCGAACCCTCAGCTCCTCAAGGACATCGAACAGTTGCAAATATGTGCACACCCAGTATCAGGGCACCTAAAGACAGTAAAGGACCCTAGCAGATGTGAGGGGGAAGTAGACTATAGTAGATAAGAGGAGAGGACTTTATTACCCCACTGCCAGCAGTTAACAGATCAGCCCAACAGAAAATGAGCACAGCAGGTGCTGGACTGGAACCACACCAGGGGCTTTTCTGTTTCTGTTGGGGAGCAGCCGCTCTGACTAGAGCATGCCTGGGAAAACCTAAGACATGAGCTTTGCCATCGGAAAGTTTACCTGCCTGGTCTTCGAAGAGAAATAAGAATGAGAGAACAAAGAGAACAGTTCGTGTAGCACAAGAGATGCGGGTTGAGAAGGGACAAGGCTGTTGAAGGAGGCTGAGCTGTTCTGGAGGGTGCATGTTTGTGGTGGGGAGGGAGGAGGAGAGAGCTCTTCAGGCAGGGAGGGCCTGGGAGAGCCTGGGTGTCAGTCAGGAAGCTGAGGCCAGGTTAGAAGGCTCTTGGATGCTAAGTTGAGGCCCCTGGATTTCATCCTTTGGAACCTAGGAAGGGGACTGGCAGTTTGGAAGAGGGGAATGGGTTGACTACAAGGGAAATGAGTCAGACCAATGACTAGAAGTGGAGTTCTGGGGATAAGGAACCAGTTAGGCTACAGGAGATGGCTGTGTGAGCGGTCACAGGGTGAAGGGGTGTGCTGGATCAGGGATTGGAGTTGACTTTGAGATTACCGGCTGAGGTGGACTGGACACAGGGAGATGCCCACGGTTGGGAAGACTTGGTATAAATGAACTTGTGGAGATTGCCTAGAGCTTGGACCTGACTTTACAAAGCATATAGGTAGGACCTCTGGTAATGATGTATATTATATATACTGTGCTCCCTGAGCTACCTTTATATTTTTTCAAATTGACGTAAAAAAATTAAGAACAGCTTTGTAATCCAAGTGCACATCTAACTATCCCCCTCCTTTTTTTTTTAACCTCAGGTTGACCCCAAAGATTGGCTTTCCATGGAGTGAAATCAGGAACATCTCTTTCAATGACAAAAAGTTTGTCATTAAGCCCATCGACAAGAAGGCGCCTGTAAGTTTTTGTGGATTCCAGGCGAGGGCTTACAGTTTCTCATTCTTAACAGCCAAATGTGTTTTCAGCATAACAGATTTCTCTGTATGACAAACACTTGTGTGCGTGCGTGGGCAGCGGGGGGGGGGGAGTTAAAGGAATTGTCAGCAGGTTACACTGAAGGTCAAAGACCCCTTGAAGTAGAGGTACATGCTGGCCCAGGTGTCCCTCAATAGCTAGCTGACTGTCCCCTGAGCTTTCAAGTGGTGTTCATTCCTGATGAAGGAAAGGTTAGTTCTGAGTCATTGACCTTTGCCAGATGATAAGCATCTCATGAAATGCTGCATATCTAGGCTTCTGAAATGTTGGTCTTCCTGTGGAAAACCAGCCTGCCTCTAAGGGAGTACTGGGGGTGTAGGGGCTCACACTGTCTCCCTGGAAGCCAGTTGGGGCCCGCACGATTGCTATAAGCCTCAAGGGCCAGCATTGGCTTCAGAGCTGTGTCTGCAGCTTACCTGTGTTAGGAAAAGTCAGAGCTGTATCTGGAGCATTTCTGGTCCACATGGTCCTTCGTGCATCACCTCCTTTCTCTTTCACAAATGTGCGCGTCTGCTTTCCTCTGCCCCCCTCCGGCCCCCCCAGCCGGCTCTCTGCAGGCACCTCCTTGCAGCTTATCATGGGAGGTGGCTGCTCACAGTGCGGCTGGTGCGGGGGTCGGCCTGGGAGGGCTTCGCTGGAAAAGGGATTTCAGTTCCTGGAGTTTGAAGAATATGGACTGTGAACTAGTAATGGCAAAGACTGGTGTGTTACAGAAATTCCATTTCAGTTTTATGTATTCTGCTGACATTTAAATTTTCAGCTGACGGCTCAGAAAATTTGAGACATGCATACATCCATACACACTGTAGTGTGGTGGAATGGGTGAGGATTTCGTCTTCTAATCGGAAATCTGATCCTTTAAAAAAAAAATGGCGTTTGAAGAATTCTCTCTTCCTCCTTAGAGACTGCTGCGATTTTTCCCAGAATCCTAGATTGGAGAGGACTTGATGTCTTGGTTACAGTGTGGGGCTTAGAGAGGCCAGTGTGGGCTGTGGTCCAGACCGGGGCCGTCTGGAGCCTTCTGGGGCTGGGATCTGCGGGGTGATGGGTACCCTGTGTGGAACAGCAAGTGGCTTTATTGTCCAACTGCTCCTCCCCACAGGCCACTTAGTCCAGCGTAAGTGAAAACCAGAACTCTCGACGCGGTTCATGAAAGTATTTTCTCTTTTATTGAAAACGTTTCCTGCTATTTGTAAACTCTTGACTCCTGCTCCAGGGGTAGTTGCGTAGTTGCTGACAATTAAAGCAGCATTTTTTTTTTTTTTTTTTTTTTTTTTTTTTTTTAAGATTTTATTTATTCATTTGACAGAGAGATCACAAGCAGGCAGAGAGGCAGGCAGAGAGAGAGGAGGAAGCAGGCTCCCCGCTGAGCAGAGAGCCCGATGCGGGGCTCGATCCCAAGACTCTGAGATCATGACCTGAGCCGAAGGCAGCGGCCCAACCCACTGAGCCACCCAGGCGCCCCTAAAGCAGCATTTAATACAGACTCTCCAGCTCCGTGGAAAGAGGCCGCATTCACATTCTGCACCATAGCCTGGGGTTCACGGTGTACCCATGTTAACGTGGGCCGTGAGATCAGGGCATTCAGAGCGAGAAGATCCTGAGGGCCCCGGCTTGGCTGCTGTCTGCTCACAGGGTAGTGCTCGTTTTTCAGAACTTTTTTTAAACATGTGACTGACAGAAGCTAGCAGAGTGGACTGTTATTTAAGGATTAAGTTGCATGTGTGTTTTGGCATAAGTTTAACTTTTGAAAAGTTGCAGAATGTTTCCTAATCTTGAAATTCTAAGCAAAAGCAATTGTAATGCTTCTGGTTGAATTAGTTGAACATACTTTTACTATATGTTAGTTTTATGTGGAACCACTGATTAAAGAAAAAAACAAGGAGAGAGAAGCATGTGTCGGTTGTGTACTGTGGGTCAGGGCTGTGCTCTAGGACTGTGTGCACAGCAGCAACAGAGTGGGCTTCCTGCTCTCGTAGAGCCTGCCTGCTGCTCGGAGCAGGCATGAGCACAGGTAAGGTGCTTTCTGGCTGTGAATCCCATGGCGCAGCTGTATCTTAGCACCGATGAGGATGAGATGGGGGCGGGGTTGGGGGCCAGTGTGGCTGTTCCAGATGGTTGGGTCAGGAAGGCCTGACCAAGGCCGCAGACACTACATTGTCAGACTTCTTTCGTGAGGGTGGGGGTTCCACAGGAGAAGATGGTTTAGGGAACAAGTCCTCGTTCGCCTGTGCCCCTCACCAGGCTCCCGCTTCCTTCTTCTGCGGCATTGCCCGCCTTCAGCCTCTGCACTTGGGGCAGCAGAAAATCACATTTCCAAGTTTAAACTTTCCCCGGAAAATGGACAGGGAAACCCCAGAGGTTCGAGTTGACTCATGGGTGAGGCTTGGGATTCCTTTTCTCAGGCTGACTTGGGGAGGGCACCCCTGGTCCCAGGCAGTTTCCATGGCAAGCTCACAACTGAGCCATTGTCCTGTCATGCTCCCGATGACCAGGCATTTCCTGTAGAAAAGCCAGTTTCTCCTCCTGCCAGCTTGGATACTGCAGGGATGGGACCTGAAACATGGTGAACATTCAAAGCCTGCCCAGTAGTCCTGTGGGGGGTTAAAACCAGCTCTGTCTCCTTCAGAAAAGGCCTTTTGTTCCTGTGGTCTCATGGAAGAGGGAGAAGGCTCTTGGGCAGCTACCTGTTCAACGGCTTGTGAAAACGGCCATTTGGCTGGGAGCAGCTCTGCCCTCAGCCAAGGGGGAGCCCCTGAGGTAGGGCCTTCTGGGGGAGTGTTCTAGAAGCTTCTGAGCTGGTGTTCGACAATTTTATGGCTACTTTCTCTCTTCTCTTGTATTCTTAGGGACTTGGATTTATTTCCTTGAGCTTTCCTTTTGCCTCGAGTTTGTTTTTAGGATGCCTGTCTCTGCCAGAGTTTAGGAAGCCTGCCCACATTTCATCAGTGTTGTGGTTTTGCATTAGGAAGCGTGGGCTGGGTACTTGAATTTGGAAATCCTTAAATAAATATTGGTTTCAGTTTTTGTTTTTAACTTGAATCCAGAAACTAGCCTCCTTCAACGGCAGCCCAGGAAGTGTCCTCTGCCTCCTGCTCTCGCTGTCCCCAGCCATGTGCAGGCCTTGTCTTGGCGGTGATGTTACTTGCAGTGTCTGTCCTTTGATGGTTTACTTGCAGTGTCTGTCCTTTGATGGTTTTTAACTGACCTTGTTCTGAGGAGTCGGTGCTAATCAGCGTTCCTTTGCAACGCCAAGGGGCATTGCAAAGGTCAGCACCTGCCTGGGGAGCATGTCTGTGTCTGTGTGGCCATCACAGAGGTAGGGACGATGCTTCTCTCACCTCTGCAGACTCTCTCCAAACGCTCCCTGGGAAACCCGATGACTTGATAACAAGTGTGCGAAAGCACCACCCAGGAACTCTGGGCTCTCAGGGTCAACAGTAGTCTTTCCAGCATTTCTGGAACTGATGAAAAAAACCAAGTAGCTATGTAGGGCCTTCTGGGGCGTGTTGGTTAGCACCCTGGCATGTCCCTTCTGGTTTCAGAAGTCACTGTGGAACACATCACACTGTTCCTTGTTTCAGCCACCCTTCCCCATTCCAGAGGTCAAAATCTGGATGCCAGGGGCCCCAAGATGAGAAGAAAAAGGGGAAAAAGAAGAGTAAGCAGACTGGCATTTTAAAGTAACTTTTTTTTTTTTTTTTTTTTTTTTTAAAGATTTTCTTTCTTTCTTTGAGAGAAAGAGTGAGAGAACATGAGAGGGGAGAAGGTCAGAGGGAGAAGCAGACTGCCCATGGAGCTGGGAGCCCGATGCGAGACTTGATCCCGGGACTCCGGGATCATGACCTGAGCCGAAGGCAGTTGTTTAACCAACTGAGCCACCCAGGCACCCTTTAAAATAACTTTTAACAAGAGTTTCTAAACCTTCTTTCCCCTCCCATCCCTTGCATTAATGGCAGAAGTAGCAAGAACTAGGAGGCAGGGTCGTGTGCCGTGCCTTTGCCACATCACAGACTTCTGCAGTCATAGTCCTGATGTTCTCAGACACCTCATTCTGTTCTTTCCAGGAAGGCTCTTCCCCTAGCAGTTCCGTCAGGTGGGCAGCGGTCTGTGAGCGAGCCTCTGTGTACCAGGCACCCCCTGTCCTGCCCGACCCCATTCTAAGTCCTGACAGTATCTGGGTTAATCCTCTGAACAGTCTTGTTAGGTTACTGTCCACCCCACCACACAAGGTGTCCGGACTCAGGAAGTGATTCACTCAAGGTCCCAGGCTCTGACGTGGCGTGCTGTGTAAACGCCAGCACCCAGTAAATCTAGGCCGTTGGTTGGGTCCCAGGGATATGGAGGGGAATGACCCAGCCCTGCTGTGGGGGGAGCTGCCCAACCAACGGAAGACAGACCAAAACAAGTCGGTCCGGGGAAGTGCTCGCACCTCCTCCGAGTGCGCGGGCCACAGGAGGTGTGCCAGTTAACCTGGGAGAAGGAGGGCTCCCGCGGACAGGAGATGATGCCTCAGTGTCGTCTCCTCAGGTGCAGTGTCCTTGGGTCTGTGGGGCTGGACATGACAGTTTGTGGGCATGAAAGTGCAGTTTTAGGTGGGCAGAGGGCAGACAGGCTGCCGGGCCCGAGTTCTCCACCCGTGCCCGGCCCTGGCGTCTGTGCCTGGGCTGGAGCTAGCCCAGCTGGCGTCGGGCGTCATGTAGTGACCCGACGCATGCACTGGTGGCCGCTTGGGGGCCATGGGTTAAGGCTGAGGAGACCAGACGCTCCAGTAGAAGTTGCTGCGCTGCAGGCAGGACGGGGGGATGGTAGCTGAAGACGAGGCGACTCTGGGCCTCAGTCCCAGTTTTCCCAAGGCCATGAGACCTCTTGCCCTGGAGAGGCCTCACCACCCCGCCAGAGAGGCGGCTTCAGGGTGTGTGTGCGTGCACAGCCACAAGGACACACAGTTGCTCTCTTTGTCCCAGAGAATCCAAATCCCACGGCGCCAGGAACTTTCTGTCCGGTCACTTGGAGTCAGTGGCTTTTCCTTGAAGTCCCTTTCTGGCCCCATACTCTGCTACATTTGTCCTTTTGGGAAAGGTCATCTAGAACTTTGTGAAGTCGGGTTTGGAAGAAGAAAGCCAGAGTCCGCCCTGTTCTGTTCTGCAGGACTTTGTGTTCTACGCCCCCCGCCTGCGCATTAACAAGCGGATCCTCCAGCTCTGCATGGGGAACCACGAGCTGTACATGCGTCGCAGGAAGCCCGACACCATCGAGGTGCAGCAGATGAAGGCCCAGGCCCGGGAGGAGAAGCACCAGAAGCAGCTGGAGCGGTGAGCGGGGCAGAGGCCAGCATGACATCCGGGCCCGTCAGGCGGCATCTGTGGGGCCCACACGGCTCCGCATCAGAGGAGCCAGGGGAGCACCACCCAACAGACACGGGGGGAGCGTCAGGGGACCGGGGCCTTTGGGAGTTACTGTGTGGGCCTGAGGGTCCGCCCCAGGAGCTGCCTTGCGGGGCCGGGCAGTGGCAGAGCCCAGGAGGGTAGTGCCCAGGGTTGCTGCTGCTGCCTCCTGGGGCCTGGACTGTGTTGACAGGGCAGGTGTCTGCCCGTGTCTAAACCTTCCTGTGCCCCCTGCCCCCAACAGACAGCAGCTGGAAACTGAGAAGAAGAGGAGAGAGACTGTGGAGAGAGAGAAGGAGCAGATGATGCGGGAGAAGGAGGAGCTCATGCTCAGGCTGCAGGACTACGAGCAGAAAACCAAGAAGGCAGAGAAAGGTGGGTTTGCACCCAGTGCTCGTGTGTGCAGGGGTGCGCTCCGCAGCGAGGGCAGATGGGCTGTCAGCATACCCACAGCCAGCAAGGTCTCAGTTAACAGAGCACCCACCGTAGAGGCTTGAGGCTGAGAGCTGACCATGGGTGTTTGGATTAGAAGATAATCTTTTGATTATCTTGATACATTCCATGCTGTGCTGGTTCTGTGCTGAATGCTTTATGCATATTGTCTTTTTAAATTTTCCCTCCCTCCTCTGAGGTTAGTACTGAGTTATCCCCATTTTTCCGATGACAGTGTTAAGGTTTACCAGGTAAATTAATTTGCCTGACATCAACAGCGTGAGTGTCCAAACCATGCTCCATTGCCCCCTGTCTTAAACAAACTAAGACCTGAGAGAGTGGTGTGGTTTCCATGTGTCTGCCAGTCTACCCCAGCCCTGGCCAGGGGAGGGAGAAACCCTCCCTAGCAGTTTCTAACTGCCGGGAAGTACGGTGTGTACGCAGTAGGGAATGCACCCCACTGTACAGAGGTTCCCCCGTTCAGTGCTTCATAGCTTGTGGTATGAGTCTCGACCTGGACCCCATGCCATGCGTCCAGGCTGGGAATTCAGGGGCCTGTGCTTTCTCCAGAACTGTCAGACCAGATTCAGAGAGCCCTGCAGCTGGAGGAGGAGAGGAAGCGTGCCCAGGAGGAGGCCGAGCGCCTGGAGGCTGACCGCGTGGCCGCTCTGCGGGCCAAGGAGGAGCTGGAGAGGCAGGCAGCAGATCAGATAAAGAGCCAGGAGCAGCTGGTAGGAGCTCCCTGAGTTTCACGATGCTGAATTATGGAGAGGCTGCCTCTGGGGATGAAGAAGTGACACCTGCCTTACAATTGTGTCTGGGGCTGTAAAGTGATCTGGCTGGAGAGTGGAAAGCCCGGTGGGAGGGGCTGTGCTGGGGGGTGGGCTTCAGGTGGCCATGGTGCAGCTGTCGGGGCGAGGTGGGGGTCGGGGGGCAGATGTGGTGGTCTGGGCGAGGCATGGCCTTGAGGACACAGTCGGCAGCCATGGGCACTGCTGACCGGGGAGGAGGTGGAGACAAGGCCAGTCACCAAAATATGAGGCTGTCCATTTGCAAGAGGGCTCTCCCCAAAGACCCCAGAAATAATTTCAGCTTCATGCCCTCCACCAGGCCGCAGAGCTGGCAGAGTACACCGCCAAGATCGCCCTCTTGGAGGAGGCACGGCGGCGCAAGGAGGACGAGGTCGAGGAGTGGCAGCACAGGGTGAGTCTGTGGGTGCAGCACTCTGGGCGGGCCCTGCTGTGGCAGGCGGAAGATGGCCTGGGGCCAGGCTGGGGTCTTGCAGAGAAAGGCTCGGGATGTCTTGTAGCGCTCTGCCAGTCCTAGCTGTGCTTCTTAGGCCGAAATCCCCGTAGGAATGGGCTTGCCCTGTGCACTGGGGAGTCCGCTGTTGGATTAGCAGGAAACAAGGAGCCTCTTGTTGATTTCCACCTACTTTGTTCTGGCCACCCCCAAACTGCTGACCCCCATCAGGCAGCCCCCATCGGGAGCTAGCTTTAAATCTGATCATGTGGGCACTCCTAGCAACAGCCATAGCACCTCAAACAAGACTTCCTGCCTCTCCTGACCACTGGTGTATGCAGCATGGCACCATGGAAAGATCTGGATTTGGCAGTCTCAAGATGGGTACAAGGTCCCAACTCTGCTGTTACTCACTGTGTGATGGAGCAAGTGGCCTGACCTCTCTGAGCCTCCATTTCCTTGCTACAGATGGGGGGTAATAGCCAGCCTGGAAGGTTGCCCTGAGGACTACCCCATGGAGAGGGTGAATAAATTGTAGCTGTAACGGGAAGAACTGTGTCCCATTGCAGTGTCCAGAGCCTTTTCTCTCCAGCTGAGCCCCCATGTACCGGGCAACCATGGCCCCCCAGGGGAGCTTTGGATATGTCCAGCGTAGACCTCTGCCAAGCTGTGGCAGCTCCCCACCCCTGCCCTCCCACCTGTTCTTGCCCATACTTCCCCATGTGCACGGACCCCTCACCACTCGTACGCCCCGCCCCCTGAACGTAGGCTGCGTGCAAAAGACTTCGGTCCTTCGGTTTTTAGTAAAAGTGTTCACTGAGAAAAGCTGGTTGCAGAATAGGTTCAAACTAAGCTCATCTCCCAGGCTGGAGTGGCAATGAGGTGGGCATGACTGGGGATGTGTATCCAAGAGAAGTTACTGGAAGGTTTAGGGGTAGGTAGGAAAGTGCTTGAGTACTGTGCCCACAGACCGTGAGGAGGTTGATAAATAGTGGCCACACAAGGAAAGAGAATAAAGCTGCACTCTAAAATTGGAGAGTGGCATTTTCTAGTGGCTGGAGGATCTTTGTTTCTTTAATAATTTCCCTCCTTTTTTCAAAAACACAATGAACATATATTAGAATTAGGCACAGAAAAAATGTTACGGTTCTTTTAAAAAAAAAAAAAAGTCAAGCTTCTGACATGACTTTCTCTCTGCGTACTGTGCACACGATTGAGAACCACTTGCAGGATCCGGAGCCCCAGATTCGGACGAGGTTGGGCAGACACCACACGGGGATGCTGCTTCTCAGCCTCGGTCCCCTCCTCCGCTCTGTGCCGCTAAGGCCACGTGCATCCAGCCTGCCCCGGGGAAGGCAGGGGAGGAGTGAGAGAAGGTGCAGAAGCCTTGTTGTTAGAGAAAAGGGGATTCTTCCAAAAATGGTCTAAACTGGGTTGTTTGTGACAACTTGTCACCTGTGGGCCGGTTGCTTTCAAAGGCCAAAGAAGCCCAAGATGACCTGGTGAAGACCAAGGAGGAGCTGCACCTGGTGATGACAGCCCCGCCGCCGCCCCCACCCCCAGTCTATGAGCCAGTGAGCTACCACGTGCAGGACAATCTGCAGGACGAGGGCACGGAGTACACAGGCTATAGCGCCGAACTGTCCAGCGAGGGCATCCTGGATGACCGCAACGAGGAGAAGCGCATCACCGAGGCGGAGAAGAATGAGCGGGTGCAGCGGCAGCTGATGGTGAGGGTGCTGGGGCGGGGCTGGCAGTGGACCGGGACTGGGGCTGGGGTGGGGGGCATCCCACCCAGCTCCCCATGCCCTGGAGCCGCCCCTGACCCGAGCTGCTTCCCCTTCCAGACCCTGACGAGTGAGCTGTCCCAGGCCCGAGACGAGAACAAGAGGACCCACAATGACATCATCCACAACGAGAACATGCGGCAAGGCCGGGACAAGTACAAGACCCTGCGGCAGATCCGGCAGGGCAACACCAAGCAGCGGATCGACGAGTTTGAGGCCATGTGAGGCCTGGCCAGGACTGGGGCGGGGGCGGGGCCTCACGGCTGAGCTTGCGGAAGGTCGCGGTCAGACTGTGAAGCTGGTGTTCGTAGTGCTTTGAATCTAGGACCCCCCCGTCCCCTCATCGTATTCCAGTTCCTTTAAAAAGAGAGTAGTTACTTCAGTGGGAATATTCTAAGGCTGGGGTCAGTGGACACTTCCCTGGTTTATTTTTCCCCGTTGTATCATAGTGCCAAACAGGCCTGATTCTATTACCGCTGTTGTTGAATCACTTCCTGTTCCGTGTTTGCAGCGGGACTGACTGAATTAAGGAAAGATGCCTGTAAAGTGTGAGTAACAAACTCCCTGCTGTGGTGTGTGAGACAAGGTTCGGTGTAATTAAAACCACGTGGTGGCTTAGAGTCCGTGCCATACCGTCTTCTGCATTTAAAATGAGCTCAGATTGATTTTTTAATTTACATGAAGGATCCATCATTGTATATTTTTGTTTTGAGAGGTGGAAATTATTTTGAAAACCATCTAAAGCATTCACACACACATGCACACAGTGATTTTTCTTTGCTCCTTCAGTTTGGGATGATAGTACAGGGAGGACACTCCAGCCTTGGAGAAACTTGGGTTTTGTTTTTGCTTTACAGAGGGCTACTTGTTGGACTCACACCTAATTAATGATCAGCTGTAGAGAATAGTATTTATATATGAGTGACAATATGGGTTTGTAACATTAGTTTAAAAAAGGGAAAGTTTCATTCTGTATATTTTGTTATCTTTTACAGAATAAAAGAATTACGTATTAAAAACCATGTAACCATGGCACTTGATCTGACGTGAGGGCAGGAAGGAGGTAGATAACTGCTGTAATCACATCTGTAAAAATGATTGTTTTTTCTTACTTTGTTCCTTGTGCTTGTAACTGTGCACATGTCGGTTTTCTATCCGAGCTTGTTTGCAAAAGAGACACATGCTGTTTGGCTCATCCAGACTCCAGCTAGGAAGGGACTCTTCCCACCTGGTATTGTCCCTGTTACCACAAGAAGAACCTGTTCTCACCTCGCCAGTTCTCTGCCACATCCTTGAAAACCTGTCAGAATGTCAGAGCGCTCTTGCCACTGGCTCCTTTCATGCTCGGCTGTCCTTTTCCTTTTCAGCTAAGAGCCGTGCGCAGATGAGCCCCGCACCACCGACTAGAGAAATAAAAGCTGTGCAAGGCAAGAGGTGGCAGTGGGTGTGTCCTTGTGCGTGTTGGGGCGAGGTGGGGGGGGGGGCCCTCCTGCGGGCTCTCCCTGGACCTAGGCGCTGACCACCTTGAATGGAGTCCCTCCACAGTGTGGAACAGGAGGGACCAGATATACCCGCCAGGCTCCTCTAGTTCTCCTTCCAGTGCATATAACAAGGCCGTAATTTTCAGTTTGATACGAACTGGGGGACCGAGATAACGAACATTTATTGAAATCTGGCCCTTTTCCACGTGTGTCAAAGCACAGAAAAACAAACGGAGACATATTTATAGAACAAGTGCTCTGTTTGCTCTAAATACAGAGGGACATGGAAGAACGTTTGGGCTCCGTGACAGAGCTGCAGGCAGCAAGTGTCCAGGCCCACGTCCTCAGCTAACCTTCAGGCCCGTGGCCCTTGAACTTCTCACCACAGACTGGAACCCTGGCTTCAGTGCAGGGTGAGTGTCATGTCTGTCCACAGATTGGGGCTTTCCAGAACTTTCTGCCACTGATGCGCTGACTGTGAGCATGAGTCCTCACCGGCTACGTCTTCCTCTGTGAAGAGGGTGAAGCAGCAAATTAGTAAGGGGTGATACGCATACCCCCTTACCAGCCGTCTTCTCGGCTTTTTAAAATGACCAACTTTTGTAAAAGTATTTTTAACCTCAAGACCATATGAAAATGCCAACCACTGGTGAGGAAGAGCAAGCCCCCCTCCACCCCAACACCCCAACTCCGTACTCAGAACAGGACACACACCATCCCTGAATTCTGTGTAGCCTCAAGAGCCCAAAGCTGCTGCCTTCCCCACAGCTTGAAAGAAGACATTTTGGGGGGGTTGGCTCTTCAAGAAGGGGACTTGAACGTCCTAACACAGAGGATGGCTGTGGTTTGGCAAGGTGGTCTCAGACCTGGGGCCAGATTTGCAGATGGAAAGGAATCCCTTACAGGACGGGGAGTGTGTCATTTTCAAAGATTTACCCATTTATTTTAGAGGGAGAGCACAAGTAGGGGGAGAGACAGGAGACAAGCGGACTCCCCACTGAGCGGAGAGCCAGATGGGGGGCTGATCCCAGGATGCTGAGATCAGGACTTGGAGGAAGCTCAGCGGACTGACCACACAGGGGTCTCTGGAGAGTGAATCTGGCTTGTCTTTGGAGGTCCTGGAGATGTGCTTGTGTTTTTGGTTGGCCCGGTGTTTTGAGGGGCACCACTGGTAGATAGGGACCAGGGTGAGCAGCCCTCCCCACGAAGGGCTCTCCCCGACGCGATGCCAGTAGCACCCCAGCTGAGCAGCACCGAAAAGCATCACCCTTTTGTCCCGCTCTTAATGAAATACTTCTGAATTGCCATGTTTGGATTAAGATATTTTAAGAAATTAATCCTTTTATGATTGACGCCAGAGACAAAAGCAAACCTACCCTGGCCATTTTGAGGCCTGTAATTTTTGTTACTTTAGCAGATCTAAATCTGATGTTAAGTGGCTGAAACACTTGGCTGTATTACCGCTCCATGCGGGGTAAGACCTGGATGCGGCAGCCTCTAGTTACAGTGAGAGAGGCCGTTTCTAAGCCAGTTAAATCACCTGCGAACGTGGAAACATGACTGTCTTTTCAGTGGTCACCATGTAAGATCTCTGGTAAGGATAAAACATGCCACTTAGGCCCGATAATCTCAGACTTACCAGAACTGAGCCTGGCTTCTCCCAGCAAGCGGTCGTTCACACCAAAGACGGCCTGGTCCCAGACGGTTAATTCCAGGCTTGACTGTCTCAGCTGGGAAGGGCTCACACCATTGAACACGAAGGAGTGCTTCCACTGGGGACAAGCTTGCTTCTTTGCGACTGGGGACTTCAGTTTCAGTTTCTGTTGGTCTGGCAGAGTGAGACAGCTGCAGGAGGGAGACAGTGGCTCTGGAACGCCGGCCCTGCCCGGCCCCCTCCCCTGGCGGTGCTGGCCATTGTGGGACCAAGGGCTAGATCTACTCCAAAAGAAAAATTCTAAGGAGTGAGAATGCGAATCCTAAGATTGGCCATGTGACCTCTCCCTAGGATGTTCCGGATTTCGGGCTGAATTCACCAGACGCAGGGATCCCAGGCCACTGTGCCCTTTGTTTTAATCCCCCTCCTTAACCACCAGGCAAAGTATGGCTTAGACCTGCTGCTCAGGGACCAGGACTCCGCACACACATTCTCTCACTTTAACCCTGTTCTCAGGAAATTAGGCCACATAACTTGCTCAAGGTCCTGCAATAGTGGCAGAGTGAGGACCGGAATGCAGATCTTGGCATGGTAAGCCAGCCTTTCCCATTATGTCACTCACCAGGGACACAGTAGTTCTGTATAATTAATGGTGTTTGCTTGACTTTTGGAGACCCCGGCAACACCCCGACGGTGAGAATGGCATAAGCAGAGCCTACCTTACTGTTCATCCGAGAGGAGCTGCTCAGACAAGGGAACAGTACCAACCACACTGCTTTCTCTGAGCTCTGAGTCCAAAAGTGCCGATGTAGTAACAAGGACCTAAAAGCTCGGTTTCAGGTTAAAATAACAGTGTTCTGCATCTAGCCTCAGCAGGGCTAAATCCCACCAGTTATTGGAAATCAGAGTCCTACACATTGTGTTGGATTTTCAGGGAAAAGCTAAGATACAAGTTCAGAATGGCTTGCACCTTTTGGTGTTTGCTGTAGTTTCTAGGACCATGTTGTATGTATGTATAGATTATCAGCAAACAGTTGATTAAATATACTACTTACCCCTTAACAAATGAGTTTAGGGTGCCATCTGACCGCACCGGCAAATTCTTGGCTCCCAGCACGACCAAACAAAGCTGACCGTTAGGGGATGGCCCATCTGTCCCTGGAAGGAAAGCCGGCATTTGCTGTGAGCCCTGCTTCACACAGAGCCTGCAATGCCATCACCCCAAAACTGACAGCTCAGCGGGAGCCTGTGTGACAGCCTTGAGAGCCCAAGAGATCAGACAGGAAGAGTCGTCTATCCATGGGGGAAGGCGCTGCCTACAAGCTGTCCCCGTGCAAGGCCAACACGGTGATGGGGGGGGTGGGGGGCGCTCCCTAAAATCCTGAGAAGCTACAAAGATAATAGGGAGCTGTGGAGAGGAAGGATGTAGAGGTTTTAGTCGCGGACAGGCAGTGGTTTGGGAAAAGGAGGGGCCCCGAGACTTGTTCTAGGATGCGGGCCACCTGAAGCCCCGTGAGCTCCGGCCCAGACTCTTCCTCTTTCAGGCAAGTAAGAGATCACTAAATACATCACGGGGTTCTGTGTTCTTTCTTCACCTTCTTCTCTTCCACACACTCCACTTCAGTAAAATCTCCCATTGGGTCCTCGAGAGCCTGTCCTGATCCCTTCTCTTGCTGGGCAGCAGCTCATGGAACTTGGGAGCGGGGACGCATTCACTCAGCACGGCAGGCCCCTGCGCCTCGACATGCACTCTCGGTTCGCAAGGAGTCACCCTCCCAACTAATGCAGGTGGTTAGGGGAGCGCTCCCTCTTCCAGAGGGCCAGCAGCGGGACTGTCTGAGCCAGGCCCCTGGAAGGAAAGCCCCTGAGCTGGTGTCCTAAAAAAGTGGGCATCAAAGGCCTGGACTGCTCTGGTCCCTTGTTCCCTTCCAAACCATGGGTCCCAAGAACCCACTTTTCAGGCTGAGCTTTACAAATCTTGGCAAGTTACTGGAGCGCTGCAGGATTAGTGGGTGACAGCAGGGAAGCCCTCAGCCCACCTGCTATTCAGGCTTTGGAGATAGTGACAGATGGACATTCATGGGGCTGGAGGCTGCCTACCTTCTTGGGTCTCCTGGAGCTTTCTGGGCCCCGTAGGGAAGACCAGTTTGGCCCGGACTGCAAGTTCTCCATTATTGGGAAGAAAGCTGTCTTCGAGTTTCTCTGCCTGGAGGAAAGAGAACTCAGAGGCAGGATTCCTCAGCCCTCAGAACTTTCTGGGCTCCTCTGATTGCCCCAGCTCTGTCCGTAAGTGTCCCACATCCACCCCACCCCCACTCACTCTGCAGGCTGGGGAGTGCCATGGGCTGGACTGGATGTGCCCGTGGCAGGACTGGTCTTTCTTCCATTTGTGGTGACTCTCTATTCCCACCCTGTGCCTTGAGGAGGTGCGCTCAAAGGCTCTGGCACATTCCCATAGTATAGTCCTAAGAAAACTTGTACCCAGCCAGAGTTTGAAGAAGGTGAATAAAATTGAGCCCCTCGGGGAGCCTGGGTGGCTCAGTGGGTTAAAGCTTCTGCCTTCGGCTCAGGTCATGATCCCAGGGTCCTGGGATCGAGCCCCACATCGGGCTCTCTGCTTAGCAGGGAGCCTGCTTCCTCTCTCTCTCTGCCTGCCTCTCTGCCTACTTGTAATCTCTGTCAAATAAATAAATAAATCTTAAAAAAAAAAAAAAACAACCTCTCTAGCTCAGTGGACTCAGCAAGGACTCCTAGGAGAAGGTGGGGCTGGCCTCTGCCTGCTCTGCAGTGACTCTGCTTGGGCTCCTGACTGCCTCCCAGGAAGGAGACTGGCCCTCACGTGCCAGATGAGATAAAGTTGCCTCTACCCTCAGCTTCGGGAACCCTGTGCTAACTCCGTGGGCTCCTCCTGTAGGTGCTGAGGGGGCAGGCCTGTAAGCAGGACACTCCCAATCCAGCCAGGGGGTTTATAGCTGGTATTAGGAAGGATGTCTTTCAGCCTGGCACCTTCTGCTCCCCTTCCTCTTCCCAGCAGCCTTGTGGCGGGCTAATCTTGTCCTGAGCAAGGGGCCTAGAGGGAACAGACGGGCAGGGCATCCAAGTGTAGGATCCTGGGGGAAAGCACACAGGCAAGGAAAATCATGCAAAGTGAAAATCAGGAAAGCCTCCATGGAGGAGGTGGGATTTCAGCTAAGTCTTAGGCACACCATGGCTGGAAGGAAGCATGCCAAGTAGACATCCCAAGTGGGAGTCCGAGGACAGGCTCTGCCGAAGGGTCAGTACGGGGACCCAGAGGTGGGGCCAGGGCTGTGCAGAGCAGTGTAGAGGGAAAGGGGCAGGAGGGGTGGGACAGGGCGCCTCCCGGGCAGGAGACCCTTGGGCTTGACAGAAGTGTAGCTGGAAATCAGAGACCTGGCATCAGCTCCCTGGCTTCAGAGAGGGCGGGGGAGGGGAGACGGCACACAGAACCTGGCCCAGGCCTAGGACAGCCTCAGCCTCACTGCCAGACTCTGGCTGCTAGGACTGGCGCAGCGTCCTCATTTCTTAGGAGATGACGGAGCCCACGCTTCCTCCTCCCCCATTATCTCATCCATCCTCTCTCCCAATCTTGGATCTTGGCAGAGAAAGTGCAAAGCAGTTGCTCCAAGAAGTGCCAGCTTTCTCCCCAGGCTCTCCCCTTACCGGCACAGCCTGGGAGCAGACCTAAATCAGCCAGCTCCTCCTCCCGAGGCCTCCCTGGTGGCCCGCCCTGAAATCCCTGGCGGTCAGGGCAGCCAGGCCCTCCTGATAGCATCTGGCCCATCTCTTCTCAGCTGTTACCCCTCTGGGAGCGCCCGGGGCGGGCATGTAGAAACCAGAGTGGCCCGCACAACCGGGGCAGGCTGACCTGTGCAGGCCGTAGACTCTGGTGGCAGCCGTAGACTCCCAGGGCTCCCCGGGCTCCCCCACTGGAACCAAGTGACCCTGAATTTGGGTAGAGGAGTATGTGGGCCCACAGGGCCATCACAGGAGGCCTAACCCCCTAAACCTGACCCAGGCTGGTACTCAGGCTACACTGAGGAAGGGGCTCTTGGGTACTTGAGCAAACCTGAGCAGGAAAAGCCCCCTAACCACCCCCCTTCCCAGGAGAGCCTGGTGCGGAGCCTTTCCTGAGTTCCTACTGAAGAGTCCCAGCCAGGCAAGTCCAAGGCGTCCCAGGGTAGGTTTTCTCTTCTCAAATCCGTTTGAGAAGGGAGTTCTGCTTTCCTGGGCCGGAGGGGCGGGGTGGGGGGGGTGGGGGGGGTGGCCCACTATCAAACCACACCGCACCTGGGCCCTCAGTGGATACCAGCAGAAACACTGTGTTGCGCTGTCTTTGAAGTCCCATGTGGCCAGAGGGATGGTCACCTCTCCAAGAAACACCCTCCGGGCGAGTGTGCCCAAGTGCCACACAGAGACCTGCAGCCTCCGGGTCGCCAGCTGCCGGGGCTCCACCTGGTACTGCAGAGGCAGAGGAGAGGCGGTCAGTCTGGTTCTCGGCCCCCAGCTCCCAGGCCCGCAGCCCCCAGGACCCACAGCCCCCCGGGACCCGCAGGGGCCTTCCTCCTGCTGGCTGGAGCCAGCATCTCGGTGAGGTCAGGGTGGGCGCGCAGCTTGGAGCGGTGTGGGGGGTGTCTCTGCTTTCTCAGACACAGAATAACCTCCTCCACCAGCCCTGTGGCTGTGCTCCGTCTGGGGGAGGGGCTGGGCAGCTGCAGGGTCCCCTGGCACAATCCAGATCTGCCCCCTAGGCAAGGAGGAAGCCTCTCATCCAACCGAAGCCAAGCTCTGGCCCAGCTCAGGATCCGAATGCGCCTGGCCTGGGCTGTCCAGAAATACGGAAAACTAGGGTTTTAGTTTTGGTTTTTGTTTTTTAATGTAAAGCATGAGTTTTTAGCATGGGCATTTGCCTAGACAGACAACACATGGAGGGCAGGCAGGCCCGAGCGGGCGCTCAGGGTCGCCCAGAGCTGTTTCTTCACTGTCCTCCCCCAACAGGAGTCTCAGCGCAGTCAGAGGACAAGGAAGTTCCCGGCTCCAGCCAAGGGTGGGCTGCTCACACAGGGACTAGAGGTCAAGGCCCTGGCTGGGTGAGAGTGCCCGTGCCCTTCCCAAAGGCCAGGGGCACAGCCCGGCTTCCCAAGAGCTGCTGACTCCGCTCAGCCTCTGTGAGCCTGTTCCAAGCCTATTTGTCGGATTTTCTCAATAACGAAAAAAAGTTACGCTTTACTGAATGCTTGTTTCGTACCAGGCTTTTGGTTACATCGTCCCTTCGCCTCCAGGAGCGCCCGGAGGTCAGTGTCAGCAATTACCAGTCTAGGGGGAAACACCACGGCTCAGGCTTCGAAGTTCTCTGCTGGGGTTAGCATCCTGGCTCCTGCCGGGACCGCCTGTCACGCTGTAAGGCGGGACCATCGCCCCCACTGAGAGCAGCCACACCGGTTTGCCCGAGACTCATCTGATGCCCCCAGTGGCCTTCCACAGGCGTGTGGAGAGGCTGTAACTTGTCTCCTCGGGCTCCCAGCCAGGGACAGCCTGCAGCCCTGTCTGCCCGGACCTCCCCCAACACACAGGCCAGCGAACACCCACCTTGGGGCCCACTTGCCCCTCCTTTTCTTCCCTCTGGGATTATCATTGTGGTCCGAAGCCACATCCCTCTACCGCCTTAGGCTGATTTTCAGTCCATTTCCCTCAAGTCCATGGCCCACTGCTTTTTTCTTTTTTTTTAATCTTTTTTTCTTTTTATTTTTTTTGAGTAATCTCTATACCCAACATGGGACTCGAACTCACAACCCTGAGATCAAGGGTCGCACACCACCTTCTGAGCCAGGGTCCCTGTCTGACTCTGCCCTGCATTCCTTTCTCGGTCTGTCTTTAAACTATGAGTTACCCAGTTGTTCCCTTCACGGCCGCACGGCCAGTCAGCTGCTCAGGCCACCGACTCGGGCGCCGCACCTGCTCCCCTGAGAACGCACTGTCCCAGGGAGGGTCGCTGCCCATCCCCCATGCCCACCTTCCTGGGGCCGCCGAGTCCTCTGCATCCACCTGTGCAGGGCGCAGCTCTGTCCTCTGCTCCCTCAGAAGTGCGGGTGTGCTTCTCAGGGGTCCTCGCACTCAAGTGGTCCCTCTCTGACAAACAGGACTTCTCCTTCTGGCTGACTGAATCCCTTTGTTTAAACGGACCATTTCCCCATGGCGGTCCCAGCAGGCTGTGGGGTTGCCACCGCCTCTCCTAAGCTCCCAGCCCTACAAACACAGACACCAGCTCAGGTGTCACATTCCACCCTTCCCAGGCCCCCTGTGGTGGCCTTCACAGGGGTGCCAGCTCCCCAGGGGTGCAGGGAGGCGTCCCATGGCACTCCCCCTAGAAAACCCGAAGGATCGGTTTCTAGATTTTAGACTAGATGAGGGACGTGGACTCTCTTCAGTGTATCTAGAAAGTTCTCCGGGACAACTGAACTATCCACGATGTACTGGGTAAAAAAACCAATGGATAAAAATTTTAGATTTCTTTTAGATTCTGCCTGCATTTTAAATCAGGTGGTAAAAACTTCAAACATCAAAAAAAAAAAAAAACTTTAAAAATCAAACCATATAATATCTAAGATTTACACTCAGTCCTCAACTTCAACTCATTTAATAAATGTGAACTATTTGTTTCCCTGTTTAGTACAAAACACCGTAATTAAACATACAATGAATGATTCTGGATATGAACTTAAAATGTGGGAGGGGGCACACAGCTTTTCAAAACTCAGCAAATTCGTGAGCAAAACCACAGCAAGACCAGTGTCTACTGACTTGCTTCCCGAGGGTTCTCAGATGGTGATCTCTTGGGCCCTGCCCACGCCTGTTGAATCACAGTCTTTTTAAAAAATCCTCTGGGGGAGTCCCAGGACCATAAATCTTTGAAGGTCTCCCAGTCTATCACGAGCTAGAGCCGTACTTCTAAATACTCTCTAAGCCTCAGTTTCCCTGTTGGTAAACGAGGATTCTTATACTTAGCTCAGCGGGCACAGAAAGCACTTGGCCACGGCAGGGACACAGAAAACAATGGCTTTTATTATTTAACGAATGGGACTCCCGCCAGCTGGCCAGACAGTCCCCCGCTGGGTGTTCAGAAATGCCCCTACTTGCCAAGGAAGGCAAACCAAGCCCTCTCCTTGTGCAATCTTGACACATGGGGTTGCTGGGCTGCGCAGCCCTGACTAGGTACGTCCCTGAGCATCTGGATGGTTCTTCCACACCTACCTCTGCCCCACAACCCAAACCCTATTTCTTAGCACCAAAGAAAGTGAAAACCCAAACAATTCCTCTATAAAATGTTTTTCATAAGAGGACTATTTATTTTTCATAAAAGAAGAAGCAACCTAGGGCTGCCCCATTATTAGAATAAAGGAGCACTTTTGTGAAGATAGTAACTCGGTAGTTGACAGGGGAGCCTGCTTGAGAGCACCTCTCTGAGAGTCATAAAAATTCAACAGGACAAACCGATTTTAGAGACTGAGAGGCGGCCAGGTTCTTCTTTACCCCTTTCTCAGAAATCATTAATCAAGGGCCATTGTCAAGCCTGCCAGACTCAGCACTTTTCCTGCACAAAGGCTGAAATTTATTTTCTACCAACTAGCCACTGATTGACAGAGCCCTACAGAAACATATAAGTGTCTGTGCCTACATTTAACTGACTCAAGAGTGTAGAGGAACATTCCGCTGGACTCCGGCCCCGGGTGCCCAGCCTGGGACGGGCAGACTTCGCACCCGAATATTTGTTTGTCCAGCCAGTACCTTCAAGGTCTCCTGGAAGGTTGGGTCCACCGTGTTCTTCTGGACTCCAGTCTTACGCTTTCCTTGGGAGGATCTGTCAGGCAGCAGATAGGTCTTGACGTACCTAGTGGTCAGACACAGACAGGTCAGGGTGATAGCTCAGTGAGGGGGCGGGGGGGGGGTGTGGGCAGGGGGACAGAGGGTTCAGGAGGAGGAGAATCAGACCTCAGCATTTTCTTTACCCTGCTTCCCAGGGGACTGGGGTTGACAAAAAGGGCTTGGTGGGGAACAAGGATAGCACTCGGTACACACCTTCTAGCTTACTCAGTCTTTGGCCAGAATCCTCTGGAACATTCCTGGAGGTGTAACACTCCCTTGCTTTCCTCCTGCCCTCCCCCTCGAATCTACATCGCCCATTACCTGCGATGATTTGGGGGATGACCACGGACCCAGCGGCTGGGCTGTTGGGGCTCCACGGTGGCAGGTTAGATAACCTGCCTGGATGTGGAGGTCCTGGGCCAGCTTGTCCTCCCTCCACCCGTCACTTCCTCCAACCCACCGAAAAAAAAAGTGGGAAGAAAAAGTATATGCCTCACCCTTTACTTTGCCCTTGTGGGGCCTGTCCACCTGCGTTCTCCCCGTCCCCTGAAATCCTGTTCTAGACTGACCCCTCCAGGGAGGTCCCAACGCTGCCCTTCCTGGCTCACAGCTTCAGCGATGGCAAGGACTACCGGTTCCGGTAACAGCTGGATCCTGTGTTTTTGTCCGTTCTGACAACGTCTGCCTCTTGACTGGAGAACCTACATTATTCACCTTGAAAGTGACCACTGATCAGGAGGGACTTACTTCTGTCATTGGGTACTGTTTCTGCGTCCCTTCTAGCTTCGGGTCTCCCGTTTACTGCAGTACTATAGTCATTCTTCTGTGTTTATTTACTTTTTAAAGATTTATTTTAGGAAGACAGACAGAGAAAGTATGCGAGAGGGGCGAGGGGCAGACGGGGTGCGACTCAAGCAGATTTCCCCATTGAGTGTGGAGCTGGAGGCAGGGCTCCATCTCACAACCCTGAGATCATGACTGGAGCCAAAACCAAGAGTCAGTTTAACCAGTGTAACCAACCGAGCTGCCCAGGTGCCCCCATATTTTTGCATTTAGCGGAATTTTATGACAAAATGATTAAATTCCATTCTCATTTCTTTTTGTATATGTTCTGTAGCTGTTTTCTCTGTGCTCACCAAGGGGATTACATCTCCTATCCTAGAGTTATAAGGCTCTACTTTGAATTTTTACCATCTTAAGGTCAATAGCAAACAAAAACTCTGCTCCTTCCTGGTGCCAGCCTTACCTTGTCGCATTGATGAGGTTGTGAAACGACGCCTTCCTACCCTGGGTAGCCAACATCACAGACTAACCCTTCTTTTAAGTGTGTTAGTCTCTTAAGTTAGGTCAAAGACAAAGTGTGGAGTTACAGATCAAAGTTACAGCAGTAATTAGAGGCAAAAAAATTTTTTAAATATGTAAGACGCAAGTACACAGCACTGTTAAACGGTACTAGCTTTTATCACTGCCCGTGTCTTTGCTTTTCCTGCGGTCTTTCCTTCCGCACGTGCCCTTGACTTGCTGTCTGTCCTCCCATTGCACCTTGCGGGAGCTCCCTTGAGCATTATTTCTTGCAGGACAAAGACCCTCAGCTTTTGTTTATCTGAGGATGTCTTCGTTTCTCCCTCACGTTTGAAGAACAGCTTTGCTGGATGTAGGATTCTTTTTTTTTTTTTTTCTTTTTTAAGATTTATTTATTTGACAGATCACAAGTTGGCAGAGAGGCAGGCAGAGAGAGGGAAGCAGGCTCCCTGCTGAGCAGAGAACCCGATGTGGGGCTCAATCCCAGGTGTCTGGGATCATGACCTGAGCTGAAAGCAGAGCCTTTAACCCACTGAGCCACCCAGGTGCCCCATGGATGTAGGATTCTTGGTTGACAGGGTCCTCCCCCTCTTAGCACTTTGACTCTATCTACTGACTGCCTCCTCGCCTCTAAAGGATCTGCCGAGAAATCTGCTGCGAGTCCTCCTGAGGACCCCAGACAGGAAGGGGATCCCAACAGCTGGAGGAGATACCAAGCGGGGGCCTGCCTCTGGGTCTGCCCCCCTGTGATCAGAAGCTGCGGTCTGCAGCCAGAGCACACAACCCTCATATCTGCAGGACAAAATCCTTTTTTTTTGTCCCCCACACTGACCCCAGCATGCTGTGTGTAAGCGGCTCCGGGAACACTGGCACAGCTCCCTGCCACGTGGCTGGGAGTGAGGGGACGGAGAGCTGCTACTGGGGTAAGAGCGGATATTGACTGAAATTCACCCCAGTGAACCGGCCAAGCCTTCCGCTGGAAGTTGCAAGCCTCCAGGAGCCGGCAGTTCCGAAGCGGTTTCGCGAGACAGCTTCTACCAGTGCAATCACGGTCTTACAAGGAGAGACCAGTTCCTAGGGCTTCCCATCCTGTCACCCTCCCAGAATCCTCTCCGGGCTGTTCTTTTAAAAAGTACTGAGTATTACTCCAGTAAATATTTCACTGATGGGCAATTCAGTTCGACCCTATCATGGCTTGATTTTGCCGAGGTGGGGGGAGTTGGAGTAGTCCCTGCTCTGGGGCTAGAGAAACCCTTCAGCTGCCTCCCATAATGCCCTGGGTGTTCTGCTGAACACCCAGCTCCGGCTGGTCAGAGCTCCCACCTTCCCCAGCATCATGCCGCGCCCAGTGGCTCATCACCCCCAGTAACCGTCCTGTGACAGACCTCATGAAATCTTGTCCTGTGTATGAGCCCTGAGTATTTGGCCAAAGCCTCAAGGTGGTCCCCATGTGGAGTTTTAGGTCTACTTCTCTGTTTACTCTGTGCCTCACTTGCTTACTTTGTGTCAAATGTTTGTTATGTTCCAGACAACGTTCTGAAGGCTTAATATGGGCAAATTCTGGAAAACGCTGCAACAATCCCTTGAAGGTGGGGCTACTATTTTCCCTGTGTCACAGTGAGGTATGGAGAGGTTGCGTGACTTGTCCAAGGTCAACCCACATAAATGGTGGACCAGGGTTCAGTGTCCGTACTCTCAACCACCTCACTACAGTCCTCTTGAGAATTACAAGAGAGGCTCGGCATGCTCGAAGAGTCATGGGCAGAATAAAGGTCTCTGACGGGACTGGACGGGAGTCTGAAGAAGGCACAGGATTATGGTTGCTACTTGTGGGCGTGGCGTAGGGAAGATAGTTACAACCCAAACATGAGGAAAGTCTCGATCTGGGAAAAAGTCAGGGAATAGCTTTGAAACAACGACTATTCCAATTTTCCTGAGCCAAAGGTATAAGTTGGGGGACTAATAGAAGTTAAGAAACCAGAAGGACAAGAGGGACGCTGTTATGGAGACCCATAAATGCCACATACAACAATGTACTTCATCTGTCCTGCCCTGAGGAGCTACCGATGTTTTCAGAGCCAAGAAGAGTTTGGCTTTCTTTCCCATCCCCTTTCCCAAGCTGGTAATTAAAACATTGTGCTCAAAGTTTTCCATGTGAGAAAAAAGAAAGGCCACAGAAAATCAGTTCCAGTTCTAAGGGGAAGGGATCTAAGGGGGAAAAATTCTAATAAATAAAAATAGAGAAGAATATATTTATAACCTTCAGGTAGAATCTTTCTACAGACTCAAATACATTTTAAAGGAAAAGACTGACAAATTTGACCTCAAATTCTCTTCAAGAAAAGCCAGCATAAACAATGTTAGAAAACAAGTAACAACTAGAATATATATAAAATACAATCAATGAAGAGCTATATTCAAAAAGGGTTTAAAAACCCCCACATTCCTGTAAATAAATATTAAAATGGCAAACAACCGAATAGAAAAATGCCAAAAGATAGGAGTTCGGGACGTTCACAGAAAGGAACCCTACGTGTCTAATGTGTGTATGTATGAAAAGCTGCTCATCTCTGTTTGCAACCAGGGAAATGCATGTTAAAGTGGGGAAATATTATTTCACATCAGCTGGAAAAAATTTGTAATCTGTTTATGGATTGTGTGACACAGGTTTTTGGTTTGACTCTTCCTCTGTGGGAGGTCAAGTTTCCCAACACCATTCATTGAAGTTCATCTTTTCTACATTGATGTCTAATAGCCCCTTGATCCTAGAAGTTCCCAAGCAGGCCAAGTTCTGTATCTGGACTTCTGATTCCGCTCGACTGACCTACTTACCTATCCTTGCATCAATAAGCTACTGTTTGAACTACAACTGGCTTTAAAAATCATTCTCAATTGGTCTTTTTATAGTTCTACTCTTTTAAACAATTGTCTTGGTTATTTGGGGACTTCTGCTCTTCCGAATAAACTTTAGATCCAACGTGCCTACCCTCAATCCAAAACCCAGGGAAAAGAAACTTACGGATTGCACTTTTTCTTCTTTTCCTCTCCATAGGCAAGATTCTTACAGGCCTTGATGCATATTTCTAAAGAACAAGTTTTGAAGCAATAGCGAATGGCAAACTCTATTTCTCCAGTGACACTAGCATTGTCAAAATTGCCCATCTCCGTGCAAGCGCTGTTAATGCTAGTTAGACTTGCCTGAAATCAAGAAAGACAAATATAATAAATTATTTCCCAGTTAGTCTATTTGTTGCAGTTCTGGTTTCGAGAGATCAAATTAATCAAAATTCACACAAAACATGCATCGTGACTCATAGTAAGTTAATAATACACCAGCTTGTACTTTGCCAAATTAAGTTGCCACACAGTCTCTCCGAAGGAGATGGGAAATCCTCGGAAAGTCAGTCTTGCCCAGATCTGGTGTTTGCTGAGCAATGAAGGTTACACAATCTCATTCTTTAATACAAATCAGTTGGACCAAAGTGGATTATCTCCTGCGCAATTCTGCAGAGATAAGTCTCAGAAGGGCAGATAATACCGGTGGCAGGAAGAGCCTTGTGGAAAGCCGCGGAGTAGGGGTGCTAAGTCCCACGACTGGGAGTCAGATATAGCTGGATTCCGACCTGGGGCCTGCTACTCAGTAGCTGTGTCGAAGTCCACATGGAAAAAAAATCAGTACTAGTCTCATGGGGTCACGGTGAGAAGTGAGTGGAATACAATGTGTAAAGTATGTAGTCAAAGACAATAAATTCTGTTTACATTTTTATGTAATGAAATGAAATTAATGAAATGAAACTTAATGTAATTAATTGAATTAATTAAATTAATCAATTAATTAAATGAAAAACGAACGGCCACCATTAGTTAGGGCGCCCTGAGCTCAGGTGATGAGGATAAGGAGCGTGGAAAGCCTGTGCTTAAAAAGACACACCAGCTGCTGTCGCACTGTTAAACTTGCTTAATATTTGCCCCATTCCCGGGCAAAAATCTCTGCACTGACTCTCTAAAAATAGGGAAGCCTGAATGATTTCCACTGCTAATTCGCAGCGAGATTCTCCACGCCGTAAAACATCCTGGGAGGAAACGAAGAAGAAAGTCTGGGGCTTTTCCTCTCAGTACAGAGCGAGCGAAACCCAAACCAAACCAAGCCAACAGGTCATCAGAAGGAACTAACAGCAGCCCCGGGGCTCAGAAGCCAAGGGCTGGGTTAACTAATGCCAAGCACACAACCACCTTCACCGCACCCAGTCACGGGCTCTGAAACACATCTGCCAACACCCACACGGTTGTTCGCGTGGAAAACAACCTTTACATTTCACACTCACAGAGGGAAGGAGCGGTAAGACCGCGGACTCAGCGAGGTGCACACGAGAGAAGGAGGAAGGGTAAGGATGCCTGGCAGAAGGCACACATTGCTTGCAAGCAGAACAGGGGCAGGAATGCAGGGGCTCAAAAGTTCTAATAATTAAAATGGGATTCGTCCCGGGACCTCACTTTGGGCCACGTCAGCTTGGGCTGAATGGCAGAGACTTTTCTGCCAAGAACAAACAGAAAACCGAGTTAAGTCCCAAACAGTTTCAAGATATAGTAGAGCTCCCAGGACAGCCAGGACGAAGGGTGGAAGCTACTAGAGAGAGGAGGAGCACAGTCCATGAGCCTGATGCTCTGAGCTGTGTCTCCCTCTGAGGCATTTGTCCCGCCGCGAGCAGACCCATCTGGAGGACAGAGGAGTCAAGCTAAACGCAGAAACCATGGGGCCCAGCAGCCAAGGGCTGGGGGATGACAACTGGTGTCTGGAGCCCTGAAGGCACACACAGCTTCAGCAGCCAAGTTCGCAGAGAACATGGAAAGGCACCAAAGTGGGAGACACACTAGAGGCTTCTTTTCCCTTCAAGGGATTTGCTGATTTGGAAGTTCTCACTGAGCAGCTGGGAACACTTTCTAAAGTTGCTCTTCCTAGAGAAGCCCACCAGAGAGAGGAGGGGCTCGGTGGCCTCCAGACTTTCAGTGGGGACCCCCCCGCCACACACACACACCCAGCTTCCTTCCCAGGAGTGAGAGTCCGCGGGAAATGGGGAGGTCCTCACAAAGCATGACAGCCCGCTTTGAACAAGCTCGACACCAGATGGGTAAAGACTGTTTACCTTCACTCTAGCTGTCTGCTGCAAGTAAAAGAACATTCTCTCTGAAGGAGGGTCACACCCTCCTCTCCGAGCTGCACGTTCCTGCCCCCACTGTACCTCCAGCACCCAGCTCAGTGCCTGGCTCATGGTAGATCCTCAGTAAATATTTATGAAGGGAATAGAGAAAGCACTTGAAGTACTTTGATTCTGGAGTGCTCTGTGTAAATATTATGGCATGAAGGGGTACGCGGTCTTGTGCCTGAAGGAGCCACAGAACTCAAGGGAGAGGATTCACTCGGGTGGTCGTCCTAATCTTCTAGAACTTTCTTAAGGCATTTAACTGTGGATTCCAGAGGGAAATAAATGTATTTATTTTTAAATAAAACTACAGGTAGGCACATAATAAAATTGCTGCAAATCAAGACAAAGATGAAAAAACATAAAGGCAGAGAAAGGAAAGATATGCTATCTTTCATGGAGGAATCAAGGGCAGGAGAGGGTGGGTGCCGGGGGGTCACTCGGGGGTCGCTCGGGGGACTGGCTACTTCTGTTCAGGAGGGAAAGGAGGGTAGGCTGGGTCCAGATACAGTGAGGTTAATTTTGATATCAGGAAGATTAGACAGTTCTGAGGGGAGTCTCTCTTTTTTTTTTTTTTTTTTTGGAAAAGTGAAAAGGGATTTGTTTTGTTGAAAATGAGAAAGAGCAGGATAGAAGACCTGAACTGGAGAAGGTGTGAAATGGATGTTCTGAGAGCAGGAAACCGGGCTACCCAGAGAAACGCAGCAGGCCCGGGACCGCTGGCCCTTTGGATGACAAGATGGGGCAGACCTCATCCCCACACTCTCCCACTGACCATGAGGTCGCCCTCCTGCGGGGTGCGGAGAAGGTGCCCCTGGCTCATCCAGCTCGGCGACCACGATTATAAGGAATCCAGAAAGCATTAGAATTACTCATCCTTCATCTCATAAATCCATTAGCGGAGCTCAGAGCAGGTTAGGACCCACCCAGAAGCTGCACAGAAATCAGAAGTAGAACTGGAAGAGGATGGAGGTACGGAACGCCCCAGGCCGTCAGCTTACAGTAGTGTCTGTGCCCGCTTAGCCAGGGAAAGGACAGCCTCAGATAATGAAGGGACAGCAGAGCACACCCTTTGGTCAACCACATTCCTGAGATGATCCACGTCTCTATCACTGTTGCCTCGGGAAGGTTTTCTGGTTCTATTTTCTTTGTAGCCAGAACAGGATCTTGGAGCAAGGTGCAACTCTGAGCAGCGCCTGGAGGCAAGCCAGCAGGGCTGGCCCAGAAAAGCCACTAAGAGCTCGGCCTTTTTCATTGGAGCCATTGGTGCTGCTGGAGTTTGGAAGAAAGTAAATCTGAGCAAAAGCAAAGGAGAACTAGCTAAGGCAGGAGCATTTGGTGACTTTCTCTGAAGGACACCAGTTAGCTACTACAACCACAAGCCAGCCTCGATGCCCTTTCCTTTCACAAAGGCAGGAAGCGGGGGTCAGCGGAAACCACTACTACAGTTGACCTTTGAACAGCATGGGTTTGACTATGCAGAACTTTCCAGTAAGCACAGTACAGTGCTGTAGATGTGTTTTCTCTTCCTTATTATTTTCTTAACATTTTATTTTCTCTAGCTTACTTTATTGTAAGATCGTAATACATTATACATATAACATTCAAAATACGTGTTAATGGACTGTAAAGGTTATCAGTAAAGCTTCCAGTCAGTAGCAAGCTATGAGTTAAGTTTTGGGGGGAGTTGGACGTTATGCACGAATTTTTGATGGCACAAGGAGTCAGTGCCCCTGACCTTCACATTGTTCAACAGTCAACTGTATTCTTAAAAAACAAAACAAAACAAAAAACTCCTGATCTCCAAGAGCACACTGAGAGCATTACTCTAGAGTGGTCAAAATGGCGGCCACGGAGCCAGACAGGCTTTCATTCTACTCTGGGTCCCAACACTTAGTGGCTGTGTAATCTTGAGCAGTATTCTTACCCACCGTAGCTCAGTTTCCTCATCTGTAAAATGGGGATCTATTTCACAGGATTGGGATGAGGCTCAGTTAATTAATGCACGTGGAGACTTAGAACCATCCTCATGTATAGTAAGTATAGGACATTCATTACCATTTGGAAAACGCCAGACAGTGTGGCCATCCTTTGTGAGCTGAGCGACTCATTTCCTTTGTTTTTCTCCTTTTTTTCCTTTTTACTATGATACATATATTAAAAGTACATCTCATGGATACGGCTAAATAGTAATTCTAGAAGGAACATCCACGTGCCCACCACTCAGCTGGAGTAGAAGAACATTAGCGGGACCTCAGAAGTGCCCTGGGGCCCCACCCCTGTCCCATCCCCTTTCTTGTCCCTAGTGAATGCGGTTTCAAAGTTTCCTGTTATTCACCCTCGTTGTTCTTTATGGTTTTAGTACATATGTATATATCCCCCCAAACAACATATTGGTTATTTTCATCTGATTTTGGAATTTGCAATTAGAATTCCTCCCGTGCACATATTCTGTTTTTTAAATTCATCAGTATGGTCAGCTGTGGTTGGTGTTTACTCCTTGTCACTCCCAAACAGTATTCTGCTGGATGAACAGGCCAGAATATGGTCATCCTTTTTTATCGTTGTTAACAAAAACACATTCATACGGGTAGATCACTAAATACAGTACTCTTTTAAAAAATCAGCAGAGCCCAGACAAGTTCAGAAATATTAATGGAAAAATGAAGGATTTCCACACACACCTGTGTGATGGGCCGAGGGAACGTTCTGAGCCAGTCCCTGTTTAGAAGCAACCAATGGGGCGCCTGGGTGGCTCAGTGGGTTAAAGCCTCTGCCTTCAGCTCAGGTCATGATCCCAGGGTCCTGGAATCGAGCCCTGCATCGGGCTCTCTGCTTGGCCGGGAGCCTGCTTCCCTTCCTCTTTCTCTGCCTCTCTCTCTGCCTGTCTCTCTGCCTACTTGTGATCTCTGTCTGTCAAATAAATAAAATTTTTAAAAAAATTTAGAAGCGACTGAAACGCCATGATGACATCCCACGTCTCAAATTCATGTTTAAAGAAAACAGCTGGGCAGTTGGATTTTTTTTTTTTACTTCTTTGATTAATAATCTTCTCCCTCGCAAACTTCTGCCAACCTCTATATCTCAGGAGTTCCAACTTCATGTGGTCACTCCTGCCAACCACAACACCTTCTGGCAGGAAAAATGTAAACTGCATGAAAACACTGATATAGATGCATTCCTTTTCAGATTTTTTTTAAAAAGAAGTATAAACAAAATTAAAAACCAGATAGGAACTCTGGTAGGAACTTTTCTCCTGTAGGTAGTCTAAAAAATTAATGTATTTCTTCACACCACCAAGTTCCACTCTGGATTTTTCTTTTTTTGAGGGGGGGTAAAGCAAATTATTTTTTCCTCCCCAAACATTACATGTTTATGGAAAAAAATACAGAAAATGCAGATGAGCCCCAGAAAAATTTTAAGAGAAAAGCATAACCCCATTATTTCATGGTCAAATTTTGGTAGCACCCCTTCGCTTGTTTTGCGATGTCTATAGCCATTTTGTTTTTTTTTTTGTTTTTTTTTAAGATTTTATTTATTTATTTGACAGAGAGAGATCACAAGTAGACAGAGAGGCAAGCAGAGAGAGAGAGAGGGAAGCAGGCTTCCTGCTGAGCAGAGAGCCCGATATAGCCATTTTGTTTTTAAAAACATGTGCTACTGTAATACTATTTGGTAACCTCCTATGTTCATTTGCCAAGGTGTACTTTCTATATTAATATTCTTCAATGTTATTTTTCATAGCTACATTAATTCCTCTGAATAAATGCACCAGCAGCTTCTGAGAACGCCTGCAGCTCCACACCTTGCCAACGCTGACCCCATCACTTCTTTTTTTTTTTTTAAGATTTTATTTGTTTATTTGACAGACAGAGATCACAAGTAGACAGAGAGGCAGGCAGAGAGAGAGAGAGAGAGGGAAGCAGGCTCCCTGCTGAGCAGAGAGCCCGATGCGGGACTCGATCCCAGGACCCTGAGATCATGACCTGAGCTGAAGGCAGCGGCTTAACCCACTGAGCCACCCAGGCGCCCGACCCCATCACTTCTAAACTTTGCCAAGATGACCCCAGAAACAGCACTTGCTTTCATTTTGCTCTGATTTAACCACCTGGGAGGTTGAGTGTTTCCCCTACTTATGGCCCCTTTGCATTTCTCCTCTTGTAGTAAGTAGAGATTTTAGTGAGCTTTTTGCGGCTCTGCGTTTCTGCTTCCTAGAGGATGTCCACGTCTGTCCGAAGAACAGGCAACGTCTTTGGGCTAGAAGCAATAATCAGTATCTGCTTTGTGGGAGTTTTGTTTCCTCAAACATTGCTTCAGTCTAAGGGGAACAGGAGAGGGTTCATCGTGGAATAACTCAGCCTCACCAGGATAACTTGAAGGGCACAAACCAGAACACACCAGAAGACCGGGAGGAGGGAACCGTGTTGAATTTGAAGGGAACCGCCCTAAGAAGCAGAGCCTGGGGGACAGGAACACACTCACCCGCTTCCCACCGCCACAGCGGTTTCCCACCAGTCGGAGAGGTTTCCTAGGTGTGGGTCCGCCCCAGGCAAGTGCGGCCAGGGAACCCCCTCCCTTGGAGAGCTACCAAATCCAGGGCCAGCCCAGAGAGCCCGGGCTTTGACTCACACGGCTCCCGGGGGTTGAGTCAGAGCTGCTCGGAAATCCACGAACCAGATTTCCCCATTTGTGAAATGGGCTCACAGTATCCACCTGGCAAGATCGTTGTGCAAATGACTGCGGGGAAGCACCTGGCTCAGGGGTTTGCACACAGCGGGCTTTCGATCGACAGCAGGTCCGCAGGAGCCATGCCGTGGTCCCGCCGGGTTTGACTGCCCTGCTCTTTCGTGGCAGGTGCAGCTCGGGCGCAGGGATTGCCCCAGACAACACCCAACCGGGCAACCGCTGACACAGCGGGAGGAGGGGAGGACAGTATGAGTAACAGAGAGAAGGGAAGGATGACGGCGGGGCAGAGCAGGGCAGGGGGCAGGCTTCCGGACAAGGAGGCTCTTGTGGGACTGCAGAGGCCAATCTAGTAGGTCTGGGGCGGGGCCAGAGATTCCCATTTCTGGAAGGTGCCCGGTGATGCTGTTGGGCCCCCACAGTGTGAGGAGGGTGGGCGCAGAGCAGTGGCCCACTCAGGGACCGGTGGGGTGGGGGCCGCCAGGACTCAGGGGACTGAAGCAAGGACATCCGTTAGCTATCCTTCAGCCCACAGTCTGGCCTGCTTCTGTCTCAACTTTTTAATGTTCCACCAGATATGCATGTAGTTGGGGGAAGGGAAGTCTATCATTTTCCAAAGTGAATGCCATTTTCTGTAAAACCCCAATCGCCCCAAAGCACAGAGGGGTCGAAGGGCTCGCTCTGGGTCACACCAGAGGAGCTGGAGTGCGAACCAGGAAGATGGTTTCTAGAAGCTGAGTTCCTCATGGCTCTAACCCACAGGGCAGCGAGTGCATTTGGACTCTCGAAACAGCCCAGTGAGATAAAAGAACAAGCCTGATACCCATTTCCTTGATGAGGACTCTGTCATCTGGAGAGTCTTTGTGATTGTCTGAGATTCTTTAATAAGTCAAAGAGCTATGACAGTGAGGTGACCTGTCATCAAGGCTGGGTCACACCACAGGCCACAGTCTCAGGCGTGAAGTCTGCATTCCTTCGATGTTTTCTTTTTTTTTTTAAAGATTTTATTTATTTATTTGACAGAGAGAGATCACAAGTAGACAGAGAGGCAGGCAGAGAGAGAGAGGGAAGCAGGCTTCTTGCTGAGCAGAGAGCCCGATGCGGGACTCGATCCCAGGACCCTGAGATCATGACCTGAGCCGAAGGCAGCGGCTTAACCCACTGAGCCACCCAGGCGCCCTCCTTCGATGTTTTCAAATAAACAGACGAATGACAAAGAGGCCTGCCTCAGAGCAGAGACAATTTTTAAAATATTTTGAAAAAGAAGAGCACAGTCAGAGGACCCAGGCTATCTGACTTCACGGCTTCCTACAGTTCCCAGGACGGCGTGGTCTCGCCCCAGTACACACGGCAAGGTCCGCAGAACAAAACAGAGAATCCAGAAAAAGACCCACCCTTACACGGTTACTTGATTTGCAACAAAGATACCAAAGTCTATGGGGGGAAATGAGAGTCTTTTTTTTAAATAACTGAGTATCCATGCAGGGAAAGCAGACAGCCTACACCACTCAAAACATCCGGGAGCCGGAGCACAGACCATGCGGAAAAATGAAACTTTCATAAAGCTTCTAGAAGAAAATAGGAGGATGTCTTCATGACTGGTGGGTCAACACGACCCGAAAGTAATTGCAAGAGAAATATTTGATAAACTGGACGTCACTGAAAGTAAACTCTTCTCATCCAAAGATACCATTATTTTATAAATTACTATCTGTCGGTATAAAAGAAAAGCCACCAAAGTATAGCCAGGTTTCCCCAGCTCACAGGTAGGTAAAATATTACCACCAAGTTCTGCTGTCCTGTTCATCCCCCAGGGCACCACTTCCCTCCTCCCCTGCTTACCCCCTCCACCCCGCTCCAACATCACGCGGACAGGCACGCGTCACGTGTCCAGGGAATTAGCAGAGACTCACGTGTCTCAAGCCTCCAGAGAATAAAGCGCTGGGCGTCGGCCTGGATGAGAGATTCTCCGGCTTCGGAACAGGATTAGGAAGGTGTTTGGGACTCTCTTGGTTGAGAGGTTTAAGAATATCCGGCGCGCTCGCCTTCTGGAAGAGGAGACACAGAGTTAATGATGGGGTCCGCGTCCCAGCATGACTTTGTTCGAGTGAGGGAACTACAGCAAGCACGGCCTGCATCTGTGGCCCAGCGGCCCTCATCTGCGAACTTGTGGGTGCTGAGCAAGGAGCACATTTCTGTTTGGATGAATGCTTACACACCCCCGTGAGGGCCTGGCAGGCACCAGCAAGCACTGGGATAGTCACGAACAGTGGTGGGTGGATGGCTTACGGATTAGTAAATCTTAAAGAGGTGAAGTCCACATTTTGACCTTGATAATGATCCTTGCAGGAAATCACATGAAATACACTATTTAGCCTATCAGTTTGAGCTCCAATGTGCCTATAACAAAGGGAAAAATCAAAATATGCCTCTGAATTTTATCAAAATACTTCAATAGTCAGTACTTCTATAATGTACACAGCTGTGCTTTCCAATGTGGTGGTCACTAGCTGCTGGTGGCTATTTAAATTTAAATTCCCATTCATTACAAGCAAATAGAATCGATAAATTTAGCTCCCCTGTTGCCCTAGACACATTCCAAGTGCTCAGGATCCACATGTGGCCGTGGTTAGAAACTTCCCTCGAAATGTGTTAGTATCCCACATGAAACACAAGGCACAAGGTAGGAAACCTCTTTCTGGCTGAAGACACGAAGTTTGTGAATCTAGACTCTAGGTTTGGATGCTGGGTTGGAAGCGGAACTTGGAAATATCACATTTGAAGCATAGTAGATTTCAGGAATGAAAGACTGAGAATATTAGCGAACAAGTAAAAGACGTGATTAGTTCCAGATGACTCTTAGGGTTTATGCTCTCGATCCCCAGAGCACCAGCTCGGTTCCATCAGGCATTTGCTAAGCAACACCATCTTCAACCCACTGCTCTAAGTCTTGGGGCCGAAAGCAGGGTCAGAGGAGAAGGGGAAGGAGGAGAAGATGCACTGTCCGCCCTCCCCCTGGAGGATCTCACCTAGCTGGTTGGAAATTAATACACCATTGAAATGGAGGCACAAGCCAAGTCAATGGGAAAGAGGAGAGGGAGAGCTGATGCAGAAGGGGGTGTTGAGATGATCTTCCAGGGGAAAGTAGGACCTGAGTGGGAGGTTGAAGCCTGGGTGGGGAGAGACTCAAAGGCGGAGCATCATGAGCGGAGGTCCCATGAGACGGTCAAGTACAGAGCATGTTCCTACACCTGCTAGCGACCCAAGCAACCGCAGAGACTCAGGAGGCATGTCAGGTTGTCCAGAGACCAGGCAGCTTGGGGACACCAAAGAGTGGGTCCAGGGGAGGAGGCAGGGGGCTGGAAGACTTGCAGATCCAAGGGGAGGATTTCAGGGATGAAGGATGTTTGAAGAGGAGGAAAGACTCACCTAAAATTAAAGAAATGCAGATTTTAAAAATTGTCTATCAAATTAGCAAATATTAAAATAGAAAGTGTAACATTTAGTGCCTGCAGGGGTGCTGAAAAGCGGGCTACTCTGCTTCTAGTGGTGGGGTAAACTGAGTCAACCCCAGAGGAAGGCAGTTTGGCAGCATGAATTATAAGCCCTAAAAAGTCTCTGTAAAAAGTGACAATATATATGTATTGACATGGAAGGAATTAAAATACAATGCTAGAGATTCTTAAGAAAGTAAATTACAAAAGTGAAGGTGTGGCGCGATGTCATTTTTTTACAAAGATTCATTTATTTGAGAAAGAGAGAGAGAGCGGGAGGAGGGTCAAAAGGAGAGGGAGAGCTCTTAGGCAGACTCCCGGCTGAGTGCGGAGCCTGATGCGGGGCTCAATCTTATGACCCTGAGATCACAACCTGAGCCAAAACCAAGAATCGGAGGCTTAACCGACTGACTCATTCAGGCGCCCCATGATGCCATTTTCGAAAAGCGAGTGACATGTGGTGTGTTCCAAGTGACGGTCCTGGGTCAACACCGCTAGTTTTTCTTCCCTCCACCTCCTCCTCCTCGTCTGTTTTCTAAACTCTCATTAGTGTGTAGACGTGGGCTTTATTATATATAAAAGCAATAAAATCATTTTTGTAATTAAAGAGAAGAATGGAATTCTGGTCAACTCTGTCAAAGGCGACAAAGTCAATGACAAGAATGATGTTCAAATTGGCCACCTCGCTCTTCAATCAGGGGTGCCTGGGGATGCCCCGGGGAACAGTGTTGCACTGACATGGGGAAATGGACTGCACGGAAGCTAGGAGTAAACAGGAGGGAGGGCAAAGCAGGACAAATGCAGTGATAGCAAGAGCAGAGGATGTTTTCATGGATGTGGGCCGGGACAAAGAAATGGAAGAGCAGCTTGAAGGGGATCCTTCAAAAGATGCTGCCTTCATTTTTTAAGGTGGGGAAGATCAGGGCATACTTGCAGGTTGAGAAGAAACAGAGACGGGAAAAGCATCGAGCTGATGGAGGAAGGTCCCAGAGGGGAGAGAGGAGGATGGACCCTGTGCCTGGGAGGGCTCTACCTTGGGAAGGAACATCCATTTCTGAGGCAGGAGGAGAGGATGGCTAACAATCCAGAGAAACTCCAATTGGGAGGAGTCAGAGGGCTCTCCTACCGTCAGGCCTCCACCCTCTGAGTGCAGCAGGGGATGGCCTTGGAGACTGGAAGATTCCATTTGAAATAGCAGACAAGGCAACCATCGGACCAGGATAGAAAGAATAAAATGAGCTAAATATTAACATAAAGCTTTGTGACACTTCGTTGTTCAATAATCACTTAAATCCGTTTTCCGTAAGGCAACATCCTTTTGAAATCATAAAAAAAATGATGACAGAAAGCTCTGAAAAGGAACAAAGAGAACTACCTTTATAATACTGATCACACGGCATGTCAAATTCATAGCCAGAAAGGACTGTGCTTCTAAGTACGTTAGAATTCCGGAAAAACTTTCATGAAGCTTAGGGACAAAGATACGTATTTTGAAATTATTAGAAAAGTCAACACTATTCTGTCCATTATTCTGAAGAACATGCCTATTTTGAGTAAGGAATCAGCCTGAAATGTCACGTTCAACTTCCCAATAAATTCAGAAGGACCTGGATGACGGTCACGTTCCTTGCCATTAAAGGGCATCAAGATTCAAAGAGCAGCTTATCGACCTTGTGGAGACAGGCATTTCCCCCCCTGTGATTTTTAATGTATTTCAATAACTATCTAGTTCAGGGCAGATTACAGAGAAGAATGATGGCCCCGACGAGACTGACTGCGCAGAGTGAATGCGTTTCCTGTTCTGTGCTGGAAGGGCAGTCACTTTAGGATGGACTGCATCAAATGGGCTCCCTGGAAGCCCGCCGTCCGGGCGGCTGGGACTCTTTCCCGCTGACCTTCAACAAGAGAAGCTGAGACCGCACCTGCGTTATCAGAAAAACGCCGCGGGGCTGGGCTCGGCCAAAGGGACATGCTCCAAGCCTTGTGGAATCCCAGCTGAAGGGGAGGCTGCCTCTCCTGGGACCATCCTGGGGGGATCCACAGCTCTCAACCCTGAACCCAACACTGCCGCCTCCCTTCTCCTCTGGCTGCTCAGCCTTGAGTTGGGCAGCAGGTGGGGAGAGAGAAGGTATGCGGGAGCGCCCCACCCTGCCCCGGTGGTTTCTTCAGATTTCAGACCGGACGTGGGAAAGCTTCACATAAAGGGGCATAGAATGAAAGAAAGTTTTCTTCCCTGCCTGAGTCCTTGTTCCCTCTCCTCTGAGATAGCCCCGCCCGACGGCTTCTTGTGTTTCCTTCCTTGTTAACAGGTGTGTGTCTTTACAGCCCGTGTACATCCGCCACTCGTTAATAAGATGTGCAATAAAATCCCTCGGGGACAGGTAAGAGAAGGACAGTGAGAGAAGTCACCTCTCAAAAGAGTTCCTGCCCCGATGCTGCAGGGAGGGTCCTTACAGGGCATTTCCAGAACATGCCGCTCACACGTAATGGTCAGAGAAGCCATCCCGAGCGGCTCAGTTCCCAGCCCGGAGGCACCATGCAGTCTTAAGTCACCTCCTCTTTCTGCGCCCAGCATAGCCCCCGGCAAAGTGGGCACCGATGTCCCCTCCTCCCAAAGGGCACCACGTCGTGCACTTGCAGTTGGCAAAATGCTCCCGAGTGCTCTGGTGAAGCCGTGAGCGTGACTTTCCTGAGCTCGCCAGCCAGGGCGTGTGTAATTGCAGTCTGACAAACGTCCTATTTAAAGATGCACTCTATATTTCAACCCCGTAATTATTTAGCATTTATAGAGCGGACCATGATTGCTGAGGACTTTATAAACATGCGGCTAAATTGCTCCCTGAAACAGTCATATCCTGGAGTAAGGTGGGGAGAGAGGAGGCCTGCAAATAGGAGACCGAAGGTCCTGCCCGGAGCATGGCCGCGAACCCGACGCGCACGGTGAGTGTCTGCAGGAAGGGGCGCTCTGGCCTTGGCCGTCCCTGGCCTTCCTTGCTTCTCCCCTCAAGCTCCTGGGTCCCATCGGGCAGCCTTGAGATTACCCAGCAGCCAAAGACGGTGCCTGGTAACCTTACTGAGGGCTCGGATCAGAGGGGCTTCATCCTTTGTCCTCCTTACGTGGGGCTTAGAACGAGGAGGTTACGAGCATAGAATTTAGGAGCATACAAACCCGGACTCTCCTCTTGGCTCCACATCTTACTGGTTATAGATACATATATGTATGCTTTAGGCTAGACTGCCCACCCTCCAGCTACAGCTTGGGCTCTAGATCTTTATCATGAGAGTAACAATAACTATCTTAGTACCTTTGTAAGAATTACATGTGACTAGTATGTGACAAACACTGCCATCAGCCCGGAACATAGTATCCCCCGAACACCAGCTAACCTCTGTTCCATGTGCTGACTCAGGGACGGGGGTAGGGGGGATGGTGTTGTGCGGACCCTGGGGAGCCCCCAGGCACGAATGCTCGTTAGCACTTCAGAGTTTAAAAGGCCTTCCAAGTACATCTCCCAGGCTCGAGATGCCTTCTCCGAAATTTAGGGAGGTCCCAGGGGCACCAGCAACATCACCTGCTCGCCCAACAGCTCCTCGGAAACTCATCGAGGACTCTGCATCTAGCCTGCCCCAAACCTATTGACTCAGCCTCCGCCTGTCAACAGCATTCCCCAGTGACTCACATGCACACTGAACTCGAGAACAGCTGCTCCAGAGTTCAGCCTCAAAATCAAGACCACCCACCACCTTCTGGTTAAGTAACCCCGACCATGTGACTTCATTGTTCTGTGTCTCAGTTTCCCTAAATGCGAAACAGGGGCCAAACGCAATACGCGGTTCACGGGGTAGCGTGAGGATAAAAGGAGATGACCAGGGAAAGCCTGGAGTGGAGTCTGGCACACAGTAAGGAAGACCAGTAGCATGTTTAGATGGCTTAGCTGGCAATTCCGATGCTGTGTTCTCTCCGGGGATCTTTACAAGCGGCCTGCACCTGGGACAGAACGAGTATTATGAACGAGTATTAGTATCTTCATTTCGCCAAGAGCATATTGATGCTCAGGGAGTTCGTGTGACGTGCCTGGGGTGAAAGGTCACGGATGGAGGCAGAATCGGAACCTTGAGGCTGTGTGGAGGTTCCAGCAGGAGGGGCTGGTTTCATCTGCTTGCCTAAAGCAGGCTGTCTGGGGACGTCCGGAGCGGAGCCCGCAGCTGCGGAGAAGGGGCCCTGTCCTGTCCTGTCCTGTCCTGTCCAGCCAACCAGCGTGGTCCTACTGATCCTGTCAACAGCTAGGTGGTGGCACCTGCCCTAGCCAGGTCCCCTCAGCTGGACCAGAGCCCAGGTGTTCTGATTCTACGCTTTCTCTCCTGTGCCAGCGCATCTGCTTCAGACTTGGTTAATCCTGGTGGAAAGCCAGAGTAATTATGTCCTTAAAAGCCTTTATGAGCCGCATGCTCGATTGTGGTTTAAACACCTGGAAAGCGCGTCCCTCGTGATTGCCCTCGGTCATGCAGCGTTTCTGTTTCTAGGGGTTTTTTTTTTTTTTAAAGATTTTATTTTTTTGACAGACAGAGATCACAAGTAGGCAGAGTGGCAGACAAGAGAGAGAGGAGGAAGCAGGCTCCCTGCTGAGCAGAGAGCCCGATATGGGGCTCGATCCCAGGACCCTGGGACCATGACCTGAGCCGAAGGCAGAGGCTTTAACCCACTGAGCCACCCAGGCGCCCGTTTCTAGGAGTTTCTATCTGAGACCCGGACAGGTTATAACTGGAGGTTGTTGGAAGTGGGAAGGCCTCTTGACCCTCCATGAGGATCTTCGACCCCAGGAATTACCTGGCCCATCTTGGCCTCACAGGTGGGTCCCTTGCCTTTGGGGTGGCCTTGAAGCCGGCAGGGAGTTCCAGTGGACTCCGAGCCACCCCAGGGGCTTGGGATTCACCTGAAGCTTTTCCCTGCTCTCAACTATCTTCCAAATCGGCCCTGAAATCTGACCATCATTTGGCCTGGCCTTCCCGATACAGAGCGGTTTATGATTATAAGGTTTTTTCTAGACTGCTTAATGCGGTGCTATAAATTAAGAGGAAACTAAATCGACAGAGAAAATGTGCTAGAAGTGGCTCTGGTGGTGGCCCGGTGGCCTTGGGGACTACCCTGGTGGTGACGTTGATGGCAGTGTCAGACAGGCTCCTCCTCTCCGTTCGGCTAGCACACTGCCTGGGACCCGTGGCCAGGAGTTGCTTGTCAGAGGTCATGTCATTCTGGGACTTGGAAAGCTCTAGAAAACAAATACAAGGGAGGACAGGTGGGAGCACACAGCTTTGATAGACTCATGGGGCCCTCCGCTGGGAGTCCCTGCACCACACCCCGAGGAGCCCCCAAAGTCCCCTGAGGCTAGGCTTCAGCATGGGGAGGATGGAACACCCAACCCCCAGCTCTGGGGCCTCGGGGAACATCCCCAGACACGGCATGCCAGACACAGTCCCCACCGAGCCATGCACGGCACAGAGGAGCTGGATTCCCAAAACGTGACTGTGTGACCACACGCTGCTGAGGGCTGAGAGTTTCCGTCAGGGTGGGACTGAGAGTGCAGGGGGACGGGGAGGTCTTCTGACTATGCAGCCTGGACCACAGACCGTGAGCATGAAAAAGGCAGCCTAGCAAACCAGCCAGCCTTTTAGAGGTTCCTTACAAAGACTTATACCTAAATACTATCTTTTGGAACCCTTTGAAGACAGGGGGAAGCAAATTCAGGGTACCCCTAAAATTACCTTAATAAGCAAACCCTGGAAATACAACTTTGTCTTGCAGTGTAACAGCGGTTGGGAATAAAGGTGAGTACAGTGGGACAGAAGGAATCCACACACAGAAGCGAGCGAACCCCTCAGAGATGACTTTGTCCTCCAAAAATGTCTTCCCTTCACCACGGGGTCCTTGACTCTTTCAAACATGACCTTGAAACTATCTTTAGAGCAACTCTCTCCCATAGATAACAAGGTGGCTCACGTATGCCATTTCTAATTTTCTGGTGGCCACATTTTTAAAAAGAAACAGGTAAGATCGATGTTAACACTACGTTTCATGGAACATGATATACCCAAAATATTGTTAAATTATATAATGAATATGAAAACTGATGCAACTTTAATTGGGTAATGGATGCAGGATACTTCCTAGTTTCTGGTGGACATTATGAAATGATCACCCCACTAGTTAGCATCCTTCCCCATGTAAGATTCTTTCAATAATTCTGTTTTCCCTGTGCTGTCCAATTAATGACATTTTTAGCACTGAGTTCTGGGATCTAGTGCGTATTTTACCCTTTTTCCGAGCAGGCCACATCTCAGGAGCCACCTGCCATTAGCGTGTGGGACAGACCAGCTCCAGAGCTGCCCGTCTCCCGGTCCGCTCCTCGAGACACTATTTCTCCGGTGTCTCTGGCACATGCTGCTAGGGCATAATCTGCATCTCTTTTCTCTAGAGGAGACCCTCCCCTGCCCCCCGGGATCCCCAGGCTGTATGGGAGCTCTCCTGTCTGAGAGCACCGCTGTCCACACTGTCCTCGGGTCTACCCTCCAGAGACCGTGGGACATCCTTCTGTGCAGGAAGCTAGCGGGTCCCAGCACACACCGGGCCCTCAAAGCTGACAGTGAACATGAGCTCCTCATACAGCCAAACCCCAGCCCCACTACAAAGGGGGGAGCCCCAGGAGGTGAAGCCCCCCCCTTAAGGACGGTGTCCTCCCCCTGCCCCAAAGCCCGTGCCTTCATCTGGTTCACCTACGTTCACAGACTAGGCAGGTGGCGTGCCTCCCAAGGGATTCTAAAGACCAGGCTTGCAATCGGCATTATGTGGTGAAAAGGAAAAGAAACAGCAAGAAGCACAGAAGGGGCCTGAAGTGAAAACCGTCGTTCTTATTTCCTCCTCCCTTTCAAGGGGGCCAGGTCCTGACATCTCTTAGAAACGCAGCTGTAATAAAAAGGGCTGGGACGGCTCCGTTCTTCCATCTGGTCTGGCTTCCTGGGGCAACCCTTTACCTCGTTGCTCTGGGGCAGCTCCCCAAACCCTTCAGGCCGGGAAGCCCCTCCAGCCATCCCCCCACGGACCCCAGGTGACACTGGAAAGAGGCTGTCCTCCGCAGCACTTCTGTAAGAAAGAGCTGCACAACGGATCAAGAGGGACAGGTGCCCCACAGCTCAGGACCAGAAGAAAGAGGAGTCACCCCCCAACCCGGCTGCGCACCCTGAGGCAGAGATGGGGTGCAGGGTGTGTGGTCCGTGCTCTTTCCCCAAGCAGCCGGAGCACGTGGGAGAGGCGCTCGGCAGACTATCCCTCCCAGGGGCCCATTCGCCCCTACCCCTGGGCTGAGGTCTCCATCCCATGAAGCACTAGAGCCTGAACAAGCAGGGAGGGGGCCCAGGTTAAGGGCTTCAATCCGTGTCCCACGGCAGAGAAGAGATGCAGCTCTGCTCCTACGAAGCCCCCGCCTCCCAGGGAATTAGCCCCAGCTGCCCCCTCGGGTCTGCTGGTTTGCATGGACGGACGGCATCGTCCCAGGACTCGAGGTGCTCAGCTGTCAAGTGTCGAACATGAGGGTGTGGCTCAGGTGAGACTATGGGCGTGGAAGCCCCCAAACGTCCCCCTGTGGGTCCCAGCAGGTGTCGGAGGCTGAGAGCAACCCGGGACAAGATGGAACATGTGTCCTGCCTCTCTGGGTGCCTGGCTGAGGAGTCACCAGGTCCCAGCTAACGCTGAGGCAGGATTCCAGAGTACAGCGGTGGGAGGGGTTCTCGTAAGCCAAGTGGATTTAGGCAGAGGCTGTGCTTCTAGAAAGCGACACGGAGAAGTTTGGACAAGAGGAGCAGCAGCAGGAGCAGAGCCCACGGCTGAGTGCAGGGACTGGCCTTCAAGGCTGGCACGCACAGAGGGCGGATGTCGTCCGAGAGCTAAGCAGACTAAGGGGTGACTCCAAACCTCCGACCTCTACCAGCCAGCAGGCGGCATGCAATTCAGCTGCTCAGTCCTCCTGAGGCTGAGGGGGACAGACCGTCTCTGGGGACGGTCACCTTTCTGCTTGTCTGAAAAGTGGTGCTTTGGTTTCAGTTGTCACGAAGCAGCTCAGAAGGGCTCGTAGGGAATACGGGGAACTAATTAAAATCAAGTAATGAGACTGTCTCAAGGCCAAGGGACAACACTGAGTCCATCCACACCCACCGGCGTGGGCAGAAGCTCAATAGAAACGTGGTAAAAGGGACTGGGTCCCTGAAACCCTCTGTTGCCCCACGGGACCCTCTCTCTGGGCACCCTTGCGGGCCTGGGCTGTTGTATGCGGTTTGAGGCTTAAGATCAACAGGAAAGACTATCCGAGCAGAGGGACACTGAAAGACACAGGATTCTAAGCAGTGGGAGTTCTGGGCTCCTCACGTCTGCGAATCACATGATTGTCACCCATTGAGGGAGATAAATTGGCCAAGATGGAAAGAAGAATGGACAAGCAGTTCTGTGCAAAGGACAGACACCGGGCCGTGCCTGGCGGGAAAGCTCCCAGATCTCATTCCCCAGAGCTGTCCCACCCCACTGTCCTTGTGGGGCCCTGGGACAGGCTGGGGCAACTGCCCATACTGGTCCATGCCAGCTGCTTCCCACCATGTGCTACGCTCTGGCAGGTCTGGGCAGCAGTGGGGGTAAACTGAGGCCAGTGGGCTGAAGGGTGTCTCCTCTTTTCCCAGGAAACCAGAGGCCGCCTCTGCGGGTGGAGGGTGAAGGGCTGGGGTGTTGGCTCTCCCCAGGAGCTGGAGGCAGAGAGGTCCCCTTGGCCGGCAGTGGGAAGAACACATGCAGGGGCGTCCACTTACTTTTCATGTGGGTGGTAACAGACAGAAACAAATTTTCCACGGATTTATTAAATCCTTTAAACTGACCAAGTTCCTGTAACTAAAACAGAGACAGAAGAGAGAGAATGAGAGTTACAGCTGAGAACTCGTGTCTGCCCAGCAGCCTCCAGGCTGCCAACCCCCAGTGCCGGCAGGTGTGAGCGAGGCGCACGGGCTCCGGGTGCGTGTAGGTGTGTGTGCGTGCATGTCTGTGGAGGGGAGAGCACAAGCCTCTCAGGAGGCAGGGACCCTCTTACTCAGATGCCTTCCTCTGAGGTTTGACACCCACCTTTCGGGAAGGGGCATCAGCAGGGGTGTTGACATGGTGACAACTACCTCCTGGGAATAATGCCCGACATTCCGCTGGCTCAGACCGTACTCAGGTGGACTCCTGCTTCCTTAACCAGCTCTTGTATGACCCCACCCCAGCTCCATGCAGAGAGGATGCCAACACAGCACATAACACAGTGGCCAGTGGTGGTACCAGGCTCAGAGCACCAGGCTGGAGCCAAGGAGTTAGTCCACCCCGCTAAGCGGGAGAGAGAAGAAAAAGGAAGCAAAAGTGACAGAAAGGAGGTCACTTTCCCCTTCAAGTCCCATCCTGCCATCCCTCCCCCTACCCTTCCCCATCCCTCCTTCCATCTGCCCCATCCATCCCTCCACCCATCCATCCACTCCTCCATCAACTCATCTGTCCGTCCATCCATCCATCCCTCCCTCCATCCATTCCTCCATCTATCCATCCATTCCTTCATCCATACACCCCTCAGTCATCCATCCTTCCATCCATCCATCCATCCATCCATCCATCCATCCAGGAACTATGTCTTGAGCACATCTGTGCTGGGACAGTTTCGGAAGATCTAGAATCTCAAGGAGAAAGTGGAGCAGAATTTTGAAGGTCATTCCAGGGTCTCAGTTTGAAACTGGGAAAAGAATAAATAGACTCTTTCTCTCACGAACATATGAACATGCCCTTCTATGTACAGATGTAGTTACTCTCTTCAATTCACAGAAGAAGAAGAATAATGAAAATAATCAAGACCATGCTTTTTCATGGTACTTTACAGTTTCCAAGTACCAGCACAGACATCATTTCATTAATTTCTCACACCAGCCATGGGAAGCAAGTCAGCGGAGTATAATTATTTCCGCCTCCCAAGTGGGAACCCAGGGAACCTCCCAAAGATGACACCACTAATTTCTGTGGACAGAAAAGGTCCTGGTCTATTTTCTGTTAGCATCTATAAGTACTCAACACACACAAACACACACACACACACACACACACACACACACTGGCACTCCCACACCCATGAATCACACACCTGTGAATCAACCTGTGTTTATTCCTCTTGACATCCCCAGAGACCCCGACACACGGCAGCCGATTCAGGCCCCCCCACTAAGGAGCGCAGAGCACACATAGGGAAGACAGTCAACAAAATGACAAGAGTAAAGTGGCAGGGATGCGGGGTGCAGGTGGGGATGTGGGGACAGGTGAAGACATGGGGAGCAGACAGAAGGGGAGTCACTGCTAATGCCCGCAGAGCATGGTGGGAGCACAGGCACTGGGCAGGCCCAGCACATCCGGCCTCCATGGCCTGCTTCACCCACAGGTGGATCCCTTTGCTCCCGCAACCTTGGTCCAACCTCTCAGACCCCCTTCTCCCTCCACCCCTCCCACTTCCCCATCCCCAGGGAGGTGCACAGAACGGACACGTTACCCTCTGAGAGCTGCTACTGCACTGGCTTTCGCTCAGAGGAGGTGGGGTCGGAGGAACCACAGAAATCTTGCTGCCGAGGAAAAACACAGGAGTAAGAAACGGGTTACGAATGATTCAACTATTAGTCCGACAAGTACACGGGACTCGCCATCATCCTGTAGTTAAAGTTCTCTGATCCTTCTTTTTTTGCTTTTACTTCCTCACATTTTAGAAGAGGATCGGGCAGCCCTGCGTGGATCTGCTCCTCCGGGCGGGTCATCCTTTCCTGGTGTCAGGATGCGGCCGATGAGCACCGAGCTGCCCCCGGCCTCGCGCTCCACGCGTGTGGTGGAAAGGAGCCGGGCCGCTCCGGAGCCCAGCACACGTGCATGTCCCCTGCGGGACAGCTGAGCCCGCGTCAGCAGAAGTGCCAAAAACACCATGAATGCCAAAATCACGCAGGAAGGGAATCAGAATGGGGGAGGGGCGCCTGGGCGGCTCAGTCCATTAAGCACCTGCCTTCAGCTTCGGGCATGATCCCAGGGTCCTAGGATCAAGTCCTGCATCCCGCTCCTTGCCAGGCAGGGAGCCTGCTTCTCTCTCTCTCTCTCCACCCTCCTCAAATATTTTCTCCCTCTTTCTCTCCAATAAATAAATAAAATCTTTAAAAATAGAAGAAGAAGAAGTTAGCATCTCTCAGGCCATGCCTCATTGCTGCCAATTTTATTCCACGGAGCCTGTGAGGTGTCAGGCACTGGGCGTGATGCTGGAGATGCGAATGATTCATAAAAGCAAAAGCTTGGTTTAGAACTTCGCCCTCAAAAATAATATTTTATTTTCTTACCACATTTCAGAATTTAGGAAATAAAACCTTTAGTGAGAAAATGCTCTGCGAGCTCCCAAGAAGGCTCTTCATAAGAATGTGGAACTACCTCTGTTTCAATCTTTTCCAGGCACTTTATCATTTAAAAAAAAAAAAAAAAAGTCACATTCCAGAGCAGCCACGTCTGAAAGTCAAGAGATCTCAAGTTCTTTCAGCGTCCTTTGTTCCCCAGGCCAGGAGGGACCAGGACGGTCTGCCCTCGCCCTCTCCCCACACTCACCTCAGCTCCTGATAAGATTGTAAGAGCTTTGCTCCGGCTGTCCCGTGTTTGCCTGGGAGAGATACCAGCAAAGGTCATTCATTAGTGAGAAGACAACCTTGGTGATGCACACACAGGAAGTATTCAATTAAAATTATTATTTTTCTAATACCACTTCTTACAGTTAAAAAGTAGAAGACCATCTTGGGGTGCTAGAAAGGCTCTAAAATTCAGCTGTGGTAATGGTCGCACAACCGTAAATTTGCTAAAAATAATTAAATTATATGTTAAAAATACATGTTAAAAAACAGATGACGTTTATGCTCTATAAACTACATCCCACAAAAGTTGTTCAAAATGCATTCATAAACACGAACATACACATAATCGCTGGGAATGACTACTTTTAATAAGAGTTGACATAGGGTTAGATTTTCTAAATCTAGAAAATTTGAAAAGCAGTCCAAGCTCCCAAGCTAACATTGGTCCTTTGGAAACATTTAATAATAGCATGACTATATTCCTTTAAACATTCCTTGTTATGGGGATTAAATTAATCTGTTAAAAAATGTAATCTGCTTATTTGTAGTTACAGAGGCCAATGATTTCCTCAGTAAGACTCTTCTGATATAGTACTCCTTTTGTTTCAAGGCAAGGGGATTTTATGGTGTATTAAGGCCCCAAAAATAGAACTCTCCACATCCATCATTCTGTGAACATGATGTTTCCTGGCCCAGTGCATAGGAAGAGGTTGGGCTGCCACCCCGGGCTCCGCTGCCCCATGCAAGGCCGCCGCGCTGTCTAGCTCCCGTGTGGTGTGGGGAAGGTCTTAATCCATTCCATAGAAAGACTTACATACACATTCATATCATCTCCATCAGACAAGAAGCAGGGCTGGGAGGACTTTGGGAGGGGAAGGCAAGCGTCTCTGATATCAAGGCCCAAACCCTAAAGCCAGGAGGCGGCTGACCCCCCCAGGGGAGGAGTTCCTCACTGGAGCCGGCCTCAGGGAGTGGGAGAGCCCCGACATCTCATGTCAAACTCTGAAAACCACCTGTCTGTGTGCATTTTCGGGGGTTGGTGATGGAGTTCACCAGATTCTCAAAGGAGTTCGTGAGCCCTCCCCACCATTAAGAAAAGCGTGTCTAAGACAGATCAGAAAGGCCGCCCCGAGGGCCGAGAGCTGCACCCGTACAATCAGCCTGCAACGGGGGGAAGCCCACCTCCGCTCGAGCGCCTGGACAGAAAGCAGCGAGGCCAGAAGGAAGAGAACTGAACCTGAGCGCCTCCTGGTCGTTGTCATGAAAGCAGAGAAAAACAAGGCAGAGAAAAAGAAAAATTAGTAACACCATCCAGGGTGTCCTGGGTGAAGACGCAGAACCCAAGAGGCAGCAAGCTCTGAGCCCCTGGGAGCCGGCCGGTGCGCTCACCGTGGGCGCTGGCTCCCTTCCCACGGTCTGCCTGCTGCATCCTGTCCCTGGACTGTGGTGACAGTGTCCCCAAGGCACAGCCACCTGGCACAGCGCCCTCTCCCATCGATGCTATCCTACTACGGCCTAAAGCCCTTCGGTGACTCCTCACTGCCATGGCCCAGAGTCCAAGCCCCACGCAGCCTCCCTGGGCCTCCACACCCGCCTGGGCCCACCCGGCCTGCCCACTGTCTCTCCCCGCACAGACACTGTCTACTCACTCCGGCTTACCCCCACCTCATCTCCTAGCGCCCACTGCCGGGGCGTTTCTACCTCAGGTCCCCATCTCTATCCTCAACTCTGGCTTAGTCCCCTACACCCCATTTCCCAGTACCCCGCGGGAGGGCCCAGGGAAGGCCTGGCCGCAGACGGCTCTCTGCTGCCCCCTGCTGGCCGCATCGGGTCTGGGCGGCTGCGCTGTGGGCTCCGCAAACCCTCTCTGCAGAGTGAGAATTCTAGGCTCTACCTAGTCTCTGTCCTCTGCGCCTGTGACAACAGCCATACACGATATCGGAACTACGGAGGGGAGGTGGGGGGAATGAGGTAACTGCGGGTTGGGCATTGAGGAGGGCACGTGATGGAATGAGCACTGGGTGTTACACGCTGTTGATGAATCAGTAAACTCTACCTCTGAAACTAGTAACAGGTTATATGTTAATTAACTGAATTTAAATAAAATTTAAAAATAAATAAAATTTTAAAAAATAAAGAGGGGTATGTCTGTGCCCCAATTAAACTTGATGGACATTGAAATTTGAAGTTTTTTATGTTTTTTTGTTTTTTTTTTTAAATGGGTTACAACTACTCTTTGGACAATTCCAAAATGTAAAACTCATTCTTAACTCGCAGGACGTACAAAAACGAACAAAGACACAGGTCTGGCCCTCCGGTCCTACTACACCCCCATGTGCTTTCTACTCCAAGAGTGGGCAGCCCCGCCCCCTGCAGGCTGGGGGCCTGTGGGCCATGCAGAGTCCCAGGCCCAGGCCCACTGCCATGGAATCGAGGTCTGTTCTCTGAAGTTTGGGAAGCCCTGCCCCTTGGCCAGGTCCAGCTCCCCTGTTTACTTCTTGTTTATATTATATCCCTGTTACCTCCTCTAGTCCCTCCGCTGTTTCTTATCAGAGGCTTCCTTAAAAAGCACTATTGACTTTCTGTTAATGTAAAAATGCAAGTAACAGGGGCGCCTGGGTGGCTAAGCCCGCGGGTGTCTGACTCTTGATTTCCGCCTCTCAGGATCTCGGGGTCGTGGGACTGACCTTCCTTCTCTTCAAGCAGACTCCCTGCTGAGCAGAGTTTGACCTGGGGCTCAATCCCATTGCTCTGAGATCATGACCTGAGCTGAAATCAAGAGTCAGACACAACCGACTGAGCCCGCTGGGTGCCCCGAAGTCCTACTCTTTAGCCCTGTGACTGTGACCTTATTTGGAGAGTCTCGACCACACGGGGAGGACTCTGAGGACACAGATCCCATCTTCTTCATCTCAGTGTCACCAGCACCAGCAGAGGCTTTGTCTCACTGGGCAAGGTGTGTGTGGGGGGGAGGTTATAAATATGACAACAGCAACCAGAACTATTTTAACAATAAGTGTGACCTCCTCATTCGAGCCGAGCGACCAAACAGGTATGAACAGGTCATTGGGGCGTCTGGTGGCACAGTTGGTTAAGTGGCTGACTGATTTAGGCACAGGCCGTGATCTCCGGGCTTGAGATGGAGCCCCACACAGGGCTGTGTGCTCAGCAGGGCGTCTGCTTGGGAGTCTCTACCCCCCTCCTCCCCCTCCCCCACTTCTCACGCTCATTGGCAGGCTCTCTCTAAAATAAGCAAATAAATCTTTAAAAAAAAACGAAGGTCGCCGCTGTCTCATGACCTGGCCTCCATGTGACTCACCCATTCACCCACCTCCACTGGGGCGAACACACAGGAGCCCTTCGCGGAGATAAGCAAGACACAAGCTCCGCTCACGTCCCGCACGGCTCCGTTCCCGCCACTGAGCGCAGCTGTGGTTTCCAGAACCAACACCCGACCCCCCGCGGCACACGCGTGTCTGCGACAAGTCGCTGTCTACGCACCACTTCTCGATTGAAAGAGAGCCGGGAGGAGGCCTCTCGTCTCAGGTGTTCGCAAGCGCATCTCAGCAGCCGCCGCCGCCACGCCGCCGCTCGCGCTCACCGCCAGCCCCCCAGTGCCCTGCAGCCCGGGACGGCAGCGGTGGCCGGGCCCTGCTCCGCCGACTCTTACCACCTGGGGGACACGGGCCCGAGCAGCCTCCGTGGAGCCCCCATGAGACACCCTAGGGCAACGGGATCAGGCCGGTGAACCATGTTGTCCGGTGGACAAGCAGCCTCGTGTCCGGAGCTCTGCGATCTGTGCCGCTTCTTCGTCTTCCGAGACCACCGTTAACCTCCCCTGCCAGACCGTGAGGCCCCGCAGCAACCCTTGGTTAGGGAAGTCCCACACAACCGTCGAGTCCTGTGGGGTCCTGATGGGGAGCGAGCAGACCATCGAACAGGAGGGGGGCCTGGCCCACGACCACCTCTCCGCTGGCGCCCCTGTTGGGGGTGGGGGGAGCAGCATCCCCCGTAGGAAACCACACTCTGGAATCCCAGGTGTGACCCGAAGCAAAACACAGGTGGGGCGACTCCACATGGAGCTCCCTGCGAATGAGGCAAACGTGCCCCTTCCTCAAGATACTTTTGTTTACCCCTAGGAGTTGGTTGTAATATACGGATGTTGTTAGAACAACTTTTTGCTGATTCTTCCAGAAAAATCATCACAATAAGCATACAAGTCTCAGATGTCTATGATGCAAACTGTACCCTCTTAGAGGTGGCTCCCTAGTACAGTGCTCAACCCGCTCCACTGTATGTGACCGTCCTGATAGTTGGCCCATACTGGAGCTGGAGTATCCTCGAAATTCTAGAAAAGGCGAATAAAACCAGGAGTTGAAGACAAACAAACAAACAAAACCAGGAATTGCAGGGTGGGGGGGTGTTGGAGAATTACAGTGTGTTTTAGGACTTTTTTCTTTCATAGGAAAGGAAAACATCTCTAGAACGATAAAGTTTTAGACCGATTTTTTGGTTCACATATGCAAAATGGAAAATGTCTCAACAAATTTGACCTAGAAATCCCTCAGCGTATAATCATGACGTCCTGTCATAAATGGTTTTAAAGCTGGATTCCAGAGCCATTCTTAAATATATTTTAGTCCTTAGAGAAGCTTTGAGCTTAAATAGCACTGGGGCCAAGGTACTGCCCCAGGATAAAAGAAGATAGAGCACAGAACCGTGAATCAGCACTAATGCTCTCCAGGAGAGCAAAAATTAATAATAGTCGATTTATAATCCTGTTGGCAGAAAGTCTCTCTCAGCCAGTGTCCTTCTGCCATGAGACATTACTCTTCTGCTTAGTCACAAGACAGAAAAATAATTTTTTCTCATTAATTAAGCCCTATATTAGTAGAAATTCTGGATGACTTTCATGTTGATAATAATCACCAGGAGCTGGACAGTAACTCTTCCACAAAGATACACTTAGGCTGACGGTTAGAATGACTGGCCCAGGTTTGTTGAGGACCTAGGGGCTAACAGAATATAGACTGCCTTCCTGCGTCCTTGGATTTTCTCTAAAAATTGAATGTAGGGGTTTAGGAGTCCTCTATCCTCAAGAATTTGGATATTAATCCCTTATCAGATATGTGATTTGCAAATATTTTCTTCCCTTCCATGGGTCACCTTTTTACTCTGTTGACAGTGTCCTCTGATGCACAAGCTTTTCATTTTGACGTAGGACAATCCAACTGCCCTTGAGAATCTAAGCAATTCCATTTTTTAGTCCGACTGTGAACAAAGCCAAAGGCACCATGAAGTCGAAGATGGCTGAACTAAAAAACCTGCCTCCAAGGACCATTACCTAGAAACAGTGGGTGAGAACCAACAGTTTGAAGGTCAAGGGCTTCCTTCAGCAGGAGTCATAAAATCGACCTGACAGTCTCTGTTCTAACTTATTCAAATGGGCCCGTCTGAAAATCTATCCGGGACACAACGAGGAATTCAATCAGCTGGGAAAACTACCTCTAGGGCTCACACCCCTTCCTGTGGGTTTGTGTTCATTTTGTCCTCCCTCTGAAGGAGAGTAGTGAGGAGGAAATATCGAGAGATAAGATGTCACATTTTCTTTAAAATAAAGCAAGAGCATATACCAAATTATGTATCCAGGAAATAAACATGATTTCATAAAGACGCTGTCTCGTGAATGTAAGTACATGAACTAGGTGGGCGCTTGATCTGTAATCTCCAGAAAGCTTTCCTCGATCATCCTTGCAAAATCCACCTGCTGAATTGCATGGGAGGAAGGTCTCTACTGAGCCAGCAAGCAGGGAGGCAATCAAGGCAGGGCTTTGTGATAGGGTCACCCCTACTTACTCATACCTACTTCTTTTAATTTGTGAGCCCAAGAGCTCCAACCCCCACACAGGGAGGAGCAGGCTCTCTGCTGAGCAGGGAGCTCAACATGGGGCTTGATCCCATGACCCTGGGATCATGACCTGAGCTGAAGGCAGACGCTTAACTCTTTGAGCCACCCAGGCACCCCAGCCTCCCTAAATTGTGTTTCCCAATTACTAACAATGGAGTGAAAGTCACAACAGATTGTTTATATATAACATTTAACTATTCTGAAACTTGAAAAAATACTAGTATTAAGAGTATTAGTATTGTCCTCTTTCTGCTCTTACACTCAAATATCAAGCAATAAAATGTCACGGTTGTTAAAAAAAAAAAAAAAAAGTAAAACACGCATTCACAGCAAGTAGCCAGAAGAGGGCGCTATCTTTATAAGCTTAGTAGAAGCCCAAAAAAATGAAAGATGGGTTTTCAGTTTCAGTTCTTTAAGTTATTAGTGATCTAGAAAAGTGTCATCAAAATTGCTCATTATAGGGGCGCCTGGGTGGCTAAGTGGGTTAAGCCTCTGCCTTCGGCTCAGGTCATGATCTCAGGGTCCTGGGATCGAGTCCCGCATCGGCCTCTCTGCTTGGCGGGGAGCCTGCTTTCTCCTCTCTCTCTCTGCCTGCCTGTCTACCTACTTGTGATCTCTCTCTGTCAAATAAATAAATAAAATCTTTAAAAAAAATTGCTCATTATATTTGCTACTTTACCAGTGGCTCTCAAACTTAAAATGCATAAAAAATTATCTGGGCACTTGTTAAATACACACTCTTGAGCCACACCTGGTCCCATGGAATTGGGAACTTTGAATTTGAAACAGCTTTTGCAGCTGATCCTGGAGCAGGGTTCCCAGAAGCCACAGTAAAAACTCTAGGTGCAGAGGGGCGCCTGGGTGGCTCAGTGGGTTAAAGCCTCTGCCTTTGGCTCAAGTCATGATCCCAGAGTCCTAGGATCAAGCCCCGCATCAGGGAGCCTGCTTCCTCCCCTCTCTCTCTGCCTGCCTCTCTGCCTACTTGTGATCTCTGTCTGTCAAATAAATTTAAAAAAAAAGTTAAAAAAAAAAAAACTCTAGGCGCAGAGATGGCCAATTGCCCAAGAGAGGAGGGGCAGGAGGTGACCGTACCAGAGGGCTGGGTAGCTAGCTGCCTGCAGAACACTGCAAACACCACGGAGGTCTGCATGCTTTAATCATTCCGACTCACCCCAGATGAGCCACAACTATGGCTTACAGGGAATTATTTTAAGACAACAAATTATTTTAAGACAACAACAAGAAATATCAAATTATAAAATCTTAGAGGGGAACTAAAGCCAGTCTATAATCGGGGGTGGGATTTAAGAAAACCAAAATCTATAAAATATTTTTTGTACCCTTTACCCGCAAAATAAAAATTGGAATTCATCTTTTCTCGCTTTTAAACTTTTTAATTATTGCAAAAGTAGCACAACAAACTGCTACAATTAATATCTTCATTGGATTATTCCTTAATACCTTGTCTACTTTTAAGGAAATTTGGGGAGAATTTACCTTAAATGGCACACGTCCAACAGAACCATTAAAATAGGTATATAAAAAGGAAATGGGGTGACAGAGGGCATAATGATTCTTGGAATTCCTTCAATTGAACATTAAATTTGGCTCTAGGTTTCTGGATAAAAAGGAAAAGGACTCTACAGAGAACATCACCTTGTGTTTCCAAGCAGCTCCATCCTTACTCATGTCATTCACTCACTCAATCATTCCCTCAGAGCTCCAACCCTCAAAGAATTCTACAGGAAAAGTTAAAATTGAATGTATACGCCCAAGAAAAAACTTCTTCTGTCAAAAACAAAAAAACAACAAAAAAAAAACATAACGACACAGGTGCGGCTAACAGGACAGAATAGAGCGAAGAGCCTTATCATAAAAAGAAATTCTGTAGAAGTTCAAACAGGTGGGAGATAGTCAACCCTGCTAGGAATTAGATGAATTCAAATGAAAATGATGGGAAACCATTTCAGACAACCAACATGATTTAGCAAACTGATATAGTTTGGATTGTTTTTATGAACAATTCCCACTGGTAAGGGGAATTGCCCCTTCCCAGGGACAATGTTCCTAACCTCTGATCTTATCCTTCTCTTTCTAGAAATATTCAGAGATGTGCCAAAGACTTATCTACAAAGATGTGCATTGTACTTGTATTTATTATTTTAATAATATCATAAATTCCTAAAAATATAAGAGCAAAACCAGAAGTTCTCTCATTGTACACAATGGTGATTTGGTTCAGTAAGTGAAGTCATATTCCAGTGTTGGAATGAGAGGCGGTCATCAGAAAGTATGTAGTTGATGGGGGATAAGGATATGCAAAAATGTTCTTTGTAAATTATTATGTGAAGAAATAGTATAAAACTGTATGTACAATTTGATCCCAATTATGTAAATCTATTAGCTTGACTCAGAGAAAATCGTCTTCAATCATTTTTACCTAAAAACATCAATTTCCTAATGGTTTAATCTCAATACTTTTAAAAATGTGTGTGTAAAGTTATGTGTGTATATGTGTGTATTTGTATACACACACATACACAATCTACACTTACAAACATAGATACACTGATTCACCAAAGAACAGGTATGATGGGGGCGCCTGGGTGGCTCAGTGGGTTAAGCCGCTGCCTTCGGCTCAGGTCATGATCCCAGGTCCTGGGTTCGAGCCCCACATGGGGCTTTCTGCTCAGCAGGGAGCCTGCTTCCTCCTCTCTCTCTGCCTGCCTCTCTGCTTACTTGTGATTTCTCTCTGTCAAATAAATAAATAAAAATCTTAAAAAAAAAAAAAGAACAGGTATGATGTATGATAGACACGAAAACGTTAACAGAAGTTTTCAGGGTGAAGTCATTGTCTTCTTAACATTATTTGTTATGCTTTTCTTCACTTCTCAATTTTTTTTTCACTTTTTTAATGTGAAATTTTTTTAACTTTTTAATGATTTTTTTTTAACACATTCAGAATAAATGTAATTTGCAGTCCCGTTTCAAGGGATAGGAGTTCAAGGTGGCCAGAGTGTGGTAGGACCACCCACGCACCCCGCCCTGGTGGTTCAAATGAGCAACGCTTCCCCAGGGTAATTTCGCAAACACATCAAAGCCTTTCAGGTGCTCACAGCTTTGACCAGCCATTCTTCTTCTTAGAATCTCTCCAAAGGAAATAAGCAGAGATGCCACGATACCTGAACAAGATGTTCATCACAGAGTTATCTGTGATATGAAAGTTTGAATACAGTGATACACTCCCTGACAAGAGGGAACAGGCTGGGGGTGCCTGGGTGGCTCTGTCCTAAGTGTCTGCCTTTGGCTTAGGTCATGATTCCAGGGTCCTGGGATTGAGCCCCACATCAGGTTGGTGGGAAGCCTGCTTCTCCCTCTCCCTCTCCCTCTCCCACTCCCCCTGCTTGTGTTGCCTCTCTCGCTGTGTCTCTCTCTTTCAAATAAATAAAAATCTTAAAAAAAAAAAAAAGGAGGGAAAAGAAGGAGGTTGAGTATATCCATCTGATGTATTTTATGAGGCAGTCAATGTATGTTGGGATCAGTCTTAATAACCTAAGAAAATGTTGGTGCTATATTGAATTTTAAAAGCAAAACTAAAACTTATATATAGTCTGATCATAAATCTGTTTTAAAGAAGTCTGTACGCCTGGGAGCACCTGGCTGGCTCAGTGGATGGAGCATACAACCTTTGATCTTATGGTTGTGAGTCTGAGTCCCATGTTTTGGGTGTACAGATTACTTAAAAATAAAGCCTTTATAAAAAGAAATGTAAGTCTGTACGTGCCCACACATGCACAGAATCACTTGAAAGAAGACTGGAAGACTGTGTGTGTGTGTGTGTGTGTGTGTGTGTGTGTGTGTGTGTGTGTGATCTACAGCAGTTTGTTGAGTGGAGGGGTTTTTATTGCCTTCTGTACACTGTTCTGAATTTCCCAAATATTCTGCCAAAAGTATGCATGACTTCTACAATCAGAAAAGGAATACCTTTTATCAAAAGTGAAAAGAAATTTCCCTCTTTGCAAAATGGAGGATGGAATATGGGGGAAGCAGGTGAGCTTGTGGGGACCCGCTAGAGCTCCGGCGTTAGAAGTGGGAAAGAAGAGAGCGAGCGGGGTGAAGATTCAGGACACTGGGGAGGCAGAAGTGTCGGGACTTGCTGACCAAATGGATGACAGGAGGGAGTCAGGTCTGAGGCTCAGCTGTGGGGATTGGGGTAGGGAATACAGGCTGGGGCGGCCAGCTTGCTGACGGGCTCCGGGGCCACTGGCCTCCTGACCCACCCTGTGCCATCTCTCCTGCTTTAATAGAGCGGACCTGTGTCACCGCGGGACAGAGCAGAAATGACAGGGTGTGCTTTGTGAAGCGGGAGCCTAAGAGAGAAGTTCCCAGGAGTTCTGGGTAGCTGAAGGCAGAGGATATTGCGGGAGGAGGAAGTCTTGAGGATGGTTGGGGGGGAGGGGGCATGGTACACAATGTGAACACATTTAATGCCACTGAACTATAAGGTTAAGAATGGTTAAAATGCAAATTTTATGTTGTGCATATTTTATCATAATAAAAAAATTTTAATATAAAAAAGGCCAGGCTCTGCTTTTGTCTCTCAGGGCCCTGGGGGCCCGGAGGGAAGCCAGCCAGCGCGCGGTAAGCACCCTCGGGCAGCCCTGCAGAGAGCCGGGGTGGGGAGGACCCCCGCCTCCGGCCGCCAGCAGCAGGCGCACACCTGGTCTGTGTGTGAGCCCCCCACGCCCCGCCAGGGGAAGCAGATCCTCCAGCCCCGGACAAGCCTCCAGCTGAAGACAGAAAGCGTAAAATAATATTGATTGTTTTAACGTTTGGAGGAATTCGTGAATCCAGCAATAGAACGGGGCAGGGCTTTGAGCCGTCTCGTACTCATCTGTGCCTCGTACCACCGTATCGTTTCTCCAGCTTCCGATGAGGATGTGGAACCCGGCGGACAGGCCTTCCCCGACTCCCGCGCGCCGGCGGGCGGGCTTGCGGCGGGCTCGCGGCGGGCTCCCCACAGGGCCCACCAGAGGGCGCCAGAGAGACCAGACGGCGGGAGGTTCCTGAGCGCAGCCCCGGTCTGGGAAGGGTCTGCTTCCTGCCGTTCCCACCGGGGGTTCCCACGGGCCTCCCTTTTTGCCTCTCTTCCTCCAGTAAGACCAGTTTCACCGATTCCCTAAATTAAATCCTCTTTGCTCAAATCCCCACGTGGTTCCTATTTTCCTAACTGGTCCTCAGCCGATACAGCAGGTGGACCAGAGTCCACTCGGTTACTGGGCCAGCTTGTCTGGTGCGGGCACAGGTGTAGGTCAGGGGGGTTCCCTCCTGCCCAGGGGAACCGTCATCTCACCCCGACTGCCCTTCCAGCAGGCTCCTCGCCTGCAACCTCCCCCCACCCGAGCTCAACTCACACCTGTGCTCCCCCAGCTCGGCACTTTCCTCGTCTCTCTGTGCCTTTTGAGTCCAACTCCCCCTAAATTGGACGGTAAGAAAATGAGACCCTCAGTATGTGAGGAAGCAGTTGTAGAGGAGGAAGGAATTTGGGGTTTTTTTCCTTGTTATTTCTTTCTTTTATACCTTGGGAGTAATAATAAGAGAAAAGGGTGATTTGTTCTCAGGCTGACTTCATTGTCTACTTTCTTTTCTTGACCTTTTCATTCCGGTGGAAAGTCACTGGACAAAGAAGAGAAACCCAGGAGTTCAGGTACATTCCTGTCCTATTCCTCACGTCCTCTCACTTCTACTCAGCGGAAGAGTACCAGAGAGATGATGAGAAGGTAAGGGGCGCGCACACCTGTGTTCCCCCTTGCGAGTTCATTTCCCTCACGGCAGTAACCATACTACAGCCTCAACAGTTTCCAGGAGAGGTCTTCACGGAGTTGTTGTTGAGAAATTACAGAAACTTCACTCCCCACCGTCTTACCATTAATGAAATAGGAACTGAGTGGAAAAAAAAAAAATGAGAATCTACCACCTGACCCCAGCCCCCCAACAAAAAAGGTATTTTTAAAATTTTAAGTACAGTCAACTTTCCAAGGTGGGGCTTGAACTCACAACCCTGAGATCAAGAGCCATTTGTCTACCGACTGAGCCAGCCAGGCGCCCCCAACAAAAAAGTATTTTAAAGTATTTTAAAGACACAAAACAAAGCAATAAAACTCAGACCTCATCCTGCCATGCTTGTCTAGATTATGCCCTAAATGGGGATGACAGCCCCAGGGAGGAGAAAAGGGGGGTTAGTGGATGTGACAAATTTTAGTTCCAGTACAGATACAGAAATACACCTAGGGTAGTAAACTCTCATGGGTGGGTAGTATTCAGGAAATAGTGTCAGGAAGCCTGCTTGGGACGGGAGAGAGGGTTGTCAGGAAACACGCTGAGGAGCACTGTCCTGGGTGAGCCACACCCACTTGCCCACCCTTTGGCTCGAGCATACCCGTTAGCACTGTCCTTCCTTCCAGATTTGTAAGAAACTCTGCAGAAACGTCATCTTTGCTTGAGTAAGAAGGGTCTGGAATAGAATCCAGGAGATAAGGTAATGCCAACGGAGCATCAACCTCAGCGAACAGTGTCTTTTATAAAAGCTGAGTGTCAGGCTCTGACACATGGCTTCCTTTCCTTGCCAACACATTTTGGCTTGTGGCTAAACAACTTCTTTACCTCAAAGGTCACTTTTTCCAGGAGAAAGAAGAGTTTCAGGCCAGCTCGTTGCCTCTAGGTCAGTCTAGGCTCCTCGTGTCTAGTCCCTGCTGACCAGCATCCCAGAGGAGGGGTGTTACCCCCGTGGATGAACGCGGGTCACAGAGCACGCGGGCTCCACTTGATTCTGATGACACATGCGCATGCTTTTATCTGATAAGTCATTCTCTGATCTGTGCCGCTCACATGTTACCAAAGCCAAATTAGTTCTCCCCATGGTTTCTGGCCCCAGCTACCAATGACACTGTTACATCAGCTTTGCAAATTCCTCATAAGATATTTCAGGTGCCCAGACCACATGCACACTTGCACACAGAGAATCACGACGTGTGCTCCCTTCCTAAGCACCAGCCTCTGCCGAATTCCAATACCGTTCACCCGCTGGGGCCTTCAGCTAGTCCATCATTTTGCTCAAGTGTCATGAACAAGGTTTTGTGCTCGGTGCCATGAGGGGCTAACAAGATTTGAAAAGCACACTTTCTGCTTCCGGAGAGAAAGAGAAGTATGCAAATAACACAGCATAAGGCACTTTCCCCAGTTATGGAAGGGATGGGCAAAGCAGAGCTGCCGGAGTGTCGGAGGAGGGAGAGCCCACTCCCACAAGCAGGAAGCCAGGGAGACCCCCGGGGGAGCAGGCAGATTTCCGCAGGTGAGCTGCGGTACAGAGGGGAGCACCACAAGGAACGATGCTGAGCAACATCGGCCAAATGACCTGTAAAATGTTGGTTTGTTTGTGTTAAGTAGGCTCCATACCCAGCGTGGAGCCTGACACAGGGCTCGAACTCATGACCCTGTGATCAAGACACGAGCTGAAATCAAGAGTCAGACATTCAACCCACTGAGCCACCTAGGCATCCCAGCCTATCAAGTTTTTATATTCAACAGTCTTAACATAAATATTTTAAAACTAGAAGTATATCATTTTACTTTAGGAAAAAACTTAAGAGCACTTACTTTCAGTTGGAAATTTCTTGGCTCGCTCCTCAAAGAACCATTCTCCAGTTTTTATTTTCACATTTCTGAAAAACAAGCAGAAAGGAAGCCTCAGACAGAGATGTGGATGGTGCTGTGTTTGGCTCATAAGAGGTAGGTAGATAGTATCACACAAAATTAGTCTTGCAAGGGTCCTCAGAGTTCAAATTTCTGGCCCCAACCCCTACTTTACAGATCTCCGGTAGAGATTAAGTGATCTGTTAGCCGCAAAGCTGGGAGTCTCTACTTGGGTCTCTTTTATCCTCTTTGTAACATATAGATGCAATGTATACATACTAACATATGGGTGTGACCAATCCATATTAAGCACTTCATGTTTTCCTAATAAATATACAGGGGGAAACAGAATTGCCATCAAAATGATCAATTTATTATGTTTACAATGGTCAACAATGGCATGAAGGATAATTAACAAAAAAATCCAAAACTGTCCATTTGGCCAGGAGGGAGATCATCCCTAAAATAGGTTAAGGTTAGTTTGTGTCAACCGCGATGTTTCCCAAAAGCTGACAAAGTAGCCGTGAAGTTTCCCGGACAGACCTGAAGTCTGGAACACGGGATCCCTGCACGGGGTGGAGACCCGGGACGTGGGTCCAAGCAGACCATCTACGAACCGGCCTTTTGTTGGCCACCGCTCTGCTGGCAGTTGCTGGGGTTGCTCTTCAGCCCCGCATCTCCTCCAGTCTCAGTCACAGGAGGAACGGGGCCCTTCGTATGCTCTCTGTTTGCAATCAAAGTCCGCAAATGCCTTGTGCCCTTTACCCTTCCAAATTCCTGGAGAAGCCACCTAACATCAAAAAACCTTAGAAACGTAGAATTGTTAACATCTCTTTAGGATGTAAAAAAAAAATCAACACACAGATACTACAAGTTTTTCACACCCTTAAAATAATGTGCCACAAAACTTGCCAATTCCTGGATTATGAAAGTTGAAGAAAAATTAGAACGTCAACTTACGAATTCTCGTCTATAAAATACTGAAATAAGGGGGCGCCTGGGTGGCTCAGTGGGTTAAAGCCTCTGCCTTCAGCTCAGGTCATGATCCCAGAGTTCTGGGATCGAGCCCCGCATCGGGCTCTCTGCTCGGCCGGGAGCCTGCTTCCTCCTCTCTCTCTCTCTGTGCCTGCCTCTCTGCCTATGACCTCTGTCTGTCAAATAAATAAATAAATAAATAAATCTTTAAAAAAAAATACTGAAATAAGTTCTCCATTAGGTTCTTTTAGGCTACATATGAACTCAAATGGATTTTTCTTAACTAATGCTTACAACTGTTCTAAATGTAGTCATTTCACAAATATATGTCAAACCACATGTTTTTAAAAAAGTTTTTAAAAACTTCCTCTACGGAGTTCTAATAATTATTGGAAGACAATAACCAGCTACCTCCACTTTATCTCGTGAGCAACTGTCATGTTCTCCAATTACTAAGTAAATCATGATTCCCAATGCTTAGTGACTAGAATAAGGGAAAAATACACAGGCCTTTTATAAATTGTGATAGCAGAATTTTGATCATCAGTCATTGCCATTCAGAGCCAAAATATATAGAATGTTCAACTGTGGTATGTCCTGGGGTGGGGGGGAACAGGGAAAAGTTGGCACTTTAAATACAAACATTTAATCTACTAAACCAACACGAAACACTGGGCACTCAGCTCCTCGGAAGTTCCCTCCGCAGGCAAGGAGGGCATCAAACACCAGGCAAAGTCTGGAGAGATGAATGGGGCAGCCGGGGAATTCATGCTCTTCGAAGGACCACACCTGCCAACCGTTTATGCCTGTGGGAAACTCTTCCATCCTTACCAGCAGGATGAAGTCTAACCATCAGATGAAGAGAGTCGAGGAGCAAAATCAAATGTGGAAACAGGAGACCTCCGTCTACTAAATGAACTCAACTTCCTGGTGGTGGTGACCGTTTCAGCCAGTCTAGCCTGGCATGCTGCACAGCCTGTAACCCTTGGGACCAAAAGCATCCATGTCCAGGGCAGGACGGGGATGGCGCCGGCTTCGGACGGGAAGGAGGTCAGAGCTGAGAATTCAGCAGTGAATCAAACCACACCCCCCGACAGTCAGCGGAGACTAGCCGAGCCAAGCCAGACGCCGCGCACGGATCCACAATCACGAAAGGAAAGCTCAGTGGAGGGAAGGGGAGGGTAGAGACACCTGAGTCAACCACTGTCCTCCTCCAGCCCTGATTTCAGAACCTCTGCAGTGAATTAAAATATCTGTCCCCTGGCGCTGGGTCCTGTAACTGCATATCCCAGTTGACGACGTGTGAAGCTCAAGCAGGAGCTTTTCTGGCACCAGAGCTCTGGACACAGACTTCGTGTGTCTCAGGCCCACCTCTGATTAAAGAATAGAAGGATAAAAACACCACTGTCCTAAACCATGTGTCAAAATGCATGTTTTTTTGCATTGGAGGCTCTGTTTCCTTTGAGAATAGATTTGAGCTGGATCTCCCAATCCTTGCAGAATCAGCCATTCCTAAGCAATGGTCCCCTAATATCCCTCCTAAAGGTGCCTGTCCACACCAACCCCGAGATACAGAAAGGGGGACCATCTGTTGCTCTTATCGACGAAGGCAAGCAGACTTTGCAATGGCCACATCTGCTCGTCTCTGTCCTTGTTAAGGCCAACGCAGGGTAGCTTGACTCACAGCAACCAGAGGAAACATATTGTTATTTCTTCCCAGGTGATTAATCAGAATCTGGCTATGAAAGCTTCTTGAAACATTTTCTGAGCTCAGCAATAGGCTAATGCTTTTACATTCTTCAGAACCGAGACTTGCTTCTTTAAAACTTGTTCAATCAGGGGCACCTGGGTGGCTCAGTCGGTTAAGTGTCTGCCTTCAGCTCTGGTCATGACCTCAGGGTCCTGGGATTGAGCCCGCAGTCCTGTTCTCTGCTCAGTAGGGAGTCTGCTGCTCATTCTCCCTTTGCCCTTCCTACTCGTGCTTGCCTCTCAAATGAGTAAATTTAAAAAACATTTAAAAAACATTTTCAATCAATTGACAAATACATCTTGGAAAGCAAAAGCCTAGGGTTTGTGGAGACAGCAGAAGCTCCGGAATCAGGAGAGCTGAATCTGGCATCTGACCTTGCCAGTTGACTCTGTGCTAGGATCGCTCCCATAAATGCCAAGCCCGTGGCGCAGAGCCAGCTCTAACTACACTCCTGGAGATCCTAGCAACCATTCTCATAGCCTTGAACTCTGCTCATGCTGTCCTTGCTCATGCAGCAAACAAGAAGTAACTGTTGAAAAGCACTTTGCAAATCCCAGCATACAAATGTTGAATGATACAATGAACGGATGACCGGAACAGAAAGAGCCTTTGACCTGTTACTCTCAGAGCAAGCAGTGAGCCAAACAGCCTGCTGGAATGCAGTTTTACTTTGCATCGAAATTACTTGCATCTGCGGATGGACAATTAACAGTAACACATGCCACCTAACAGCTAACCATAAACACGCCTTATGTCTTCAAAAAGTCAACATGATGTCCCTAGAGTTGCTTAATGTATTTTCCACCATTTCAAGGGACAAGAGGTGGAAAACTGGTCTGCAGAGATGGGATTCTGGAAATGCCTCGGGAGGTGCCTCTCCCTGGGTAGATCTGCTCTCCAGCCGATGTCCTGACAGCCAGGAAGCCTCAGGAGGCCCCTGAGGGCCCATCAAACGAACAAGCTGACAAAAGTCCAAATGAAGAAGCTGAATATTATACAACTGAGACCCACCTAAGGGCTTTGTGCTAGCCTATCCATCTGTTGGGTAGTTCCCAGCTGGAGGAATCTGAGGAGAGCCTACGGTGGAATTTTCTCAGTGTATTTTTACTTCAAATAATCTCACATCTAAGATGGTTTTTAGTTACAAAGCAGAACAGTGATGTTTTTTCCTGCCAGCTCAGTTGATCTGCTTTCAACGTTTTTACAGGAAAAAAAAAGGCTGACCATAGTGATTAAATCCTAGGTAACTAGGGGAGGACTTAGAAAATCAAGATGAAGATAAAGAAGTGATTGCATCGAGCTGCTGCCACCCCTTCTTGCAAAATGGTTGTAGCTCTCTCTCAGCTGACCTCAGAGAGAAGACAGGTGCCCCCTGTGTCATATTCAGAGCTGAATTCACAGCGCCAAGCCTGACTGGGGCACATGGCAGGGGCCAGAGAATCCCTGTGGGATTAATTCTGATTAATCACCTGGGAAGAAATAACAATATGTTTCCTCTGGTTGCTGTGAGTCAAGCTACCCTGCGTTGGCCTTAACAAGGACAGAGACGAGCAGATGTGGCCACTGCAAAGTCTGCTTGCCTTCGTCGATAAGAGCAACAGATGGTCCCCCTTTCTGTATCTCGGGGTTGGTGTGGACAGGCACCTTTAGGAAGGATATTAGGGGACCATTGCTTAGGAATGGCTGATTCTGCAAGGATTGGGAGATCCAGTTCAAATCTATTCTCAAAGGAAACAGAGCCTCCAATGCAAAAAAACATGCATTTTGACACATGGTTTAGGATAGTGGTGTTTTTAATCCTTCTATTCTTTAATCAGAGGTGGGCCTGAGACACACGAAGTCTGTGTCCAGAGCTCTGGTGCCAGAAAAGCTCCTGCTTGAGCTTCACACGTCGTAAATGAATAAAAAGCCCCAGCCTTGTGGGAGCCACTGAGAACTGTAGGGAGAGGCTGGGATCCTGCTGGGCTGTGCACTGAGATCTAACGTGTGTGGGCCCCTCTAAGCACATGGGGTGGGTGTCACAGACTCAGGCACCAGGCAGAGACTATAAAAGAGGGAAGCAAGCTGCGTGAAGACAATAGGGAGGGGTGGGGACTGTGGTGAGTTGGAGAACCCGCAGTCCATTTTAAGGCATCGAAATGATAAATATTAGACTTCCGGCCAAAGACACATGGGCTGTCGGCAGGCTTTTGGTCACGCGTTTGTGACTCTTGGTTTGTTACATCAGATTGACAAAAGTGAGAAAAATTGCTGCACTTGAGGCCTCGACAAAGAATCGGATTAGAGACTGCACATTGCCCTGTTCTCTCTGGAGATCTAAGAAGGGCCCCCCCACCGCCATAGGGGCCACAGGAAGAGTGAGAAACAAGGAGTCCGTGCTTGTTGGCAATTCCTCAGCCCAAAGAGACAACTGAGAGCCTCTGACAAAATGCCAAAGACGTCTCGGGACACACAGCACTTGTTGAAATGGGGAACGTTTCAGAAAGTACTTTGTCCTCAAAAGCTACCTGAGACCCATGTCTAAGAGAAGGAGAAAGAAAGACAGAAGGAGAAACCAGGCTGACATGAAGAGACATCAGACTAGAACAAAGACAAATCTGGCAAAAAAAAAAAAGAGAGAGAGAGAGAACAGTCTGCCAGGAAGCAGGAACAGAACGGAGAGGCCGGAAAGCTGAAGAAGTGAGCTGACCCAGCGGACGCGCTTTTCTGGAACGTGAACAGAAAAGTAAAAGACATCAGATGTTGGAGGACAGAGAACAAAGGTAACCTCCGCATTAAAAGTTACCCTCTAAGAAGCAAGGGCAAGTGGCATAAAAGATGGTCAGGGGACTCACAGCTGACTGACGAAAATGTTACCAAGTCAAAAACCAAGCAAACCTTCACCTTGCACCCATTAGGGGGGCGACTAGCAAAAATGAAGCAAAACAAAACAACCTGAAAAGAACAACTATTGACGAGAACGTAAGGGAAATGGTCGCCGTGTGCGCTGCCGGTGGGATCATTAAATGGTGCGCTACTATGGGAAACAGGATGAAAAAATTAAACATCTCAGTAGCATACAAGCCAGCAATTCCACTTCTGGGTCTGTCTCCAAAAGAACGGAACGTAGGGTCTCTTCTCTTAGAGATGTTTGCACAGCCATGTTCACAACAGCACCATTCACAATAGCCAAAGGGTAGAATCCATCCAAGTGTCCATCAAGGAACCAACAGACAAACAAAATGTGACAAAGACACGTGACAGAATAAACACCTTGAACACACAGCCTTAAAAAATGTGGGAACTTGCGGTAACCTATGACGTTCTGCTCAGTGAAATGAGCTGGTCATAGAAAGACAAAGACTATATGATTCTTCTGATCTGAGCAGCTAGAATCTGCAAATTCTGAGAAACAGAACATAGAATGCTGGTTCCCAGCGGGAGGAAGAAATAGTTGTTTAACGGGTATAAAGTTTCAGTTTTGCGAGATGGAAAAGTTCCGGAGATGGACGGTGGTGAGGGCTGCTTGAAGATGTGGACAGGCTTGCCTCTAAACTGTAGGGTGAAAAAGAGCTAAGATAGTAAATTTTCTGTTATATGTATTTTATCACAATTAAAGTTTGTAAAAATTTTTTAAGATTTGCTATTTGAGAGAGAGAGAGAGTGCACAGGGGAGAGAGGCAGAGGGAGAGGGAAAGTCTCAGACTCCACGCTCAGCATGGAGACCCACGTGGAGTCAGATCCCATGACCCTGAGGTCATGACCCAAGCCTTTAGAGAAGCCAGACGTTTAAACAAGTGCACCACCCAGGCACCCCTAAGTATGTATGTGTGTATATATATATATATATATATACACACATATACATATATGTGTGTGTGTGTGTATATATACATATATATATATATATATATATATATATATATATATTTTTTTTTTTAGACAAGCAAATCCAGGGGATGGGGGCTCAAAGGAACTTTATTCCTTAAAACCAACATAGAAGAGCTCACAGCCAGACATGGATGAGAAACCGTTTTTAATTAAAAGGCTACGGGAGAAGAAAAGCCAATATTTGTAACACATAAAAACCAGATGATCACTAAAAGAAATAAAAATAAAAATAGCTTCAGGTGTGTCTGTCATATTAAATTCCAAAAGACAATGAGAACACGTTTCCTGAACTTTGAGATAAAAAGGTTGGGACCTAAGATTTTACTCACGAGCGAAGGCTATGGAGGAAAACCTTAAATTTGCAATGACTCAGATTTATGCTACCCACATGCTCTTCTGGGGCAAAAAAGTCCTTCAAGAGGTACTTCAGTTAATTGAAAAATGAATCAAAATAAAGAACTTGCAAATTGGGAAATCATCATCTCAAAAGATGGGCAATGAGCGCTCAGATGTGTTAAACCTTAGAGTTGGTTTAATAATTGTAAACTATAATCGTAAAACTATGCAGGTGACCCAAGTAATCACTGAGGGAGATGTTATAGGACATAAAAGTAATAATTTATATAACAATATAAATATTTCAAGATGATGAAATGAGTAACATTTGTAAACATTTCCATCTCTATGAATTTCTGACTCTACTCTGGGTACATCATGTAAGTAGAATCATACATTTTTCCTTCTGCCTTATTTCACTTAACATAGTGTTTGTGAAGTTCATCCCTGTTTGCGCAGGTATTAAATCTCATTCTCTGTCGTGGCTGAATGACATTGCACAGCACGTATATATCACATTCTGTTTACCCACTCATCACTTAACGGACAAAGGGTTGTCCTGTGACTTTGTGAATAAGGCTGCGGTGAACACTGGTTTATTGTGTGAGTGTTCAAAAGCTACAAGGTTTTGTCATAAACCAATATGAAGAAGCGCCTTGATGGCAACAGTCATCGAAACATCCAACTCTTGGTGTTGGTTCGGGTCATGATCTCGGGGCCCTGGGACCCAGCCCTGAGTCGGGCTCCGCGCTCAGCATCTCATCTCAGCATCTCATCTCAGCATCTGCTCGAGATGCTCTCTCCCTCTCCCTCTGCCCCTCCCACTTGAGCTCTCTCTCTCTCTCTCTCTCTCTAAAATAAATAAATAAATCTTAAAAAAAAAAAAAAACCTTAATATCTTCATTTTGTTATTTCAGGTGGCAAAAGGCCAGGGAGGAAGCAGGGCCTGCCAAGCTCACCGAGTCACTGAAGGGGCCCATGGCTCCAGGTCACTCACCCCCTCAGGGCCTCACAGCTCCTCACATCACTGTGGCCTCCCGGCCAAGCCGGGCTTCCCTGACTACGCAGACTCAGAGAGGACAACCAGGCCGCTGGCTGCGGGGAGAGGATGAGCTGCCCTTGAAAGGGGCCTGAAGCAGGATCACGTGTGAACGGCGCTTAGCCGGCAGCGAGCACCCAGCCCACCCCGGGCCACCTCCATCCTGGCTGCTGCCTCTCGAAGGTTGATGAGAAAGAAATGACCTGTCTTCCCACCCAGGCAGAATGGTCCCTGGGGGTGCCCGAGGCCAGGCAGAGCCCCCCTCCTCCTGACAGGGCGGCAGCTGGCCTGCTGTGTCCAGACGGGCCCACCAGCAGCCCCAACCCACTTACCCGGATTGGTTCCCAGCTGGGAAACTATTTACACAGGCTACCAGGCCAGTGGTACATCATAATTCTATATTATATGTATTAATAAAAAAAAAAATATATATATATATATATACTAATATACTAGTATAGTATATTAGTTCTTAGGATCTGTCGGCATTTTAAAACTTATTTTTTTTTAAGATTTTATTATTTATTTGTCAGAGAGAGAGAGAGGGAGAGAGAGCAAGCACAGGCAGACAGAATGGCAGGCAGAGGCAGAGGGAGAAGCAGGCTCCCTGCCAAGCAAGGAGCCCGATGTGGGACTCGATCCCAGGACGCTGGGATCATGACCTGAGCCGAAGGCAGCTGCTTAACCAACTGAGCCACCCAGGCGTCCCAAAACTTATTTATTTTTTAATTTTAAGTAGGCTCCAGGCCCAACATGGGGCTTGAGCTCACGGCCCTGAGATGGAAAATCGCGTGTCATCCGGGCTGAGCCAGCCAGCTGCCCTAGGGTCTATCGACATTTATGAGAAGATTCAAACTTTAAATACATTTCCTAAATCAAACTGAAAATTAACCCAGATGGGCTTAACATGTCAGACTGTATGGCGTGTAGGATGTTATGTGCGTCCTTCCTCCTTTCCCAAGCATTAGGCAACACAAATCTACCACCTCTAGATTATGGATCCTTAAACACAAAGTGACCATTTCAAAGGCGGCAAAACCTGTGCTTGGAGGATTCTGTTCAAGGTAACAGTTTCACTGCCTTGTCAGGAGGTTTTTACAGTTTCAAAATTTCTTATCTGATGACTTCATTTCTGTAGTTACAAAAGCGCTGTCCGTATGGGCAGCAATTATGTAGTAGAATTAGGCAGACACATTTCTTTCCTTTTAGAGAAGCACCTTTGTTAATTTCTTAAAAGAATCGTCAAGTGTAAGTTTGAATCTTGGAAAGTTATCACAAAATCGAATCCCATCATCACTAAAGCATCCCAAAGACAGAAGGCATTTCAGAGGAGTATAACATACTGAGGTCAGCTTTCACATTAGCTAGAAATCCACGGGCAACTTTCTTTGATAAGAAAGTCTGTTCTTAACTATCTGCATTAATGGAACAGTGCAGGAGATGAATCATCAAAAACCACTCAAGCCACATGACTTCCCTCTGGCGTTGGGATGCACTTTGGTCTGCTCTACGGACATGGGCATGGCATTGTGGACATTCCTATGAAAACATGACTTCAAAGGAACTACAAGCCTGTCTGGGATCCCTCCATCTGCCAGGACCCTTAGCTCTAGCTCAGAGTGTTAACCAAGGCAGCACCTCTCTACTGTGCTGGCCTTCCCCTCGTGCTGGCCTTCCCCTCAGGGCGAAAAGTTTCCACTGAGCTGAGTGTGGTGACAACTTCAAGTCTGAACAAGAGCGTTAATGATGCGGAAGGCTTACTAACCTCAAAGAAAGGTTTTAGAAGCAAGGCCTGTGTGACTAATCAAGTACTGATCACGGAAGAAATTTCAGCTTCAAAAAAAGGAATGATACTCAAATTATTGTGAAAGCATTCCCTTTAGTAAGTACAAAATAAACTTCTCAAAAATAAACTTTTCCCAAAACTGTCCTAGACACTTCTACTTTTTTACTCTCTGTTTTAGTAGCACAAGGGCTTCCAAGAATACTAAATGGTCATTACTCCCATTTGGGCCCAAGGATTAAAAAGAACGTCATGATCCTACGTACAGTGATCATCTACCACATTCCTACAGAAACGCTGTACATGTACCTCGTGAAACAGCCAAGCTAGACTGTGAGGACCAAAACAGATGCCATCTCCAAGTCAGAATGAAGAAGACAAAAACCTTATCTTAAAGAACAAGAGGTTTTTCCCTTGTAAAGTTGGTTTTAGTGGCTAATCTCTTGAAAATGTGTACATGTATGACAATGTCACATATTTACTCAATATATTCAACTTATGTATACTTTTTCTTGTGAAACTCAGGACCATAATTTCTATCAGCGATGTTAAAAATCAGATTAGAAAAAAGAATCAGGTTTTGAAATAGAAGAGAGGCGGCAAAGACATGTCACTTTAATCTCGGCACCAAGCTCACATCCTTCCTCGCCGGCCCCCCTATACCATACCCAGCATTCAGTTCCTTTTCAATATTTCGTAGAGTTACACCTTTTACTCACTTGAAGAGCAGAAGTATTTACAATAAAGACTGTAAATTATTCCATTCCCATACATTTGACTTGGTGGATATGAAGTGAGGATTCAGTATTTTATCAAACAAAACATGGTATTAGGGAAATGCTGGGAGCATCAGTCTGAAATTTCAAAGATTATATTTTCCAAACTCTGGGATGTCTTGCTCTAAGCAAGAAACACAACTGCTGTAAAACTTATCTTGACATGTCACTTGATTGTCAATAAAAATTATTTCACACAATGCAAAAGAGAGAGTACATCATTCTGTAATGATATCTTTACATCTAAATCCTAACCTAAAGTGTGTTTGAGCAACAACCAAAATATTCCCTTTAATAAATTCCAAAAATCTCATTTTAACCCTTCCTACTTTGCAGCAATAATTCAAATCCCAACCAGAGAACTAAGTATGTGATAATGAATGCCAAGGTCTGTATATCTATGTGTAACTGGGCACTCAAGTTTCTCTCCATGAGCCTCTGGCAGAGTAGATCAGAGACATGTAAGCAGTCCAAGAAAGTATCCTGGGATCAACCGTACTGCCTCCCACCATTTAAAATGTCTGTTCTAATTATTTATAAATAGCAAACATTCCTGATGCAACAGAGAGAAAGGACATCCCAACGAGTATCTGAGACTGAAGAATGAACGATTGCTTATGGTCACGGCCAGTTACAAAGCAAGAGGAAAAGATCACAGTTTGAAAGACAAACGTCTTGAACACCTATAATTCCTCAGCCATCTGCTTCCGGGAGAATGAACAGGTCCTTTCTAGACACATGAAGTTGGATGCTACTACACAGTCAATGATTTTGAAGGGAAAAAAATATCAATGTGAACCGAAGTCATGCAGTTCAATCTTATTTTTTAAAACCAAGCAAACAAGCAAATATGAAGCTTAGTCTCCCTGACATTTCAACGTGGTTGTTACTTCATCCCATGTCATTGTGGGAATTGTCAGTACATGGTGGGGGGCGGGGGGAGGACCACTGAACCAAGAAGCAAGGACTCATTTACATCTCTTCCTCTTCTTTCCTTCTCCCAAATCACCCTCTTTTGATGGCTCCTGCTGAGGACAACACATGGCCCCTCATGACTAGAGCAACTTTCACCAACTTTGTTCTTCCAAGTCCTTCTCAACATGTCTTTGCTTCCTGAGGTCTTTCTGCTGCTTCTCTTTTGTTCTCAATTTCGTTTTGCCTTCAGCCTTATCACTTCATGCCCAGTTCACTGCCAAGATGTTCCTGTGGATCACTGGCTGTCACCATCCCTGGGCCCTGGCCCCGCCCTGCAGAACACTGGTGCACTGTGATATGGCTTCCTCTTGGCAAAGCATCTATGCTCACATCCCATTTCCCGTGGCCCAAGATTCAAGGTCTTCTGAGTGGCTTTCCTCCCCACAGGCAAGGGAGGGCAGAGATCTAGAAGGGATGGGATTCAGGAGATCAGGGTTCTAGTCTAACTGACTTCCTGGCCTCAGGCTAACTACTTTCTGTCTCTTAGCCTCTTGTTTCACCTATAAAATTAGGATAATAATCCTCGTTGCCCTGTTTCAAGATTTAAATGAAACGTGCAAGATAAAAAAACTTTTGCACAGCAGAGATATAGTCAACAAAACTAAAAGGCAATGGAATGGAATTGGAGGAGATATTTACAAGTGACATTTCAGATAAAAGGCTGGCATCCAAGATCTATAAATAACTTACCAAACTCAACACCCAAAAAAACAAATGATCCAGTCAAGAAATGGGCATAAGACATGAACAGACACTTCTCCAAAGAAGACATAGGAATGGCTATCAGACACATGAAAAAAATGTTCATCATCACTAGCCATCAGGGAGATTCAAATCAAAACCACAATAAGATACCACCTTACACCAGTTAGAATGGCAAAAATTAACAAGACAGGAAACAACAAATGTTGGCGAGGATGTGGAGAGAGGGACCCCTCTCACACTGTTGGTCGTAATACAAGCTGGTGCAGCCACTCCGGGAAACTGTGGAAATTCCTCAAGAAGTTGAAAATAGAGCAACCCTATGACCCAATAATCATGCCACTGGGTATTCACTCCAAAAATACAGGCATAATAAAATGAAGGGGCACTGGTACCACAACGTTCGTAGCAGCAATGACCACAATAACCAAACTGTGGAAAGAGCAAAGATGTCCTTCAACAGATGAATGGATAAGAAGATGTGGTCCATATACACAATGGAATATGACTCAGCCATCAGAAAGGATGACTACCCCATATGTTGTCTACAAGAGACCCATTTTGAACCTAAAGATATACCCAGACTGAAAGTGAAGGGATGGAGAAGCATCTTTCATGCTAATGGGTGTCAAAAGAAGGCTGGGGTAGCGATTCTCATATCAGATAAATTAGATTTTAAACTAAAGACTGTAGTCAGAGATACAGAAGGACACTACATAATTCTTAAAGGGACTATCCACCAAGATGATCTAACAATTGTAAATATCTATGCCCCCAATATGGGAGCAGCCAATTACATAAGAAAACTGTTAATCAAGATAAAGAGTCATATTAATATGAATACATTAATAGTAGGAGATCTTAAAACGCCTCTCTCAGAAATAGACAGATCATCGAAGCAGAAAATCAATAAAGAAACAAGAGCATTGAATGACACGTTGGACCAGATGGACCTCATAGATATATACAGAACATTCCACCCTAAAACAACAGAATACTCATTCTTCTCAACTGCACATGGAAGCTTCTCAAGAATAGACCACATACTGGGTCACAAATCAGGACTCAACCGATACCAAAAGACTGAGATTATTCCCTGCACATTCTCAGATCACAATGTTTTGAAACTGGAGCTCAATCACAAGGAAAAGTTCAGAAGTAACTCAAACACCTGGAAACTAAAGACCACCTTGCTTAAGAATGCTTGGATCAACCAGGAGATCAAAGAAGAACTTAAACAATTCATGGAAACCAATGAGAATGAAGACACTTCAGTCCAAAACCTATGGGATATAGCAAAGGCGGTCCTAAGGGGGAAATACGTAGCTATCCAAGCCTCCCTCAAAAAAATTGAAAAATCCAGAACACAGCAGCTGTCTCTACACCTTAAAGAACTGGAGAATCAACAACAAATCAAACCAACTCCACACATAAGAAGGGAAATAATCAAGATTAGAGCTGAGATCAATGAGGTAGAAACCAGAGATACAGTAGAACGTATCAATGAAACTAGAAGCTGGTTTTTTGAAAGAATCAATAAGATTGATAAACCATTGGCCACACTAATCAAAAAAAAAAAAAAAAGAGAGAAAGCCCAAATTAATAAAATTATGAATGAAAAGGGAGAGATCACAACTAACACCAAGGAAGTAGAAACAATCATCAGAAGTTATTATCAACAGTTATATGCCAGTAAGCTAAGCAACCTAGATGAAATGGATGTATCCTTGGAAAACTATAAACTCCCAAAATTGAACCAGGAAGAAATCGACAACCTAAATAGACCGATATCTAGTAATGAGATTGAAGCAGTGATCAAAAACCTCCCAAAAAACAAGAGCCCAGGACCTGACGGATTCCCTGGGGAATTCTACCAAACTTTCAAAGAAGAAATAACACCTATTCTCCTGAAGCTGTTTCAAAAAATTGAAGCAGAAGGAAAACTTCCAGACTCTTTCTATGAAGCCAGCATTACCCTGATCCCCAAACCAGGCAAAGATCCTACCAAAAAGGAGAATTTCAGACTAATATCACTGATGAATATGGATGCTAAGATTCTCAACAAGATTCTAGCAAACAGGATCCAACAGCACATTAAAAAGATTATCCACCATGACCAGGTGGGATTCATTCCTGGGCTACAAGGATGGTTCAATATTCACAAATCAATCAATAGAACAAATTAATAAGAGAAGAGAGAAGAACCACATGGTCCTCTCAATTGATGCAGAAAAAGCATTTGACAAAATCCAGCATCCGTTCCTGATTAAAACGCTTCAAAGTATAGGGATAGAGGGAAATTCCTGAACTTCATCAAATCTATCTATGAAAAACCCACAGCAAATATCATCCTCAATGGGAAAAAGCTTGCAGCCTTCCCGTTGAGATCAGGAACATGACAAGGATGCCCACTCTCACCACTCTTATTCAACATAGTATTAGAAGTCCTAGCAACAGCAATCAGACAACAAAGAGAAATAAAAGGTATAAAAATTGGCAATGAAGAAGTCAAACTCTCTCTCTTCACAGATGACATGATTCTTTATATGCAAAACCCAAAAGACTCCACCCCCAAACTACTAGAACTCATACAGCAATTCAGTAACGTGGCAGGATACAAAGTCAATGTACAGAAATCAGTGGCTTTCTTATACACTAACAATGAAAATACAGAAAGGGAAATTAGAGAATCGATTCCACTTACTATAGCACCAAGAACCATAAGATACCTGGGAATAAACCTAACCAAAGAGGTAAAGGATCTGTACTCAAGGAACTACAGAACACTCATGAAAGAAATTGAAGAAGACACAAAAAGATGGAAGCCCATTCCATGCTCTTGGATCAGAAGAATAAACATTGTTAAGATGTCTATACTGCCTAGAGCAATCTATACTTTTAATACCATTCCAATCAAAATTCCACCAGTATTCTTCAAAGAGCTGGAGCAAATAATCCAAAAATTTGTATGGAACCAGAAGAGACCCCAAATCGCTAAGGAAATGTTGAAAAACAAAAATAAAACTGGGGGCATCACGTTACCTGATTTCAAGCTTTACTACAAAGCTGTGATCACCAAGACAGCATGGTACTGGCATAAAAACAGACACATAGACCAGTGGAACAGAGTAGAGAGCCCAGATATGGACCCTCAACTCTACGGTCAAATAATCATCGACAAAACAGGAAAAAATATACAGTGGAAAAAAGACAGTCTCTTCAATAAATGGTGCTGGGAAAACTGGACAGCTATATGTAGAAGAATGAAACTCGACCATTCTCTTACACCATACACAAAGATAAACTCAAAATGGATAAAAGACCTCAATGTGAGATAGGAATCCATCAGAATCCTAGAGGAGAACATAGGCAGTAACATCTTCGATATCAGCCACAGCAACTTCTTTCAAGATATGTCTCCAAAGGCAAAGGGAACAAAAGCCAAAATAAACTTTTGGGACTTCATCAAAATCAAAAGCTTCTGCACAGCAAAGGAAACAGTCAACAAAACAAAGAGGCAACCCACTGAATGGGAGAAGATATTTGCAAATGACAGTACAGACAAAAGATTGATATCCAGGATCTATAAAGAACTCCTCAAACTCAACACACACAAAACAGATAATCATATCAAAAAATGGGCAGAAGATACGAACAGACACTTCTCCAATGAAGACATACAAATGGCTATCAGACACATGAAAAAATGTTCATCATCACTAGCCATCAGGGAGATTCAAATTAAAACCACATTAAGATATCACCTTATACCAGTTAGAATGGCCAAAATTAGCAAGACAGGAAACAACATGTGTTGGAGGAGATGTGGGGAAAGGGGAACCCTCTTACACTGTTGGTGGGAATCCAAGTTGGTGCAGCCACTTTGGAGAACAGTGTGGAGATTCCTCAATAAATTAAAAATAGAGCTTCCTTATGACCCTGCCATTGCACTACTGGGTATTTACCCCAAAGATACAGATGTAGTGAAAAGAAGGGCCATCTGTACCCCAATGTTTATAGCAGCAATGGCCACGGTCGCCAAACTGTGGAAAGAACCAAGATGCCCTTCAAAGGACGAATGGATAAGGAAGATGTGGTCCATATACACTATGGAGTATGATGCCTCCATCAAAGGATGAAAACCCAACTTTTGTAGCAACATGGACGGGACTGGAAGAGATGATGCTGAGTGAAATAAGTCAAGCAGAGAGAGTCAATTATCATATGGTTTCACTTTTTCTCTGACTGCCGCAACCTGTCAGTTGGTTTTGTTTTTTTAAAATCACCGTCCTACAGCTTCCCCTTTCCTGATTTAAAAAACCTCATTCCCTCCTCCTGGTCCCACAACGGATCCACTTCTTCCCAAGGACCAAGTCTCAAGCTGAGGCAGCTATAGGGAGAGGAAAGCCTCTCGGGTCTGTCCCCCACCTGGGACCCCCACCACCTGTCAGTCATGACTGTCAAGTATTCTAAAGTTCTGCCAGCCTTCTCTCTAGGATGGGGGTCCAGGGAGGACAAAACCAGAGAGAGGACAGAGGGTTGCCAAGAAAGGAGAGGGGGTGGAATATGTGTTATAAATTATTTCGTTCTCTCCCCATATGATTTCCTGAGGCACTTCATTCCCCATAATGCAATTATCTTTGGTATTTTGAAAAGCATCCTTCTTTCACAATAAGGAAGCTGGGGTTTTAGAAATCACACTTTGTGTACTTAGAGGGTAGAGTTACAACAGCGAGGTCACAATACCCTCTTGGGTGCAGGTTTCAAAATGGGTTGCCTTCCCAGGAGACGGCCTCAGCCTCGTCCATCCTCCCAGTGTGGTTTTTAGCTTACAGTGAACTATTCAAAGACAAAAAACCATCAATGCCTTTAATCCCTTACCAGGCAATGGTCACCATTAGACTTCAAATACATACAGTTGATTGAAAGGAGGGAAGAAAATCTTAAGACTTTCTAGACATTATTTGGAATTATTACCTCTCAAGAGCCCAGGCAGCTCCCTGCAACTCCCTGCCCTTCCCTCTCGAGATAAGAAAAGCCCAAAGGGCTTGAGTGGGGAGCACTAAAAAACAGGAAAAAGCTCTATTTTTAACGTCTTGACGAATCGTCATACTGTTCTCCAGAGCAGCTGTACCAGCAAAAATATACATATATTAAAAATTTTTTAATTAGAAAAATCATATCTAAAAGAAAGAAAGACAAAGAAAAAAAAAGCAAAGGCTGAAGGACTTTGGCCTCAACAAACCAAAGAGACGCGAAATGGGTGAGGGGCGCAGAGTTAGCGCTGACAGAATCAGCCTGACTTGGCGAGCTGCTGTCCAAGTACAAGGTGGCTATTTAGGAGCAAAGAAATCTGGTTGAACAACTTCACTTCTTCTCTGGATGAGGGACTGAAATTAAGCCTTGCAAAGGGACAGGAAATTTGAGACCATTAATGCCAGGGGCCCAATAAGCACAGCCCTCGGACTGAGGGGGACAGAAAACCCAGCCACCGGCCCCCCACAGTGTGAGTGCCTCTCCAGATCTTTGTCCTGGGCACTCTCCCATCTGCAACAACACTTAGGAGCTCTTCTCAAATCCCCAAGTCTCTGGTTGTTCTAGATTCACACCAGACGAACGTCTCCCCTCCTCTAGGTTCTGCAATGTTCATGTGCGCGCTGTCCCCAACAAACAGGGACAACCTCTATTGTGTTTTCAAGTCATCAATGACCAGTCCATTCTTGCTTTGAAAAGTGGGAGCCCCAGACAAAGATGCTGTTTATCATTTTCAAAATGCATAGTTCCAAATGCCCATTCCATGTCAAAAACTTTTTTTAAAAAAAACCTTGCGACACCAAAAGATTGAAATACATGAAGATTCAGTCTGGCGCTAATAGAAAGCTACTCATTTCTTTGAGTATCCAATAGAAGTCAGCTTATCCCTCTTCCCAAAGGCCTTAACGGAAAGCTGCACAGGAAGGTGGTGGTGTAGGGAGACCTCGAACACACCTCCTCCCGCAGACGCCAGATCTGTAGCTTCATGAGGAACAACCCCCCGAAGAAGGACTGAAAACCAGCCTAACCACCACCCGCAACATAGGATGGAAAGACCACACCGTGGTGGCGGATAGGAGATGCAGAGACACGATGTCACCGAACGCCCCCTCACCACCATCACAGAGACACACCACAGGAAGGGATCTCACAAGGACAGAGTTTCTCCCAGAGGAGTGAGGGGTTTGTGTCCCCTGCCAGGCACCCCAACCCCTGGGACCTGAGGAGGGTCCCCTGAGAGGTGTGCCCCCAAAAGTTCTGACTTAGAAAAAACAGTGGGGCTTACTTAAGTCCAACGGGCATGTGGTTTCACTCACATAGAGACGTAGAGACCCAGGACAAAAGCAAGTTTGAAAAGCATCTAGACTGTGAGTAAAGGAGATTCATTTTCTCATCTTCCAGCCTCTGCCAAAGGGCCAGGGGCCAGGTCAGACTCTCTTTAGAGATGAGCACCTGCTCTGCACTCTCCCTCTCCTCTGCTAGCATGGGCGGCACACAGAGACCCGGCACTCTCCCGATGACTTGCTCCTGAGGGCCTGCGCGGGTGTGCGTGGACATGCGGGGACACACACAGACATGCACGGAAACGGCACTCTCCTGCGATGTGGAGCCCATACGAAGGACACACACCAGATCACCTGGTCCTGGTGCCCAGAGGGCTTGTGTTCCTGGGCTCCAGGGGACCATAACAATTGCAAAGACAGTTCCCAGCAGCCTACAACCCTCAGGGCACGGCACAGACAATAGATGGAAACACATTCCCAGTCTCCCTGTGAAAAAGGCCTATTTCCTTGGCCTAGAGCTTTTGCCTGAGGGGCAGACTTCCTATTTGCCACACAACCCAAGGCAAGGCAAGGAAGGTGACCTAAGGGAACCCAGGCAGGGAGACCCCATCCTTGCACTCAGCCCTGGCCTTGCTTCAGCTCTCTGGTACTTCCGAGGAAGGAGCTTATACACTCGGCTGGAACCCTGAGTTTTGCAACATCCACCCAAGGTGTCCTTCAGATCTCCTGGTCTGGAGGCCCGCAGATTTTATGACTGGTCCCACAGGACTGTATCTATTTGCATACTTTGAAAGCTGCTGCCTAGGGGTCTGGCTTCCAATCAGCCTGAAACTAGGTTCTAACAGATCCTTCCCTTTGGGACACCAACAGGTCTTAGCACACCAATGGAGCCCTAGCAAGAATAAATCAGGCTGCTTGGACAATCACAGTGTTTGGAAAGATAACCGAGAGCTAGGGCAAGGTTGAAGGACACCCACACAAGGCCAAGACTGGGGAGAGGTTGCAGTTTAGAAACGTATAGAAACAAACAGAGTGGGACACCTGGGTGTCTCAGTAGGTTAAGCATCTGCCTTCAGCTCAGGTCATGATCCCAGGGTCATGGGATCAAGTCCCGCATTGGGCTCCTTGTTTGGTTGGGAGCCTGTTTCTCCCTCTGCCTGCTGCTCCCCCTGCTTGTGCTCTTTCACTCTCTCTCTCTCTCTCTGACCAATAAATAAATAAAATCTTAAAAAAAAAAAAATGAACACAGAGAGTCAAGGAAAATGAAGACACAGAGAGGTATGTTCCAAATGAAAGAACAAGGTAAAAATCTCAGAAAAATACCTTAATTTCAGAGAGATAAGTAATATACCTGATAAAGAATTTGAAGTAATGGTCATAAAGATGCTGCCCAGACTCAGGAGAGGACCAGATGAACACCATGAGAACTTCATCAAAGAGATGGAAAACAACAAGTTCCATACATTAGCCACAGAGCTGAAGCACACACGGAGGGGTCCCTAGCAGACCAGATGAAGCAGAAGAACAGACCAGCGGTCTGGAAGGCAGGGCAGTGGAGCTAACCCAAACAGAGAAAGGAAGAAGAAAGTAAAAAAGATAAAAGAAGACAGTTTTTTTTTTTAAACATTTTTTTTTAAGATTTTATTTATTTATTTGACAGAGAGAGATCACAAGTAGACGGAGAGGCAGGCAGAGAGAGAGAGAGAGAGGGAAGCAGGCACCCCGCCGAGCAGAGAGCCCGATGCGGGACTCGATCCCAGGACCCCGAGACCATGACCTGAGCCGAAGGCAGCGGCTTAATCCACTGAGCCACCCAGGCGCCCCAAAAGAAGACAGCTTAACAGACCTTTGGGAACAACATCAAGGGGAATGAAAATTCACCAAAAGGAGCCAAAAGGAGAAGCGAGAGAGAAAGGAGTGGAAAATTATTTGAAGAAATAATGGCTGAAAAGTTCCCTAACCTGGGGAGAGAAACAGACATCCTGGTCCAGGAAGCCCAGAGAATTCCAAGTAAGATGACCCCAAGGAGATCACATCAAGCACATCCTAATTAAATATCAAAAGTTAAAATTTAAAAGAGACTCTGGAAAGCAACAAGAGAAAAACAACTTGTGACATACAAGGAACGCCCATAAGACAGTTGGCAGATTTTTCATCAGAAATTTGCAGCCAGAAGGAAATGGGATGATAAATCCAATCCAAAGTGCTGAAAGGAAGAAAGCTTCCAACCAAGAATACTCCACTCAGCAAGGTTATCATTCAGAACTGAAGTACAGATAAAGACGATGGTAACATGATCTATTGTGGTGATCACTTCACCATGTATACAAATACCAAGTCATTATGTTATACATCTGAAATCAATGTAGTGTCACAAGTCAATTTTACCTCAATAAAATATTTAAAAAAAATAATAACATAGGGTGCCTGAGTGGCTCAGTAAGGTAAGCAACTGACTCCTGATTTCAGCTCAGGTCTGATCTTGAGGTCCTAGGATCGAGCCCCACGTGGGGCTTCATGCTCAGCAGGGAGTCTCTTTGAGATTCTCTCTCTCCCTCGCCCCTCCCTCTGCTCTATAAATAAATAAATAAATAAGTAAAATCTTAAAAATAAATAAATAATGCTACACAGGCTCACTCTAATATTCCCTATGTTAAAATTCACTTGACTGGGGCACCTGGATGGCTTAGTGGGTTAAGCCTCTGCCTTCGGCTCAGGTCATGATCCCAGGGCCCTGGGATGGAGTCCCTCATTGGGCTCTCTGCTCAGCAGGGAGCCTGCTTCCCCCTCTCTCTGCCTGCCTCTCTGCCTACTTGCAATCTCTCTCTCTGTCAACTACATAAATAAAACTTTAAAATAAAATAAAATTCACTTGACTTTCTCTGAAAATGATAAATTAAGCTCTAAGAAAATTTAGGCATCTAGTTATGAAATCCAAATGAATCTTCACTCCTGGATTAGCCTATCCTTAGCCATTATAAACAAACGTTTGTAAATTAAAAGAAAAAAAAAACCTTTTTACATAATACAATTCATTTTTAAATTACTGTAATTTCCAAGTCTAGAAAGGTAGCTTCCTATGAAGCCCTCTGTGAACACCAATCAACCCTGAGGAGCGACAGCACCTTTGTCACCAGCAGGTCTGGGACTGTCCACATGGCCAGAGTCCATGAGGGGACGTGAGAACCCCAGCCATCTCACCTGTCCTCAAAGCACACGGTGCACTTCCAGGCGCTGGTCTTCCTCAGGAATACTCGGCACTCCGAGCACACGCGGTGGCTGCAGCCCTTGCACACGGCCCCCCGGTTCAGCAGAAACCCCAGCTCGCTCTGACAGCGGGCGCATGACTTCTCTCTGTGCTCCTGGCTCACGCCCTGTGTTCCTTTCCACCGGAGGTGCTGCAAGTGCGTCTTCAGTTTCCTGCGGCCCAAAGAGTCAAGTGACAAGATATGAATGAATGAAAGGACAGACGCCAGACATACCCCTACATGGCGAGGGCCCCGATAATACTGCTCCCGGCAAGAGAAGAAAGAAGGGGTTTTGGCATCCATCGCACCCAGCTAACAACATGGCTGTGTGAACTAGGGATCTCACTCAGTCTCTCCAGAAAGAGGCTCAGAGATTTTCTCCACGGTGAAACAGAGATGAGAAAAAGCTCACCTCCCACAGATGCTGGGAGGATTCAATGGCAAAGCCTAAGAGGTGCGTAGCACAGAGGAGTTAGCCACTAGTTTTGTTCTAGGCTCATTCCTCCATGCCCAAAGGACATCATAATGGGTTAGCAAGGACAGAGAGAGGACGAAACAAAACACACACAGAGAAAGTAGCATCAATTTTAATATAGAAGGCATGGAAAGATCTATAAAGATATACATGCCTGCCCTTGTCATTAAGTTATCCAACAAAATTATTGAACTGATGTTCTGCTTTTGCTACTGTTTTTCAAATATTTTATTCATTTATTTGTCAGAGAGAGAGAAGAGAGAGAGCACAAGCAGGGGAGCAACAGGTAGAGGGAGAAGCAGGCTCCCCACTGAGCACGGAGCCTGATGTGGGACTCGATCCCAGGACTCTGGGATCATGATCTGAGCCAAACGCAGATGCTTAACAGACTGAGCCCCCCAGGCGTCCCAACTATTGTTTTGTGGTTTTTGTTTTGTTTTTCAGTGGGTGGTCAGTTCACTTCTAGTTCCTATTTCCCTGAGACAATAGCCCAAGTGCTAAGGGATCTTACACTGGACCCAGAAGAGGTGTTAGTAACCAGAGCATTCTTTCATGAAATGGCTCTGCTAGCCACTTTTAGAAGAGAGAAGCTGCCCCAAGAAGCTAGAGCGCGTTCATTCCACTTGCGGGACTTGCGCTGTTTTCTGTGCCCTCGGGAGCAAAACCTCCTGACCACAGAGTCCATGCTACTTTGTTGGTATTCAGGATGTTTCTAAATCACTGAAAGACCTCAAATCATCAGAGACAATTCCATTTTGCTCAGCGTATTATGCTTTTTAGCAGAAAAAAGTACAAGTCCATTTCAGAGAGATTTGGGACAGCAGGGGAGGATAGAAAAAAGAACACTGTATCTTCCAGTTAACCCACAAATTTGATTCCTTAAGCATTGGGTTGCCCCGAATTTTATTCATTTTATGTGTATTTTTCTTGGCAGACTCTAGAAGAGTTCTGCCATTAAAAACAAAACAAAACAATATCAGGGGTGCCTGGGCGGCTCAGTCTTTGGGTGTCTGCCTTTGGCTCAGGTCATGATCCCGGGATCCTGGGATCAAGCCCCACATCGGGATCCCTGCTCAGTGGGAAGCCTGCTTCTCCCTCTGCCACTCTCTCACTGTGTCTCTCTCTGCCAAATAAATAAAATCTTTAAAAAAAAAAAAAATTAAAATAAATAAATAAATAACAAAATCAAAAGCCTGGTCCACATACTTATTTTCTAGTCTTTGTGTCCTCTACAGACATTGACAAACAGGACCCTGTCGTTGGTAAGATGGATCTTGGCCGCTGCCAGTTGGCAGCTTTGACGGTCTAGCCCTGCTCTGCTAAGTGTTAACTCACACCAATAGCGTGTGCAGCTTCTAGACAGACAAGGAAAGAAATTTCCTATTGACAGATCAGTCAAAGAACAGGCTGAGCAGGTTCACATTTTACGCACCCCCTCCCCTCAAAGCCAAGTTGGAAGCAAAAGCACACAAAGAAGACGACGGGAACGCACCGCAGCAGACCTGCTGTTTCCACGTGGCTTTCTCAACTTTTCTGTGTGCCCTTGGTGACCCCCTCCCCAACCAACAATTCAGGCAATGCTTCGCAGGAGGTCTGTCCCTTGAGAGGCATAGCAGAAGCCTGCGAACCTTCCTTTGAATTAGTCCCGCCAAGTAGCAAAGGGACAAGCACCAGACAACACGCTTAGCACAAAAAGGCATTATTTAAAATCAATGACAAAAGCAGCCTCCCTTCGCCCCCACTGCGGGGAGCTCGGTTAGAGGGCAGGGCTACCCGGCCTCTGCCCTTCGTGGGCCCCTCGCAGAGAGGACGCCCGCATGCCCCGCGGCCAGCGAGCAGCGGCGAGCAAGCAGGTGGCAGTAGGCGCCAAGCAGGAGAGCCCCAAGACTTGTGCGCCGTGGAGGACAGCATACCGGATCCTCTCCTCCTCGAGGCTCTGGACCGCCTGGTCTCGGTACAGGACCTGGAGGATGACCTCGCGTTCCAGCTCCTGGAGGAAATTCAGGCTGACTTCCCCGGCCATGCCTTCTCTGGTGCGAAGACCTGAGCCTAGGGTCACTCCATGACCGAGCGCCCCTGGGCTGTGTGTGAGCTCAGAGTGCCCTGGAACAGCCCCACGTGCTTCAAAGTGCGCCTTCTCCTATTTCATCAGCAGCTGTTTGGCCTTTTTTTTTTTTTTTTTTTCCTTTTTGACTGCGTCACACTCCTTGGGAGAAGAAAGCCCCAAGAGGCCGCCCCCCAGCTCGACTCGAGGGCTCCCAGAGCCTCATGCCCCCCGGGGAGCCTTTCCACGGAGCCCTGCCGCTGCCTGCGGTGTCCGTCTAAGCCAAAAGCATATCTCTGGTTTGAGGTCTTGCCAGAGATTGCTATAAATCAGGCACGGCTCCAAGCAGATAATTTCTGCAAAAGCAGAAGTGAGCCCCAATCTGAGGGAACTCAGAACTGGCAGTTAGAAGAGAATCGAGGACATTCAGAAGCTACTCTTCCCCTCCAGTGCCTTCCGGTCAGGAGTAATGGTCATTAAAAGCCCAGGCCGCTGGATGCCTGCAAAAAAAGACAACAAAAAGGCCTCATTCTCCTGGCTCGTGTCTGTCTGCAACATCGCTTCTGGATGCACAAAACATCCCGCACAGACCTTTGCACCTTCTGCCGTCGTGATAAGGTAAGATTTTAAATTGTATTAAAATTGGCGTTCTCATGTTTCTAAAAGCCACAGACTTCTGAACTTGAATTATTCTAAGATAAATCCAGTATCTCCAGCGATCAGAGAGGCATAAAGGTCTGTGTTTAACATACATCATCGTAATTGAAAATACATTAAAAGTACTCTGTGTGTTCAATGCTTAACTATTATTTTTACAATTAACTTCAAAAGTTAAAAAAATGTAATCAGTTGGGGAAGTACGAAGGAACACCCCACCACCTATCTATCAGTTATTTATGGTTTTTAATGGTTTTCAAGAATGTCTTATCCATGGGGTCTTGTTTCTGTTTAATGCAGGTTGAAAGGTTCTGTGTATAGTTACCCCTGCATTTTTTACCCCTACTGGAGACACTGGGCTTACGTGACCTTCAGCTTTTTCCTCCCCTAACCACGAACATGGCGCTGCATTGATAAGTCATGGCTAGATACATATCAGTGAAATGCAGAAAGTGTAGGTCAAGACAATATACTTTCGGTAACATCATTTTGCTATCACATCTACATGAATTTCTCGGGACTAAGACTTCCTTTCATTGCTTTAGAAGCTAAACTTTTGTTGGGCTTCAGCAGAAATCCACATTATATTAATTTATGATCCATAACAAGTCACTGAATAAGAGGTTAACAGAGACCTAAGGGATCATTTTCCTTAAGGAAAAAGGGTTAAGAATCTCTCCCTAAACTTTGGTAGCCTGGTGAAGCCTGTGTATTTAAATGCATAAAATAAAATACACTGAATTACAAAGGAAATCCTTGATACTAAAATGTTTTAACATAGTAATATATATGTTCACCGATACATGAAATAATGAGATCAAGCAGTGATCTAACAACTACTGTAATTCCAGAGGAGTGATGATTGTAAGTAATATTTTGAAATATCTATAACATGCATCGTGATATGAAAACATGGGTGATTTCTATTAGTGACAGTTACCAGTCCTGCGGGTTCTACTCTGGTTTGATGTCTGTATTCATAATGGAACGAAGTGCTAAATTTTAATTGGAGGACGACAGATAAAGATGTAAGTTCTCCCCATCCCCGCTCATGGCCCTGTAGGCTAAGCAGTCATGGCTTGAGGGTCTAGACTTTTCAGTTACTCTGTTGTGGGACAGAGTACGAGGCGCAGCTTTCCCAGGTCGAGTGAAGAGTAGGAGGGCGCAGAGCTCTGAAAGGGGCACTCCCGGCCTCTAGTCCTCAGGCAAGCACTCACCAGCGCCTGCCCTCCGAAGGCTTCCCATCCAGAAGGTGGCAAAATGACCGGGCAACAAGGACTCTGGGCTCTAGCCCAGACTGGCTGGAAATCCCTGTGTGATGGGTGCAAAGTCTTGATCCTCTTCGGCCCCCGGTTTCTGGATGAACAGATGGAATTGCAGATCTTACTTCCCCGAGGCTCGGAGTCTCTGGAAAAGAGGAAAGCGATATGGAATAATGTATAATCGAGCAGCAAGGGGTAAGGTGCAAACTGGCCGATATGTCGCCAACTTTACGAGCCAATTTCTTCTGAACTTGCCTCTTGGTTCTTCCTTCTTATTTACCACTGGATCAAGAACTATACAGTTGACCCAATTCTCAAGTAATTTCTATGAAGATTTTTGCATTTGTCTCAAAACACATGATTTGTGTGCACTGAGCTTTCTTTTTCTGTGGTTTCTGTGCTCCATGCTCTGGCTCGGCCGTGCGGTATAGGGTGGGAATGATGGCAGCAAATTGACTCACTGGGGGAATCTTGGCATAAGCACATGTTCGCTCATTCAGGAGGCTGGGTTTTATAGAAATACAGGATTCATGGGGCGCCTGGGTGGCTCAGAGGGTTAAAGCCTCTGCCTTCGGCTCAGGTCATGATCCCAGGGTCCTGGGATCGAGCCCCACATCGGGCTCTCTGCTCCATGGGGAGCCTGCTTCCTCCTCTCTCTGCCTGCCTCTCTGCCTACTTGTGATTTCTGTCTGTCAAATAAATAAATAAAATCTTAAAAAAAGAAAAAGAAATACAGGATTCAGTTATCACATAAAAATGCTCCTTACACTCTATCAAATCCATGGCTGTGGGCCTCCAGTGGGAAGGGCCCTTTTCATGGATGAGAGGGAGCTTATCCACCCCCCAGCAACCATTCACTCCTACTTATGGAAAAGTAGAATTTGGTTTGTTCTTGGATCCATCCGTCCATTCAATGAATATTTACCGAGTACCTTCCAAGTGCCATACACTGTTCAAGTGCTTAGCACATGACTTGATTGCCTGGTGATTTACACTCTATCCCCTGTGTAACGAGACTGTGATGTTGCTTACGATAAAGGCACATAGAGGACAATTAAAGCCAGAGAGACGTCAGCTTCAGAGTGGAAAGGGGAGAGAGATCATTCCACCATGAACCTGCAGTGAAACAGTCACCATGCTTGAGCATTAGATGTATTTCTGACCTTCCTAGTAGCCAAGGCAAGACCAAACAAAACGAAACAAAACAAAACAAAAATCTATGTGATCTATATCATTCTGATAAACCAAAGGAAGACGAGAAGGACCTCCTTGAAGTATAAAGGGCATAGACTGAGAAAATAATTATTTGAGCCATGGTTCAGCAGAAGCAGCAAAACTGAGGGGTCATTATTATACTGATCTTAAAGCTAAGAAGCTAGTGCCAAATCATAATTCACTGAAAGCATTTCAAATAGAGATCAAAACGTGGTGTTCCCAGGTGATGCTGGCATAAAGCTTAAAAAACCAGAGGATAGGTGTTTGATATCCTGTGTTTTTTAAAAAACCCTGTGTTTTTTATTCTTGACTTTTGGATATTTGATCCTGGCTTCTGTCAACCTTCAGTCATTCAAGTACTTGGTTAATATTTACTATGAGTAAAGCCTGATGGAATGTACTTCTTCCTTTAACCTGAAGGCTCTGTCTCCAGATCCTCTATAAACCAGGGGTGACTTTTTGAAATGATGCCGTTAGGACTGCAGAGAGCATCAGGGTCATATATTGGTTCTGGATATCACCCCAGGATCCTTCATAGCAAGATTTCACAGAAACCAAGGAAGAGATTTTCTCTTTGGTGTCCGGGGTCCTCCTAGTGTCCCGCTTGGCTTGGTGGCTTGGATATTCCATTTACCACGTTTGAGCCACAATTGCTTCATCTCACTGGAACTCACCCAGGATTGGCACGAGCACCATACCACACTTAAATCGTTAGAAATTTGTGGGGTGTTTTTGGTTGTCACAGTGACGAAGAATTGTCTTGCCTCCCCATGCAAATGTTGACTACCTCACCAGATAATTCAATTAGGAAAATATTATAATTCTCTGATAAAATGTAACTCTCATATAAACACAAAGTATATTTTGCAGGATTTTAATATACTCTGAGTTTTCCTGAATGCAACCACTCTGTAGAAGAAAAGCTGTACTTGGTTTCACTTACAACTTTGACAAGAATTGTTTATCACCCAAAGAACAAACAATCCAATCAAGAAATGGACAGGAGACATGAACAGACATTACAAAGAAGACATCCAAATGGCCAACAGTCCATGACAAAGTGCTCAGCAGCACTCAGCATCAGGGAAATACCACAGTGAGATACACCTCACACCAGTCAGAATGACTAAAATTCTAACAAGTCAGGAAATGACAGGTGTTGGCGAGGATGCGGAGGAAGGGGAACCGTCCTACGCTGTTGGTGGGAATGCAAGCTGGTGCAGCCACTCTGGAAAACAGCATGGAGGGTCCTCAAAAAGTAGAAAATAGAGCTGCCCTATGACCCAGCAATTGCACTACTGGATATTTACCCAAAAGATACAAATGTAGTGATCTGAAGAGGCAAGTACACCCGAATGTTTATAGCAGCAATGTCCACAATAGCCAAACTATGAAAAGAGTCTAGATGTCTATTAACATATGACTAGATAAAGAAGATGTACACACACACACACACACACACACACACACACACACGCAGGGATACTATACAGCCATCAAAAAAACCCGAAATCTTGCCATTTGCAATGACATGGATGGAACTAGGGGTATTATGCTTAGCAAAATAAGTCAATCAGGGGAAGACAATTATCATATGATCGCTCCGATATGAGGAATTTGAGAGGCAGGGTGGGAGGTTCTGGGGAGTAAGGAGGGAAAAATGGAACAAGATGGGATCAGGGAGGGAGACAAACCATAAGAGACTCTTAACCTCAGGAAACAAACTGCGGGTTGCTGGAGGGAACAGGGGTGAGAAGGATGGGGTGGCTGGGTGATGGACATTGGGGAGGGTATGTGCTATGCTGAGTGCTGTGAATTGTGTAAGACTGATGAATCACAGACCTGTACCCCTGAAACAAATAATACATTGTATGCTAATAAAAATAAAATAAAATAAAATAAAGAATTTTTTATCATTTCAGGAAGTTGCATCACCAAGGGCAACATTGCTTGTAGTATCTGAATGACTCCTGCCATATGCTGGTAACAATGTGCATTTGTAAATGTCATAGTCAACATGACTCTATTTACACAAATATCTGACAACTTCACTAGTCTTCTAATGTAGCTTGCATATCCAAGTACACATTATATGGTAATTAAAAATATACAATTTATAAAATCCTCATTTCTCCTTTTGTCATGATAATTGCATTGTAGTAGTAGTAGTGTGTAGACAGAGATAGTATATGCGAATTCTGTTTCTGGATAGTAAAAGGTGAACCACAATATAATATATTTCCTATAATGAGGGAACACTGAGTTTCATAATTTTAAAGGGTGCCCAAGTGGCTCAGTTGGTTAAGTGTCCAACTCTTGGTTTCAGGGCTGTGAGTTCAAGCCCCATAATGGGCTCTGCGCCCATGGAGCCTACTTAAAAAAAAAGTTTCATAGTTTTAAGAACCACTGAATTGGAAGATCCACTCATGTCTAAGGTCACTTATAAATTAAGTTATAGGATTCCCTTGTTCATGTTTCAACACATTATTAGGTTTGTAGGAGAACGGAGTTTGGGGAAGAGAGAATGGCTGGTTCTCATCAGTGGTTTGCTCCTTTGGTCTTGCGGGCTTCAGCTTATGAATTTGCACACGCAGTTTCAGATCTGATCTCCAGGTTGTGGTGGAGAGCTCAGAGTTCTTCTTGCAATACAATATCTTTGAATCATTTCAGGTGCATTTTTTCAATCCTCTTGAACGGAAGCTCTGCACTTTATCACAGTTAGGCTGGCATTTGAATTCTTAGAAGTTTTGTAACAACTGCCAACTTGGACAGTCTCCTGTGTGATCCATCTTGCAAATCACTCAAAAATGCTTCATTGAAACTCTTCTTAGTTCATCGTCTATTTATCCAAGACAAAGTGTACCCAGACCCCTGGCAATAATTTACTTATTTGTAATTTTTTAAAGTTTCATCGTGTTTTAGTGAACTTCCTAGTCAACAGAAGTTTCTAGAGTGGCAGATGGAGTCAGTGGGCAGCATAGGCCCATGGTAACCACCAAGAAAAATCAGAATTTCAACCACGTTCTGGCATTCGCAGGGTGACATACACCTTCACAAATTCCATTCCTAGTCACCTGTAGTAGAAACCATGTTGGAATATTTGTCATATGTGCTGAAACATCGGTAAAACAAAAGTACTTCTCTTGTGGGTGTTCTGACTGATGTGAAGTTTTGAAGTAGAGCATGGAGGTAGTAAAAGAATGACATGAAACCTATGAAAATCGGTTGCGTGTTCCTTGTACCGCGTTACGTACTACCATCTAGGACGACAGAGTCAGGTGGGAGGTTAACATTTGTCACCGTCACAAAATGCATCACAGGGAGAGCTGCCAGGGGGCAGAGCAGACTGTGCCCACTGCCTGGCACGCTGATGGCTGTCACCCACAGGAGCCGTTGTGACAGGACAGAGTGGCTGGTGAGGCAGAGGGAGAAGGTGAGGGGGAAAAGGATAGTCTTCATGGCAAAGGTGAGGCCCGTTGAGCCTGGGAGGGGGGAGGAGCTGGTCTGAGGAACAGTGAGGGGGGTCTCTCTAGGTGGGGGACAGTGTATGTAGCAATACTAGGGTGAGAATGTGGCATTCTTCTTCCAGCATGGGAGCCCGGCTTCTCCACTGCCCACAAAAAGGCTCCAAAGCAGGAGCAGAGGCTTCCTGACCCCCCGACCTGGTGTCCTCCTATTCTGATCCCCACTTCCCTGTGAGGGCTCCGATGCTCCCGTGGTGAACTCATTCGAGGCTGTTCCCCAAGCACATTGTGCATTTGCTCCTGCTCTCCCCTCTGCCCACCAAAATCGAATCTACTTGTAAGCAGCGAGAGAACAGTCAGGAAAGCAGGTGTGGAGCCTGACTGCGTGGGTAAAGAGCTCAACTCTGCCCTTTGCTAAGTCCTGGGTGAGTTACCGGAACCTGCTGGGATCTAATGTCCTTGTCTATCCCGAGAACTACTGCACCTACTTCCCCGAGTAGTTGTAAGGATTAACCGTGTGGATACACATCCAGTACTCACAGCACTAGAATAAGCAGGTGACAAGTATTAGCTGTAATTAGCAGTAGAAGTAATGGTGTCATTACCATCAACATTAGTCTTTCAAGGTCCAGAATAATTGCTATCTAATTCAGGAACTTTCCCCATATTTACAATCGAAATCAGTCACTCCTTCTTCATTATAACACCCTTTTCTTTGCATAGTTCTCCAGTGGGACCCTGACTTCATTCTGGCTTGTACTCAGGAGTCCTTTCCAGTGGCGACATTGGGATTTAGTGATCCCTCAGCCCCACCGAGCTCGTCCTTAATGGTTGGAGTGTGTTGAGAAACACAGTGAATGTTGTGACATGTGGGTTTGCTTGCAAAGCAGGAAGCATGAATTCAGGCAGAGTAGGAAGTCAGGATAGTCCAGTGAGAGGGCAAGCCTCCAGTTCTGAAAGCTCCAGCCTTCGGGAAAATCTGAGTTATTCTGAAAGCTGAGAAGTGCGCTGCAAAGTGTTTTGTTTTAATGATCTCGCACAGAAAGTCACAGCCGCCTCGCTGGAGGGATGAAGTCTCCCAGATCCACTTTTCTGAGCTGCTCCTTACGCGGTCACTGTCCCATTCACCTGGAAGCCTCTTACATCGTGTTTATTCTGTCCCAAGCAAAGAAGTCGGGCTCTGTTCTTACCTACAGGGAGCCCGACCTCCTTTTTCCATTGCACGTTTGTAATCTTACAATGGTGTCTGCCTTTGCTCACAGCACTCCAACTACCAGCCTAATTATACTTAATAATTAACAAAGAAAACCAATACTACAGCACCATGTTGAAGGAAAAATCTCCCACGCCCGCTTGGAGAAGCCCTCTACACCGAACTGTCCCGTCTCCGTGTTGGTTGGGGTACCAGATAGTCTGGGATCAAACCTGCCCAATTCCCGGGCATAGCCATGTGCTCTTGGGTCAGTGGCTTAATCTCCATGAGACTCACTTTCCCTCTCTGATTCCTCGATGCCCTAGAGAGCTGTCCCTGCTTCACAGGACTGATCTGGGAATTCAGTACATCAGCAGGTGGAGACCTAGAGCAATGGCTGGGATGTGGCAAGCAGGACGCAGAGACGTTCCCCCCTGCAGACTGTCCCCCCTGCGGGAACCCCCAAAAGTAGGAGAACCAGCCATTAAGCCATAGCACATTTCTCAGACATTGATAGGGACAAAGGCAACCCCGGGAGTGGGGGGTGCCGGGTCTGCTCCTAAATGCAGCTCCACACTTCAATCCATTTTGTCTGCAAGATATTCTGTCTCCTTCCTTGGCCTCACAGCAAAGCTTGACTGGCTTCCAGACCTGCCGAGGGGGCAGCTCGAGCATCGTGGCCCGGAGGGAGAAGAGCGAGGAGGCCAGGAAAGGAGTCATTCTCTGCTTGCAGGCAGGGGTCCCCTGTCCTTCCACCCTGTCCTCTGACCAGGGGACTGGGACAGTGGCAAGGCGGCAAATTGCGGGGGCATGTGTGCACATGACCAGGGCGCTGCTGGGATCTTGAAGGGAAACTGCAGAATTTTCTCAAAGCCCGACAGCCACAGCCCTGCAACGGGCCACGGCGCGGGTCACCTCGGGGGCCCCAAGCCCCGCTGCTCTGCTCTGACCACAGCGGTTTCCTTGAGAGGCTGCAGCTTGAGAACAGCCACGCCACCCTGCCTGGGACGTGGCGGAGGGGTGTGGAATCAGTGTGTCACCATACCGCCCCTGACGCTGCATGTGACAAGGTCGTCCCTTTTTGATCCTGTGTGTTCTTTCTGGAAGCCTGTCACAGCCGCAAAGAACAGCAGTCCACATGGCCAAGGCGGGAGAAAAATGTGGAGCGGCACGGGCCTCTGTGGTTCCAACCCCAACCGGGCTGGGTTCGCCTCTGCCAGGGGAGGAGAGATGCATGTCTATCAATTCTTTGTCTCTCTTGTCACTTAATCAGAGGTGGCTTTTCCAGGAAGTCGGGCGCTCAAGTGCCCCATGCCTGACGTCCTATTTGTTCTCTTAAAAGTCTCCACAAGTTGTATAAACAGCAAGTCCCTAATATGCGAAATTGTGTGGATGGGGAAATCTAGAAATCTAAAAGACCCGAATCCTACCCGACACAGGAGAAAGGGGGATGAGCTTCCACTTGCCACCAAAAACCTCCCCACAAAAGTGCAGTTTTGAATCCAAGTTAAACACATGACCTCTTCTTATGGAAGCATAAGGAAATGAGAATTAAGATGATTACATTGTTAGGATCCTACTCATACTAATTGTTAACCTTGTTGTTGGACCGAAAGCAACTATTTATTTAACACTTACAATGGGCCAGTCTGACAAGGACTCTGCCTACATGACCTCAGTCTTCATTACAACATTGTGAAGTACGTAACACCCATTTTCCAGATGAGGAAGGTAAGGCTTGGAGGGCTTAAGTCATTTACGGAAAATCACACACCAATTTAGGGCTGTTAAACCTCAAAGCCTTATGCTTTATTCAGGCAGAAAAGCTAAGAAATTAGAATGTCCCACTATCTTGGCTGAATAATCTTTTTCTGACACTGAGTCTAACTTCGTAGTAGATCCTCACTATCTTGTATGTATTTTTCTTTCATAAACTCTCCTCTTGCCAAGAAAAGCATTTGCGGGTTAAAGGAGCTTAACCAAAAGAAATTTAAATTAGACCCCAACTAATTCACTTTTTAAAAAAATTTTAAAAGTATATTTATGTTCCATGTCCAAACTAGAAATTATCCGTGATCAAAACAATCTGAATTTATGAAGTAGATTCAGAACAGAACAGTAATAAACTCTATGTACATGAATTTACAAGCCACAGAAGAAAGCAAACAAACGCAATACACCCAGTACAAATACAATATAAATACCATCGAAACGTACACCACCTTAAAAAAAAATTCACACCCTGTGACTTAGATAGTGTGTTTTTGGTTTGGCTTGGTTTCTAACTAAGTCTCGAGGACTTTCTCCATTCCCTTTAAATGGTTACCCTACGTTTAAAATGTATGCCATTCAATAAATTACAAGTCATCCTCTAACTTTTCTCTAGTTTTGTCTCCCACCCTCGCAATGTCGTTAACTTAGGAGAAGTCACAATCACTGTCATCTCTACCCGCCTCGCCCGCGGAGCAACGTACCCGGATGGCTGGACTCGGATGTTCTCCTACCTTGGCATCTGCTTCGAGAGAAGAGACAGGGGCGCCCGTCCTGGAGAGAAGGAAGTCAACTTTTCTTCACGTTGGAACAACTGACGCATTTCTCTTTCCTTCCTGTCAGGCCGGGGAGCGGAGCGGTGCACCCTCGGGGCCCGCCCCGGGGCATCTGCGGCTGTCCCCACATCACCCGGGACCCCGGCAGCGAAGCCACCTGAAGCCACGCCCAGGGGCTCTTGCACACCGGCGGTTTAGGTCTTTAGCAGGAGGACAGACGAAGCTGACGCTCCTGAAACCCTGAAACGTTTCAGTTCCCCCCAAGGAAACCTCAAGAGAGACTAGAACCTTCGAAGATTCAAACGTGTTCCCTTCTGCAGGGGGTTTCACACTGACCTCAAGTGTGAATGACTATTTTGAAGAACAGCTGTGAACTGGAGAATAACAAGCCCGGCATTAACTTTGGGGGTGGGGGGAAAGGAGGTACCTGTCGCTGAAGTATAGATACACGGAAAATGGGATACAAACTGTAAGCACAAGATTGTTCAGTCTTCCCAAGATGAACACACCCCTATCAAGTGATAGAATTATAAGAGCACCCCGGAAACCCCGCCATCCGCCCTTCCAGTTACTACCTCCCCCACCCCCTGCCCCGAAGCTAATGGGTTATCCTGACCTTTGACACCATTGATTCATTGTCACCTTTTGGTACTTTGTGTAAATGACGTATATCATGTTAACTCTTTGGGGTCTGGCTTTGAGGCCAGCCTGCTTATGAGACCCAACCACACCACTGCACATGCTGACACAAAACCAACCTCCATGCTTTGGAGCCAAAATATAACGTGAAGACAGAGTTGGGAATAAAGAGGAACAATAGCTTTGTTCCTTTGCGGGGCAAAGGGGGCTTCAGCAGGCTACCTCCTTGAAGAAACTGCCAGCCCTGGAGGAAGGGGCTTGGGGGTTTTATAGGGAAATACAGGAGCTAGCGGATTTTATATCCGCTATATATATATAATAATAAAATACAGGATCTTATATCCTGTATTTTATAGGGAAATACAGGGGCTAGCGGATTTTGACAGGAGTTTTCCTTTGTCGTGTCTTTAGGCTAGTCCTGGGTTCCTGAAATAAAAGGCTAAGAAGGGAGGAGGGCAGGTTTGCAGCAGAGAGGGGATCTGAAAGTTTACTTTAAAATCGAGCTTTGCTGAAACATTAGCGCCCCCATTTTGATTTTTGTCCAACTTTAGGTTTTTAAGCGGTTTCACATGTAGTTTGTTCATTCTTGTGGTGGCATATTGTATGGATTTATACAAAGTTTCTCTACCATATTATTTATTGATGGGCATTTGCGTGATTCATCGTGTAGGCTAGTACGAATGGTGCGGTCACGAACATTCTTCTGTGGTGTCTGGGTGAATACTCATCCGTGTTTCTGTTCCCTCTGTGCCTAGAAATGGAATTGTTAGCATATGTTCCACATGAGTAGAAGCCGCCAAACATTCTCCCGAAGCGGTTACCAGAAACGAGCTCCGGTTGCTCCACATCTCCCAGCACTTAATATTATTTGCCTTTCTTAGTTGATCCATTCTGGTCAGTGTGTGTTGGTATGGCATTATGGTTTGATTTCATTCCCCTGATATTTAGGGTAGCTGAGCAATTTGAGCATATTTTATATGCTTATTGGTGAAGTGGATATCTGCTTCGATGCAGGGCCTGTTCAAGTCTTCTGTTTTACTATTGGCTTATCTGTCTTTCTGTTATTGACTTATAGAAGTAGAATCAGAGTCCTCTGTCAGATATTTATACTACATAGAGCTTCTCCCACTCTCTGGACTTGTGTTTCCATTTTCTTACTGGGATCTTTTGAGGGTCTCAGACTCACTTTTGAAGGTGAGCTAGTGTGATCTCAAATGGAGAAATCCGATGACAACCAAAGATAACGTGCACTGTGTGGCCTTGGGAGTCACCAGATCTCTCTGAACACTCTGGGCCTGGCTTTCCTCAACTGTGAATGAGGTTCATTTGGCTCATTCCTCTGGCTCTTCAGTTCTGGAATCTCATTCTTCTGTGCCCTGGGAATGTTGACCTGACATGGTGCATTCCACCAGCAGAAGAGAAGAGGCAGGTAGGAGGGGGGTAGTGGGCTGTGACGAGAGGCAGGAGTGAATTAAGAGGGCAAGCTTTGGGGTAAGACAGAGCAGAGTGACTTTGAGCAAACCATGTGGCCTTTCAGAGCCATTTCCCGGTGAGCGTCACAAGCTTCTCGCCTCATTTTGCGAGTTCATTCCTTTCATTCACAGACATTTATTATGCACATCAGGCATTGCCAGAGTGACCGTGGTTGGGGAGCCCCAGCCCAAGAAGATCTTTGATACATAAAAACTATTTAGTAGTCATAGTATTATTTGCAGCCTAAGATACTAAGTGAATCCATTTAGGAATATTTGGAAGAAAATGCTTCTAGAATGAGGGAACCCTATGATAATAATCAAAGCAGGTGTATTACTTAGCTAGAGCTACTGGAGCAAATACCGTAACACTGTGTGGTTTAAACCACAGAAATTCATTTCCTCATAATTCTGGAGTCTAGAAGTTCAAGATCAAGGTGTCGGGAGGATTGTTTCTTTCTGGAAGCCTCTGTCCTTGGCCTGTGAATGGCCATCTTCTCTGTCTTCACAAGATCTCTCTGTACTGTCTGGGAGGCAGTCCTACTGGATTAGCCCCCCCCCCCCCCATATGAACTCATTTTAACTTAACTGTCTATTTAAAGACTCCATCTCCAAATAATGCCTCATTTCCAAACATAGAATGTCACATTCTGAGGTACTAGGGGTTAGGACTTCAAAATACAAATTTGAGGAGGGACGCACTTCAGCCTGTAACAGCAGGATATAGTAAGAAAACATCAGAACTTCCATTTAGATTTATTTTTTAAGAAGCTAAAACTTAAACTTGATGAAAGCTTAATAAATGGATTCATAGTTTAATGTATCACAATGGAAGTGCACATAATTTTGGGATACATGCTCAAAAATTGTTCCTGCTAAAGCAGCAAAATTAAAGAAGTTTGGAGACCACGGGCCTAAGGCCTCGGGCTACAGTGGACAGCAGGGAAAGGTTGGAAGATGGGTATGGAGGGACACTGGATGGCTCAGTTGGCTCAGTTGGTGGAACAGGCAACTTTTTTTTTTTTTAAAGGATTTTATTTGTTTATTTAACAGAGATCACAAGTAGGCAGAGAGGCAGGCAGAGAGAGGAAGGGAAGCAGGCTCCCCATTGAGCAGAGAGCCTGATGTGGGGCTCAATCCCAGGACCCTGAGACCATGACCTGAGCCGAAGACAGAGGATTTAACCCACTGAGCCACCCAGGTGCCCCATGGAACAGTCAACTCTTGATCTCAGGGTTGTGAGTTTGAGCCCCACATTGGGTACAGAGATGACTTAAAAATAAAATCTTTAAAAGAAAAAGAGATGGGTGTTGAAATTGAATAGGTATCAATTAGATCCCATCTGCAACTAAAGAGAGGTGACACAGGGCCAACCTGGGGATTAGACCAGAGCAGCAGTGGAAGGAGAGAGCCCCAGAATGGGTGAGCAGTCAGGAGTCGGCAAAGAGAGTGAACGTGACTGATAACCAAGGGAAACCTTCTGAATGCTCCGTGTGCCGGGCTGCAGCCCTCTTCTTCCTTACATGTTCCTACCTGTAAACTCCGGCTGGTTAAGAGACTTGCTCTGGATGACAAATGTGAGCAGAGGTGACCCCTGCCTGTTATGAGCAGTGCCTCCTAGCCGCACACAGGCCACTGCTCCCTGTCCCATTCTCCTCCCTCCACGATTCTGGCATGGAGAAGACATGGGACAGAGCCATAGCGGACACCTGATGGTCATGTTGTATGAGTGACAAATACAACTTTGTTGTTATCAATCTCCAGGAGTCGAGGGCCATTTGTTTTTGCGGCTAACTCAGCGTATGCTGACCAATCTAGCGCACTTTTCTTATACACAGAACTGAGCAACAATTTCATACCTACTACAGCATAAAAGTCGGGGCGCCTGGGTGGCTCAGTCAGCTAAACGTCTGCCTTCGGCTCAGGTGATGATCCCGGGGTCCTGGGGTTGAGCCCAGCGTTGGGCTTCCTGCTCCCTGCTTCTCCCTCTACCTTTCTCCCGTGCTCATGTTCTCCCTCCCTCTCTCTCTATCAAATAAATATTTTTAAAAAATCAACCAGTCATGAAGAAATGCCAGCTGGAGGCCACTACTGTGACGTAAGTTATCCTTTAGTTGCTGGATCTTGGGCACTTGGGGTCTCGGGGATGGGGTGGAGGTAGCCAGGGTCAGGAGGAAGAGGGACTGCCATTTCCAGGCCGCACAGAGGGACTGCAGTCCGATCCACCGGCGCTTCCCAGCTCACAGCAGATCTAAGGATTGGCATTTCCTAGCCAATCCAGTTCCCATGTAATTTCATAGCAGCGGACTCACTTCAGAGAGGAGTCAGCCACAAGTTTACTTTCTTTTCCATTACAGTTCTGAATTCCTCAGGCCTGGGTGTTTGGCATTTACATCTTTGCTGCTGGATTATTCTTATTATTGTCGACTTATTATTGTCATGACTCCATGGTACATCTGAGGCTCATGGGCACAGGAAAAGGCAGGAAAACACGAACGTCCACAAGATTGGATCTGGGTGGTGAGGGGCCGCAGATCACAGACAACCCCGCGAGACCCATCTGTGCCTGGTGATACACTTTTCCCAGGTGACACGGCTGTGACGAGCGGCCCACACTTGCTAAACGAAGGCACTGGCGACGCCAATCCTTATTTTAAAGAGTTTGTATTTAAGAGATTCGATTTGAGGGGAGAAAGCACACAGCACCTGCCAACCTACGGCTCACCCCCCACCTTGAACAACAAACCAGAGATTCATTCTCCCGACTTACTGTGCAGAAACGAAACATTTTTCTAATACGTGGCTGACTTCCAGAGACTGATGAGCAGCTAGGAGTCGGTGTGTGCGCACTTGAGTACTTGGGATGGCCGTTCATTCTCGGTGGACTGCACGCGCTGGCAATGGCAGCTAGTGGACTGCCAAACGCCAAACGTGATTATAAATTCCTTAGCCCTACAGAGTGTCCAACCATTAAGCAGAATAGCCCACCATATCGCTGCATTTTTCCAAGCACTCCATCACCGAACCTAGAGAATTCAAGCCCCCCTGTTTGCAGAAAGTTTATTTTTAAAAAAATTTGCCAGAGAGATCATATCTCAGTCAACTCTGTAGCCTCAGCTCCAGCTCAGAGGCTTAAACCAAGTGAGTGTTACGTGTACGTGTGGAGAACATGTGGACAAACACTTCGGAAGATGAACAGACCAATTTCTCCATTTCTAGGGGCAGACTCACTAGGCCATATGCCACGATCATTTGATGAATGTTCTTTGATAGTTAAAATCAGAGAGCAGCCCCTAATGCACAGAAGCTAACGTCATGTAACATTTTTTTAAATTCACATTTACGTGTTTTCTGTTGATTTATGCACGCGCTGGTGAGTTTCAGGCACAACACGAAGTCTATGCAATACCGACAGACCATTCATCCTGGAAGCCATTCATACTCATTTGAATTAGAAAGTTCCTAAAAGGCTGTGGAGCAATTGCTAAACAATGTCCCGAACCTCACGACATTCAAATGCCCACTGTCCCTCAGAAGCTGCTCACTCTGGCTTTGCACACAATTCTGAGACACTTACCTAGTGGGCCTCCAGGGCCACCGCAGAGTGACCCGAGGAAACCGGAAGATGGTGAAAATACCCTTTTGGCTCCCAGGCGTGGTGCCGCTGGGGGCCTGGAAGCAGGAAGGCGGGAGAAGGACGCCTAAAATGGGATCTCAGGTGAACCTGGGAAGGTCAGAGGCCAGGACAAAGAAATGTCAGAATTAGAATCACATGTGAGGCACAGGGCTGTAAACCCTGAAACAGGTGAGTTGAAGCCGAACAAAACTGAAAAGGAAAACACAGTTCAGAATGGTCACTTAGGTCAAGTGCTCCAGACAGAGCACCGTTGTGTCTCTCACCACTGGGCCCCGGCTCACCTGCCCTCTGGAGGCAGGGGATGGGGTCTTTCTCCACTGGCCAGCTCTCCCCAGTTGGCCATGAGGCAGAACTGACACCTTTGGGGAAATCATTCATTCATTCAATTTTAATTATACACCAACTTGTACCAGGCACAACTGAATGGGTAGGGGACACATCAGGAAACAAAATGGCTTCTGCCTTCATGGAACTTAGATTAAGAGGGTAGAAGCAAGGGTTTCTGATGAACTGAAAATGAGCTCTGTAGCTTAAATCTACCACATCTCAAGGGCCTGTGGTCTGCCCTTCCTGGGGGGGTTGGGAAGTCAATTTTAGCAACTGGGCTTTGGAGTGGTAAGAAGTGAGTTTGATTTCAAGGACCTAATAGTAGAACCAGAAAAAGCAGCCCCCAAAGGCAAAGATCTTAGCCTCAGAGCACATGCAAACTGGTGCCCACAGACCAGCCCTTCTTGTTCAAGGGCTGTACGATTACTAATTTTCTGAACGACCCCTGTATCCAAGTGTCTGTTTAGTTTCGTTTGCTTAAAGCAGCCAGGAAGTTTACAGCATTTTACAAAAAATTTCCACCCAGAATGTTTTTCTAATGGTCATTAAAGAAAAAAAAAAAAACCTCATTTACATAGAAAATTTACCTCCGCAAAGGAAGGTTTCGTTCAGAGCTAAAGTTTCCTAATCCTGGATCTCCAGGAAGACTGAAAGCAATTTCTCACGCGGCTCATCATGTTCAGAAATCCCTTTACAATTTGTTAATAGATGTCCGAACCCATTCGAATGTTCAAATTAATCCACACAGTACAAGCTGGAGGTTAGGGCCGGACAGGAGAATGGCTTTTGCATATTTGTTTTGTTTTAGTTGCGGCGTCCTGTGAGCCGCCGGGATACTGAGCGGGTTCCCACGGAAACCACCCGGGGTGGGGTGGGGTGGGGGAGGACCCGAGGAGGGGCGGATCCCGAGTTCCCGGCCCCGCGACTCGGCCGTGGGAGGGGCCCTAGAGCGGGGTGGGTCCGGAGCGGGGTTGGGGGGGCGCGGGGCGGGGCGGGAGGTCGAAGGGCGGAGCCTGAGTGCGCCTGCGCAGCGCGCGCTACTCAGGAAGGCGGAGGCGACGCGCAGGAGGGAAGATGGAAGACTACCAGGCTGCGGAGGAGGTAACCGCCGGGTCGGGAAATGGAAGGGTGAAGGCCGAGAACGCCCGGCGCAAGCGGGCGGCAACAGCCAGGGCCGTGTGTGGGCTTCCAGGCCGCGTCTGGACGTGGGCGGCGGCAGTCTCCGGGGCAGACTGACGGTACCAGCGCTGCGCGGTGACCCCCGGCCCGGCCTGCTCGGGGCGTCGGCGCCGGGCCCGGGGGCGGGGCTCGGGGCTGGGCAGGGGCTCCCCGGGTGGCGGCGTGCGCCCACTCTTTCTTCCGGGAGGGGTGCCGCAGCCTTGGGATTTCTACCTGGGGCGGGGCCTCTCCCGTCCCTGGCGCCCCCTGCCCGCCCCATGTCCCGAGCCAGCCGCTGCCTGCCGCGCCCCTGGCCCCGCCGGGTCGCGAGCCTGGTTCCGCGCGGGCCTGCCACGCCCCCGACCTGCCGCACCCCCTCTGCCAGCCGCTACCCGAACCTGGCCCAGCGCCGGCCCGGCACGCCCCCGCCCCGCTCCACACCCGCTGCTCCGCAGCGCCCCGAGTCTGGGCTCCGCGCGGACCCGCCACATCCCTGACCCGCTGCACTCCCACTGCCCGCGAAACCTGGCTCCGTGCCGCCCCGCCACGCCCCCTATCCACTCCACTACCCCCCCCTGCTGCCCCTCCCGACCCTGCTCCACGCAGCCGGGCCCGCCGGGAGGCTGCTATCGCTCCCTCCCTTTATTCGGCGGTGCAGACCCCCACCCTGGACTAGGTGCTCCGCGTCTGCGGGTGGGGAAGACTGAAGGCCGCATGTGTGTCTGCTGATGTTTTAACGCAAGACTCCAGAATGACATGCACGCGTGACACGCAAATGCAGTCGCATCTTTCAGGTCTCAGGCTGTGTGAGAAATGCAGAAGTGCGCTGTAGGAGAGCCTGCCTTTGTCTGCCGGCCGAACCTTGTTCTTCAGTTCTGTGCTTACACCCACCACGGCTGCCATCACTTAAGTTTCATTTTCAATTTGAGTTTGAGATGTCAGTGTGAGAGCTCCTATTTGTGGGGGAAAGACAATCTCTCATTGCCTCAATGAAGAAGCAGGGTAAACCACACAATTACTTGCCGAGCAGCAGACATTTATTCTAACGGTGTGCTTCCCTTCCGTTTAACACGCACCAGGGAGTATAGCTGATGGGAGCTATTATAGAAAAATAGTTGCCCGTTTTGTTCTTGCTAAATAATAATTCTCGTTGAAATTGAAATAAGTTGAGTCCTACATATTATGCAGACTGTCAAAAATAAAAGCTATAGGTGAAGTTGGTAAGGTTTGATATTTTACCATTTTTGAAACAGTGTAAGCAGGAATGTTTGGAGGGGAAAGAAAACATCTAAGACTTAAGGACTGATGCTAGAGTTTCCGTTTTGATCTGATTTCCTAAGTACCACACGAATGGCTGCGTGGTATCAGTGTTTGACTGCTGCGAACAACCAGTGGGTAATTGTGAGAAGACATGGTTCAGGACCATCTAGCAAAGGAAAAGCTTTTTCTCCATAAACTAACTAATTTAGGAAAATAGCTTGTATTATAGGGATAGCCATAAAACTTAAACAAAAAAAAAAAAAAGGAAATGACACTGTAAGAGAAATCTCTTAATACTGGCATTTTAATTCTGGCTCCCACCAAATGGGGTGGCTAAGGGACTTCATCATTCCAGATCTCACTTGCAGATCTGTGAACTGAAGGGCTGAACAGAGTGTCTGTTTACAGGAGATAAAGGCCTAGGCCCTTAGGAAGATGAGACCTTGACTTTTTTCTAGTTGGGGTGCCTTAGGTATTTGCTAATCCATGCCACTCTCTTCTGAACTAGCCTTTTCTGCTTAGCCTCTGACTTCATGTACATACCTGGACCTTTGTAAGACTACTCTCAACTCATTGTTCTTATTTCTTAAAGAAGCTGAAACTGCCCAGGGGATTCTGTACAACTCCACTTTCCACTAAAAGTCCACTGAAATGCCCTTCAACCTTTTTCCTAGTTAGCCGCGTGGCTAGTTACACAGGGACATTTCCGTATGGTTCAGTATCATGGAAGTCCCTGGAAGGATCCTTTAAATCTGAAGAAATCATTTGATCTGTAAGATCCTGCAAATTTTCATTCATTTGGCAAGTTGGCTTTGTCTGCAAGCATGCCAGCTCGTGAGTACAGCAAGTGAGAGGGCTTCAGGCAGTCTGCACTCTATCCTATGGAGCGAAAAGGCATGGTGTGGACAGAGCCCTGGTAGTTGGCATCCAGCAGGCAGGAAAGCTCACTGCCAGAAGCAGGGCACTCTGACTTTATTCCACCAGGATTCACAATGACTGAGGGCCTGGGGCTGCCCTCTAGAAGGCATGTCCCGAGCTAAGTACTGTTCGCAGCACTCAGAACCTTGTGCCCTTTCACATGTACCCTGTGTAAAAAGGAAACCATCTTTAAGCTCCTGCCATTAGATTACCGGTGGCGGCCCACCTCCCTGTGCACCCTGAGGCACTGGTGGAGAACAGCTGTACCAGCAGCCGGTGCTGTCCTGAAGTAGGACAGCATTAAAAAGGACACATAATCCTGGGGAAGTAGTAGTATCGTATACTTTATCACTAACGGTGGATAAAAACAAAACGTTTTTAAGTTTCAAACCTCCTAATCAGTTTACATCAGGAAAGGTGTCAGCTAATTTAAACAAAAGTCAAGGAACTCGTTAAACTTCTGGTTTGTTAATGATGCTCTTCAGCCAGTTGAAATGGAGAGAGAGATTGAATCTAAAGTCAGGTCAGCCTTTTGGTCCATGGCATGATTAAAACAAACCAAAGCCCTTTAAGTTATATACATACTCTGGACTCCTGACGGCCTCTCACCTGCTCTGTGATCCTCAAAGAGCCACTCGGCATTTCTGAGTCTCTTGGTAAAATGAGAAATTTAGTTTGGTTCTTTCTAAGTCCTCATTTCTAAATTGTATTCATTACCTAACGTTGCATTAATCAGTGCAGTGGAAACCAGTCTTTTAAAGCCATCAAACTTAACTAATTTTCTTGCTTACAGACTGCTTTTGTCGTCGATGAAGTGAGCAACATTGTAAAAGAGGTAAGAGGAAGAATGCTTGTTTTTAAAATGTTGATTAATGTCTTTATGAGTGAAAATAATGTGTTCTAAATACTATCTTGGAATTGTTTCAACTGAGCCTGTGTGTTTTGGCATTTCAAATAACAGTTTTTACTTCAGTGAATATGTAGATAAGAATTACTCCCATATTATGTAAATTATATATTTTAAACCAGACAGGAAAAGTAATATATTAGCATTATTATCGAATATTACTAAGACTTGATTCTGTAACCTTTTAACATAAAAGACTTGTGGTCATGGTATACAAGTAAATGTTTCTGGTGTCGAATAAAGAGTGAATATAAAAAACTGATTAACTTCCAGTTACTTACGACCTGATGATCCAGGTGGGGCTTACCCGTTTGTCTTATGTTCCTGAACTACCTATTTCATCATTTTTCACCATGGTACCTCCCTTACATGATGGCAGTGGAAGACAAAATGGGGTATTTGTTCTTCATTCATTGGAAAAATACGTATCAAGGGGGCATCAGGGACTATCAAGAGGTTTACAGTACAGGGTGGGCGCAGGCAGGCACTTACCAAATCATCACACCAGAAAATGTAACCGTGGATTCCATGTGTGTACCGTGTGCCACCGTACATGGTGCTGTGAGGGATCGGACTCACCTGGTGCGTTCACAGCTAGAATCTGGAGGATGAACAGGAGTCGTGTTAACTCCGTAAAAAGAGGGGCAGACATTCCAGGAAGTGTGCCCGTGCACAGGCCCTGTGGCAGGACTGCGTATGGTGCGTTTGAGGGACTGAAATGAAGCACATGGGCCCGGAGTAGTGCAGAGTCCTGGGACGGGAATGAGGCCAGAAGGATTTTCCTTATTAGTCCTTCTCTTCCTGTGTAAATTGAGCACAGACTGAAGCCATCAGCCAGAGGAAAGCCATTAGGTGATCGAAGTTTAAAGTGCCAGCTGAGAGTATGTGTGTAATTTGGAATTGACTCTAATGCAGATTATTATCTAATGCCAGAGTGATGAAGAACCACAACCTGTTTTTGTGACCAACACCAAAAAGCAAAATGATTTTGTTCTACCATATGCGTTACTCGTCAGCACAGGTGATTTTCTAGTTGTTGTTCAGGATCTGTGACGGTTTGCTTTTGTTTTCGCACACGGTGTTTCTTAGGGAACAAGGGGCGGGGGGTGGGTAGCAAGAAGGTGCTGGAGCCGCAGTCGAACTGTGAGAAGGGGGGATGGCGTGCTGCGAGGTCCCCTGTGATCTCACTTGTTTTCAGCGTCGTCTTTGACTCAGTTGCCAGGCAACAAGTGCAGTTGAACATAACTCTTCCAGTCTCCACGAAAGCATCAAGCAACATCGCTGTGGTACTCTCACGTGGTCACTGGTGTCAACAGCTTTTTCGCCCCTGGCAATAGGTTAATTCTTCCCTTGAGCTCTTTTAAGGATTGCGCAGTAGTAAATTTGGGTGAGTCCAAAATTGGAGGGGAGTTTTCCTCCCTCTCTGAAAAACAGTGAATTCCAAAGTGTATGTGGAGAGAGCTGCCAGTTAGAGGTTCAGCTTGAGCAATGCCCCCTCTTCTTCACCACCCCCCAACTTCTTTGACCAATATCCAGATCTAGTAATAACCAGGTCCTTTTAAACTGGGAGCACCTATGTCCCCACAACCTCATTTATCCCGAGTTGGGGAGGGGGCAGAACATGTCAGAGGATGAGAAGAAGCTATGATAATGGGTGGGGGTGCAGGGGAAGGCCAGAAGCTAAATGAGGTGTGTTTAATGACTGCTCAGAGTCCCAGGATAAATGGGTAGAAATCAGTGTGATTATAGGTAGCTCTTTGTTCCTCAAAAGCAAGATCACTGAGCTTTTGTCCCAGACAGTAGACCCTAATGCATCTCGAGTGTACACAACTCAGACCCCGGGACTGTTTCTCTCTGCATGTCTGAGGACAGTACTGGGCCTTCCTCAAATGATTTTAGGTCATAACTGTCATGAGAATTCAGGTTTCTGGTTTCTAGCTAGAAAAGGGGTAGAGAAGAAAGCTGCTTAGTTAGGGAGGCAGGCACACTGGTATCAGCATAAAGAGGCCCAGAAAATCATAAAATGGTAATAGCCTAACTACAAACTTGGGCAAGAGTAGGGGCAAGCAGCCATACGTGTTCCTGAGTAAACTCTGAACCCTCTCTAGGATGCAGGATGGAAAGAGACAATTTCAAACAGAAAGTTTCATCATAAGCTTAAAATAATTTTTGTAATATATAGGGCTCATTTTTTTATTATCTGAAAAGTACACTTAAGTGTTAACATATTCCCAGAAAATGTGGGATAAAGGAAGTATTTTTGAAGACATGATTATTTGGGTAGATTTGTATGTTGTCAGTTGTACAACCACTAAGGATTTTTCTGTCTGCTATACTTTTAAGAAAGGAATGGGCAAAGGAGAATATTTTCTAGCCTCAGTAGGAAAAAAAGATTATCTCCAGGTACCAACTACAACAGTTGACAGTAAATTCAGTCAACATGTTTTTAAAAATTGACAGATCCTATATAAGTGTGGATTTTAGAAAATGATATAAAATTTATTTAATGAGGGGTGCCTGGATAGCTCAGTTGTTAAGCCTCTGCCTTCAGCTCAGGTCATGATCCCAGGGTCCTAGGATCGAGCCCCACATTGGGCTCCCTGCTCAGGGGAAGTCTGCTTCTCCCTCTCCCATTTCCGCTCCCTCTCTCACTGTCTCTCTGTCAAATAAATAAGATCTTAAAAAAACAAAACACTTAATGAAGGAGGACGCTGTTAAACAAAGGTGTATTTGCGAAGGGGTGCTCATGACTTACGCTCACGTTTTATGCCGATTATGTTTTATGCTGAGGAACTCTGGTACCTGCCGCAGGGCACTGGGCATCTTTTGCAAACAGTGACCTCTGCTCTGTGTTCCAGGCTATAGAGAGCGCGATCGGTGGCAATGCCTACCAGCACAGCAAAGTGAATCAGTGGACCACAAACGTAGTAGAACAAACTTTAAGCCAACTCACCAAGCTGGGAAAGCCATTTAAGTACATCGGTAATGCACTTCTGCCTCTCCTACATACTGGGGAGGGGGGGGGGTTCTTGAAGCACTGCTGAGGGGCGGGACTGGTGTCACAAGAGGCGCAGCAGCGTGTGACCTCAGAGCACATGCGCAGCAGTAGGGGCAGGTCCCCATGCCGTGCGCGTGACCCCCGGTGCGCCTGGCGGGCAGCTGGAACAGTTGCAGGGCGCACGTCCGGGATTTCCCAGCCCGTAACGCCAGACGCTTGGAGAACAGGCACGGGGGGTAGGGCAGGGCAGGCTGTGGCGTGCCTCTGTCACAGGGCCAGTCTGCGCCGGTGACTGTTCCCATGGACACCTACCACGGGATCCACGTCCGAATGCGGAGAGTAGGCGGAGAGAAAGGTGTGTTGCCAAGTAGATTTCTCTAACAGACGTTTGTTTTCGTTGAAGTGACCTGTGTGATCATGCAGAAGAACGGAGCGGGGCTGCACACGGCGAGTTCCTGCTTCTGGGACAGCTCTACGGACGGTATGGTCTCCCCTTTGCTCCGTGGACGCTTGTCCTGGGCCTTTCCCTGAGGCCGTGTGGCACCTCCTCCACCCCGCTGAGACCTAGAGTTTTCCAGGCAGGGTTTTCTGAAGCACGTACTTGGAGGTTTCCGGTCTCGGGATGCATGCCTGCCAGAGTCCCCTGCTGACGCCTTGCAGAGAGCCCAGGCTGAGCGGCCTTCCCTGTTCACGGGCCGTGCAGAAGTGTGCGAGGTCGGGGCGGCGCGCCCCCGGCTCCCCGGGCTGAGCTCCGTGCCTTCTCCCCGCAGGCAGCTGCACCGTGCGGTGGGAGAACAAGACCATGTACTGCATCGTCAGCGCCTTCGGGCTGTCCATCTGAGGCTCGCCGGCCCTCCGCCCGTGCCTGCGCGCGCCGCCTCTCCCCACGGCCGCGGGCTCCAGCCAGCACCTTCCTCCTCCTCTCTCTCGTGGCGCTCACGGCGTCAAGGACAGCCAGGTGACTGCCCTGTTCTGTGAACGGCACAGCCAAGTCCGAGGACTGTCATCCTGGGTGCTCAGGCCTCTGCTGCCACTCTCTTAACTCTGAATATTTCTTTTCCAAAGGTGCTAAAAACTGAAATCTGCTAGTTTGAAACTTTCTCTCTCTCAGATACACTAATTTTCCATACTTTGTACTTTGGTTAGAATAATAAATTATTCCACTTTGAAGTTTGTGTTTTTCTTCAGAGTCTAAATGATACCACAAAGGAATTCTTCCGACTTCACTAGTGATTTTAAAATCTATAAAACTGCAAAAACAAGAAGGAAAAGTTACGATCTGTGTTGGTCCTGTCGATTGCAGGGCGTGCTGCGAGGCCCCGGGGGTGCAGGGTCCTGCAGCCTCCGGGAGGCGGCCAGCTGGTCCCTGCTGCGGCCGGGGCTCCCGGCCGCACACCCTGCCTGGGCCGTGGCGCGCCGGCTTCTGCTCCAGCCTCCTCCCCGCGTCAGCTGCAGTCCTCCAGAAATGAGCTAGTGCTGCAGGGCCTCCCACATGCTCTCACCGTCATTCATTTTGTGTCCATACTAGGCCCTTATTTATAAATCAGCGTTACACAGAAACCCCGTTGGGAGGCTATCTGATGGACTGAAAGGTGTTATCTAAGGGGGGAGGTGGGCCCCAAGCCCCAATCTGTGACCTCACCTTCAGCGCTCATCCACGGGCCACGTTCACAGAGGAATAAAGACAGGCTTTGTGTCCACTTGCTGAAATCAAGAAAGTTCTACCTTTGGCCCTAAAGCACTCATGCCTGAATGGCCAAATGAACACACGCAGGAGCAAATAAATGCCGTAAGAAAGGACTGAGTATGTAAAATTCATTAATATTTACCAGAAAGGAAGTTTCACAATGAAGCTATTCCCAAGTGTAAGTTTGCCATAAATAAACATTTATTCACTTTTGATTGAATACAATGATCGTTCTGTCATCAGGGGTTCCTGTGCTCATGGACACAGTTCCAGGATCTGTTACACAGTTCTAGCTTTCCCTTTGAACTTCAAGTTGTAATTATTTTACAAATATGTACAATCTTTTTGTAAAAAGGCAGTTTTCAGTAGCAGAAAATTCTGTTTCACTGTGTGGTATCATAGTTACCAGTATATCTAAAACATGTCAAGTCAACATGAACAGGGTAACAAGATGTCACAGACTAAAGCGACTTCCCTTGGGCCTGGGGAAAAGATTTGTAGCTTTTTTTCCCCAAAAGTCTAACCTCTAAGGCAATTGGTTTCTAAAATCTTCAAAATACATAAATATTCTTTAGTGACTTAACTCGTACTCACTAGATGTCCCTTTTCACCATCCCGTCTCTGAGCTTCCATGGTTTTCCCTGGGAGGAGGATTCCAGGAAATAAGTCACTGACCATACATACCGTGACCGACTTAACACAACTGCACCTTCATTAAGTAGTTCATGGAATGCTTGAGGCTGGTGACAGTTGTCTTGTAACCTGCCCATTTAGTGGGCTGGGTTTACGTAATGTATCTAAATTTTTATTGCAATCTAATTATGTACAGGAACAATCTTACAAACCTTGAATATATTTTATATATCCCCTTCTCTAGCCTTTCAAATGGGGCTTAAGAGAGAGAAAACTGCATCACTTCACTGCTGTAATGATTTAATAATAAATCAAGCAGACCTATTACCCACACGGATAATGATGCTCTCCCTAGGGAAGCTGAATACGTACGGTCATCTTCCAGGTTCCCCTAGACTGGACCAGTGTAAAAATTTATCCCAAAGATGATGTTATTTAAGCCATTACCATGGAAGAACTAAAGTCAGCCCTTTGAATTTACAACTGAAGTTTGCAAAACTGATACTCTCTAAGAAAAAACAATTTTCTTGCTACTGTCTAAAGTTTCTGGCAGACTTTAGTGTTTCAACCTAATACCTACGGCATATAGACTACATGCTAAATGCTGTATACTTTAAGCAAATTTTTACATGGAATATGTAATATGTTGATACATATGACACACCGGAGACTGAAAATGCACGATTTAACGAGAATCATTTTCCCCTTATGTACTTCCTTTTATCATTTTTTTGTTTCCAACTTAGTTACAAAAAGTAAATAAATACTCCCATATTTTCATTTCAGTGACTTGATGCCGTGAAGAATCAAGTATGAAGGTATCAGTCATCAGTTTATAATATAATTATACTACAGGACGCAGACAGGTGTTAAAAAGTTCTAATGTGTATGGCTAAATGCCTCAAATAGTTTACATTTATCGATAAATAACAGCATTCCAAATTATGGACATTTAATAATAATTATAACTTGTAAACTATATCACATACTAGAATACATTAATTAGCACAAGTTTTCATCAATTTACGTTAAATTATACTTAGTAGAAGTTGAAAAAATTTGGTAAAAGAAAAACTTTTCCAGTACCTTGGAGTACACAGAATCAAAAAAGTCATCACACCATTGAAAATGTAAAAACCATGTAAACTGGAATTACCCTTGCAATAATAACAGTTGTTTTAATTCAAACTTTTATATTTACAAGGTTTTAAAAACAAATGGAATCCATATTAAAGGTACGTTATCACTAAAGTTTAAACTAAACCGAAAGATGTGAAGTCGTAATGAAAAGTCTCTCATGAACCTCCAGAAGGGCCCAGCCTTACCCAAAGTAGAATCCAATTTTGAGCGATTGAGAGTTACTGCATAGATGGAGACAACGCAGGTCCTGCTTGCGGAGTGGCACAACCCTCTCCTACCCGCTGCGTCTGCCCCGACGCCGTCCATCAGGGGCTTAGCTGTGACCGTACGTCAACGGTTCAAGAGAGACGTTACTTCAGAGGAAAGGGAAAGGAGATCTCTATACCGGACTTATACTCAGTCTTTGACGTAAAGGAACTGGCAGCTCTCCAGGGCCTTCTATGATGCCACAGACTGAGCAGCTGGAGACAACCTTCCTCTTTGAGAGCCGGCCCTCCTCTTCCCTGGCCGCTGGAGGGCGGGGCACGCTTCCCAGCAAGTGACCTTCTACCCAGGGATGTGCTGCCATGAGTCATCGAAAATGTTTTACTTCCTTTCATCTAGGCTTCAAATGTGAAACTGAAAAACTTTTTCACAGTAAAGAGTCTAAAATATATCAACCCTTTGTTTAGCTTTCACACGCACAAAAAATCCCATGGAGTGTTCTCTCTAAAGGAGTCGTAGAAATGACAGCTTACGGGAACTGTAGCGGATACGCTCTTCCCCACCCCAGCCACAGTGACAACCGTTCACATTCACGCACGTACCCGCTCACGTGCACACGCGTGTACACAGTGTCTTGGAAAACTATGGCAGCAAGACCTCTTCCCTGCAGCTGGCACTTGTAGATTATCTTACCCTTTCCTTAGGAATCTCAGCCAGGCGTCCTCTGAGCCCCACGACCCGAGCTCTGCCCGGCGGTGGTGGTGCAAGACTAGAACCTGCTCGCCCACCACTTCCCCAAGAAGCCATTACTCAGGCACTTCACACCAGAGACAGGACTTACTCGTCACCTGGGAGGCTTGATGGGGCGCTCGATGGGGAAGGACTGCCCTCGTGAGACAGGCACAGAAATAGGCTTCCCTTTGAGCTTAAAGGGCTGAAACTGGTACGGGGCAGGGAAGAGAGAGGAGAACGCCACCATGCTGATGACCGCATTCGTAAGGGCTTTCTTTCCATGGACTCGGAATTAGCAGATTATTGAAAAAAAAAAATAATAACTCTACTAAAAACAGGAATAATTACCTCCTCACCACTAAAAATGAACTCTTTCTCATCTGAAATCTTTGAAAAAGGATTTGGCTGTTTACACTTACAGCGCCTCTCTTCCCAAATGCAGCCAATCTAAGTAAATTTGGCCCAACGTTTACATTTCTCCTTGGTTTTGGTTTTCCTTTCAAAAATACATAAACAGATGAGGACCAGGAAATCTCTGCTTACGAGACAAGCCCAAACACCAGCAGGAGCGGGGAAGGCCAGGAAGCAGCGCCTCGGGAAAGCGGCGGGCCTCCAGCGGCCCGGGGCTCAGTCGCTCTCGGAGCCCTCCTTGTACTGCGCCCGGATGGCCTGGCCGTTCTGCAGGGGCATTTCTTCATAGTCACTCCTGTCACAAAAGAGACCCTTGATGCCATTCGGCTTTTGATAGCTCCTCCTCTGGTCTTCTCTCCCACACTGATGTGCCATTCTGGCAAGAAGGTGTTTCACAGCCTTGCGCTCCCCATTTCTATCGCCCACGGCCCGCTCCTCGCCCCCCAGCAAGCACCGGGGCCCACCGCCAGGAAGAACAGGTCCTCCTGTGGCCACCACCCAGGCGAAGTGTTGAGAAAAAGGGAATACCACTCAGTCTAGTCAGAACAATGTAAAAACAGAACCTCACGGGATCGCAGGACACTCCCAGGTGAAAGAAACATCATAAAGCCTTGAAAATCATTTTAGAATGACTGGCGGCCTGTTCAGTAAATGCACAAGAGCAGGCCGAATGCTCGGGGAGGCGGTGACTCACCCGTAGATCACGTCATCGTCCGAGTCATTCAGCATGGAGAAGGCGGGGTTGTCTTTCAGCTGGGACTCTGGAAGCCAACAGAAGCATTTTTATGCGGTTAGCCCGGGCTGCTACAGAGAAAGGACAGGAGCCCAAAAGAGCGGGATTGCAATCCCAGCTTCCACCGATCATTACCTGTGGGACCTGAACAAATCTTGCCTCCCGAGCCCGTTTCTCACGTGCAAGTCGGGGGCAGCATCGGACCTAGCAGGCTGCTGGGCAGACCGAGCCGTGGAAGTGCCCGGAGGCGCCCTTGAATGGCAGCCGCGAGCCGGCTACTTCTCCTGAGTCCGTGGGGGTCACGGGGGCGGAAAACACCCGGGAGAACAGCGGCGCCCACCCTGCTTCCTCCCACCCCTGGGAAGGACGTGAGCCCCGCTGTCCAGTCTCCTCATCTCAGCGGGGACTAACCGCGCCCTCATCGCTGAGCCGCGGCCAGGCTCGCGGAACACGTTTTCACGAAGGCGCTTTGGGAACCCACACAACATGGAAGCCAGGTGGTGGGTCGGAAACACTACATCGCTTTTGCTGCCCAAGCTCCAGGACGTCCCCGTCCTTTTCAGCCTGCCTCACAGTCCGGCTCCTCTCACATTCTGGCTTTCCCTGAATGGCCACGGTGCTAGCACTCGACAGACTTGGCGTCACACGGCTGAGGGACATGCCTGTGCGCCGGGCCCCTCTCGTGGAACCTCTGTTCCCGTCCTGTGCCCTAACGACGCAGCCCGTGCCGGGGTCTCACCACGACTGGGCCTCCACCCCGGCCGCCTACCTTGCCCCTCGGCCAGGGTCATGGGGCCCAGCACTGCGGCCGCAGGGTGGCTTACCGTACAGGGCGTTCTTCGACGGAGAATACACAAAGGCCAGAGTGTAGAGGTAAAAGTTCAACAGGCCATAGAAAGATAAGAATTCAGCTGGTGATACTGGTCAAGGGAAATGAGCAGCGCAGGGACACCCCGTATTTGGACATTTCAGCTGGAGTCTTTGCTTTCCATCTGGCTGCCCCCTCCACCACCAGCAGTCCTTTCCACCGCTCACCACCAGCGAGGACCCAGACAGCAGGATGCCACTGGGCAAGCCCACAGCCGAAGGTCACCGTAACCTTTCAAGGTCATCTGTAAGTAACAGGTACACCGCGCTCTTTTCTATCGGTGGAAACCCCTGGAGGTGGCAGGACCTGACGTGATCAAGTTACACACAAAGGGCAGGAGGGCCGAGTGCGCAAGTGGGTAAATCAAGACTGAAGTGAAGACCCGGACCAGTCTCTCGAATCAGTCGTTCTTCGTCTTCTCAGCATAACCCCTCTGAGAAGCTGATAACACGTCCAGCCACTAACATTTGAAAAATCTTGCATTGATTCTAAGTATGGAAGAGGCCCCCGAGAAAGAAGCTAAGATGTAAGGGAGTAACTCCAAAGCGCCCCTGATGGACACCGTCGCTGAAAGGGGATGTGGCGAGCTCTGTCCGCGCCTGAGGAGGAGTTTCGTGAGGAGACGAGAAGCCCCGCGAGCCTCAGGCACACGTAGGAACCCGAAGGGCGTCCTGCTATCTTATGAGTCCTTTCTGGGGACACAGGTTTAAACTGCCCTCATCGCCACAACCGGTGGATACAGCAGCTGGACACATCTGGGTGATGGGGAGGGAGGACTCTCACATGGGGCTCCGCCTCCCCTCAGTGCTCTATGGGGAGAAGAGGCACCTCGGACTGCTGCGAGGTTCCACACAGAGCTTGGGTTCCTGAAGAATCCCCAGGGACAGGAGAGCAGGGTGGCAGGGAGGGCAGCTGGGGAGCGTGACTCCCTCGGGACCGAGTGGCCCTGCCGAGCCGGAGCGCTGCCCGCGGGGGTGGGCCCCGCAGCGCGCGGCCGGCCTCTCCCTCGCAGCGGCAGCCGCGAAGCCTGAAGGCTCCCGTGGGAAGGATATAGTTCTGGTAGTGCGTGGACAGTTCGGCTACGAAATTGTCTTGCAGTACTTGCGCTCCGAACCTTAAGTACAGGATGACGATGCTGGAACAAAGAGAAGGGACAATAAGTAAACACAGACGAGGACGTGGCAGGAGCTCCCAGAACTCGTCCCACCCTCCCCGCGCTCGGTCCCTTCACTACCATTTGCGCGGACCGAGCGCGCCCCCGCCCCGCGCCCCCCGCTGCCCCGGCTGCTGGGCCTCAGACCCGGTCGCGGCCGCTGCTGGGGCGGAGGCAGCGAACTGTGCCACAGACCATGTCCCCGCACTAGGGGCCTCAAAGCACCCATGGGCACGTTCTCCTCGCTTCAGCCTTAGACCTCATTTCCAAGACCAACTCCGACCACAACGGACGAGGCCCTGAGGCAAGCCCGCCTCCCCCCGCCGCGCGTCCCTCCCTCCGCGGGCGCAGCCACCCTCACGCGAGGTCGCGCGGCGCGTCTGCGCAGACACCTGCCTGCGGGGCCCGTGACGACAGAAGGGTCTGAGGGCGCGGAGCTCCGCAGCCGACGCGGCTCGGCCCTGAACGGCTCCGCGGCCTCCCAGCTGGCGCCTGCGCTCATCCCCTTCCCCGTGCTCGGCTGTCCGCGAGGAGCCAGCCCGGCGGCGAACACAAACCAAGTCGGAGCTCTTCACCTCGCGGCCTGGCTCCCTGCCGGGGTTCCCCTCCCCGAAAAAAGAAGCTGCGACTCCTGGGCCGGCAGGGCCTGAGCTCGCCCCCCGCGGACCGGCCTCCCTTCTCTGTCTCTCCTCCCGAGACACTGCCGCTCCTCCGGACTCAGCGAGCCCCTATCGTCCCCATGTGTCTCCGGGGCTCCCCCGTCGGGCCCCAGGCCAAGCGTCCCCTCCTCAGAGAGGCGTCCCCTCCACTCCTGCCCTGTCACACCGCTGTTTCCACTGCAGGACTTGGGCTGTTCATCTGCTTGTGTGTCACCGTCCTCCTCCATCGGAACGTGCTCCCCGTGACCGGGAGGAGCCTGTGGCCCGAGGACCCGAGCAGACACTCGGGACGCTCGTGGACAAAGGAATGAGGCCCCAGGAAGTCGCATAAGAACGACCGCAACGGCAGAACGACCTCTCGGACTCTCCGGGGGCCACTATAGGCTCCCACTCCCAGCCTGTGGATTCGGAGCGCGTGAGGGTGCGGACATGCGAGGGGACGTGAAGAGTGTGTGAGAGACTCTAAGTGTGAAGGGGTGTGAGAGTGTGAGGGGCTGTGAGAGCATGTGAGGGGGTGTGAGAGTGTTCTGAAGGGGGTGTGTGTGTGTGAGGGAGTGTGAGGGGCGTGAGAGGGAGTGTGTGGGGGGTGTGTGTGTGAGGCGGTGTGAGAGCATGAGGGGGTGTGAGCGTGTGAGGGGGCGTGAGAGGGTGTGTAGGGGTGTGTGTGTGAGGGGCGCTGTGTATGTGTGAAGGGGCGTTGAGGGCACACGAGGAAGCGCCTGTGGGAAGCAGAGCCCACCTGTGCGCCAGGCGCTGAGGCAGGGCTGCCTACGCACACGCGCACTGCTGTTTCCAGGTGAGTGCAGATGCTGAATGAAGCAAGTCCACGCTGAATTCGGGCAATGAGCGATGAGCACGACCCGCAGGGCGAGGGACACGTGTGCCCACAGGAGGCCACAGCTCAGGCAGCCGGGGACCCTGGTGCCTCCCTGCGGCTCCTGCCCAGGAAGAGGGCTGGCAGCCATTTACTTGCCTCAAACCGCCAAGAAAAGCAAGTGACTAGATTTTCTTCTCTCTGGACTTGGATTTTAGCAGAAGGAGACAAACCAACAACCCAACAATGATCAGGGATGTGTTCACAGAAACGTCGTCACCAGGGCCTCAGCCTCCACAGCCTCCCGCTGAAGCGTCCCCTGTCCTGGGGCCACTGCGCTGCAGTTCAAGGACCCCCACAGTACTGAATTCGAATGCACAGTCCTACCCCTGGAGCACCAAAAGGACGCCAGGTGCCAAGCACACACGCGTGCTGTTCTAGTTCTTGACCCGGCGCTGAGCCATGGCTGCCCCAGCTACAGGGCACCCGCAGAGCGAGGAGGAGCGCTAACAGCACGGCCCGGGGGGCGGGTGTGTGTGCTCAGTCCCCGCAGTCCCTGCAGTCTCCGCGGCGCTTACAGCACGACATTGAGCTCTCCCGCAGACATTCAGGGGTCTGCCCTGTACAAGGGGTCCCCTGACCTAATGAACAGATCTGGCTAGAAATGCCCTAAAATGAACTCTGTAAAAGGGAAGAAAAGATATTCATGACAGGAAAATACAAATGCGCTATTTCACTTCTTTCAAGAAATAAAGTCTTCTTACCTAATGACGAGCACTACAAAAGTCAATGCAGTCAAAAATTTTAACCTGAGATCTGAAAAAGAAACAAATACCCCATTAAATCACTTGGGAAGTAAATTCCACTCTCATCTCAGGGAGCTTAAAAATAAAAACAAAAAATAAACAAAGTCTCCAGAACAAAACCCCACCTCCCTCTGGACTTTAAGCCTGTGTGCACCTGAAGCCCAGAAGAAATGCTGTCCCACCTCCCCAGAGTCAAGGAGGGTCCCCAGAGAGACTGTGGCCATTGTTATTCCGTTGCGACAGATTGAGGGAGAGAAACGTAGGAGATCAGGTGAGTGGCCCTGACCCGGGACGAGGCAAACAGCCCCAGCCACATCTTCCACAGGGTACAATTCTAGAAGGATCCAGGCAGCTCCAATAGCCACACTGGCACCCAGGGCCCCAGGGGCCTCCACCCCACAGGCGTCCCTCTAGTGCTGGCCTGAGGCACTGTCTGAAAGTCCCAGAGTTACCCATTTGGCCCTGTTGTGGCTCCCCAGGGACCAAAGGCACTGCCCCCAGCATGAGGGAGTAGGACAGGTCCCCATCCAGGTCAGGCCTCTTGCTGGGTGGACTCCAGCCACTCCTCCCACGGTGTGAGGTCGACTCCTGGGCCTCCTCACCTCAGGCCATTCGTCATGGGGCACTCACCTACATAAGGCATGTGACGTAGCTCAGAACAGGCCCGCACTATCAAGAACAGAAGGTATAAAACATACACAGCCGCCACGACCATGAAGAAAATCTTCATTCCCTAGAACCACACGAGATGGGCAACTGAATAAGAACAGGGGCTCAGCACTGCTGCTCCTCCCAACACCCCCAAGCGGGGGAGCTGAACATTTTTAACAGGAGCTCAGAATCCTGAAGGTCACTCTGTAACACAGACATGTTCCCACCACTGCGACTTGCTTATCTAGACTCGGCCTCTCATCCTGTCTGTGAGCACAGGTGGCTCCCCCAGGGACAGCCCCAGCCCTTGCTGGTCACGTGAGCCAGAATCCAAGCTCCTTCCACGATGCACAGAAAGCTCCTGGCACAGGGCCTGGGATGTGGCAGGTGCTCAGTACACCAGGGGCGGGTCTTCAGCTTTTTTCAGTTTTTTGGAGGTCTCTGGTAACAGGCACAGGCCACTAACTGAGAAGGGGAGAGGTGACCATAACCACGGTGACGGCTGCCTTGCTCAAGTCCCTCCGAGTGCCGGCCAAGGGCTTCTTGTTCCTGGTCAGTTCCACTCGCACAACCCCTTAGGAGGGACCGCAGTAGTACCCTTTCCGCAGAGGGAAAACAGAGGACTTGGGGTGGGGGGGGCAGCCAGGAGCACAGGTTTGACCGGCAGGCTGTCCAGGGAGCTGGTGCACTGGCCCAGGCACTGGCCCGTGTGACCTCAGACAAGACCCTTGACTGCCCTCCAGTTTCCTCACATGAAAAATGAGGGGACTGGACCAGACAAAAGCTCTAACAGATGAGCACGAACCTGTATTGTTTTATCTAAACCCAGGGAGTCACATTCAACCGACAGCCCCCCATATGATCTGTCACTGAGGCCTGCAGAATCTTCCCTGAGAATATGTCAAAGCCGCTCTCCCCGTCCCTTCCTTTAGGGCCATGCCCTCAAGGAGAAAAGGATGCTCTGAGGCCCAGCCCCTCACACACCTGGCCACAAGCCTGCCAGGGGTGTCCAGTGCCCCCACTGAGCCTGCCCTGACCCACGTCTCCTGCCTGGCTTCCTCTGCCTGTGGCCCCTCCCAACTCTGCAACGGGACTCCCTTCCCAGGCCCAGCATGCCTCCCCTCCTCTCCAGCTCCAGGCATACCCCTAGCCCCAAAAAACTTATTAAAGCATTATAAGGCTAAGAAAGAACAAAACACAAATAAAGACCCCTCTGCCCCACCCAGTAACTCGGGCCCACTGTCCATAAGGACACAGCTGGCAGGATACTACACGCGGCTCTGTACTTTCTGCTAAGCATTTTCTCCCTCACAAGGTCCTATATGCTTTAAGGACCAAGACCATGGCACACTGCTCATAAGGCATACACTGAGCAACCTTCAGAATTCCTCAGACTTCTAAATAACGGATGGAAAGGCCACTAGCACTCCCCTGGTGGAACCTGGTTAAGAATCAGGTGCTCATACTACTTGCTCTGACATGTGTTGTCTCAACATAAGGGACACATCTTTCAAGATACCATCATTCACTAAACTTCCCTCTTTCTCAGAGGCCAGTCCCATAAAGAACCATATATTCTACCACTTCATGGAAGCTCTGCAAAGTGTCCCGAGAAATGTTGGACATCACCCAAGCTCAGGACTCAACTCTGTGCCTCTGGGATTGTCCTGCTGGAGGCATGCCTCCTAGGCACCTCCCAGGGCTCCCTCTGGCCCCCGGCCCCTCACACATCCACACCCGGGCTCAGCAGCCAGCTGTGCCCAGGAGGCACTGCCCTGTGAGATGCCAAGGGATGTCGAGAAAACTGGAGACTCGAGGGAAAGCCACACTCAGAGCTGACACCATTTGCAGACCTCTGTGTCAAATAAAGACACTGGACCCCTTTTTCAAAAGTACAAAGTATTATAAACTGGTGAGAGCACAGCGTCACCCAGAGTGCTGAGCGCTGTGGCTGCCGGGCCTGCAGGCCCACACTCCATTCACTCACTTGGAAACCTTTCTCGACTTGAGAGAATTAAATGAACAAAAACGTTTGCTTAATTGCTCTCCAATGGTCCTAAAATCTGACACAACCATAAACCAAGGAATGGGAGCGACAACTTTTTTTTTAAAGATTTTTTATTTGTTTGAGAGAGAGCCAGTGACACCAGGAGTGTGTGTGTGTGGGGGGGAAGGGTCAGAGGGAGAGGGACAGACAGACTCCCCGCTGAGCAGGGAGCCCTACAGATGTGGGGCTCAATCCCAGGACCCCAGGATCATGACCCAAGCTGAAACCAAGAGCTGGATGCTTAACCAGCTGTGCCACTCAGATGCCCCAAGACCTCCTTCTTTTAAAAAGAGTTTTAGTGTTTATAAACAAATATTACCTCTAGTTCTGGAAAACTAGTCTGGACATTGAGCAAAAAGACGTATTAGGTGAAGAATGCTCGTTTCACACCAGACAACCACCTTCCAAGCAAGGGCAATTTCTGCCAGTCCTTCAAACATTTTTTGTTTAAGATTTTATCTGTTGGGGCGCCTGAGTGGCTCAGTCAGTTCAGTGTCTGCCTTGGGCTCAGGTCATGATCTTGGAGTCCCAGGATGGAGCCCCGCATTAGACTCCCTGCTCAGTGGGAAGTCTGCTTCTCCCTGTCTCTCGGTCCTTCCCCACCCCCCACTCCTTCTTGCTCTCACTCTCTCTCTCTCCCAAATAAATAAATAAAATCTTTTTCTTTTAGAGACAAGCAGGGAGATCTGCAGAGGCAGAGGGAGAAGTAGACTCCCTGCTCAGCAGGAAGCCTGATGGGGGCTCGATCCCAGGACCCCAAGCACGACCTGAGCTAAAGGCAGACACTTAACTAAGTCACCCAGGTACCCTGACCACTTTGTTTTTAAAAGCTATTTTTCATCCTACTCACACATTTTTCCAAATTTTGCACCCATAAACATTCTGTAGTCTCTCCTAGCCAGTTAGCAAGCTCATGTCAGCAGCACAATTTAAGTTACAAAATTCAGGAATTTTTAAAAATAGCATCAAAAAAAAAAACCCTCAGGCATCATTAATAATCCTTACCTGAAAATTTCCTGTGTCAACTCGATACTGATACATTGGATCATGTAATTCATTAACTCTGAAAATACAATATTATGAAAAATCATAGATCAATAATTAGCTTACTTTCATTTGGCTTTTTACAATAATCTTTTAACAGAGGTGCCTGGCTGGCTCAGTGGGTAGTGTGTGCAACTCTTCATCTTGGGGTCGTGAGTTCAACCCCCATGTTGGGTGTCAAAATGACAAATAAATAAACAAACAAGCAAATCTTATTAACACAAACTACTTGCTAACCAACAGTTAAGATTTTTAAAAAATTTCACATTTGAAATGCATCCAGCACTACTAAACTATTTGCCCGCAGTTGTCTATGCTGTGAAGCTACAGTATTTTCTGTTACAAAAAGTCCCTATACTATCTCTCCTGCAATGTCAAGAACTATTTTTCCGGCACCTTTTCAGCAGCACGTATGGGTGCTGGGAATAGACGAGCACACAAAGAAAGCTATAAAAGTCAGTGCTGACTTCCATGCAACTTGTTTTAAAGTAAAGCCGGGTAGCTGAGGAGGCAGGGACAGGGCAAGGAGACGATATGGGCTGAGTGCTGTCATTACTGGGCCGTGGAGTCCAATGTGCCAAGGGCCAAAACCATAACCCTGGAACAGAACTCGTTTCTGCAAAAACTCCTACTCAGGTGCATCGAGCTGTGATCATGTGAGGCTTCTGCGGTGGCCCCATTTTACAGGACAAAACCACTAGTTACCATAAGCCCAGGAAGCTGAAGCAGGGATGGGGAGTTCGCAGATGCAAGCTCAGGGAGAAACTAAAGCTTCCGGGGGGACGGGGAGCCAGGACCCCGGAGTCCCATTCCTACAGATGATGACGTCTTTGCCACTCTGAAGGACAAATCTAAAACAACGTGCGTGGTCTTTATCATTTTCCAACTGGGACTAGAACTGTGTTTTCTATATGCCAGTCAGGCTGAAATGAATCCTCAGTTCAAGTCCCGCTATCAAGTCACCCTGGTGACAGATTCCCTTCCAGATGGATTCACAAAATACACTGAGACGTCGGATCTGTCCACCTTTGTCAAATGCTTTCCATGCCTGAGGCTTCCCACATAACAAAATTACTCACGTCTGCCATATTCCCAGTGTGACAGAAGCCAACCACAATAGTCCAACAATGAAGAATTTAGGCAAATAGAAAGTTAAACACTTCCTTTCTCCCTAAAAATAAAAATTAAAAAAAAAAGGTAAGAAATAAGTTAGTAATTCTAGCAAACCATTAACCCCTGGTAGACCACACTAGATCACAGATGCTCCAGTCATTTCTTCACAGCATGCATTCTCCTGCTCACGGAGGCTGAAGACAGAGTCTCAAGGAGAAGTTGCCTGTAAGGGCTGTCACCAGAGGGTGGACCAGAAGGACGGGGTCTCTGACCTCCTCTGGCAGGGCCGAGGGCGTAGGCTCACCTGGACGCGGACCCCGTGATATACACACAGCCAGAAGAGCAGCAAGGCACAGAGGAACACGGACTGGAAGAGGTCGTCCAGCATGCCTGGAAACCAGCTGTTCACCAGAAAGGAGAGCGGGAAGAATGGATCTGGAAGGCAACAGATGGAAGGGCCTGATGGAGGCAGGCTCACCCCACCCAACACAGGGCACCTGTCCTCTCAGCGAGGGCAGAACTCACCATCACCTTCTCCTCAGTCAGAGCCAAAGAGAGGTAGTGAACTAAAGGCTGTTTTGTTTTTCAAAAAACCAAAAAGCCAGTGAACAGATTGCCCCAGTGATCATTACAGAGCGCCAGCTGCTCCCGCCAGCCGCTCTGCCCCACAGGCCCGGGAATCCCGGTGCTGGGGCTCTGCAAGCAAACGTTTCTGAAGCAGGGGAAGAGGCACAGACGGCAGCGCCGGCTGCCTCCAGCCAAGTTCCAAGACAGCTGCGTCTGCAGCCCTTCCAGGATTTAACCACCGAACCAATCGCTCATTGGTGAGAGCCGCCAGGCATCCACTGTGTCCCGGGGCCGCACAGCTCGCGCTCTGCAGGTGCTGCTACCTGTTCCTCCAGCGGCTCCTCGGCGGCCAGAGCGGCTCTGGGACGCCTTCCAGCTTCAAGCTTTAAAGGCGGAGAGCTCCGAAATACAAATGGGCACCTACCATTGTAAAGCAGCAGCAGAGGCAAAAGAATGGACATCCACTTCTGCTCCATCCCCCAGTCTCGCATGGAAAACTTCCGGAGGGAATGTGCAAACAGGCACTACGAACCGAATCAGGAACTCAAGTTACTGTGTTTGCTTCTGCCTTGCTCAGTATCACTAACACGGTATCACGCATCACATGAAGTCTTCCCTGAGTGAGAGTCAGCCAAACCCGAGTTAACCCCTTGCTGCACTGACTGAGACTAAGGTAAGATGTGAATCACTGGCAAGGAGCTGCGGGTACAATGGCACAAGCTGTTCTCCGAGGGGCAGGAGGGGGTGGGGGAGACACCAGCCATAACTCCCTACCCACCCTAGCTCCCCCCAGGACAGGCTACTTCCATCAGGTGGGCCCCACACAGCCACAAAGAGGACCTCCCGTGGCAGGCCACACGCCCCCACCCAGGCGACATCTACAGATGGCACCAGCTTCTAAGGAGGGCACCAGGGCTCCCTGAACAAACACCTCCCTGAAGAAGCTGTGTTGAGCCATGGGAGTGTCTTTAAAGTACTTTAAAACAGTACAGAGTTTGTACTCCAAAGACCTGGAGTTTTTTGTTTTGTTTTTTTTTTTTCTGTAATCTAACATAAGCCAATGATTTCCTAGGGAATTTGGGCCATTTCTCCTAGGCTGTGAGGCTCAGGCTCATTTCTCTTGTTTAAGAACATCGTGCCCTGGGTGCCCACACTTTGGGCCCCAGAGTGTGGCAGCAGCCCCTCAGAAAACAGATGCTTTAAGAAACAGCAAGGATTTCTGCTGAGCAAACACAATCAGCAGCTCTCCACTCAGCTTCAGCAAGTTCCTTAGGGGAAACCCTGGGAGTGGCTAGGACCACGATCTCTAGCTATCGGCAGAGTCCAGGGTCTGCCAGTGGCTGAGTCCTACCCCCTCATCTACAGGCAGGTCCCATGTCACCACCAACTGGCACTTTCCTCACACGTCTGTCCCCAACGAGCCTATGTCCTGCGTACATTTGGACTGTGAAGCCCAAGCTATCCTTGCTTGGGTGGCAACTGGAGTGGCTCCCACTGTAAAGAGGGGACATAGCTCCTGCATGGCACACCCTCCGCGTCAGCAAGGGGCAAGCAGCCAAGGGGGTGGGATGTCGCCCTTCAGATGGCGCAAAGCACCACCACAAGCCCCCTTTCCCTCCCCCCGTATGTGTGTCGGTCCTGATGTTCTTCCTCCAGTTTTAAATTCCCATCTTCACTGACTGGGCCTCTGTGGGGACCACTTGTACTTCAAGGGTAAACATTTTCCCCAAAGTCACAGGGTGCTTGCAGACACTGAACTCAGACCCCAAAGGAGCCAAAAGCTCATACTTCCAAACCCACTCATCTGAGGCCTTCCTCCTGAAAAAGCCCAGAGTCCGAAAGGTCTGGTAAATTTTCCAAATGCAAAAAACCCAAGTGTGTGCTGTATCATAAAAAGAAGGTCGTTCAGACAAGGCAGGTGAAATGGCACTGTCACTGCACCCTGATGAGCATTTACTTAAAAGCCAGGGGTCTGCCCTCACTAGGACACCACACAGAGGTCCTTATGAGCAGATACCACACACTCTTTCTGCACCACAGCATCCTAGCGGACATTCGGAATATTGGGTGATATCACGTCGGCCCACTGGATGGAGCATCACGGAGTTCAGATAAATCTCCTGTGTGGTTCACACTTTTTTACTTTAATTTAAATTCAGGTTAGTTAACATATGGTGTAAAATTGGTTTCAGGAGTAGAAATTAGTGATTCGTCACTTACAACACCCAGTGCTCGTCCCAGCATGTGCCCTCCTTAATGCCCATCGCCCATTCAGCCACCCTCCCTCCCGCCTTCCATCCAGTAACCCTGTCTGTTCTCCATAGTTACGAGTTTTTTACGGTTTCCTTCCACAGTTCACCCTGTGATAACCCTAATTCATAAATTAACTCAGCCTTGTTAGGATTCTGACGTGGTCGGTCAGGCAAATGGGACTTACAGTGACAATGAAGGTGAGCACCACGAAGACGAATCGGAGCCAAATTTCCAGCTGGGAAAATGCAGGGTCATAAGTCTTCCACTAAAATGTAAAATAGGAAAATAATTGAAAAAAATATATCTAAAAGGAAGTGTACCAGATAGTTATCTCCAGATATGATACTATAGGTAATTTTAAATGTTCTCTTTCCTTATTCCTTCTTACATGTTCTAAAAATTTTAACCCTTACTACATTTTATTTTTATATTAAAGAACACAGACTTTGAAAATCTTAATTACAAGAGTTGGAAATAGTTTTCAGAGGTCATACTAATGATAAATCTGATAGACAAATTATTCTGTAATCACAAGAAGAGCATCTGACTTTTAAATTTCATGTCAAAAAAATCAATGCTGTCAGCATGCCTGCGTGGCGCAGTCAGTTAAGTCTCTGACTCCTGACTTTGGCTCCGGTCATCACCTCACAGTTATGAGCTAGAGCCCCACACAGGGCTCCATGCTGAGTGTGGAGCCTGCTTAAGATTCCCTCTGTCCTGGGCACCTGGGTGGCTCAGTGGGTTAAGCCTCTGCCTTCGGCTCAGGTCATGATCTCAGGGTCCTGGGATCGAGTCCCGCATCAGCTCTCTGCTCATCAGGGAGCCTGCTTCCCTCTCTCTCTCTCTGCCTGCCTCTCTGCCTACTTGTGATCTTTCTCTGTCAAATAAACAAATAAAATCTTTAAACAAACAAACAAACAAACGATTCCCTCTGTCCCTTTTCCTCTGCCTGCCCCCCACCCTCACATGCACTGTCTATCTCTAAAAAAGAAAAATCGGGGCGCCTGGGTGGCTCAGTGGGTTAAGCCTCTGCCTTCGGCTCAGGTCATGATCCCAGGGTCCTGGGATCGAACCCCACGTCGGGCTCTCTGCTCGGCGGGGAGCCTGCTTCCTCCTCTCTCTCTGCCTGCCTCTCTGCCTGCTTGTGATCTCTATCTGTCAAATAAATAAATAAAATCTTTAAAAAAGAAAAATCAATACTGTCAATTCCTTCGTTAGAAAAAGCCATGCTTTCCATTAAAAGAAACAGATTTTTAAAAGATGCAAAAATGTGAGTAGGTAGGATGTTCTAAAAAAAAGACTAAGTGAGGGGCGCCTGGGTGGCTCAGTGGGTTAAGCCGCTGCCTTCGGCTCAGGTCATGATCTCAGGGTCCTGGGATCGAGCCCTGCATCTGGCTCTCTGCTCAGCAGGGAGCCTGCTTCCTCCTCTCTCTGCCTGCCTCTCTGCCTGCTTGTGATCTGTCAAATAAATAAATAAAATCTTTAAAAAAAAGAAAAAAAGACTAAGTGAAACACATAAATATGAACCTGACACCACAAAGTATAAGGGAATTACAGGTGTCGGCTCTCATGCTGATTGAACAGATTCACTCCTATCGAGTTTACACATAACAGAGCCAAGGAGGCACACACCACATACCAACAGCAGGCAGAAGCCCTTCCAACCTTGGTCACAAGCCAGGTTTCTCACCAGACCCCAGAACACTGTGCTGCAATGGGCCAATGAGCCCCACTGTTTTCATGCATTTAAAATCATTTAAGCAATTTGAAAAATCTACTTCAGAATAGAGTTACAGACATGAGATTTACCTAACTTACCTGAAACATTTAAAATACACACATAGAGATAGGTATGTATACACACAGTTAAAGACACTGACAGGAGGCAATGAAGGACAGTAATCTTTGGCTGTTAGGAGAGAGGTGCACCCTTTAGCTGCCCCGAGCCATGGTGGGGAGGGAGCTCACATTGAGAATCATGGACATACTGCTGTGTGTCCAGGGAGGAAACTGTTGGCTGTGATCCAAAGCATGGAGTACAGAGAGGAGAGCTGGAAGAGAGAACTCTAGACACCTACCAAAGTTGGTCCTCCTCGCATTTCCACCTGAACACTGATCAAGGCATTGGTATGAGTAAACCACCTGTGGCTTGGGGGGGAAAAAAATCCCTGAAAAGGATCACTGGCTCTCACAGAGGGCAGAAATAGTGCCTGGTCCCATGGGCAGGGAGAAATAAAATACACAAAAGGGCCCCGGGTAGCATACCCCAAATGCTCTTACCCAAGTGGTAGGAAGAAAGTACCTGCAGATTTCATGCTGCTTTGGTCCCACCTAACAAAGTTTAAAAGCAAGGCCTAAAAAAGCTAAGCCATTTCCAAGTAACTTCACAATATCCCAGAACAAAGCTCAAAGACACAAGAATACAAAATCTAACATCAATAATGCCTGGCATTAAATAAAAAATACCAGACATGTAACACTGTGTGTGTCAACTATACTCGAAAAAGAAAGAAAGAAAAAAGAAAAACACCTAACATGTAAAAAACAAAACAAACAAACAAAAAAACCAAGAAAATCTGAACAGTAATGAGGAAAAAAAAAAAATCAATTAAAACAGCCCCAGGAAACCCAGATGACATGGAATTAGCAGATAAGGGCAGCGAGAAGCTAGAGGGAAGTCTGAACATGTGAGGTCGGAATCTGGAAGAGCAACAACAGTGGAACAGACATGACAGAGATAAGCGGATGTGGAGATGTCACCACACACGATTTTAAATGAACCAGAGCAAAACTGAGCAGAATATCAGTAACCTGTGAGACCACTTCAAGTGGCCAAAGAGATGTGTATTTGACCATGAACAGGGGTGGGGGGTGGGAGGGTGGGCAAGAGGATAGAAGAAATATTGGAAGACATAGTAACAGGCAATTTTCCAAATTTAATGAAAACTATGAACTCACCAATTGAAGAACTCAGTGAACCCTAAGAGAAATGAAGTAAAGTATATCAAGGAACACCAGAATCAAATTGTTTAAATAAGTAAAAGAGAAAAGTCTAAAAAGTCAGGGCCGAGGGGGTGGGAGGAGAGGAGCATCTATTCAGAGGACAAAGATAAGGAAGAACAACAGATTTCTCGCCAGAAAAATGCCAGATGGAAGACAATTTCATAGCACTGCCGGTGAAAGTCAGCAAAGCCATAAACCCCACATATACCTGCTAGAACGGCCAAGATTAAAAACACAACCGTACCGGTGCTGGAGAGGATGTGAGGTGACCACAGCTCTCTCGTTTGCCGCTGAGGGAACGGAAAGCAATACAACCACTCTGGAAACAGTCTGTCAGTTTCTCAAACAGTCAAACACATGCCTACAGCATGACCAGCCACTCCAATCCTGGGTATTTACCCAAGAGACATGAAAGCACATGTCCACAGTTGCTCACAGAAGCTTTGTAGCAGCCCTAAACCGGAGACCATCTAAATGCCCCTCGACAGGTGAAGGGACCCATAATCTGTGCTGTACTGGCTCACTGGGAACAAAAGGAATGAACAAATGATACAGCCAACAGCGTCAGTTAATCTCGAAATAGTTATGTTGAGTGAAAGAATTCAAACATATTGTAAGACTGTGTTTATGTAAACATTTTTAAAAGATTTATTTTAGAGAGAGTATGAGCAGGGAGTGGGTGGGCAGGGCGAGAAGGGGAGAGAGAACCTCAGGCAGACTCTGCGCTGAGCGTGGAGCTCGATGTGGGCTCCATCTCATGACCCTGGGATCACAACCCAAGTGGAAATCAAGAGTTGGATGCTTCACCAATGGAGACACCCAAACGACCCGTGTTTATGTGAAATTTTACGGAAATACAAATGAATCCATAAAGAAAGCAGAACAGTGGTGGCTGGGGGATGAGAAGGTAACAGGAGGAAGGGGCATGAGGGAACTTTTAGGGAGTGAGGGGTATGCATATTGTCTTGATTATGGTGAGTGTTTCACAGGGGCTATGTATCTCAGAACGGATCAGACTTTGTATTTTAAATACGTGCAATTCGTTGTATGTCAACTATACTTTGACAGAGCCATCAAACAAAAACCAACAACTAACAATTAATGTAAATGAGAAGGTAGAAATCCTAGTGATTAAGGACATATGAACTTCAAAGTCAGAGACTCAGGTTCAAATCTCAGGGCTTCCATTTTCTAGTTGGGAAACTAGCTTCATCTCACCCTCAGATTCCTCTCCCACAAAATGGGGAAACTATTATCTACTTGGTAGAATTACCAGAACATTTAAGTAAGATGATGCTTACAAAAAGTTTAGCACAGTGCCTGGCAAACAGCACAAGTTCAGGGCACCTGGGTGGCTCAGTTGGTTGGGCAACTGCCTTTGGCTCATGTCATGATCCCAGAGTCCCAGGATCGAGTCCCACATGGGGATCCCAGCTCCCTGGGGAGTCTGCTTCTCCCTCTGACCTTCTCCCCCTCATACTCTCTCTTGAATAAATAAATAAAACGTTAAAAAAAAAAACCAGCACAAGTTCAATAAATAACAACCGTTACTATAAATCCCAAGCGTGACACAACTATTATGATCACTGCTTTGGTGCTTAAATGTTAAATAGTATCATTTACAAAATGATCACAGTAGCAGTTATGAGCACTGATGGGGTTATCAACATCCTATTCAAATAGAAAAAAGTGTACTGCATATCTTAGTTTGAAAAACTAGATTATAAGGCATAACCAAGAAAAGAAAGAAAAAGTCTTAGCATTAGGAAAAAAATTCACAAAACATGTTTAAAGTTATAATGATGAAAAGACACTGAGGAGGAAAATAACTAAGCACCCCAGAGGGGGGGCTCTGTCAGAAGAGCATAGAAAAACTTGCTCACTTTAAAAATTAGCACTGGAAAACAACGCTTTATCCAATAAATGTAGCTAAACATAAAATATGCCTTTAGTTCTAGACAAAGAGTTAGAGGAAGGAGGCAGAGGAAGGTGACGGGGAGCAAAGCACAAGATGCTGGCCTGTGGCCGGAGCACTGGGCTGGCAGGGGGGCACAGCGGACCCTCAGAGCAGTCCTCTTCAGCTCCCACTGTGCCGTCCCCTTGTCCTTCCTGATCTGGGGAAACCACGTCCAGCTAGGGTTTCTCTCCGGGGGGCTGCCTTCACTAGCAGCAGCTGAGCAGAATCCCCTCTGTGTTCCTCTGGGACAGGCCAGTCTCCCAGGCCAGTCTGGCATTCACTTGTGCCCCTGGCTTGAAAAGTCTTTCTTTTTCCTTGACTGAGCCCAAGAAGAGTGCGGGAAGTTCAGGGAACAGGGCTCTGGCCCCTTTGGCTCAGACAACGGACTCAGGGTTGCTGGGGCTGGGAGGAGAAGGGCCCTCAGGGATTGTCAAACTGCTGGCCAGTGCCTGCGCCACCACCGTGACTGGGATGACAGCCACTGTGTGGGCCTCATCGTATGGAATTAGGGGAGTTTGTTTCTGCATTTATTTTTCAGCACAAATGTGTACATTTGAGATTAGAAAATAAAATAAGTAAAAGGAAATAGAGTAAATTCCCAGTAAACGTTCAGGCTTTAGACATCTACTTTGCAATCTTAAGAGCAGTCAATCTGTTTACTGGCATGCACAGCAAGGTCCTCTGGCCTTCACAAAGCCACCTTTGTTCTTCCAGAGACTGGGCTCACCCCACGATACCACAAACTGACTTTGGAACAAGCATCCATTTTATATTCGAGGCCATTTCTCCCTAATCACGACCTAGAGTTTTGGTCCAGTTCTCCAGTCATTCATTCAACATTTGCTGAGCACCTACTTTGCCCCTATACAAGCAAATACGGTGTCAAATACTGCATAGAAAGGACACCACGAACTCAAAGCAAGCCAGTCCCAAAGTAGGAGCTAATGTTTCAGGAGAGCACAAATACTTCATGATATTCCCTACCCCGAGTCCTTTGACTGGAAAAGCCACAGGAACACCCAGGGGTGGAGGGTACGTCGGGGTACTGGCTGCTCAGGCCGGTGGTACTCCCAGCAACCTAGCGCAGCACTAAGCAACCCCCTGGAATTGGTTCCAGGCTCAGATTTCACAGCCTAGGTCTCCAACACTTGAAAACCATACGAAAGGTATTATATAGAAAACCTGGAGGGGAAAAGCCTAACATATGCTCTTGTAATCTGTCCTATGAAAACAACAGGGCAGGTATGACCCAAGAATCCGCTCAGTGCTCCTCAAAGTACTGCGGGCTGCCAGTCCTCTCAATTCACACGGAAACCGGAGGGTGTCTACCAGACAGAAAACTGAAGGACTCGAAAGCATGAGCTGTTGTTTTAATCTCATCCCACAGGGAGAAGTCGTGGAAGTTTTCTTTAGGAAGAAAAAGGAGGAAACGAAATGTGAACAGCTGATGGCAGTGTCACTCACAAACTGACCTAAAGGGCACTTAATAAGAGGGGAAAATGCCCAGCTCAGCCCTGAGGACACCGGGAGCTGAGGGGACGTGTGCAGAGGTGTTCACAAGGCTCAGGAGAAAACGACCCGAAAACGAGTAAAAGCAATCTGCCCCGTGTCCAAAGTCCACACTCTGCTGCATATGCAGAGCACGGCCAAGGAAATAAACTCTTAAAAACACAGGACATTAGCAGTTTCTCCTGTGTACCTGCGCAACCTAGAGAGTGGTCTTGACTTGAACATGGCAATGGGACATGGTCAAGATGTACTGAGAAGAATAAGAGCTGAGAGAAGAGGCAGAGAGAGGAGAGCCATTCCACTTCAAGCAGAATTGTGCGCAAGGAGAAATCTGTGAACCAGGTGGTCACAGGGTATGGGCATGAGAACAAAAGGAAAGAAAGCAAGCGTCTCCACACACGGGTATCGGCATCAATGACAATGCCAGAGAGAAGAGAAAGCCCCCACGGCAGGCAAGACCAGAAAAGGACCAGAATCATCTAGATGCCTGCAGAAGGGCAGATGTATTCTGCCTAAAACAGAGCGTCCAAACACCTGGGGGCTGCCCTTGTGATGATTCTCTCTCCCGGGAGAGGGAGATTTTCATCCTGAACTTTGACCACCATCAACAAGGAAGAACGGGCTAGCGAAACCGATGGGGGCGCCCAGGGGAGGTAAGACCTACAACGACCAGCACACACGGGGCAAACAGTGAACTCGAGTCCCTGGACGGCAAAGATTTCCAAGGAAACGCCAAACAATGGCAACAGAAACCCTCACGCGTCAAATTCCATCAAAGCAGCAAGGTCTGTCTGAAGAAACAGATGTGGTTCAATGGGCAGCCCTGGGACGAGCTCTGCGTTTCCAAGGGTGCCATGTGTTTGGTTAAGTTTTTACTGAAAGGGACATACCTACAAAAAACTGCACGTGGACCCCAAATGTACGACTCAATGGACTGCCACAAACAGAGCACACCAGTGTCAACAGTGTTCTGGTCAAGAGACACCATCACCGCACCCCAGAAGCCCTCCCCCAAGCCCCCGCCGAGTCACTAACTACCCCCGCAACTCTGATCCGGACTTAACCGCACGATGCGTCTGGTCCGTTCCTACCACGAACGCAGATGGACTCGCACACCGTGTGCTTTTCTGTATCAGGCTGATCGCCTTCAACACCATCTCACGCCGGTGAAGGCAGCTGCCAGGGCTCCTCACTGCCCCACTCTGCTCCACTGCAGGCGCCACCGTGTCCCTGCCAGCCGTCCTCTACCGAGAGGCGTGGTGTGGAGCAAGGAGGAACCAGCAGGGCCACATCACTAGCGGAGCTCAGGAGCCCCAGCGGCTCACGCCCTTGCCGGCCTCCGCATCTTCCTGTTTCATCTCAGCCGTCCTGGGTGGAGAACAGGATCGCTGAGATACTTTTCAGATATATTTTATTGTGTTCTGCTTTCTCTACTTCCAAAATGGAAATGAAGTCAGCTTGTAATAAAAAGATTAGATGGGAACAATTTTTAAAGCTTTTTAAAAGGTAAAATCGTAAAGAAAGAGGGCAAATAATTAAACCGATACCAGGATGTTAGTAACTGCCACAGTGGGGCATAAACTTACTTCTGAAATTTCTAGCTGCTAACATCGAAAGGGAAACATGCTGAGCCATAGAGCTTTCAGTCTACTTCTACTGAACGGAGTTTGTAAAAACGGTCAAAAGGAATCCTATCTGGAGGTTTAGATCAGAGTTCACAACATGATGGATACATTTCAGCAGCAATTTTATAAGAGATATATACTTTGCATGAGGTTCTCTGGTTCCTTTTTTTTTAAAGATTTATTTATTTATTTATTTGACAGAGAGAGAGAGAGAGAAATAGATCACAAGTAGGCAGAGAAGCAGGCAGAGAGAGGGAAGCAGGCTCCCGGCTGAGCAAAGAGCCCAATGTGGGGCTCGATCCCAGAACCCTGAGATCATGACCTGAGCCAAAGGCAGAGGCTTAACCCACCGAGCCACCCAGGAGCCCCAAGGTTCTCTGGTTTCTTAATGCATCTCTGTACAAGTTTTAGACATAACACTAAACCATGATTTTCTGAGGTAGCTCTTCTGTAACTAAGCTCCTCAGAATGAACTACCAGAGGGTATGTTGGCTTCCCCTTTCAAGTATCAGTTGTCTGAGGAGCCTTTTTTAAAAAACTAATAATAATTTTCTCTTCTGATTATAAAGGTAATAAAAAGCTCATTATAAAGAATCAAAAGAAAAAAAGAAATCAACCATGAAGCCTACCACCCAGAGATAGCCTACTAGAGTTTCCTATAATAAAAAATGTCAATCAGCACTTTCAATTAATTTTTTTTCTTCTCCTTTTTTAAAATCAATAGCAGGTTGTGCTATCTACTCTGTGGCCAGTTTATTAACAGCTGCCGGAAAACTAATTTATTCCTTTAACCAGAACTCTGCTGAAGTACAGATTGCTCCCAACTTCTTGCCATGAAACATACAAATCTTTGTGTGTTTTCTAATTGTTTCATTAGAATCAATTCACAGAAGTAGAATTACTAGGCCAAAAAGAATGTGCACGTAAAGGCTTTGATACACTGCCAAACTACGCCCGACACCGAAATTCATTTACACCCCCATTAGCCTGTATGAAAGAACTTGTAACCCAAGGTGTGATCTGCTTGCAGGTGTTTTTAGCATTTGACAGGTTTAAAAAAAGTAAAAAGCATGACTTTTTGAATTCTCTGATTCTTTGGTTTAGAGCAAGGATAAGCATCATCTCACAAGTCTGTTGGCCATTTGAGTTTCTTCCTCTGTGAAACGCTGTGGTGTTATCCTCCGGTTCAGCCCATATATATTGATTACAAGCCTAACTGTGGCCAGGCTCACTGCTGGGCACTGGGAATACAGAAATGTACAAAAATGGAGAAAAATCTTAGGTGACATTCCCACCGACCCCAGGGGTCTCACGGATCAGCATTCTGGAAGCTGAAGAGCACCACTCAGAGCGAAGCCCTGCCTAACGGCATCATTCCAGACCAGCTATTCTGATGGCAGCTTCCTTGCTGAGCCCTCCAGTGAGCCCATGTCACCCGCCCTCTTGAGCAATGTGGAATGACACGTACCAAGTTTGCCTGAACTATCCCAAATTTTTAGGAATAAGTCCAAGGGGAAGTAAAACAGAGAAGATGGAACAAACCAATGTAATAGGGTTGGGATGGGCTGAGCCTGTGGGGAAAGCTGTTGAGAAGGCTAAGGCTGATAAAGGCTGCTGCAGGGAAGCCCCGTCGAAGACGGAAAGGAGAGGTCCTCTGTCTGAGAAACGTGGTGTTCTTTGTTCTCTGCGTTCCTGACTCAGGGTGATTCTAAAACAGCAAAGTCTACAGCACAGCTGGTGCGCACAGCGGGGAATCAGTGTGCCTGGACTTAGGGCACCTGTCTCAGACCTTGTCAGGGTTCGACCTCTGCATCATGACCTCGAGGACACAGGCAGGATGCTGGCCAGATGTTCTGAGGAAAAAGCTCCAGGAAATCTTTCGTACCACAAAGGACAGTACCCAGATTCGAACTCAAAGGATGAGAGGCGGGACCCAGAAGCCGAAACCGCTGAAAACAAGTTCAAGAGCAAAGGGGAAGGCCTGAGCGGCGTCGGAGAATTGTTACAATCCAACCGCAGAGGCAGAGAATGGGAAAGACTCACCAGGGTCAGGGTGAGAAGAGACTGAACAGCAGTTACGGAGGGAGGAGTCCGAGGGGTGTTCAGCAGGTGGCGGGATGCAAGCCGGTGAGGAGGCCCCAGCCACACCTGGAGCACCACCTGCTCCTTCTCCTGCACAAGCAGCCGCCCCCCCGCCCCACCCCCGGCCAGGCTGACGGGGGCGGCCCCGGGAAGGAGACCTGCAGCCTGACGGGTCCCGAAGCCACCCCCAGGACCATGTGAAGGAAAGGAAGAACCTCCGAGGGGCTGAGACATTTCTAAATACCCAGAGAGCTATCGCGTGGAGAGAGAACAAGACTCATTTTGGGTGATCTAGAGACAACGTGAAAAAAAGTAATCTGAACGTTAACAACGGCTGCCGTCTGCCGAGTGCCTCCCATGAGCAGACCTCATGCGTGGTCCCGCGCTCAGCCGACCTCCAGGGTCGGGGACCAAAGTGGGGACCGCAGGCACCACCACGGAGGTGGGCGGGGTGAGGCAGTGCACGTCCACACCCGGGAGAGGGCCCACACGTGGACACCGCTCGGTACAGGCGCCCATCAATCCACATGGAAACCTGCAGGGCAATGTTCTCTGCGGCAGCATTCATAAAAGCCCCAAATGCCCACCAACCGATGAGCAGACACACAAAACGCACCCTCCCCACACCCTGACACGCTCAGCAAAGCACGCGGGGCTGACGCCCTCAAATTCACACCCGAACTTCGAAAATACTACATGTGATGAAAGATGTCCATCACCAAAGACCACATATGGGACGAATCTGTTCACACGAAATGCCCAGAACAGGCAAATCCACAGAGACAGAGAGAAGGTGAGTGGCTTCTCAGCCCCTCGAGGGCCGAGGGAGGGACAAACGGGGAGCGACTGCTCTCGGGCTTCTCCTAGGGACGGGAGTTCCAGCTCAGTAAAGCGCCACGGTTCAAAAGGAACCCGTTACCAGCTTCACGGGGTCGGCGCGGCTTTCTGAGGCATCTGGTTTACACACAAGGACACAGGCTCGACGATAGTGAGCTGCACGTGACGGCGCCGGCATCTAAACCAGCTTGACCCCGTATTCCTCGTCACTCTGCTGGTTATGCCGGGGCACGAGCGAGCGGAAGGAAAAAAAGGGGCTGGCTTCAGTGAGACAGAGGACAGCAACGTCTCACAGTGACAGCTGCGCTGGGCTGGCCGTGTGACAGCAGAGCCCACGTGCCACCAGAGGTCCCGATGGGGCCCGAGGGCGGCTCACAGGTGGCTCACAGGCACGGCAAAGGGGGGTCCCACCTCGTTCTTCTTTCACCAGGAGGGTTCACTGGATAACTCTGACTGACCTTCCAACGGGAAAGCTGCTCTATTCTAAATCTCGGAACATCACAAGGGGTTTCCAAGTTCATGCTGTTTCCTTAAGCTCCACTTGGTTCCGTGTACTTGAGAAATTATGGTTGCCCTATAGTTTTTAAAAACTGTACACATCTTCCACTGTCCAAAATAACATGATTTCAATGCTGAGATTTATTTCAGTCATTTGACAGAAGAATGGGAGCAAAACAAGCCACAGAAACACTGAGGTCAGCTGGCACACTTACCGTAAAGTTCATTTCCTTGATGGGTAGCTTCAGGTGTTCAAATCCCACAATCACGGTATACTGCGTGTAGTTCAAGTAGCCGAGGTGAGCCACAATAATTTCTGCGCACTTCTGCAAAGACGCAAGGTAGAGCTGTGTCTTTAAAGCAAGCACGACTGCCCCCCCCACCAAATGACCCATGAAGTGACACATTTCAACAACAGATGAGCAGACTAACCATCACCAGGGAACTCGCCAGAGCCCAGAAAAATTCCGATGCCAGCCAAAAAACAATTCTTAGAAAGAAAAAACCAAACGGGTATTTTTGGAAACAAATAATAGATGATTTGCAATCATTAGAATCTTTCTACTTTGGACGATTCAAAGTAACGTCACCTACATAAAAAAGTTAACAACGCCACACAAACCTGACATTCGCACACATGCACTAGTGGGGGTGGTGGGGGGGGAGCGTAGGCGAAGACACTACAGGTCAGACCCCCGAGCCTCACTGTCCTCCCCACTCACTTCCACAGCTGCTGCACGATATACAGAGAGACGGCCTGGCCCCCTCCCCCAGTGCCTGCCCTTCCCCACGCAGAGCCCCAGGCCCACACCCAAGGCAAAGGCTGCAGGAGCAATGGCTAGTGTGATTACACGGGTGTGTCACTGCCTGCCCAGAGCCTGTCTCCTGTCTTGGGCAGTTAGGAGCCAGGTCCTCTCTGCTTCCATGTACTCAGGTAGCCAGTGACCTGGGTGCAGCCACGCGGCCTAGCACACCCCTCAGAAGGCCTCCCGCGGTCTGACAGAGCAGTCTCTGGGTGGCGCCAGTGTGAGCCACAGCTGTGAACAGGGCAGTCACCCCTACCGTGGATCAAAGCCTCCCCAAGCCTCGAATGTCTGAGGTCAGATAGGAAAACAGATCTGGTGTTTGCAGGAAGCCTTAAAAAGATAAGTGGACGATCGGCAGGCAGGGGTCCCAACCTAAGGGCCAGGGAAGAAGTCAGAAGTGGTAAGCGTGCGTGTCGCCCCTGGTCTCTGCAAAACCAAATTCGTTCCTGACAGGTCATAGGAGGTCACGTGGGGACAGAGGCAGCTAAGTACTGAGCGGTACTTAGTACTCAGTGAATGATCTGTGCTGCACAGGTGGCCACGTCTTACGAGCCTGGACTTCAGAGGATCGCCTGAATTAACGGAACAGTTACAGCTCAGCCCGCAAGTACCTTCCAGTCTCTAAGAACTACGGTGAGACCACCTGACGGTGTGGGGGTTCTCCGCTCGAGCCATGGTCTGTGTACCGATCACAATCTGCCCCTGCAAATCCCTGGTGAGAAGCCAGCACTGTCGCCCGCCTGGCGCAGACCACTTGCTACCCGAGGTGCCCAGCTAGGATAAAAGGTGGTCAGCAGCTCTAGAACAAAAAAACCCCACCTTGTTTTAAGTCAAGGTGGTAGTCCTGGGAGGGCTGGGAAGGAGCCTGCATAGAGCGAGCAGAAGAGAGAAGACCCAAGGGTGACACAGTAGAAACTGTGGGAGCGGGGAGACACCACAGCAAGCCACCAAGGGCCACTCTCGAGGTGCACAATGTGGGGAGCACTGCCAAGAAGCGACAGGGCAGACAAGCAGCCTCGCGGGCAGCCTGGCTGGTCCAAGTACAGGCCTCAGACTTGGTGACCGAGTCATCCTCGTTGGCCTGAGACTTGCCCCGGTTGGAAGAGAAAGTCCCGCATCCTGGGAAACTCCTTGGTCCTCACAAACCAGCAGGATCAGTCACATCAGCCTTAAGATCAAGTCACCGACCACCAGTTCAACATCCCCCACCCAGTGCGAGAAGGAGCAAAGCCAGGGGCGGAAGCTGGACTCCCGCCAGCCTAGGGGTGGAGGCTGGACTCCCGCCAGCCTAGGGGTGGAGGCAAAGCCTCGCCTGGGTGGTCCTTCCAGACCCTGCACCCATCGTCGCATCCATCATCCCTCCTTTTTACGCAGCAGAACTGACCCAGCACTGACTGTACAGACATGGCGGGTCCTCGGCCCCCACACTGGGCACTGCAGGGTTCCACAACCGGTGTCCGACTTGATCCTCGCCACTCTATGAGGATGGTCAGGGAGGGCGTAGCCCCACTATACAGATGAGGACAACATGTTTGAGAGGCTGGCCCAGCCCTCCTCCCACTGGTAACGATGGAGGCAGAGTGAGAGTCTGGTCCCTTGTGCTGCTTCCCGAGCAACACCTGCCCAGGCCCACGAGGCAGACCAGGTTGCAGAGCAGCCACCTGGGGACCTTCAAGCAGATGCCCGCAGGGAGGGACCTCAGATGAGGCCATCATGCAGCAGGAACCCTCCCCCACCTGATCCCTTCCTGCCTGGACAAGCAGGCCTGCTGTGTCACGGTTCTGAACCCGGTGGCACATGGCTGCCAAGGGCACAAGCTCTAGAAGACAAAAGCATGGGCTGAAATCCCGGCCCCTGCTCATCAAGTGTGTCACCTTGGCCAAGCGCTCTGATCTGAGCCTGTTTCCTCTCATGTACAACGGGGCTCCGGTAACAGGGCCTGCCCTATGGGACTGCACTGGGGACCGAGGGAGACCTGGATGGACGGGAAGCCTGGCATGAGGCCTGTCAGGGCAACCGCTTGCCTAACCCCCCAATCTACACATTCTCTTTCCTGATGTTCCTTGTGCTTTCCATGTGCCTCCATAACATGCTTCGTCCCAGGGGGCCTCCCTGCTCTACACGGAGCAGTCCCAGTTTTGACTTTTGGGATGCTGACAGAACATGGAACTAAGAAAATCAAAAGTGAGGGTTCCTTTCTTGCTTTGGACCACCAGGTTTCCTATCGCACAGCCACACGGAGCACCCTGAAGTAGACAAACAAGAAGGCCGCTCTCGCTACGAGGCCTGGGCCTCAGCCCCCACAGATGCCCCAGAGCAGGAAACCCAAAGCCCTGACCAGAATGCCCATGGCATAGCGGCAGACCTTCACGGGTGACAAGCAACCCGTGACAGCCATCTGTAGATGCATCAGGCTGTACACACACACACACACTGAAAATAGGCATTGTGTGTGTGTGTGTGTGTGAGAGAGAGAGAGAGAGAATGTGTGTATGTTTATAAGAACTGAGAAGGATATCAGTGTAGAAAGTGACGTGAGTGTTCCACACCATCACTGGTATCATTCGATTCTTCTACTTAGGAAAGCAGACATGTAACAGAGTAGCACGACGAGTAACTGTTGACCATTCGAACACACTCACCCCTGCACAGGTGAGGGTCCTCGTCCGATTGTGAACTTTGTTATGAATGAACATGGTGGTTCCATCTTGAGCTACACCGTCGACTTTAACAGTCATGAGGAAGCTTGTCTGAATAGATGTTTCTACAAAAGAAAGAAATTCCGTGTCAGAGACCACATCAAGCACATCACACTTGCCAAGGTGAGGGCCCAGAAGGGTCCTTCAATCACCTCAGCCTCAGCACATGTGAAAACCTCACACTTGTCTGTGAAGTAAAGCCCTTCTGTCAGCTTCTACATCCAACCTGTTACCCTGGGGCCTACGTAAAAACCTACAGTACAGGTCCACCGATTTGGTTCATAAAAGGGCAAAGCATTTCAAGGCTAATGAAATTTTATTTTTTCATTTCCCACATAAATTTCTAACTTCTTTATACTAAAATAAAATTAGATTTCTTACTTTTCTGATGACATATTTTATTATTTTTCTGTTTTTATGCTCATTGTTTAAAAAAATCAGAGAACAAAAAAATACAAAGATATCATTAAACACAATCCCACCACCTAGATATAACCATAATTAACACGTCATGTCCATCCTTCCAGAGCCTTTTCTAGGCATACGAATATACACTGATACCAAATTTATTTATGTTTTTTTAAAGGCTACAAAAGGGGGTTAACTTTTTTGGTAATATACATTTTTTCCCACTTAACCTACTGTGGTCATGGGGTTATCTTTTCAAATTCCTTCTCAGCCAAAGAACCTCATCTGACTCCCAGAACATGGGAGATAAAGTGGGTGACCATGTCCTCGGCTCCCCCCAGGCGGCCCATAACTCCAGACGAGCAGACCCGAGGCTTCAGAGATGCAGACGCAGCAGGTCAGGTGCCTCAGCCTCAGCAGCCCCGGGATACCCCGAGGCCAGCTCCTCCTCGGCTGTGGGGCGGTCCCGTGCCCGGCAGGATGGCCGGCACCCTCTAGATCCTAGCAGCACCCTCTGCCCCAGGGGTGACAACCGCCGCGTGTCCTTGGGGAACAGAATCATCGTCTCGGGGCATCAGAACTGAAGCCTCTCCCAGAGCCCACGGACAAAGCTGCCACAGCAGGGGCGACACCGCGCAGCCACGGAGCTAAGCTGAACAGCACTCGCTGAGCGCTGCATCGTGACTTTTTCTGGAAGACACTGGCATACACGTAAGGGGCTCCCAATTTGTTGCTGTTATAAAGAATAATGAGCGTCCTTGTGATCCATCTTTGAGCACCTGTTCAAAGGGTTTAAAGCTCTCTCAATCTTTAAAATATGGTGCTTTGTACAAAGAAACACAATTCCACAATGTCAGGCTTCCTACCTTTCGACTGATCCAGCTCCACAACACATGTCAGCCACAGCTGCTGATTATAGGTAGACAGCGGATTTGAAAGGATTTGAATTGGCTTCAGCTAAGGCAAGAAGAAAAAAGAGTTAAATAATCCATATGACCTTTTCATTAAGTCTACCGAATACCTCATCTTAACGTACAAAATGTACGTTTAGTAAAAAAAGGTTTGTGGAAGCTCTGAACAGAAACGTGTAGTTTTCCTTTAGAGAAGATAAGTAAAATTCTGCCTTCCAGAAAAAGAAAAGACTAAGTTCCTATTGGAGTGCCCTCTGTCTCATGAAAACCTCTAAGCAGGCGACGTCCACTGCCTGTAGCCTTGGGACCATATACCTACTTAAATAGCAAGAAAAAGCCATCCTGGAGGGAAAAAAAATTAAAAGTATATAGGATACGATGTATCATAAGATAATAAACAACACCAAGGATAGATCTTCATATTCATAAGAATCATTTCCTTAGTTCCAACATGCCAGATCAGTCACCGTCTGAGGTCTATTGTTTTCTGCTTTAGGAAAGTCTTAATGTCCCTGGAGAGAAAAATTAGAGGAGACCCCACTGCCAATGACGCTTCTGTGCTGTGTGCTGAAAACCATTAATACTGGCTCCTAGCAGCCATGGGAGACAGAGAACATTGCTTAAGGAGCTACCCATGGTTCCAAAGAAATGTATCATTTGAATGCACAGTGTTTGAACATAAATACATAGTATCTGTGTTTTGGAACTGACAGAAATGCCCTGTGACTGAAGGTTTGCCCGAAGCCATGAGCATTGAAACCCACCAGAGGATGGTCTATCATCTTTCAAAAGTGAGCGTGATCTTTCAGGAACAAGTCAGTTCGGTGGGACGGCTGCTGTTTATAGTGTCCAAAAAAAAAAAAAAAAAAAAAAAAAAGACTTACATCCTGAGAGAAAGAAATTTTGAAAGACCTAACTATGTTCAGGAAACCCCGATGACAGCACCTCTTCAAATCAGGTCCTCAGGGCAAGAGGTAAAGAAAATCAAAAAACGCAAATGTCAGTGGGCTAACCAGAGGGCCCTTTCCAACTAGCAAGAGTAAGAGGAATTAAAAGGTAAGTTTTAGGACACTTTTCTTCTTTTGCTTAATTATAAAGGTGAAAACCTACCAGAGAGCTAGGATAAGGAGGATGGGGGGGTGTTGGGGATCAATCAGATTTCAACGTTATGGTGCCATGAGAATGTGGGACAACTGCATTCAGTTTATAGATAAAGATATCATGTCTGGTCTGCAGCAAAAAAAGGGTTTAGTTGTTGCGCTCTCACAATTAGCATTTGTTACAGATTACTGAAACTCTCCGATGGAAGGACCTTTGTTTTTCTCTAGAGATGGTGAAGAATCGACCACATTTAAGAAGGGAAAGAAAGAGGATTTTTTTTCATTTAAACTGAGTTCTTGCAGGAGTACCAATCATCGGAAAGACCTGCTCCCGTTAGAAACCCCACACGAAGACCTGCATTAACTAGCATCAACAGGAGGAAACAAACGCCCGCAGGAGCACTGCCAGACGCGCGGCCTAGGAAGACATGCGGGCATGAGGACTCAGGGTGAGCCAACCGGCATTTGGAAAGCAACTGCCGCTCCCTGGGCGGACAGCAGCATCTGCTCCAGCGCTGAGCTACTGCCTCAGGAGGGAACATCCTTCTAGCAAACAAGAGCTCAGGAGCCAGCAGCTGACCGCGGAGTGAGCCTGCAGACCGCCTAAGAAGCAAGCTGCACGGCAAGGGTGGCACGTCCCCGGGACCCACTGAGCGACCCGAAAGTTTATCGGGCCCTGCCAGCTGCCCCTGCGACCCAGTCTTACCTTTTTACTATTATTTAGTGAAAAATTGGCTGCAGAAGTCTGGATTACTTTGGGTCCTAAAAGTGTAACAGAGAGTAAGAAAAGTAGGTTATACTTACATCGATAATTAATTTATTGATTGTTTTTCAAAGCCAAGAAAAACTCACACATTACGTAGAGGCGGTCTTATTCTCTGAGTCGGTCCTTAGGGGACATGTAAACACACGAACAGACACACAACACCCACCCTGCTGCACCTCATGCCTTCCCGACGCAGGTGGACACGGTCTGACCACCACACACTGGGTAGGATTCCTACGGGATCTAGCTAGGCCCAAACCTCTTTGCTTTCAAGAGTGCTCGCTCAGTAGTGCTCAGATCCAAGAAACTATTATGATACAGACATGGTCTGTATATTTTGTAACGTAGAAAGATTCCTGCTAAAAAATTAAGACACATTCATCTGTTCATCCAATTAATCCAGTCTTCCAAAAATATTTATTAAGCTTAGGATATAAAAAAATATATATGAATGTATACTCAATGTAGATTCCTGAAACAGTAGATATATAAGCTTAACGGAACCTTACAATGAAATTTTTCGGAGCTTCGGCCTCAAAGGAAAGCAGCGTGAAGCAGATTTTAATTGAATTTATTTCATTCTACAATCACGCTCAGCTGAGAGGCTAGTTTTCTGGGCTGCTTCAGTGACCAAGGATCCTCCGTCTCAAGGAGGTGCACGACTATCACAGGAGTCTATAACGGGTTCGCGACCGATGCAGTGACGTGTCAGAGACACGCTCCTGAACGCGGAGGAGGCTGCCTCTGTGTGGGGAGGAGGCCAGCATCCTCAGCGAGGCCTGTTCTAACAGAGTCACAATCCGACAAACCCCTGCTCCAGGAGATACGGCGGTCTGCTTTCTCAGAAAGAATTAAGAACTGGGAGTCCGAAAAGTCTAGACTCTAGTCTGAGCTAACTTGGCCTTCTGAGTCTCAGTTTTCACATCTGCAAAACAAGGGTGACTGGCCCAGTGGTCGCTAAGGCGCTCCTAATTCTGAAATCCTAACGACGTTATTCCCAGAGGACTCGAGACGGTGGTTCCTGTCAACCTGACTGGGCCCTGGGTGTCCAGAGAGATGGCTAAAGGGGATCCCGCCGCGTCTGTGAGGGGGTTTCTGGATGAGATTCACATTTGAATCAGTGGACGGAGGAAAGCAGACGTCCCTGCCACCGTGAAGGGGCCTCATCCGGATGGCTGAAGGCTGGAATAGGGCAAAAGGCTGAGTAAGGGAGACTCTGCTCTCTGCCTGGGCTTGTGCTCTGTCTTCAAGCTGGCCTGTTGCTACTCAGCTGCTTCCAGACACAGACTGGACCTTACCTGGCTCTCCCGAGCCTCTAGCTTGTCGATTACAGATCTTGGAATTTCTCAGCCTCCATAATCATGTGCGCCAGTTCGTTATAATAAATCTCTCTTCTCCTCCACCGTTGCCCCTCTCTCCCTCTGTGTGTGTGTGTGTGTGTGTGTGTGTATACATACATACATATGCCTCCTATTGGTTCAATTTTGTTAGAGGACCCTAATACAGAATTTGGTACTGAGAGTGGTTATAGAGGAAGAGTTCTTTTTTTTCTTTAAAGATTTTACTTATTTATTTGAGAGAGAGAGGGAAAGAGAATGAGCAATGGGGAGAGGCAGAAGTGGGGGGGAGAGAGAGAGAAGCAGGCTCCCCACTGAGCAGGAAGCCCGACGCAGGACTCAATCCCAGGACCTGAAAATCGTGACCTGAGCCCAAGGCAGACGCTTAACCGACTGAGCCACCCAGGCACCCCGAGAAAGAGTTTTTTCATACTGATTCTCAGGTTTCTCAAAGTGGTTCTCTAATCTGACCAGGTGTAAAGACGGTAATGACTCCACGTCCAGCAGTAGAGACAGCACTGTTATGGTTTGTGAAAATATGCATGGACTCCTGATCAACTACTTATGAGAAGAAGCTAAGTGACTATTTGTGATGCTTTAGAATATTTTTGGAAAACAAACAGAATGAGGTTGACTGGTTGTTCCTAGTGTCCCGGGACAAAGTGACAGAAGAAAAGGTGAGCTCTGGGGTTTGAATTCCCAGCTCCAGTGCTACACAAATGATCTGACAGCTTCTGTGCGCCCAGACGGAGGGCTTTATCGCCTGTAGCCACAAGGCTGCGTGCTGAAAACCAGGCCCAGAATCTCAGCCTGCAGCTGGCTGAATTACACCACAAGTTGCACACCAGCCTCACAGGCTGCCTCACTGTTCAACGGAGGGCACTGGCTATGAAGCAGGGAGATCCTGGACTGGGGACGGCAGGAAGACCCTGATGAAGCCAGGGGCGCGGAGCTGCCGAATTTCAATGCTTCGTCTTTGCCACTGGAGGAGCTCTCCCCATTCCCAGCAGAAGCAGCCCTTCCACCTCCCCTGCCTTACCTAAGCAGACAGACTCCCCTGACGGCCCCGCAAGACAATGACGATTCTGCTCCGCAACCTCCCTTCTCTGACTCTAGAACCATAACTAGACTCGAGTTCCAGCAGGGCCCCAAAGGTGAGGTACGAAGTATGGCCCATGAGGAGATACACTACATACGCTCCAAAAGAACTCCGCAAGTCTTCTGATTTACACAGAGAGAAATCCGGGGAACATGTGTGGGAACGAACACTGAGGCTGGGAAAATGGTGGCAGGAACATGAAGTTGGATGGGTCTGAATTTATGGATGCAGGCCCACCAAGGAGAGATTCTGCATTGCAAACTGGAGCTCAGGGAGTTAGGAAGGACTCTAACAGTTTGGTTGGTTGGTTAAAAACCAACAAAAGGTGGTCCCCAGTAAGCAAATCAGAAATGTCACACCTGCCTTGGTTTAATGGAGAGGAAGGGATTCAGAGGCTTAGGGAAATCAGAACATTGGGGCGGATTTGTCATTTAAGACCTGCCGGGAGACTTCAGGACACGGAGATTTCACCACCACTATGAGGAATAAATTTATTGTGGGGGAGGGTCCCAGCACCATTAAAGAGCTCTATGACTGCCCTGCTCTGTGAACCAGATCTTACAGTAGGAACCATGGTCGCTGAACTGTGGAAGCCTAGAGCAATGGGAATGACTGGACCCCGGGAGGGGGGGCCAAGCAGCGGCGCTCACCCACCCAAAGCAAGGTGGGCGTGGCCACTGTAATGGACAGGACAGTCAAGCAGCAATCAGAGGAGTCTGGTTGGCACAGACCTATGGGGCTGGCTAGTTGATTATGGTGTTCCTAGAAGTGAAATCCGCAGGAAGCCTACTAAAGTTGATCTGTGTAAACAGAAAAGTCTAAGTCAAGCGAACAAAAGTCTAACCTGAATCATAAAAACAGAGAGTCACAGCTCTTCAGTAGTTTCCAGATTTGAACCACTTTGCAGACCCAAACCTCCAGAAGACTGGGTCCCATTAAGAAAGCACCCCAGTCCACGGCCAAAAATGTAGACTGCTAAATCATTTTCCCAAAGGAACCTACAGCTTTTTTGCCAAGATAACGGCACATTGGGGAAAAGGAAATACATGTTGGGCTCCCCTGGACACTGGCTCTGAACTGACCCCAATTTCAGGAAACCCCAAACATCAGTGTGGTCCACCAGTCAGAGGAGTGACTTATGGAGGTCAGGCAATCAATGGGGCTTTAGCTCAGGCACGTGTCACAATGGGCCCAGTCGGTCCCTGAACCCATCCTATGGCTGACTCCCTAGTTCCAGAAGGCATAATTGCAACAGATATACTCAGCAGCTGGCAGAATCCCCATACTGGTTCCCTGCCTTGTGGAGTGAGGGCTATTCTGGCAGGAAAGGCCAACTGGAAGTCACCAGGACAGCCTCTACCTACAAAAATACAATCAAAACCAGTGTCACATTCCTAGACTGCAGACATCAGTGTTCCCATCAAGGGTGTTAAAGATTTCTATCACCCCCATTCATGTCGCCTATCTGGCCAGGGCTAGGTGGCTCTTGGAGAGGACAGTGGAACACCATCAGCTGAACCAGCCGAATCCAGATGATTCCAACTGCCACTGCTGTACCCGCATGAACAAAGTCACACATCCTCTCGCATTCGCTCCGGCAAATACCGTTCTCTTTGTCCCTGAAAACAAGGCCCATCAGAAGCCAGGCCAGCAATACACCTTCACTTCCCTGTCCTGCCCCAAAGGTTTGTAACTCCCAGCTATACAGCACAGCTTGCACAGATCTTGGCCATCCTTCCTTTCCACAAGCCATCATGCTGCTCTATCTCATCGTGACATTATGCCGACCAGACCTGGTGAGTAAGAAGTAGCAAACTATCCTAAACTCTTTGGTAAGACACTTGCATGTCAGCAGACGGGAAGTAAATCTGATTAAAAGGCAGGGGCCTTCTACCTTAGTGAAATTTCCAGGGGTCCCCTGGTATGCACCATAGAGAACTATCCCTTCTAAGGCAAGAGATAAACTGTTGTGTTTGGCTCCCCTACAATGAAAACAGAGGCACGATGCCTGGTGGGCCTCGCCTCTGTGCGTTTTAGAGGCAACATGTTCCTTGTCTGGGTGTGACACTTTGGCCTATTTATCTAGTGACCCACAAAGGTGCAAGTTTTGACGGGGCCCAGAACAAGAGAAGGCTTCCTAGCAGGTCCAGGCTGCAGTGCCAGCTGCCTACACAGGTGCCGTTCGATCCGGCAGACACAGAGGTGTCTGAAATGGCAGGAGAAGACAGGGATGCCGCTCTGAGATCTCGGCGGGGCCCTACGGATGAGTCTTCGTGTGGGCCCTTGGGACTCTGGAGCAAAGCCTTGCCCTCCTCCGCATATGCTCTCCTTCCGAGACACAGCTCTTGGCTTGCTGCTGGGCCTCAGCAGAGACTAAATACTTACCCACAGGCCCCCAAGCTACCATGAGACCCACAGTGCCCACGGTGAGTTGGGCACACATGGCAACACTCCATCATCAAATGGAAATGGTACCGTCTACGCAGGCCTGAGCAGGCCCTAAAGGCACAGAAAAGTCTCTATTAGTACCACATACATCCTATTGGTGTTTTTCTCTGAAGAACCCTAATACCAGGGGCACCTGGGTGGCTCAGTGGGTTAAGCCTCTGCCTTCGGCTCAGGTCGTGATCTCAGGGTCCTGGGATCGAGCCCCGCATCGGGCTCTCTGCTCATCGGTGAGCCTGCTTCCCTCCCTCTCTGCCTGCCTCTCTGCCTACTTGTGATCTCTCTCTCTCTCTGTCAAATGAATAAAAAATTTAAAAAAAATTATATATATAAAAAAAAAACCCCTAATACCAGTACTCGCTGGGAAGAAGGGATGTGGGAAACCTGACCTTGTTTTTCTGATCTCAGCTGGGGTGCATCACTTCACTTCTGCAAGAAGTGGAAAAGGCTGCGTATTATCATGGGACGCTGCAGCAGACAGTGGCTTAGGGATGGAAACAGGAACTGGCTGAGGTCCCGTGAGACTCCAGTTGCGAGCCTGTCAATGCCTGTCCCACCCATCCTCAAAGGACAGTTAGGAAAACTGAGTAAGATGACTGCTATGTCCTGTGCCGGGATTAACGTAACTTATCCCTTGGTGACGTCACGGGAAGGAAAAGAGAAAGTGGCTCCAGCAGCTGTTCTCACCATCATGTGCCTCATCAGCAGGCAAACGGCACCTAAGCGACCACCCTCATGCCCAGCTTCCTGGGGCCAATCACCAGCCCCAGGCCAGCGGGGGTTCAGAAACTCGCCTTCGGAGGCACAACTGCCTCTGGGACAGGCCAAGCCTCATGTCGTTCACGATTTAACATGAAACACCATAATTAAATAAACATCTACCAGAAATCACGCTCACTAAACAGGATACTTAAGAGGGCAAGAAGAAACAGCTGAGGCAGGTCCTGGGCTCCTACCCCCTGGATAGGGCTGAAGAGACCGGGTTGCTGGGAGCCTTACGAAAATGGGCCGACTCCTCTCGTTCTGCTTTCCATCAGTGTAAAATGGGGTTGGACTGGACCAATTCAAGGCATTTTGGAAGCTAAAATCGTATGGTGTGGCTCTTCCCCTCAAACTACGTGCCATGGAAGCCCGGGGCACAGGGGTCCAGAGCACAAGGCCAAAGCCAACCTGCAGGCTCCCTCCTGCCAAGAGTTCGGGGCATCACCAGAGCTGCCTCCCGGCTCCCCTTGGTCACCCCAGCCCCGTGCTCATGGCTATCTCACGCCCCCCCCCCCCCCAAGAATGTGCTGCACTGGACCGTTTACCAGGCTGGGGCCCCCATCAGTCACATGTTCTGGACACATGTGTCCATTTCTGGACACAGAAATGTCTGACTGTCCAACAAACGGTGCGTGGTCCAGGCCACCCAGTGCTGCGAAGCTGAACTCCAGCCCTGGCCGCTACGAGGGGTGGGACCCGGGTCACCCCCTGCCCAGCAGGTTCAGAATGAAGTGGCACGTCACTCTCCACTCAGGGGCACTTAGCAGGGGACAGGGGTGGGTATAGCTTGGCCGGGCCAAAAGCCACGTGCCAAGGTGACTGGAAGTGATACAATGACCAGGAACCGCACCTTACCTCTGATCCCAACGAAGACGGTCAGGCCAAAACAGACGAAGAAGACGACAAACACGAGGACAAAGTGGCGCTTGGACAGCGTGTAGAGCCGCATGGGCGCCAGCCTGCAGAGAAGTCGGGGGTAGGGGGAGGTGAGACGGGGGGCTGAGTCCACAGGAGCCCCCAGCAACACCCCAGGCTACATCAGGTTCCCCTTCCAGAAGCGGAGCTACTCGAAGCCTGGGTGACCTGCCTGACAAAGCTGCCTGCGTCACCTCAGAGCCCACTGCAGGGTGGGCGACTGGCCGGCACGTCAGGACACCCCGCCCTGTAGGTGGCCGGCCAGACCCACCCCCCACGGCATGGCAGTGTGCCGAGGCGTCGGTGCCCACGACAGTGTGTTTCATTCACCAGGCCACACGTGCGGCGGCCGGACCCTCTCCACCGGCGCCCACCTCCAGCGGCCAGAGCAGAGCCTAAGGGCAAGGGCGAGGGTGACCCCGAACCACTCCAGCCAACACGTGGAGCTGGGAGCCGGCACCATCAAGCCCAGATCGGAAACTGCGGGTGCCACCAGCGGTCCTTGGGGTGGCCCGCAACGTGGCTTCCCCGCCTGGGGCTCCTCGCCACCCCTCGCCTACATCGGCCCTCCCGGTGAAGCTCGGCCTGACTCTGGCTCTGGGGTCTGGGGTCTGGTTCTGATGCCACTGAGCAAGCTGCCCGCACTCCTCGGGGACTTACACCAGGGCGCAGGGCACCCGAGCGGGTCCGTCCCAACACCCCCCCCCAGTCAGGAGGTCCCCGCCTATTCACCCCTACTTGGTCCTCTGCTCAGAAGAAAATGGCAGTGGGGGAGGGATCAGTTCTCTTCTAGAATTCCCCACCTGAGGTGTCAGTAAACAAAAAAAAAAACCCATGAAGGACGAGACAATAAATGTCTGAGGCTTGGCCGGCCACACGGCGTCCATCACCAGCCCTCAGTGCTGCCTCCACACGTAGCCCAGACGTCACGTACGCGCGGCGGTGTTCCCATTCAACCCCGCCACGAAGAGGTGGAGGGCCAGCTGTGGCCCCCAAATGGCCAACCCCTGCCCTGTAACCTACAGTGGAGACCAAGAAATCCAAAGAGATGAGAACGGGGGTGGGGGGGGTGTTTTGCTTTGGTTTTTAGATTATTTCTATTCCCCGACCATTTCCTGGTGTTGCGAGCTGCGACAGGAGGAGGAACTCCTGCCTCAGGAACAGCACACACACCCCAGGACAGGGAAAACCAGGCTTAGCCCTGAAACTGAGGGAAAGGTTATTTGCTTTTATGGTGCCTGGTGCAAACGTGCAACCTCTCCTTTACGTGGCTCGAGATTCCAGCTCCTGAGCAGGAAGTCAGCTGGTTGGTATTTCGGGGCAAAGGTTGGAGCCCATAAGCCACCTCTGCTCAGATGTGGCTTTGCAGATTACCAAGCCGGCTCCCTCCCAACAGGACTCGCCAGGCCTTTGGGTGAGTGAACTCTCAGGTCAGTGTCACCGTGTTTCACAGAATGACGGCATGAGAGAAGGAATGAAGGAATGCATGCCTCTGTCATTTTCTTGGGGAAGCAGGTCCAAAGGCCACCCCACAAATGACCTTGCTATGCATGAGAAATGAGTAGCCTGACCCCAACTCCAATTTGGTACCCTAAAGTTTTGTTTTGTTTTAAGATAGATTTATTTATTTATTTATTTGAGAGAGAGAAAGAGTGTGAGAGGGGACAGTGGGGAGGAGGGGGCAGAGGGCGGGAATCTCAAACACAGTCTTAGCCGAATGTGGAGCGTGACGCAGGGCTCAGTCTCACAACCCTGAGATCATGACCTGACCTGAAGTCAAGAGTCAGACACTTAACTGACTGAGCCACCCAGGTGCCCCAGAACCCTAAAGATTTTAAGAGACCTGAAAGCCTTAAAATAGTAGAACCAGAAAGGACCTCAGGGAGGAAGTCCAAGCCCTTCCTTTGACTTACACACGGGGACACTGAGGTCCAAGAGGGCGGAACACTTGCCCAAGATGTCACAGCTCTGCTCCTGGCGGTAACTGCCGATCCCCAGGAAGGAGGCTGGGGGGAGCAGGAAGAGCTGAGGGGACCCACCCCCACGACTGCATTTCTGGGGAAAGCCCTGGGGAGGCGGGGCCGGCGTCAGAACAAGGTCCTCTTTGTCATTGCTCTGCTGTCTGCTGGTGTTGAGGCCAAGAATGCGGTTCCTCTGCACAGCCTGCAGAAGGGAGCGCGCGGGCATTTTCACTTCGAAAAAACCCAGCATGACGCTGACTGGACTAGATGTTAGGAAAGGCAGCTAAAGTCTATAGTTCACAGGACTACACCCACGTCGTTCTCTTAGTTTTGATAAACGTGCCACGGTGCCGAGACGCAGCATGAGGGGAAGCTGGCTGATGGGTGTGCAGACCCTCTACTCTGTCTGCAGTCTCCTTGTAAATCTCAAGTTATTTAAAAACTTACCCAGAATCATCTACAGCACCCCAGTCTGCTGCTCTCACGGCGACCTGCCCACCCCAGCCCAGCCCGGGGCTCAGCCCAGCACAGGCGAGAGCCCAGAAGAGGTTACTTGGAGGCAAAAAAAAACCAGAGTAAAAATAATTATATTTAAATTTTGATTTTTTTAAAAAAAGATTTTATTTATTTGACAGACATAGATCACAACTAGGCAGAGAGGCAGGCGGGGGGTGGGGAGGAAGCAGGCTCCCCGCTCAGCAGGGAACCCGATGCGGCTCTCCATCCCAGGACCCTGGGATCATGACCTGAGCCGAAGGCAGAGGCTTTAACCCACTGAGCCACCCAGGCGCCCCTGAATTTTGATTTTTAAACACTATCGTTAAAACATATTATCGGTGACTTGGTAGGAAAGCAGTTATTTAGCCTGAGAGGGAAGGGGAGGAAAGAAACCAGCCAGGCCCCCCAAGAGCACAAGGTCAAGTTCCTGCAGCACATGCCCACTGAGGGGCGCTGTGCCATTCCCCCCACCCCTGCCCCGGGGCTCAATACAAAGCTAGCATTTCCCTTTTTTAAAAAAATTATTTTATTGGGGCGGCTGGGTGGCTCAGTGGGTTAAGCCTCTGTCTTCGGCTCAGGTCATGATCTCAGGGGTCCTGCAGGGAGCCTGCTTCCCCTCTCTCTCTCTCTCTCTGCCTAGCTCTCTGGCTACTTGTGATCTCTCTCTCTCCGTCAAATAAATAAATAAAATCTTTAAAAAAATCATTTTACTAACATATAATTATTATTTGCCCCAGGGGTACAGGTCTGTGAACCATCAGGCTTAAACACTTCATAGTACTCAATGTAGCACACACCCTCCCCAATGTCCACAACCCAGCCACCCTCCCCCTCCCCTCCCACCCCCATCAACCCTGTTTATTTCATGAAATTGAGAGTCTCCTATGGTTTGTCTCCCTCCTGATCCCATCTTGTTTCATTTTTTTTCCTTCCCTACCTCCCACAGCCCCCCACCCTGCCGCTCGAATTCCTCATATCAGAGATATCATATGATAATCACTTCCCTTTCTTAAAACTGCCACTTACATCCAATTTATTACAGATTCTCCTGGTTCAGAAATGAGGCCTATTCAATGGAAAAAGGACAGAGAAAGCAAAAGAAGCCCCCTGCCCAAGGAAATGTCACTGGGCACAACCACGTCCATGAGCTCGGCTTGCTGGGCACCGGCTGGGCAGGGAGCCACATTTCTGTGTTTTCACCTTCATGATGAGCAGTGAACCTTTCCAGGCTTCCTCAGCTGGGGGGTCTGGGCTCCAGAGACCCCCTCCAGCCACAGGATGTCATGGGCCAGGGCTAGCACAAAGATGGCTCAGTTCCACGCAACGGTGCTTCCCCCCCACGGCTCCTTCCACTCTCAACTTCATGTCTAAACACTTTGAAGCAGTTCGCCAAAACTCTAGAGACTTCCAAAACCTCAGGAATATGTTCCTATCCAAGACAAATCAGAGGTCTACACTGTTGTTCCGTCACAGCAGCGAACCGAGAGATGCTGACATGAAGACATTAGTAGAGTCGAGCCCCGCCCCCACAGGGCCGGTCTCGCTTCACATCCCCTCGTCCCAGCTGCCCCACAGCTTCCTGCTCAAACCACGCTCCCAGTCATTTCTCTGCTTACCTCCCGCTTCAGCTCCCACCTGAAACACCAATGTGTTTCTAACCATCAAGCTAACCTAAACTGGCGGCCCGGGCCAGTCCCTGTGAGTAGACAGCCTGTACGCCCTCCGATCAGGCCACCAACAGAGGAATGCTCTATAAACGCTCAGAGGCAAGACTGTGATGCCCAAAAGGCATGGAGCCCATCCCCAAAGAGCCCTCTGACCCAGGAGCCTTAACCTAACATCCTGCATGTCAACCTCCACTGGCACCCATCCCCTTCCGGGACCCACACTGTGTGGACTCTCCAACCCGGGTGGTCTCCTGCTCCCTCCTTCAGGCCCCCTCCCACCTCCAAGAACTGTCCCCAAGCCCCTGTCTGCCCCGATTCTGTTCTGAAACAGAGTCTCCCAGGATGTTTTCACTCAGGAATCCATACCACTTTACGGTCAATAAGTTTAAACCTGAACCCATTAAAGCACAAAATAAATGAAAAAGCTGCTTCCACTGCCCATTTCCTGCCTCTATCCTTTCTCCAGCCCCACATCCTGAAACCTTGGGGTCACCTCTGAGGATGCTCGCCTCTCAGTAGTCCTGCGCCTGCAGCGGGCCAGGCAGAGAGGCGCCCTGCTTCCTAACTTTTCCTTCCCAGCACAGCCACTGTGCTGGCCTCCCAGACGCTGCCTCTGCCGTGCTGTGACACCGCTGGCATGCGACCCCGCACAAGAAGCCTCTGGCTCCCCACGGCCACTCCATCAAGGTTCCAGATCCCTCCCTGGGATTCCTACCGTGCTGCGTGTACCTCCACGTGAGTTACCACCTCCCCCGGTCATCACAGCTGCCTCCGAGGTAGGCACGACCACTACGCGCATTTCCCAGACGCGCTCAGGCTGAGGCAGCGTTCAAACCCAAGCACCAGCATCCGGGGCTTAAATTCTGCTCCCAGCATGATTAAGCCGGACTCCGGACCAGTCCTTGCAAACACTGCTCTCCTGGTGGGAAATGCTCTCTCTTCTCACCACCAAACCATCGAAATCGGACTCACCTGGACGCACCTTCACGTCCCACCTCCTCCAGGAAGCTTTCCCACCCTTAGCTGCCTCTCGTAGCTGTAACCTATTACAACAACACGCCGAGCACCTGAAGACAAAGTACCATCTATCTGTGTGGACGCCAGACATGGGGAAACACCCACGCAACCTTCATTCGTTATCTCCCAAGTGTTCCTTTTCCTCCCAAGTGTTCCCTCCAATTGGCACAAGCTACTAGGGAGCAGGGAGGGGACTCCCCCTTTCCCCAAACAGCCTGGCCAAGTCAAGCACAAGGGCTAGTAGAATCTTCTCCCTGGATAATCACAGCAGGAAGGCCTCGAGCAGCACCCTGCCAGTGCAGGACAGCTGTCCCTCCTTTTTCTCTTCTCAAGGGGACCCATACGCCAGTATTCATCTGCAGGCCGCATCTCTTCTCACATGCAGGCATCTAATACATATACTGGAAAATGCAGGCCTCCTGGGAGCCCCCGGCCTTTGGAAGACCATTCAAATGCAGTGGAACAGACCATCCCCTTATCGTCGGCTTGGACTTTTTAAGTCCCTTCTAAATTAACCTCAACTTTGTGGGTGATTTAAAATATCACAGACATCTTTTCTAGAAAAACTAAAAACACCTTTATCGGAAAGCCAGTTCCCCCGATGCATAGCCATAATCCAATCTCCGTCAGCCATGTGTGCCCATCTTGTGCATACTTCCTAACCATTTCCCAAGGAACCGCTTCCAAGTTCCGTGCAGCCATCCAGACCCACAACAAAAGCAGGAGAACCACCCTGCAGAGCTCAGTGCGGCAGGACGCCTGCAATGTCTTGCTGGGACACATCTGCACAGTGCTGCCCTTTGCCCTCTTCCCTTTCCAGCTCTCCCTCCCCAGTGACCTCCTCCTGCTTCAGGCTTTAGAGACAACGCAGGTGCGAACAATTCCACGTTCATAGTTCAGCCCAGCTGAGCCCCAGACGGACAGAAACGCCTACCTGACCCTCCCACTTGGATATCCAGTAGGCAGCTCTGAGTGTGATGCGTCCAAAGACAGACTCCCGATCTTCTGCTGACCCCTCCTGCATTGTTCCCAGCCCCAGGAAGTGGTCATTTCAGCCTTCCAGGGGCTCAGGCCAAGGACTCAATCGTCCTTTGACCTCTGTCTTCTCCTCACTCCCTACATCGAATGCACCCACAAAGCCTTCCATCTATAGGGAGTCTCGGCCCTTCCCAGCTCTCCAGTCAGGTCCTGCCATGTTTCACTGGACTGCAGTGGCCTCCCCTCATCTTCCTGCTTTGGCCTTGGCACCCACACTCAGCTCTCCACACAGCTGTTCTGAAAGCCAGGTGCGTTCGCTCTCAGTCCAGAACTCTCTGGTGGCTTCCTTATCACTGTGAGTAACAGCCAAACACTTCACGACCAACTGTTGTTGACTTGACTATGAACATGTTTATGGGTATTTCTTTGAACACAATTCTCCCACCACAATCCCCACTTCATTCTCAAGAAGGAACAGGAGCCAGGGGAGATGAAGGGATTTTCTTTGGAGCAGGGCAGAGGCACCACAGCTGTCTGCCGACTCCCCTCCCCAGCTCCCCTCTCAGGAAGACCAGCCTCGCTTTCCCAGCCCCCCTCCCCACCACAATGCAGAACCTAAGGGAAACCTGCCAGGCACCTGGAGAAAAGGTTTCCCTGCCTAATGAAAGGATAGGTGAGAGGGAAGGGCCTCCTCTGTCTTCAGTGGGCACAACCATGCAGGTAAGCACTGAGTGGCTGCGGCCACGTGACCCCTAAAAGGGTAGACACTGCAACAGGCCAGGACTGAGGACCAAAGATGGAAGCCACTTAGGCCACCAGAGACACAGAGCCACTGAATTAACCCACAGTTCATTAATTATGAATTAACCATAATTAATTAACCCTGAGTTAGCCACTGAATTAATTAAGTAAGGGACAAGCTTACTTCAACTTGTGGACACCCCGTTGCGTAAGCCACTTCTCATGGGTATTGTATTGAAACCAAAAGCTTCCTCTTCAATACGCATACCAGAAAAAGAAAAACCACAATTAAAAATGAAACACAAGATACTAAGTCACACAGCTATAGAAACCTCCCAGTCCAAGGCATCTGCAACTGTCCTGTCACAGTGTGAGACAGCCACCAAGCATCTTAGTCACTAAGACGCTGGCCTTCCTAGTTCCATCAATGATTGGTCACTGAGTACTTCTCCTCCCCTTGGCCCCCAGGCACCCATTGTTCTCCACCCAGCCAAGGTCCTGCCTCCCCTGAGGCCGTCCCCAATCACTCTGAGAAGGCAACTGTCCCCTCAAATGCAGGACGGGAGGCACATGCCCATTTCTGGATTTCAGTGTGGGTGACAACCGTTCACAGACTTCCACTCCTCTCCCGACCTGGAGCTCCCCTCTGGTCTTTCAGAGCCCAGCGCTGAGCCTTACAAATGGCAGGCCATTAACTCTAGATTCCTTAGTCCAAAGACTATTTTTTCCTACCATTTCTATGCAAGCTTCCCTGGTTTTACTTTCGTTTCCTCCATATTCTACTATTTTTCCTGCTACAATAGAGTACAGACACTGAATTGCAAACTTAAACTTTTTCTCCCACTGTTGTCTTTTCATGTTTTTATGGCCCTGACCTTTGCACTCTGGGTCTGGGAACTGGCCAGAGCAGCTCCAAGCAAGTGCCTTCCCCTGGCACACACCCTCAGTCAGTCCCCCGTTGGCCCACTGGAAGGCCAGTGTCACCATCAGGGCCGCCGAGCCTCCAGCACTGCTAGAGCCAACATTACTTTACCACTAGACACCTCCCCTCCCACGCAGGCCCCATAAGAGTTAATAAAACAGCACTAGAGACAAGCCGTGGGGGAGGCACCCGCTCAATGAGTCCCTTCATGGGCCTGAAGCAGAATGATCCTGAAACGGACAGACTTGGCTGAGCAAAGAATGCGAGAAAACACCTCAGGGCGCTTTCAGCGCTGTGGCTGGAGATGGACAGAATCTGCCTTTTGCAACCCTCCGTGACAGCCAGCACCTGCAGGAAGGCAGGAGGGGACCGCAGCCAGGAGGCCCAAGCACTTCTATAAATACGTACTTTATCTGGCCTCATCAAGTCACGATACAGTAGGTAGGTAAGACTGAAAATATTTCTGTTATCACAGATTTTGCTACTTGTTCAACTCGTTCCCAGATTTCCCACTCTAGAACCAAAAAATTAGCATCTGGGCAGTGGGAAGGGACTTTTAATCTCTCGGTGCATTCTCATGTTTTAAGCAAAGATTTTGTTTTTCTTTCATAATCTGTATAAAAATAATCTCTTCTCCCATGGTCCAAAGCGCTGGCCTGGTGCCTGTCAGCCTGGCTTCAGATCCTGGCTCCCTCACTCGTGAGGCAGACAACTGTGGGCAAGCTAGGTAACTCTCCGGGCCCCAGCATCCTCCTCTGTAAATCAGAGACAAGCAGAATACCCCCAGGGTCGTTGGTGGACATAGATGAAAGCATGACGAGCCCAGGACAGTACGGTAAGCATACAGGAAGAACTCAGGTTCATTACAGTAGTGAGGTTGTGCGTTTCCCCCTCCCACTTTTTCTTAAAAAAAAAAAAGTCATCCTACCTGTATCTGAGGATCTACTATGTAGTATCTCCCCTCCTCCAGCTCAGAACTCACCCAACTGAAGAAAAGGGCAGCTGTCACTCCCTAAGCACCTACTTGGGACGGCAAGGTGCTGTCCTGCAAGGCAGGTAGTACCCGCCCTTTGACATCCGGGAATACAAAGGCCCAGGGAGGCCTTTGCTGCTGAGGTCGCAGCTGGCAGGAGGTGGAGGTGGGATTTGAACGCCCAAGAACAGAGGTAGAAAGGAGGCCCACCTCTCTCTCTCTCTCTCTCATTCTTTGGCTCCCTCACCAAAATCTTCCCGTTTTAAACCTATCACTGAATGGGTTTTGAGAAGAAAAAACTCTAAGGCGAAGAACAGAATAAGAACACTGAAATGCCAATCAGTGAAATATAGTGAATATATCTGAATTTCAAACTTGAATATATTACAAACAACATCATTACCTATTCAAAAAAGCCATTATGCAAACACTCAAAGCCCAACCACCTCGATATGTATTTTAATGAACAGGAACATTTTAATGTGCCCCTCTACCCTCCTCAAGGAACCGTGAATTCACGTGGATCTGTGCCATGCTGCAAGCCCCGTGACTCACACCCAGGACTGTGAGACTTGGGCCACCGAATACCCTTCCTGGGGCAAAGAGAACAAGGAAGCAGGCCACACACTGGTCAGCGTGGGCAAGGTGCCAGCCAAGGGCAGCGCCCTGACCCTGCTCCAGGCAGTGCATCCGGTGGTGAAGAGCCCGGGGTCTGACGGCGGACTGCGGGGCTGCAGCAGGAGGACCCGGCGCCAGCCACTCTCCTTCTCACGACCGCCGCTCCCTGAACTACCAAACGCCCAACACCAAAGGGCACCTAGCCCAGGGCTGCGGTGGTAACTCAGCGAGCTATGACACGAAAGCCCTTGCAAGTGCCCCGTCATGGCCAGCTGCTGCGAGTGTTCACGTCACGAACGTGGGCTCTGGAGCCAACTGCTCAGGCTGAAGTCTCAGCTCTGCGATGTGCTGTGACCTTGAGAAACTCAGGTGACTTCTCTGCACCTCGGTGTTGTCATCTGTCGTATGAGAATGCTAAGAGAAACTTCTTCACAGGGAGGGTCGCTGTGAGGATCCCATGAAATGGCATACATAAGGCGCTCACAGCGGTATCTGGCATAGGGTAAATACTTATTTTCTATTAGCTCTAGAGATCATTTTGGTTCAAAAAAAAAAAAAAAAAGGTTCCTAAGGGACGCACTCTTAAAAAACTGTCATTTCAAGAATAGGATACTGACCCAGGCCTGGTGTCCCCTCAAACACGGGGACACTGGAGGGCCTGGGACACAGAAACCACAACAAGGTTTGTGCTCATTTGTCTGTGCCGCCCCTTCACTGCTGGCAGCAGGGGAACCTACTTAATGCGCTCGGCACTTAAACGCACCCAGGATGAAAGGGACACCCCTAAAATGCACTCTTTCAAAACTGGTTGCAAATATCAAGCAACACACACACAGAACCCCGACCTTCTGCCAGCCTGCAGGGAAAGGCAAGGGCAAAGCAACAAATGAACTGAGAAATCCCAATGATGACGTGTAGCGCTGCAGCTCAAACCGGAAGTCACGGTAGCAAGTGTCCGAGACCCGCTCTGCCCTGCACTACACCGTCCTCTCCTCCTGAACCCCCAGCACCGGGCCCTTGCCTGGCACGATGAGAAAAGGAGCAGAGTTCGCAGGAAACGTCAGTGTACAGTTTCTAAGAACCGGGAACTCTTCACCCAGACTGGTTGTGATAGCGATCTCTCCCGCCCTTTTAAAAAAAAAAGTAGGCAGGGCCGCCTGTGAGCGGGGAGGTCAGGGAGGTCCAGCAGGGAAGTGACAGCGCCCCATCCCCCACCGGCTAAGCCCAGAGCCTCCCGGGGGCTCATTTCCCCTCGGCTCTCCCCCACCTCTCCCCCACCGCTTTCTTTCTCCGGCTTCTCTTCCTGCTCCCGTCCATTCCCAGCTTTCTCACCCTGGGATTCTCGGTGTCATGTGGCAACAAGAGCACTTGTTCTCGTGGCCTCTGTTACAGAGTCACAACTGGCCACAGCTCCAGAAGGCATCGTCAGGCACATTCCAGCACGCGGCTGACAGACACCATGAAGGAATGGTACCCCAGAGCTGTACAGAGGCCGTGATGCCAACCCCCCTCTGCCTGGGGTATAATTAAGAGAAAGACCTTTAAAACACCCACATTTTATGCCGCCCTGGCTTCCTCTGCTGAAGTGAATAACCGAAGTCAGAAACTTCTGAGGTCGCAGGAGGAAAAAGTTTGCCTCCATCACATGTGTCTGCATCCTGGCAGCACCGTCCGATGGGCCCTCTGCCCAGTCAGAGAAATCGGCAGCCGTCCCACGCAAACCCTTCAGCCTCCACGACCCCGAACACACCGAGACTCACACAGCCCACCTGAAGGTTGAGGGCAATCGTGGGAACCTGCCTCCCCGGCCTCCCGCCGCAGACGCGGCTCCACGCGCAGAGCCTCCAGGCCGTCCTTCTCTGTGACTTCTGACTTTCTGCAACTCATGCGCTAAACTTTTTTTTTTTTTAATTTATTTATTTGACAGAGAGAGATCACAAGTAGGCAGAGAGGCAGGCAGAGAGAAAGAGAGGAGGAAGCAGGCTCCCTGCTGAGCAGAGAGCCGGATGCGGGACTCGATCCCAGGACCCCGAGATCATGACCTGAGCCGAAGGCAGCGGCTTAACCCACTGAGCCACCCAGGCGCCCCCAATGCGCTAAACTTTTTAAAAAATTTTTTCTCTTTCTTTTCCCGGATGTCCCCTGGGAGGCACCCCGGGGACTGTGCTGCGTTAAAGGCAAGCTTTAAGGATGGCGTCTATGGGGCCCTGGACAGGTTTTTCCACTTAAAATCCCTGAACTTCACAGAGGAAATAAGGCCCAAAGTCAGAAAATTAAAACTCATAAAACTCGGTGTCCCAGAGATCTAAAGGGGCTGTGGCAGCCTCCCAATGTGCCAACATCATCAAAAATCCACCGGAAAGCACCTCTCTTTACCCTCGGCTGGGCTGGATCAAGGAGAGCTGAGTGGGGGTGCTCTGGGTGCCTTTAACAGAGAGGTGATGAGTAGGGTCCCCGGCGAGGCAGGGGGCTACCGCCCTTCCAGCGGAGAGGGTGGGCCCCGGGCGGCCCCAGGAAAGGCGGTGAGGGGCTCCGGGAGGGACGTTCCTGTAGGACGGGGGTCACCGGTTCTCGGGGGCGAGCAGGGCCAGAGCTGGCCTCGAAGGGCCCTCCTGAGGCTCCCTCTGGCCGAGACCCGTCCCGGACCCCGACCCTGTCTCCACTGCTCGCGCCGAGCCACCCCCGCGGAGCCCCCCCAGCAGCGCTCCCTCCCCGGGGTCCCGAGCTCCACGTGGGCGGAGGGCCCGGCGTCGGGGTTCCCGGCAGCTGGACGCGGAGCCCCAACTCCGGGCTCGGGAGCCGGGGTGGGGGGAACCCCGGCCCGGCCCGCCTCGCCCGCCCGCCCGCCCGGCACTCACGGTTCCATCGCGGCGCCCCGGCCCTAGGCCCCGGCCCGCGCCCCGAGCCCGCCCGGCGCCGCGCAGTCCCCGCGACAGCCACAGCCGAAGCGACAGCGGCCCGGGAGCAGCCGGCTCCGTGGAACTCGTCAGAGCGCGACGCGCCGCCGGCGTCACGTGCGCGGAAGCGGGCGCGCGGCGGCGGGAGGGGCGGGAGCGGCGGGAGCGGCGCGGCCGGGCGCCGGGGGCCGGGCGAGGGTGGGGTGCGGCCGGGGCGCGGGGCAGGGACAGGGCGGGCTCTGCCCCCTTAAGACCCCGCTCACTGGCTCCACGGGAGGGATCCCGCGTCGCGTCTGCCTCGTCTGCGCCCCAGAAGCACGGACGCGGGCGGAGCGGGGGGTGGGCTCAGTCCAGGGTTCACGAAGGGATTGAATGAATGAATGAATGAATGGATAGATGAATGAATGGCTTGACTTACTGCTTGTCCCTTGCTGAGGAGACAGCACATTAAAACATTCCCTCTGGCTTCCAGGGCATCTCAATCGGGCTTTAAGAATGATCACAGGAAACCATGAATGCCCTACAGTTGTGCAAAAGACACTCTGGGTGTCTGCATTCTGCCGGGGAGAAGAGCTTTAACTTTCCAAATTCTCAAAAAGGTTTGTGACCCAAAGAGCTTAAAAGCTGGAGCAAACCTCTGACACCCCCAAGGGATGCCAGGAGAGCTTTCCAGGCTCTTTCTGGTAGTTTCTGCAAACTTTTTCTAGACTAGAGCTACCATAGCATGCAGATTTTCCATCAGGGGTGCAAACACTGTCCCTCAGGAAGCAGGAGGTGTGGATCCCACGCCCCCCATCCCACAGAGCTGAAAACAATCGATGGTGCAAATCCGGGTCCTGCTAAGGCGCTGAATAGGAGCAAGTATCAGGGGCCAATCCTGTCACAGTTCTTTCTACAGTGTGACCAGGTCAGCTGACCAAAAGCACTTTCCTGTCCTAAGATCTTGGCTCACAGTCGTCAATTTCTGTGATCAAGAACAGAGGAGAGGCATTTCCAAGATTTGGGATATTTCCCAAATATTTCCAAGATTCTCTATGGAGCATTTGTCAAAATGTCCCCTGTGCCCTGTGCCCTTAATGCTATGGATTTAAAGTCAGTCTGAATGGGGGAAATAGACTTCAAGTTTTCTTCCTCATGTTTCCTTGTTCAAGCACTAAGCTCCCCACAAACTCATTTGTTTTGGCAGGAAGATACCACCACAAATAGCATTCAGTTCCCGCCCTCGACAAACTTACAGGCAAAGTCAGTTACGAAAACTAAGTGTGACAAGCACAGATTGCCACAGTGGCCCTGAAGGAAGGGCACCTAACTCACTTGGGGTGGGGTTGGGTGGGAGAGGAGAGACAATGCTGTTTGGGTTGATCTCCAAGTGGGAGGGGCTTGAAAGCCACCGACTGGATACCAAGTAATAATGACAAATTCCATCACCATCCTGAATCCTAAACCACAACTCTTAATGAAATGATAACAAAAGATTATTCCTCTGACTCTTTTCATAGATGCTTGGAGGAAAAGGGGTCTTCACAGCAACAAGACCAGGGAACATAAACCAGTGCCTAATGTCCAGCATCACTTCAAGCCCTCTTTTTCTCATTTATGTGTTCTTCCAGCATTAACTGAGTAGTCAGTGTGCGCTACACACTTCCCTCGGTTCTGGAAACACAACTCCAATATGTGGGACAATCCCTGTTCTCCTGGGACTTCTCTTCTGGTGACGGACACAGCCAGCAAACAGATAATAACTGAATAACGACACAGTTACAACTGTGATGGAAAAGGGATAGAGGGGCACGGTGACAGTGTCTATGACGAGGGCAAAGGTCCCCAACAAATTCCGGGGCTCCAAGAAAGTCTGTCTAATCTGTCAACCATCCCTCACAGGAGATCTCCTCCAGTCACTTCCGGGTCCCCTCCTCAGAGCCTCTGTTCAGCAAGTTTCCTCACTAAGCTCAGAATGGGGCACACTTCAGGTGAGGTCTGTATCAGCCTGAGAAGGAGCTAGTATCTGGCAGCTTCCGCCCACGCAGTTCACGATTCCGTTCTACTGACGCCCCCTGGGATCTCCATTCAGGACCACGCTGTCCAGCGACAAGAACCAGCAACTGCTGACCACCTGCAAAGCCTAAGCTCCGAGCCAATGAACTCTCTCAGCAGCTTGATGAGTTATCCGTGGTCATTACCCTCATTTTACAGAGAGGAGATGGAGGCCTTAAAGAGGTTACGTGATTTTCTCAGGGACTACTGGTGAGAACCAGGATGACGGGACCCCAGGCTCATGCTCTTCTGATGTTGGTGTCCCAAGCGCTGAAGAATGCGACACGGTCCGAGCAACCAGCAAAGGCCAGGAGCAAACAGGCCATTAGATATATATATAGTCTCTCTGACCTCAGAGGCTCTCAGCCCACATTTATCAACTTTGTTCTTATTTTAAAAGCCTTCTAAAATCCACATACACAATGTTTCACAGCATTTCCCAGTAATCCCACTTAATTGGGAGACTGGACCAGTGGGTATATATGTATTTGAAACCTAGCCTTGCTTCAAAAAGGATCAAAGTATCAGAAATTAGATTGGTCTAATTAGAAAAACCCTTACTAATACCGAACGTTTAATTTCATTTTCACTTTTTTTTTTTATAAAAGATTTGGTCTATTTATTTGAGAGAGGGACAGCGAACAAAAGCAGGGGGAGCAGAAGGCAGGGAGAGAGGGAGAAGACGACTCCCTACTGAGCAAGGAGCCTGATTCGGGGCTTGATCCCAGGACCCTGGGATCATGACCTGAGCCGAAGGTGGACACTTCACCAACTGAGCCACCCAAGTGCCGTTCATTTCATTAAGGGCCAGCAAACCATCCCTTTAAATCATTTTCTCTAGAACTGAACTAAAGTCAAGTCCACTGGTCTGTAGTTTGCTGACTCCTTGCTGTTTTTCGAGGCTGATGGCAACATCTCAAGGGGTCTACCTGCAAATGCTCTTGACACCCCAGGAGATGAGTCCAGGGGACTCGAATTCACCTCCTAATATAACAATGAGCATTGTCTAGCACTCTGTAGACAGACCGTGGTGATCTCTTTACAGCTTATTAATAAGAATCAGTAATGGCTAACATCGGGTGCTCATGATCTCGCTGGGCCCGGAGTTAAACAGGAAGGAAACGAAGGGCGGACTGCAACTCTCTCTAACCCTTTGTGTTAGGCGCTCGGGCTGTTGTAACAAAATACCGTAAGCTGACTGGCTTCCACAACACGTTTTTTTTTCCCACAGTTCTAGAGCTACAAGTCCAAGATAAGGTTCTGGTTGATTTCCTTTCTGGTGAGGACTCTCTTCCTGGCTTGCAGACAGCCACCTTCTGGCTGTGTCCTCATGTGACCTTTCCTTGATGAGGGTGTGTGGGTGTGTGGGTGTGTGTGTGTGTGTGTGTGTGTGAGAGAGAGACAGAGAGACAGAGACAGAAAGAGAGCAGGAGTTCTCTGGGTCTCTTCTAATAAAGATGCCAATCCCATCAGATCAGGGCCCCACCCTTATGACCTCCTTAAACCTACTTACTTCCTTATTCCAAATTCAGCTGCAGTGGGAGGTTTAGGGCTTCTATGAATGAGAGCTGAGGGGTGGGGGGGACACAAACATTCAGGCCCTAACACCCCTAAATGGAAGATTTCTTAAAAAGGAAAACTGCTCTATTTGTGCCCTGGTATGCCTGGGTGGCTCAGTCATTAAGCGTCTGTCTTCAGCTCAGGTCATGGTCCCAGGGTCCTGGGATCAAGCCCTGCGTAGGGCTCCCTGCTCGGTGGGAAGCCTGCTTCTCCTTCTCCCACTCTCCCTACTTGTGTCTCTCTCCATCAAATAAATAAATAAAATCCTTAAAAAATAATTTTTCTGTGGGTGTTCTCTATGGGTAAATGTTTCTGTGACTGGCTGCCTGGACCCACGTGCACACAGGCAGGTTCAGGAATATTGTTGGTGAGACTCGTGCTGTGTGAATGACCTCAGGAGCCTGGTTGTTTGAAATGTACTCTCTGGCCTCCAGGTCAGAACTGACCCTTCTGTTCTGGACGTCAAGAGCTACAAATCTTGTCTCACGTGCTGTCCTGCTCCTGGCGGGGCTGTTCCTCTGGAATGCAATCTAGGGAAGCGAGGCAGACACACACAGCCCAGGCTTCCTGAAGATACAGAAACATGATAACATGGGAGTGCAGCTCGCTCCAAACTGCATTCAGACGAACAAATATTTTGTTTTAAACCCTGTTATTGCCCCGATAAATATATGGCCTTTAAGGGGGTGGTGTGTGGGCAGCCTCACCGGAGGGGAGTCTCACCTGGGAGTCTGCCCAGGTCTCTCCAGCGGGACCCCAGCCTGGCTCGTCTCCACGGGGCTTCCCCAGCTGCCGAGGTTGGATGTCATAAATACGCAATTTGATGTAACTTTGCCTTGTTCTCATCTATTGGCTGTTATTACCTTCATCTATGCATAGATTCCTTTCCTCTTCTGTTTCTATTAGGTTTCTATAATAATAATAATAATAATAATAAGGTTTTGTTTCCTTCTTGAAACTGAAACACAGCTGTTGGAGGTTAGGGATCCAGGTGTAATTAACGGGGTCCTTTGGCTCAGGTGCTCATTGAAGCTGTAGACACGTAGACACAGTGTCATCTGGGGCTGAAGTTATCCTCAAGACTAGCGGGGGCAGGCTCCATCTCCATGCTCATGCTCGTGCTTCTGGGTAGCATCTCGTGCCTTCTGGACTATTACCTTACCGCCTGGGGCTTCCACAGGGCACCTTCTCCTGTGACAGCTTTGCTTCATCCACGTGAGTGAGTGACAAGAACCAGAGAGTCAGGGCAAGACAGAAGTCACGTAACCTCACAAGGGACATCCCACTGCTTTTACTCTACTCTTTTCTTTAGAAGCAAACTACAGGTCCACCCAACACTCAAGAGGTGGGGATCGTGCAAGGATGTAAAGGACACGGGGGTCCCTGGGAGCCATTGCAGATGGCACCTGCTATGGTGCCTTGAAACAGTAGGTTACTGTCTCTCATGGTGCTGGGTGTTGACGAGCTCAGATGGGTGGTTCTTGCTGGGGGTCTCCCTGGCGAATGCAGTCAGGTGGCCTCTGGGGCTGCAGTCATAAAGGTTGACTGGATTGGACATCCTACATGCATCTCTCGCAGGTCCCGTGCCTGCGCTGGGATGGCTGGAAAGTAGGCGGCCAGCCAGGCAGTCTTTCTCAAGCGGCTCTTCCCAGGGCTAGCACGGGTCCCCTCACAGGTCTTGGGGAAGTCGGACCACGAACATGAGGCTGGTTTCTTCTAGAATGGCTGCTCTGAGCCACCAAAGCAGAAGCTGTAAGACTTCTGTGACCTGGCCTGAGGCATCACTCAGCATTGCTACCCCCACATTCTGTTAGTAAAAGGACGTCAGAGCCAGCCCAGATCCAAGGTCAAGAGACAACACACGAGCATGAACCCTGGGAGGAATGGTTCTCTGGGTACCATCTTTGGGATTAGCTTGCACAGTCTCGCTACATGATGCTCGTTTCCTCCCTGCTCTTCATCTCCAAAGGGGAGATAACTGCGTGGAACTCTCGGAGTCACCATGAAGTTCACTACTAGTAAGGAGTTGACACACATTATGTCTCTCTATCCTCTTAGCGCCACTGAAACAAATGCCCTCTTTCTCCTTGGGATCCATGGGTTTCTGGTACTTGGGATAATGAAGCACAGTGAGTAGAAGCAGAAACACCCTGCCTGAGCCCATCCCTGCCCTCGCACATGCTCGCAGGGCACAGCCCTTTCTCACCGGCCCCGTGGCTTCTACTCACTGGGAATTAGTGTCCAGCATACCAGTACCCTTCACCTTCTCTTCCTTTGCTAATTTAGGATTTTCCAAGTATCAGTCTCAATTTACTGAACTGAAACCTGCCTTCCATTTTATCCTGAGCATCTGAGGGGGACTCCATGAACCAGACTGACGCGGTCTTGAACTGATCCGCCATAATGACCAGTCTGTGTCCCGAACCTTTGAGCACAGCAGCCCCCCTCCAATTCTTTCATTTAAGCACACCCTTAAGTACATCCCGAGGCTAGGCATCCTTATTCTGTCCCAGAGATAATGGCCATGCCACACACCTGTTGTCAAGCTCTGTCTTCCCAGCCTTCCCCCACATGTACTCCCAGCCTCGGGGGCTACAAAAGTCTTGGGTCTTAGGGGAGATAGGTTGTGGCCATCTACTGTCTTAAGATGCCCAAGGTATGCTTCTGTCCGGAAGGTCCCCTTAAAAAACCATTCCTCCTCGGGGCTCCTGGGTGGCTCAGTGGGTTAAGCCTCTGCCTTCGGCTCGGGTCGTGGTCTCAGGGTCCTGGGATCGAGCCCCGCGTCAGGCTCTCTGCTCAGCAGGGAGCCTGTTTCCCCCCTCTCTCTCTGCCTGCCTCTCTGCCTCCTTGTGAGCTCTCTCTGTGTCAAATAAATAAATGAAATCTTAAAAAAAAAAAAGTCCTCCTCAAGCTGGGATTGTCAGCCTTTTTCTTCAGCTTTTGGAGGCTGTTGTGCAGAGACCTCCCTTTCGTGAAACAGGTACCATTCCACTACCATCCCCTGTGACTTCCCTGTGCGCCTTTATTTGTCTTCCTCTTTCCAGGGCCCAGCACCAAGCCTGGTGCGGAAAGACACCGAACACGTGTCCTGAAGGAAGGACAGAGGACTGGCAACATACCTGTGTGTTTTCTCAGAGTTCAGAGGCTGGGGGACATCTGCCCATGGGAGAAAAGGCCAGGAGTTGCCCGGGCAGTGAGTGTGTCATTTGGAGGTGGGAAGCTGCGTGTGCACTTCCTCCTGTGAGGTCTCTTCTCCTTGCTGGTCCTGGTTTTCCTAAGACTCTTCTAGTTTTGGTCCTGAAAGCCCGGATCCCCAGGGCCCTGCCATCCCAGGCAAACCAGGACGGTTGGTTCCGCTACTTCCGGCCTGCATGTCTTCTATGAGTTTCTGGGTAAAACTGTCTTCATGTTCAAGAATATCTTAGCTTGCTTCCCCCCCAAAACAGAATCTGAGGCAAGAGTTTCCATGTGAACTTTATGGGAAGCAGGTATGACCCCAGGGAAGCTTGGAGACAGCATGGAGGCAGGGGCTCAGGAGAGTACATTCGAGGGCGTGCAAGCTGTCCCTGGCTTCACTATCAACACATCAAGTCATCTGTCTTGCAGGATAGTTCCAGAGAGACTGCAAAACGGTCTGTTGGTTCTATCCCGCCATCTGTGTCCTGTGGGCCGGATTCTGGCCTACACATCTGGGTGATACTCCGGGCCCCTATAAGCAGCCACTGGGGAGCCTTCGCCTGCGGGCACCAGTCCAGCCGATGTGGGGCGAACGAGCCACCCCCATCGGTCGGCGGTGGGGCAGAGGGGGCCGACGCCAGGAACTATGTGAACCTTTATCAGGATGACTGGGGTGGGGAAGCCAGGCACAGGCCATGGGGTGGGGTAGGGTGGGAGAATGTGAGCAGGGCCCAGGGGCTCTGGGGATGTCGATTTGATCCAATATGAGGAGGCAGAGAAAGTTTGAAACCGTTGTTGCAAAGACGGGGGAAATGAGCATCCTGGAAAAGCTAGCAGGATTCTGGGGCTTTGTGGAGGCCCCAGCTGAGGTGTTTGAGCTCATATTAATGATGACTTCTACTAAGGCCTGCCTGGTGGTGATTTCCTCCTGCAATCGAGCAGTGTGAGCACAGAGAAGAGAGCACGGGCATTGATCAAAGACCCAGGGCTCCCAGGCAGCCAGGACAAAAGGACAGAGGAACGAATTAGTTTAGGACAATGGTCTCAAAATTTGTTGAAGTCAGGATCACTTGAAGAGCTTTCAAAAGGCCCAATACCCAGGCTGAACCCCAAACCAATTAAATCAGAATCCGGAGTAGGGCTTGGACCCGGTCACTGTTACAGCTCTCCAAAGGATCCCAGTGTGCAGCAGCTTGGTAACCAGGGGTCTGGGGCCCTGGCAAGAGATTAGAAACCCACGCTGAATTGGTTCCAGCTCCTTCCTGAGATCCAGGGGCATTTCTGCCCTTTAATTCTGTAAATTATCTCTGTATCTTTGTAATAAATTCCTTCTTTTTGGCTGAAAGTAATACTTGCAATCAATAAGTCTTTTTTAAAAAAGATTTTGTTTGTTTGTTTATTTATTTATTTATTTATTTATTTCAGAGTTAGAGCATGCGGTGGGGGGAGAAAGGGCAGAAGGAGAGGGACAAGCAGACTCCGTACTGAGTGCAGACCCAATGTGGGGCTCGATCCCACGACCCTGAGATCATGACCAGAGCTGAAACCGAGAGTCAGACGCTTAACCGACAGAGTCACCCTGGCACCCCGCAGTCAACAGTCTTAAACGCTGTTGTACCCTATCTCTGAAAAGCGACAGTGAATGCCTCTAGGTGTCCCTGACATTGCCCTCACCATGAGAACTACAGCAAAGTCACCATTCCTATGGCAACCTGAAGGACCAGTGTTTGATTTTGCATTTCACCCTGCAGGACACTGAGGATGGATGGCCATGGGAAGAATGCCAGGTCCAGAGCTTCTCGACCATTCATCACTGAGCTGTGGGTGTGCTCGCCCTTCCCAAATGGACTTTTAAGTAATCTCTGATGGCCTGGATCAAAATTACGGGCCCTCCTCACTCAAGATCATGGGGTTGCAGGTCGGAAAGGCTGGACAGCTAACCTGGCAGTTGGCCCACACTCCATGTCCTCCTTCACCCCACTGCACACACGTCCACACGATACTTACACCACACCCCATGCACGCCACACACATACCGTACAGCACACGCACACACATAAACCACACACACACCATACACATACCACAAAAACACAGACCATCCACACACACACAGACCATATACATATGCCTACACACACACACACACACCCCCCACACACACTTTTCCCAACCTGAACTTCATAAAGCTCAGGTCACTTGGGTGACACTGGGAGGACTGTAGTCCCCTCTGCCAGGGAGGCTATCCCTGGGCCACCCCCTTCAGGCACAGCCCCACTCTCACTCTGTGGTCATGGTTTTAGAGCCAGGAGGGATCTGAGATCATTCTCTGAGATGTGCGGACCCGACTTCCACAATGGTAGCAACAGAACCAAGCCAAGACTCAGTCCCCCTGACTCTCGCTCATCAGTCAGCTGCTAGTTTAGAGAACATTCGGAGGGAATCTGAAGCCACAGCCTTGCATCAACACACAGGCAGCGCCGTCCAAGGAGAGCCTGGTAGGGGTGGAGTTGTGTCCCCGAAAGATGCTGAAGTCTTGACCCCTGGTGCCTGTGACGGTGGCCTTATTTAGAAATAGGGTCTTTGCAGATGATCAAGATGAGGTCAAGGGTGGGCCCCGGTCCACTAGGACTGGTGTCCTTACAGCAAGGGGAAAATTGGATGCGGAGACAGATGGACAGTGAGGGAAGACAGAAGAAGAGTGGCCGTGGATGAGCCAAGGAATAGCTGAGCCCCCGAAGCTGCCAGGGAGGCCAGGCCAGGCCTTGCCTTCACAGCCTTGGACGGAAGCAGCGCGCCGACACCTTGATCTCAGACTTCCGGCCTCCAGACCCAGGAGACACAAAACATCTGCCGTGTAAGCCACTCGGTTTGTGGTCCGGTGTCAGCGCGGGCCTAGGAGACAAACGCAGAGTCCCCGGCTTTCCCGTGTCAAGCTTCAGGTGTCCTGCCCCAGCTCGGAGGCCTGTCCTCCTCTGACACATGAGGCTCTTCTACTCCGAGAACTGAGTCGTCGCTGCAGCTGAACGAGGACGGCCCCGGAGAACCTTCGGCGGCTTCCACCTGCTCTGCTCCCAGGAAAAGAACATCTTCACCTTTTCCTCTCGATTCAGAGCAACATGCAGCTAGCTTTAAAGAAAAAAGATCAAAAACTCTGTTGCCCGAGCCGAAGCTCTGCTCACAGGAAGGCACAGGTTAAAATAATTAATCTTCCGTGACCCACCAGAAAGAACACTGACGCGTGAACAGCGAGTCTGCTGTTTGGACCACGGGCGCCATCCACGTACCAGCGGCTAGTTCAAGGCCCTCGGGATGCCCCTTAAGCCCAGGATTGTACCACCTGGAAACACCAAATGATAAAACACCATGGACTGGGTCTGCTGGTATTATATAGTAATCGATCTTTTCAATGTTAAAATGAGTTCCATGGCACGAGGTCCACTTGTTGGTAATGGTGTATAACCCCTTTTTTATAATCCTGTTGCTGGATTCAGTTTGCTAGCTTTTTGTATTGTTTGAGAACTGTTCTATGTCCATGAGATACTGATCTGTGGCTTTCTTGTGATGTCTTTGGCTTGGTATCACGGTAATAGTGTCTCTTTTAGAATTTTTCGGGACCAATACTTATCTAATGGTATTCCCTTATAGTCCTTTCTTTTTCTGTGAGGCTGATAGCAATGTTCTCTCTTTTATTCCTGATTTTAGTAATTTGCATCTTCTTTTCTTGGTCGGTCTAGCTAAAGGTCTATCAAACCAGCTGACCTTTCCATAGAACCAAATGTTCATTTTATTCATCTTCCCTATTTTTCTTAAATTAATCTTCACCATAATCTTTATTATTGTTTTCCTTCTCCTTGCTTTGTTTTTTTAAAAATATTTTTTAATCATTTATTTGACAGATAGAGACAGTGAGAGAGGGAACACAAGCAGAGGGAGTAGGAGAGGGAGAAGCAGGCCTCTCACTGAGCAGGGAGCCCGACACAGGACTCAATCCCAGACACTTAACGACTGAGCCACCCAGGTGCCCCTCTTCTGCTTGTTTTGGGTTTTCTTTTTTCTCCAGTGTTTTAAAGTGAAGGTTAAGTATTAATTTGAACTCTTACTTCTTGTTTAATGTGGGCATGTATGGCTATAATTTTCCCTCTAAGCACTGCTTTAGATGCATGCCAGGTGTTCTGGTATATGGTGTCTTCATTTCATTCATCTCAAAATCCTAATTTCCTTTGTGATTTGTCTTTTGCCAGTAGATATTTAGGAGTGTGTTGTTTAATTTCCACATATGGGGGGGTTTCCCAAGTGTCTTCCTGTAATTGAGGTCTGATTTTATTCCAGGGTTGTTGGAGAACTTTGTTTGATTTCAGTCCTTTTAAATTTATTACATCTTGTCTCATGGACGATTATGTGATCTATTCTGAAGAATACATACTATGATGTATTCTGCTCTTCTTGGGCACAGTATTCTGTGGATTTCTACTAGGTCTACTTGGTTTATATTGTTGTTCAAGTCTTCTATTTCTTTGTCAATCTCCTGGCTAGTTTTTCCATCCATCACTGAAAGTGAGATTCGAAGATTCCAACTATTATTTTTGAATTTTCTACTTCTCCCTTCAATTCTATTAGTCTTTGCTCCAGGTATTTTGGGCTCTGTTGTTCATTGCATATAAGTTTACTGTTGTAAACTTATCTTCCTAGTGGATTGATCTTCCTAATGGATTGATCTTTTTATCATCATAGAATATCCCTCTTTATCTCTAGTAACATGTTTTGTTTTAGAAGTTATTTTACCTGATAGTGGTCTAGTCACACCAGCTTTTCTAAGTTTGCTGTTTGCATGATACATCTTTTTCTATCCTTTTACTTTCAATTCATGTGTATCTTAGAATCTAAAGAGTGTTTTCTGTAGATAGGTATAAAGGGATCTTGTTTATTACCTCATGTGACAACTTCTGTCTTATTATTAAGAGACCTGGAGCTATGTCTGCCATTTTACTTCTTATCTTCTATGTGTCTCATGTCCTTTTCGTTCCTCTCATCTTCCTTTACTGTTCTCTTTTGCATTAATGGAATATTTTCTATTGTAAGTTTTATTATCTTTAATAACTTTCTGCTATATATTTAGTCATTTTCCTGGTGGTGGCTCCAAAGCAACCACTACCCAACAAGCAATTCCCAGTTTTACTGGGAGCTCACATGAACTCTTCAGTTCATAGCTTCTACCTATTAAACATTGGGCAAATATGCCTGCCTGTAATTTAGTGAGATGTCTTCTGTTCTCTCTCCTCCATTCATGCTTCTAATGTAGCAGATGTTAGTTGAGCACCTATTGTGTGATGTAGTTTGTAGCAGGTGCTCATGACATAGAGATGGGTAAGACATTACCTTACCACAAAGAAGAGGGCTAGGGGACCCTCAGGGCTGAAAATAATCAAAGAGGGGACTTATGTGTACATGTGATGTTGCTCAGCCGCAGGAGGGGGGACCTTCTGGGTCAGAGAACCCCCGAGGGCAGCAACAGTTTGTGGTCTCTTATAGTCACGGGGTTTGCCATATCTATGGCTAGCAGGTGTTGAGCACTGTTTCACAGGTATACATAGCAGGCAGACTCCAAATGGCTAAAAATATGCATCAAGGGGTCTATGTAGAGCAACTGGTTATGTAAGAATTTGAGATAGGAACCCATAGGAGTAAGTTAGGCACCCATAAGAGTGAGTTAGGTGCCTGCTATGAAATAAGTTAAGAACCAAACAACATGGGAGCCAACATACAGGGACCATCCTTAACTCATTTATATGACAATATGGTAGGGGAAGAAGGCAGACCAATACATGTTGAAGAAGACAGTGTGGTTGCACCCATGAGGACAAGAGAGGATAACAAGAACCCAGAGCAAGGGAGAAGAAAGCAGTCAAAAGTCGTGGGGGAGGGGTGCTGCCCTGGGAGGACCACATGAAGGCATGGGTATGTCTGAGGGCACCTGACCTGTTCTGGTGCCCACTGCTGGCCCCTCATACATGTGTTTGCTTAGGTCCTTGGTCCAGGGCCCTTCTGGGACCTATATCTTGTTCCAAATAGAAAATCAGCCTTCCTCATTGAGCCAGATTTGTACATAACTCTACGCTCTCAAGTTCAATGAAATTATTTTTCTACCTTTGAAGTGATGAAGACAAAGAAGCTAGTTCTAAAATTCTATCTCATCCAAGATACCTACCCTTTGCTCCCACCAACAAAGACACAAAAGACAGAGAGAGAGAAAGAGTGAGAGAGAGATCAGTACTGTAATTACAATGACTTGTCCCCAATAACTTGAAAACAAGGAGAAAAGTTAGCCAGCTGAAATATTAACATTAAAATCAGTACAGATGGGTCAGGTCAGATGGGTCATTCACATTAAAGCCAGTACATATATGCAGGTTTGCCTTACATGGAAAAAGTGGTTCTCAGACCTTGAAATCTGCTGTCACCTGAACAGGTAGGTGCATTCACCTAAATAGGGAGGTTGGCCAGCCTACAGGTGTGGGAAAAGCCCAGGTGATTGTTGACAGTGGCCATTGGGCTTTGTATAGGGGAGGAGCCTTAATTTCTGGTGTTCCTGTGCGGACGCCGAGCCTGTCCCGCTGAGATGGATGCATCAGGCTCTGCCAGCTTCATGCTCTTAAACATTCCTCTTGCCGCTCTTGGATTCTCCATCCTGACTGAGATTCAGTCAGGGCCCTCGAGGGTAGGGCCTGAGCGTTTGTATTTCTAAAAGCTCCCCCACGTGGTTCTGATGTGCAGCTAGAATTGAGAATCCCTGATCTGGTTGTTTCCCTGGGGCTGTGATGCCATGCCCACCGTTATCTGCTGGGTCTGTACCAGCCAATTACATAAACTGGCATGCTGATTCTGTACATTCATCCAGAGCTTAGTTAATGAGAAACCTTCCCCGAGAACAGGTCCTTCCCTCTCAATGTGCTGGCGAAGACAGGCCAGCAAGACTGAGGGCTAGCCCCCGAACCTGATGAACTCACCAAGGTGATAAAACATTACTTCCTAAAGTCTTTTTGGGGGGAGGACACCACCGGCATCCCTTTCCTGGCCAAGAAAACTCAAGCCCATCTTCATTGTTCCTATATTTTATTATCTTTGAAGAATTTATTTATTTGAGAGAGAGAACAAATGAACAGTGAGGAGGGGCAGAGGCAGAGAGAGAAGCTGGCTCCCTCTGAGGAGGGAGCCTGATGCGGGGCTGGATCCCAGGACCCTAGCATCATGACATGAGACGGAGGCAGATGTGTAACCAACTGAGCCACCCAGGCGTCCCGTTGTTTCTGTGTTTTAGAGAGGTAAAGTAATAACACAAGAAACAAAGTTGGGTTGGCGAAATGGACAACCACAAATTCTCTAAGAACTGGGCTCTAAAGGAACTGTATGTATCGTCCACTCTTCTTTAGCTGCGGACGATTTCCTGGGCATGGCTGACTGCCTGCTCAGCATCCATTCCCCACATCCTCTTCCTAACAGCACTCCAGCTGGGCTCTGCTGTCTACCTCTCCTTTGAGGACTTGGGCCTTGGGGGAAATTGTCTCTATCCTCAGCTCCTGGGATGCTCTGATTTGCCTCAGTCTATTTCCATCCCTGGGACTCAAGAAAGAGCAAGGGTGTCACCAATGAGACACACGAGTGGGTTGTGACCAACACTCAGATCAAGACGCAAAATACCACCTGCAGCCAGAAAGCCCTTTGCTGCCCCCTTCCACTCACTCGTCCCTCAAGGGTGACCACTATCCTGATTTCCAACACAGTCATTTTGCCTGTTTTATACTTCTTTTTATGTAAGTAGAATCCAACAGTGTATACTCCATGTCTGGCTTCTTTTGCTCACATTATGTGTGTGAGAGACTCACTTTTATTGTGTGGAGCTGTAGGGTATTCCGTGATGGAATGAGCCAAACTTATCCGTATTCTACTGTTGGTGAGTGTTTGGCTGGTTTCCAGTTTAGAAGTAAAGTGAATTGTGCTGCTATGAACATTCTAGTCCTTGTCTATCGAGGACACATGCACGCATTTCTGCAGGGTAAATGCCTAAGAAGGGTTGCTGGACTGAAGGGAATGTATACATTCCACTTTAGGAGCTACAGCCAAACGGCCTTCCACAGCCCCACATGGGACCGGACCGATTTTCCCTCCAATCTACAGTATGAAGCTTCCATGTCCTTGTCAACACGTCTGTCTTCTTCGCTGTTAACCATTTTGGTGGTGGGCAGAGATGAGATTCAAGGAGTCTTGCCGCAGGCTTCAAGTTATCCCTTCTCGTTTAGGTGAAGCCCGCCCGTTCTCCCCATGAACGTGAATGAGGAGCAAGAGATGAAACGATTACTAGGAACTAATTGAGACCAATGGCCACCAGGTTAAAACAAAAGGACTTGATGACATCATTAAGCTGCTGGATCAACAAACAACTCAATCCATTACCTCCAGGCCGCTTTGCTTTTTCTGTTGTTTACATTAGAAAGCATCTTCCATGCTCTTTTCAAAAGCCCTTGAGCCTACCACATCCTTCCTTCATTTTCTGATGTGGAAACTGATCACCAGTGAAATAGAACCGTTACCCCAAAGCCAGGAAGTTAGCAAAGGTTAGACTTGAGACGGAGACCCAGGATTTCAGACCCAGCCCACTGCTCTGCCACCTATATCATGCCGCCACCCCCTTCCCAGCCGGAAAACCTCTCAGTTTGGGCAAATGACTGCAAGCCCTCCGATCACATAGGCGCCATTTGTCAATGATGCCAAATCACATAGCTAATATGCCAATCGCCGTTCCAGCTAACGGAGGGACCTACCATCTTTTGCAAACAGGCATTAGCAGCTGTCTCCTTGCTGCACCCTGTTCGGAGGAAACTGTCAGCCACAAACTGTCCTCCTGGGGAAAAGAGACTGGTGCTTTTAAGTCACAAGTCACTAATGAGGACACGAAGACAGTGAGAAAAGCAGGAGCAGAAATTATAGTAGCAAGTGCTTCTTCCAGAGACGCAGACGCAGGAGCTGTAACTATCAGCTTCCCAACTTGGAAACCCAAGAATATTTCGCCTAGTTTTGTAAAGGGACAACCCACTGATATAAAAATTCAATGGAGCAATGGAAGGCAGTTCAAAGACCTAAAGCATCTCTTCACGATAAACCAGTCTTTGTGATTCAGTCTAACTGCTCTGCCAACACACCATATTGTAAATCATTCTGCAGCCGCCTTGTCCTCGTGGCAGCAGGGCAGACAGAATTCATCACTTTCCCCTCCCAACCACAGTAAATTCATGGTCTTCAAGATCCAGACCAACGAATGGAGTTGCCCCAGAGCACAGGTTCAGATGCTTGCCGGAGGACCAGCAGCCAAACTGCTCCTGTCACTCCCCCACCACTTAAAATTTTTCAATGGCTTCACACTGGAATTCTAATGAAATTCATACGTCTCGGTCTAGCGTTCAAGACTCTCTCTGTCCTAGGCCTGTCTATCTCTCTGCCCGTGCTGGTCTTCTTCCTATTCCTTGAACATGCCGTAGTCCCCTCCTTTTCCCGTGGTTTCACTTTCCATGGCCGCTTCAGAAGCAGCCAATCCCCCTTCTGCTATGTGAACAGCAGGTCAATCAGCCTTGTGCTACCTCACGACGCCCACATCATTCCCCTCACTTAATCTCACCACGTAGGCATTTCATAGTCTCATCTTATCACAAGAAGAAGAGTGAGTACAGGGGCACAGGGGGGGCTCTGTCAGGTAGGTGTCTGACTCCTAATATCGGCTCAGGTCATGGTCTCATGGGTCATGAGAGTGAGCCCCTCGGTGTCAGGCTCCGTGCTCAGCAGGGAATCTGCTTGAAGGTTCTCTCCCTCTGCCCCTCCCCCCACTTGCACATGCATGTGCATGCGCTCTCTCTCTCTCTCTCTCTCTCTCAAATAAATAAATAATTCTTAAAAAAAAAAGGAGGGTGAGTATAGTACAGTAAGATATTCCAAGAGAGACCACATTCACACAACCTTATTACATAATTACACTTGTTCTATTTTATTATTAGTTGTTAACCTCTTACTGTGCCTAATTTATAAATTACACTTTATCATAGGTATGTATAGGAAAAATCATAATATATCTCAGATTCAGTATTATCTGTGGTTTCAGGCATCCACGGGGGTCTTTTTTTTTTTTTTTTTTTAATATGTAACGCTTCACAAATTTGCAAGTCATCCTTGCGCAGGGGCCATGCTAATCTTCTCTGTATCATTCCAACTTTAGTATATGTGCTGCCGAAGCGAGCACCAACTGGGGCCTTAGAACATAACCCCTGCAGCAAAGGAGGGACTACGGTACCATGTTTTTATGGCCTCAGGGACTTTGGGCTTGTACTTCTTCTTCTGGAACTTTCTGCCCCAGCTCATTGGCTAGTGAGCAAGTCATTCTTCATTCCCAGTCAAATGTCCAAGAGCCCTCTCTGACCAGTCTCTCTGAAGTAGCAACCCCCTCATTCCTTTATCATGGCACACTTAGTCTATTATCTTCCGATTGTGATGGGTAATCATTTGTTTATTGCCTATAAGCTCCATGACACCAAGGACCCTGTATCTCCACCCACTAGAATGGCAGCAGGAACGCAGGAGGTCTTCAATGACTATTGGTTGGATAGATGGGTGAATGAATAAAGGATAACCCAGTCATGGATTAACCAATGGTGTGGCTTTGTTTTCTTCTCTGCTACCTGAATTAAGACCATCTAGATATTCACTAGGTCCTTTGCCAAAGAAATGTTCCCAAGACAATAAAACACAGAGAAAAAAATAGAGTGGGAAGAAACTAGTGGGAAAGGAGACAGGAATATACATTAAACATAAGATTTAAAACTATCTGTGTTTTGTCTGTTTTTTACCATACTGTCGAGTGTCCTAGGGGGCTTCATAAGGCAGACTGTGAAGTCCATCCCGAGCCACACAATAGAATCTTGGGATTACATATATTTTTAAATGGGCTTTTCCATTTTTTGTGACCAATTTTGTGACCAATATATTGGTCAGCCACTGGGAAGCCACAGGACTTTTGAAAAGGTCTGGTAAGTGTGATACATGGTTTTCTGAGCACATGCATGACTATTAGGGTTCGCTGTATAAAAATGAGTATTCCCCACTTCGGAGACAGCTGTGCAATCAACTGCCCGTCCACAAGCACCGGGCGAGTAGTCCAGCATCACTAGAACTGTCACCTTCCCCAAACCTTCTGGTTTAAGCTCCCCGTGTCACAGAGGAGGAAGCATGCAGAGCAGAGTTAGCAGAGAACTTTCTCATATCACAGAGCTAGTGAGGAGTAAGGTCGACCTCAGCCAGAGACTCCAGACTCCAGACTGGGTCCCTTCATGACACCAGAACACATCCGCTAAGCCCAGCCATGAGTGAAGGAGCAGGTTTCCCAACAGAACCTCGAAACACAGGAAGGGGCAGGCCTCCTGCTGCGAGAGTCTGCAACCTCCAGGCTCACCTTGGCCACACGGAGAGGGCGACAGAGACAAGCCCAAACCAACAACTCATCGGGACGCGTGCGGAACCAAGACCCCCACAGCATCTTCACCCAGGTGCGGTTCAGCCCAGACGCGTCTGCCTCCAGCGCCCAGGAGCACCCCAGCCGCCGAGATTTTCACCAAAGCCTGAGGGCCCTAGTACCTCAAAAGAGAGGCCAGGGCCCGCCCTGCCTGACGCTGGAGGGGGAGTGATCCTCTCCCCAAACCAGTACTCGGCAAGGCCTGAAGCCCGTGGGGGCGGTAGGCAGGCGGGTGGGGGGTAGGAGGGGGTGACAGGAAGGGAGGAAGAGAGGGAGGAGCAAAGCAGGGACGAATGCCCGTGGGTCCCCGTCTCCGGATTTGAGAATCTCGGCTCAGGTTTCTAGGGAATGGAAAACAGCTCTTCACCCCAGCTCTCCGGCCGGCCACAGCCAGAACCCACAGACCAGCTCCCTCTCCGCCCCTCCCCGGGCTCGACACTCGCAGGGGGAAGGGGCGGCCCAGGGGCGGGACCCCGCAGGCGGGCAGCGCACCCGGGTCTGGGAGTAGGGCTGCGGGGGCGGCCCGAAGCCCCGGGTCTGTGCCCCCTCCCCGCAGCCCCGCGCGCCGGCGCCCGCCCGCCCCTACCTGTAGTAGCGGTCATCTTTGAAAGGCGTGAGGTCCTCCTTCAGCTCCCGGTACGCCTCCTGGAGTCGCTTGCACAGGTGCTTGAGCTCGCTGCAGAGCGGGGGCTCGAAGGCAGGGTACTCGGCGTCCATGCCCGCACCGCGCCTGCCCTCCCGGCGCCGAGCCCGGCGTCCCCTCCTCCCGCCGCTCCGCCCTTTGTACTGCTCCTTCGGCCCTCTCTCTTCCAGCTCCGGGGATCGGGGCTGCCGGCGCACTGGGCGGGACCGAGAAGGAGGAGGAGCAGGTGGCGGGGGAAGTGGGAAGGGGGCGCGGAGGAAGGGGGGCGCGGAGGAAGGGGGGCGGGGCGCGCTCAGGGCGCCGCCGCGAGATGCGGGGAGCGGAGCCTGTGGGGGTGCGGATGGGGTCCGCCCCGGAGCTACGGGGGCCTAAGTAGAGGAGGGTGCCGCGCCCATCGGCCGCCGCCCAGGGAGAAGGAGCCGGAGCGGGGTGGGGAATCCAACACAAGGTCATCAGACGCCCAGGACAAACATATGAAGGGCCACCCTCGCTCCTGCTCGTACTGGGAAAAGGAAGCAACTGGAGATGACAGAAAAAAAGGAAAATGGGGCTTCAAGGCGGACTGAACAGGTTAAAAACTGGGCCGGCTCCCAAGTTCAGCACCATGGACAGTCCCAGACTGCTTCTCCTCATCGCCCCCACCCCCACCTGGGTTCTACTTGGCCTAATCCAAAAACATTTAAAACCAAGCCCATTATGGTTATGTCATAAGAGATATTTTTTAACGATAAAGGAATGTGTCCAAATAAGTTGACTCTTCCCACACGTTCTATAACCACGGGGGGAGAGGCAAGGGAGTTTCTCATCCTCTACAAGCTCAACACTTGAGTACAAAATTAAAACTCACAAATCAACACGTCGTCCATAGGACTATATGTCTAAAGATGGGGACGGTGTCATCTCTGGTAAATTTTTACAATAATAAGTGAAGAAACAATTGTTCCTAATGAGGTCAGTGTGTTTCTATCCAAATGCAGGACAGGTTTCTATGCTCTGTTGAACTTGTATGCATTGGGGGAAACATTTTACAAACATACATTGGGGGGACCCCACTTACACTATTGAATATAAATTATAGAAATACAGGTCCCAGGAACCTGTATTTTTCAAAGCTCCCCATGTGAGTCTAATGATCACTCACCTTTATGTATTCTCAGAATTCCCAAACTATACTCTTGATTTCACCCACTCTCCCTTGCTCTTTTTATCCCCATTTTTAAAACATTTTTATTTTTAAGCAGTCTCAATTGAGCCAGCCAGGCGCCCCTATCCCCATGTTTTATTTTCTCTTCCTCCTTACATTCTGGAACAAATTTTTATCTGCTAGCCAAGCTCTCTTGTCAAGTCTTGCACAACCCCATAACTTGTGTTCATCCTGCACCCTGCACAGTTCAGTTTTAGCCTTAATTTGTTAACATGAGTGTCTATATTTAACAATCTCCAAAGGACAAAGAATGGAGCTCAGAACTGGCTCTACCCAAAATACAGTGCAGACAGGCATGCTAAGAAAGCACACGTGCGGATTTGTTTCCTGAAATGAGATAGAGACTGTGAGACCAGCATCTGCCACATTTAAAATATTTTATGATTGGCTACAGGGAGCTTATCACTGGGGGAAACATTAGTCAGCCTCAAAGATACACCAGAATGTTTAAAAACCTTCTGGGAAGACTTCCTAACTTCTCCAGCCTAAGCCCTTTTTCTCCCTTTGAATGACAATAGCCCCTAGAGGATAATGCAAGTTTTCCCACTCCTACACTGTGGGGTACTAAATGATTTTGTGATCTCTTTCACCACAAAGAACTAGAAATGCTAGTTAAATATCACATGTACACACCTGCATATGCATATAGTATACTATAATTACTTTTCCTTTTCTATACATCTTATTTCCTCTAGAATTAACAAGGCCTTTTTTTTATTACTTAGTTGTGTATGTACTAATCATTAATTCAAACTCAGGTCAGGTCCCTGCAAAATTGCCTAACTCCCCTCATAAGATATTCAGGCACATGGTGCATTCTATCAGTTTCATCTTTGTGAGATCTCTTCTTGGCCTTCTGACCAGATATGGACTGGTTGCCATATGCCTGATACATGGCTGTTATCTAAGCAGTGTCTCCACCATCATCCTGGAGATCCTCTTCCCTTATCTGTTTGGACCCCACATCTTTCTCTTTATTGATGGAGCATATCTTGGAAGTGACCAGAAGTCCCTTTGACATCATTGTCTCCGCATCCTATAGGTCTAGCCCAGTATATAGGTCTAGCCCAGATTCAATGGAGTTACCATGGCTCTACCCCTTGATTGTAGTGGTGTCATGCTCAAAAGAGAGGAGGGGAATCACTTGGGACTATCTTTGAAGATTACCTTTTATTCCCGTTTCAGCACAGTTCCCCTGCCCATGATTGTGGCCAGTGTGTCCCAATCCAGAAACCCTCTATTTCATAGCCCTAGGGAATCAATCTCTAGTTTCCTGACAGTATTAGAGAATGACGAGTGCTTAGTTGCAGAGAGTAGAAAGAGATTGGGAGATTTAGCATGGCTTCTCAGACTTTTGATCTTTCCTATTTTGTTTTTTTTTTAATTGAGGTACAACATACATAAAATGTGCAACCTTAAGTGTATAGATTATTCAAATTTTATGTATGTATTCATTCATGTAACCACCATCAATGTGAAGATATAGGACACCCCAGAAGTCTCTTGTCATCCTTTATAGTCACCCCACTCCCAGTGGTAACCACTATCCTGGCTTCTCTCCCTATAAATATATTCTGCCTGTATTTTGAATAGTGAGTGTGTGAATAGAATGATACAATTTGCATTCTTCTGTGTTTGGCTTTGCTTGATGAGTATTAGATCTATGAAATTTCTTATGTTGTTTCCTATAGCAGTAGTTTATGTCTTGTTTTCATTTTTGTTCTCTTGCTCTACAGCAGGTCATTGTTTGGATGTAGGACAATTTATCAGTTCTACTGCTGACGGTTTTGGTTATTATGATATGAACATTCTTGTATATGGTTTTGAGGGGAGTATGTGCACTTATTTTATTTGGGTTTATACTTAGTAATGGAATCACTGGGTGATAGATTAGGCAGAGTCGGCTTTATTAGATATGGCCACACTGTTTTCCAGAATGGTTGCACCATTTTACCCTCCAACCAGCAATATCCAAGAGTTCCATCTGCTCCATGTCCTCGCTACTCTGAATTTCATTTGCCTTTTACTTATGGTCTGTGGGGGTCCATCCTCTTGGCTTTGCCCCATCTTCTCTCTCACTTCTAAAGAAGATGCTTGTGCTGCTGGTTCCTGAAACATTCGAGACATCTATGGTGTGGACTGGGCTTTCCTCACTGCTATCAGATCTAGGTTTTGATATCTATTCTTTTCTTCCCATGATTTGCAAAATTTTGTTGCTTTTGATGTCCACCCCCTCACTTTAAATCTGGAGGTGTCTTTGGGTCTAAAATGAGTTTCTTGCAGACAGCATACAGATGGGTCTTATTCTTTTATCTGCAAAATTTTGTTGCCATTATTTCCTCTTCCCTTCTCCTTGTCTTTGAGAGTTTACAAATTTTTTTTAAAAATCCCTTCATTATTATTTTACCATGTTTCTGGGGTTTTCACAAGGTTTCAACAGAAGTAATGTGTGTTCAATGCCTTACCTTCATTTTGGCCATGCCTTATTAACAATGTTATTCTGGTGCTCACCTCATATAGGCACTTAATAAATGCCCTCAAGATACCCCTTCTACTTTTTCACTCAGCAGAACGACAATTATCCTGTTGTGATCTTACATAACAGAGGAAAGAAAAGTGGGTTCATTCAGTTGTGGCAAAGAGCACAGGTTCAAATAAAAAAGATGGGTGACACTTTTTCAGCAATATGAAATTGTGTTGAATACTTAATACCTCTAAATGTTGGTCCCTTTCATGTGTAAAACAAGGATGATAATACTGGCTGCCTCATGAATTTGTTGGAAGGATTATATAGAGCCCTTAATATGATGATTTATAGATTTATAGTAAGTGCTCATAAATAGTTAACTCTCCCGGAGCATTTACATATTTCCTCTCCCAAGACTACTGATACCCATGCTTTCTCATTTTATTTTTTTATGATCTATTTATTTATTTAAGAGAGGGAGAGAGAGAGAGAGAACGAGCGCACATGAATAGGAGGGCTAGAGGGAGAGGGAGAGAATCTCAAGCAGACTCCCTGCTGAGTACAGAGCCCTGGCATGCCCCCCATACTTTCTCATTTTAAAAACATACAGAGTACAGGGAAGCTTAGGCAGGAGAATGATATCCATCACTGAGAAATAATCACTGTTAACATTTTTTTAACAGATTTTATTTTTGAGTGAGAGAGAAAGAGAGAGAACACGACAAAGGTGAGGTGGGGAGGGAGGAGTAGGGGAGCAGGAGGAGTAGGGGAGAAGGAGAAGCAGACTCCCTGCTAAGGGGGGAACCTGACAAGGGGCTCAATCCCAGGACACTGAGATCATGACTTGAGCCAAAGGCTGAGGCTTAACCGACTGAGCCATCCAGGTGTCCCTACTATTAACATTTTGAAATATTTTTTTAATAACAAATGTAATAATTAAATCACTCCCCAAGGTCCTTTAGTGATTGGTTGGGATATTTCCATACCTTATAGAATAGTTGGTAAGGCACAAACTCAAACCATACTAACTGGTTTCTTAGAAAACCTTGCCGACACTAATAACCAGCACCTCACTGCTAATGTGATAGCAGAAACCATCTTCTCTACAGCCAGGACATGGGCTGGATCAGAATTGGTCATTTCCACTCAAATCAGTCATTTCCATTAATCCCACTCCTGCGCAGTCTCCTTATAATTTATGCAGATGTCACCAGGCCAGTCAACTCTCCCTTGCCCCTCTGATTATTCAACTTCTTTTTTTTTTTTTTAAAGATTTATTTATTCACCCGACAGACAGAGATCACAAGTAGGCAGAGAGGCCGGCAGAGAGAGAGGAGGAAGCAGGCTCCTCGCCGAGCAGAGAGCCCGATGCGGGGCCCAATCCCAGGATCCCTGGACCATGACCCGAGCTGAAGGCAGAGGCCTTAACCCACTGAGCAACCCAGGCGCCCCTGATTATTCAACTTCTTACTCAGGAATCAGACAGAGCTAAAATTCACCTTCAAGACAAGGCAGTGTGTGTGTAAATGGCCCCACTCATTCTGTTCCCAGTCCTTGTGTACCTTTCTTTACAATCTCTCATAGCTACAGTATACATACTCCTTTCTAAAATGCCATACCCCTGGCTTTCTGTTGTTCCCTATAACTCTGTTTCCCCCTCAGTCTTTAACATTTTGAAAAATTGGAACAGTGTCATATAAACTATTTGGAATCCTGTTTATTCACTTATGAATATAGTGACACAGCATTATAAAAACTTCTTAAATATCATTTTAAATGTTGCATAGTGTTCTAGCTCAGGGATGTACTTAACCTTCCCCTATTCTGGCCCTTGTGCTCCTTTGGTTCCTTTGCTTTTATAAACAATACTGCAAAGAACGTCTTGATACACACATCTTTTAATTTCGGGTTATATCCCTATAATCAGAAATGAAGTTACTGGGTCAAAAAGAACATAAATGTTAATATCACACAAAATTTCAAACACATAGAGAGAAGAGTTAATAAACCTCATATACCTATGAACCAGCTCCCTGATGGGAATTGGCATTTTTGTGTTTTGGTTTGTTTGTTTGTTTTTAAAGATTTTAATTATTTATTTGACAGAGAGAGATCACAAGAAGGCAGAGAGGCAGGCAGAGAGAGGGAGGGAAGCAGGCTCCCTGCTGAGCAGAGAGCCCAATGCAGGGCTCCATCCCAGGACCCTGAGATCATGACCTGAGCCGAAGGCAGAGGCTTAACCCCCTGAGCCACCCAGGCGCCCCAGGAATTGGCATTTTAAAGATGTTGCTTGCTAAATCAAAATAATGTCTAATGGTAGAAATTAGGGCAATAAGTATTGGTTTACTAGGTGTTTGAAAGGAGGCACTTTTCTCTAGCAGTGATCTTCCTGTTAATGTCTTTCAAGTCACACAAAGCAGGAACCACTTGCTCTACCAATACTTGCCTCTTTATCCTTGAAAATAGTGTTGGCCACAAACCAGTGTTCAGTAAATACTGCTGATGGACTGAAGAGCCTAACACTGCTTAAACTTCACCTAGAAGTGGACACCAAGCCAGGAATAAGAGAGACTAAAAGGACTTAGGCAAACAGCTATGAAAATTAGCTTTCAGGCATAAAGAAAGCTCGATGACTAAGTATTTTATTAATATCTAACTTGGAATAGAATTACAGTGAACGCAAGTCCATTTTGGAAGTTAAGTGAGCATAAAGACATGTAAGAGTATGTATAAAACCATAAGCTTTGGGGCGCGTGGGTGGCTCAGTGGGTTAGAGCCGCTGCCTTCAGCTCAGGTCATGATCCCAGAGTCCTGGAATCGAGCCCTGCATCAGGCTCTCTGCTCAGCAGGGAGCCTGCTTCCCTTTCTCTCTCTGCCTGCCTCTCTGCCTACCTGTGATCTCTCTCTGTCAAATAAACAAATAAAATCTTTAAAAAAAAAAAAAAACAAAAAAAACTATAAGCTTTCTTTCCACCTAGACAACACTCAAGTCTCATGTTCAGGAAAACAGTAGGTCTCACTCACTGATGGAGACGACAAGTTACCACAATCCCATCAACCACAAATGTTGCCTTGAAAACTTAATAAGTTAATAGGCTCCTTTTCTGATTTGGTTAAATTTGATGAAAATATCCCCTTACCCTGACTGGATAGACCTCTAGACTTAAGTCCCTGAGGTCTTTTCCACTAGAATGTCAACTCCTAGAAAGCAGGAACTGATATTTACTCAATTTAAAATTTTCAGTACCTCAGGGGTGCCTGGGTGGGTCAGTTGTTAAACGTCTGCCTTCTGCTCAGGTCATGATCTCTGGGGTTCTGGGATCGAGCCCCACATTGGGCTCCCTGCTGGGCGGGAGGCCTGCTTCTCCCTCTCTCTCTGCTGCTCCCCTGCTTGTGGTCCCTCTCTTGTGGTATCTCTCGCTGTCAAATAAATAAATAAGATCTTTTAAAAAAAGGAAAAAAATAAAATTTTCATTACTTAACATTGCCTAGGATTTAATGTTTATTAAGACAAAAATGAAATTAAAGTGCCTCACTTCTGTCCCAGTGTTCATTTCTTAAAAATTAAGTATAGTTAATACAATGTTATATTGGTTTCAGGTGTACAACATAGTGATTCTGCAAAGCTCACCATAGTAAGTAGAGTTACCATCTGTCATTACACAAAGTTACAATATTGTTGACTATATTCCTATGCTGTACTTTTCATCCCTGTGACATCTATCTTATAACTGGAATTTTGTACTTCTTAGTCCCCTTCACATACTTTGCCCATCCCCCTACTCCATCTTCTCTCTGACAACCACCAGTTTGTTTTCTGTATTTATGAGTCTGTTTTGTTTTTGTTTGTATATATTTTTTTTATTTTTTGGATCCACATAAAAACGAAATCATAATATATTTGTCTTTCTCTGACTTATTTTACTTAGCACAACACCCTCTAGGTCTATCCATGTTGTCATGAATGGCAAATTTTCATTGTTGTGGCTAAGTAATATTCCACTCTGTGGTGTGTGTGTGTGTGTGTGTGTGTGTGTGTGTGTGAACGTGCACACACACGCCTGTGCATGCACACACTGGAGATAGATATAGAAATCACATCTTTATCCAGTCATCTATTAAGGGACGATTGGCTTGTTTCCATGTCCTACCTGTTGTAAATAATACTGCAATAAACATAAGGATGCATAATATCTTTTCAATTTAGTGTTTTCATTTTCTTTGGGTAAATACCCAGCTGTGGAATCACTAGATTGGACGGTATTTTTATTTTTAATTTTTGAGGAACCTCCACACTCACTCCATACTTACCGGTTTAACCAATAGAGAAAATTGGTTATTTCTCTATTGGTTAAACCGATTCGCATTCCTACCCATAGTACCTAAGTGTTCCTGTTTCCCCACATCCTTGTCAACACTTGTTTTTTTTGTTTTCTGCCAACACTTATTTCCTTTTTTTTTTTTTATTCTAGCCATTCTGACTGGTGTGAGGTGATAACTCATTGTGGCTTTGATTTGCATTTTCCTAATGTTTAGTGATGGTAATCAACTTGTCATGTGTCTATTGGAATCTAAATATATTCTTTGGAAAACATCTATTAAGGTCCTCTGCCTATTTTTTAAAAACTGAATTATTATTACTATTATTTTCGTGTTAAGCTGTACAAGTTCTTTATATATCTGGAATAATAACCCGTCATTGGATACATCATTTGCAAATATCTTCTCTCATTCAGTAAGCTGCCTTTTTGTTTCATTGATGGTTTCCTTCACTGTGCAAAAGCTTTTTAATTTGATGTAGTCCCAATAGTTTATTTTTGCTTTTGTTTCCCTTGCCTGAAAAGATATATCCAGAAAAAAGTGGCTAAGGTGTAATCTCTAGGAGCTTACTGCATTTTTTAAGGAGTTATAGGATTCCAGATCTTACATTTAGATCTTTAATCCACTCGTTTATTTTTGTGTCTGGTGTAAGAAAGCAGTCTAGCTTTGTTCTTTGCATGCAGCTGCCCAGTGTCCCAGCACCATTCATTGAAAAGACTATTTCCCCATTGCATATCCTTGCCTCCTTTAACATAGATTGATTGACCATGTAAATGTAGGTCTATTTCTGGGCTCTTCGTTTGGTTCCATTGGTCATTGTGTCTATTTTTATGCCAGTACCATACTATTTTTTGTATGTACTATACTACAGTTTTGTCGTATATCTCAAAATCTGGGAGTGTGATACCTCCACCATTGTTCTTTCTCAAGGTAGCTTGGCTCTTAGGCATCTTTTGTGATTCCATACAAATTTTAGGATTGTTTGTTCTAGTTCTGTGAGGAATACTATCAGTATTTTGATAGGGATTACATTGAATCTCTAGATTGCTTTGGTAGTATGGACATATTAACAATATTAATTCTTCCAATCCAGAATATTCTAAGATATTCTGTGCTCCTGTGAGCACAGAATATCTTTCCATTTGTCTATTCTGTCTTCCATTTCTTCCATCAATGTCTTAAAGTGTTCAGAGTATAGATCTTTCACCAGCTTGGTTAAATTTATCCCCAGGCATTTTATTATTTTGGTGTAATTGTAAGTGGGATTGTTTTCTTAATTTCTCTTTCTGTTATTTCATTATTTGTCTAAAAATACAGATTTCTGTATAATAATTTTGAATCTGCAACTTTACAGAATTCCTTTATTAGTTCTAATATTTTTTTGGTGGAGTCTTCAGTGTTTTCTATAGTTTAGATCATATCATCTACAAATAGTTTTACTTCTACCTTACCAATTTGGATGCCTGTATTTTTTTCTTGTCTGATTGTTGTGGTTAGGACTTCCAGTACTATGTTCAGTAAAAGTACTAAGAGTAGATATCCTTGTCTTGTTCCTGACCTTAGAAAAAAAGCTTTGAGGGGTACGTGGGTAGCTCAGTCTGTTAAGCGTCTGCCTTCAGCTCAGGCCCCAGGGTCCTGAGGATCAAGTCCTGTGTCAGGCTCCCTTGCTCACTGGGCTTCTGCTTCTATCTCTTCTTCTGTCCCTCCTCCTGTTCACTCACTAGCTCTCTCCCCCTCTCTCTCTCTTGCTTTCTCTTGCACGTGCACTCTCTCTCTCTCTAATAAATAAAATTATTTTTTTAAAGTTTTCAGTTCTTCTTGAATCTGATGTAAGCCATGTGTTTGTCATATGTGGCCTTTATTATGTTGAGGTGTATTCTCTCTAAACCCACTTTGTTGACAGTTTTTATCACAAACATGTGTTACATTTTGTCGAATGCTTTTTCCTACATGTATTGAGATGATCAAAGCCTCTTATCATTTATTTTGTTAATGTGGTGATCACATTGATTTGTGAATATTGAACCATCGTTGCTTCCCTGGAATAAATCCCACTTGATATTTATCATTGAATTAGGTTTGCTAATAGTTTGTTTAGGATTTTTGCATCTACGTTCATCAGGGATATTGGCCTGTAGTTTTCTTTTTGTTGTTGTTGTTGTGTCTTTGTCTGATTTTAGTATCAGGGTAATGCTGACCTCATAGAATGCATTTGGATGTTGTCCTTCCTTTGCTATTTCTTGGAATTGTTTGAAAAGAATAGATATTAACTCTTCTTTAAATGTTTGGTAGAGGGGCACCTGGGTGGCTCAGCTGGTTGAGTGTTGACTCTTGATTTCAGCTCAGGTCATGATCTCAGGGTCTTGGGCAAGCCCTGTGGTGAGCTCCATTCTCAGCAGGGAGTCTGCTTGAGATTCTCTCTCTTCCTCTCTTTCTGCCCCTCCTCCCCACCCCACACTCATGCTCACACTCTCTCTCTCAAATAAATAAATAAAATCTTTTTTTTTTTTTTTTTAAGTTTTAAATGTTTTGTAGAAATCACCTGTGAAACCATCTGGTCCTGGATTTTTGTTTGTTCAGAGATGATCACCAATTCAATTTTGTTAATAGTTATCAGTCTTTAGATTTTCTATTTCTTCCTGATTCAGTCTCTGAAGATTGTATGTGTCCAGGAGTTTATCCCTTTCTACTAGATTGTCCAATTTGTTGGCATATAACTTTTCATAGTAGTCTTTCATAATCCTTTATATTTCTATGGTGTTAGTTGTTACTTCTCTTTTATTTCTGATTTGAATGCTTTCTTTTTTTTTTTTTTCTTGATAAGTCTGGCTAAAAGTTTACCAACGTTGCTTATCATTTCAAAGAACCAATTCTTGGTTTGACTGATCTTTTCTATCTTTTTTTAAGCCTCTATTCCATTTATTTCTGCCATGATCTTTATTATTTCCTTCCTTCTACTAAGTTTGATTTTTATTTATTCTTGATATAGGCCTGTATCACTATAAACTTCCCTCTTAAAATTGCTTTTGCTGCATTCCAAAGATTTTGAACCATTGAGTTTCCATTTTCATTTGTCTTCGGATATTTTTTAATTTCTTCTTTGATTTCTTCATTGACCCATTTGCTGGTTGAATGGTGTTGAGTCTTCACATGTTTGTGTTTTTTCCAGTATTTTTTTCTTTCATAATTGATTTCTAGTTTTATACCATTGTGGTCAGGAAAGATGCTTGACATGATTGATTTCAATCTTCTTAAATTTATTGAGAATTGTTTTGTGGCCTAACTTGTGATCTATCATGGAGAATGTTCCATGTACTCTGGAAAAGAATATGTATTCTGCTAGTTTTGGATAGACTATTCTGTATACATCTGTTAAGTCCATCTCATCTAATGTGTCATTCAAAGCTACTATTTTCTTATTCATTTTCTCTCTGGATTATCTATTCATTGATACAAGTGGGGTGTCCCCTACTATTATCCAATTAAAAATCAAGATCATGTAAATTAGGTTTTGAATAATATTTGAGGCTGGCAACTTTTATACATTGTCTAAGTGAAATACATTGTTCATCTAAATAAAAATTAACTGAATATAAAGTTTGTAAATCTTCATGATTTTGATGCATCTTTAAAATGTGTTGGTAGGGTACCTGGGTGGCTCAGTGGATTAAGCCGCTGCCTTCAGCTCAGGTCATGATCTCAGTGTCCTGGGATCGAGTCCCACATCAGGCTCTCTGCTCAGCGGGGAGCCTGCTTCCCCCTCTCTCTCTCTCTTTGCCTGCCTGTCTGCCTACTTGTGATCTCTGCCTGTCAAATAAATAAAATCTTTAAAAAAAAGACTTGAATCCCTAAAAGTATTTAAAATAAAATAAAATGTATTGGTAGCAAAAAAGAAGAAATGCCACTTAAAATTAATCCTTTGCATCCCTTCCTGTTCGAAATATGAAATCGTTAGACACCTCAGAGTTATATATACTTACATTGTGTACAGAATTTCCTACAGTTACTGGCTTATTTATTGATTAGTTCTTAAAGGGCACTGTTCCTTCTGAGAACATATGTCACTTTGCAAAGAATAAGTAAATCAAAAAAACTTCAGATAATTTTCATCCTTTAAGAGGGACAGAATAAAGGAAAGCCATATGAAAATCTAACTAGAAGGGCGCCTGGGTGGCTCAGTGGGTTAAGCCGCTGCCTTCGGCTCAGGTCATGATCTCAGGGTCCTGGGATCGAGTCCCACATCGGGCTCCCTGCTCAGCAAGAAGCCTGCTTCCCTCTCTCTCTCTCTCTCTGCCTGCCTCTCCGTCTACTTGTGATCTCTCTCTGTCAAATAAATAAATAAAATCTTTAAAAAAAAAATCTAACTAGAAGATGAGGTGGGGAGGGCAATAACTATGGGGGTATGTATGATTATTGTTAATCGAAAACATGCAATTCTTTTCTCTCCTCTTCAAAGAAACCATGCAGTGTTTATTAATTTTTGGCTCTTAACTGAGATATTCCCTGGATACACTACTAATGGTAGTTTTATTAAAAACAGCTATAATAACAGACCTATTTTATTGAGCATGTACTATGTGCTAGACACTATGATAAGCACTTGATGGTATTGTCATACACAGTAATATCAACAGTTTTAAGGGATGGTATTTTAGTCTGGTACTCCAGAGAAACAGAATCAACTGGAACCAATAGACAGTTAGATAGATAATAAGAAATTGGCTCACATGATTATGGAGACTGAGAAGTCCCATGATTTGCCTTCTGTAAGCTGGAGACCCAGGAAGGCTGATGGTGTGGTTCCAGTCTGAGTCCAAATGCCTAAGAACCAAGAAAGCCAATGGCATAAATCCAAGTCTGAGGGCCAGAGAAGATAAGATGTCCCAGCTCATGAGTGAGGCAGAAAAAATGGGGAAAATTCTCCCTTCCCTGACTTCTGTTCTATTCAGGCTCTCAACAGATGGAATGATGCTTACTCACACTGGGGAGGGCAAGGTACTTTACTAAGCCCACCGACTAAAATGCTAACCTCATCCAGAAAAAATGTTTAATTTGGGCTCCCCATGGCCAGTCAATGTGACACATAAAATTACCATCACAGGTGGCTAGTACTGTTATCAGCATTTTGAAATAATGGATGCACAGAGGGGTGGAATATAAGCTCATAATTCCAGCAAGTAACAGGAATTGCATTTGATCCCAGACGAGCCTGAATTTAGAAAACTCACTTTTACTCAATATACGGCACGGCCTTTACTGAGGAATCCCCTTAAAGAGCAATCATGTTTGGAAATTGAAGTGTTGTTGCTGTTAAAAAACAGCTCTGTTTCCCCCAATTTCACATAGCATCACACAATGCATTGAAGATACTCCCTATTTTTAAGGACAAATGAGGCTAAAACTTCTAGAGTCTGGTGACCGTTGCGATAGTAATATTCATATGTATATATTACATGCATACATAGTAGTATTCACGTCCTCTGGCCCCTGCCAGTCTCGTGCCAGTGCGTCCTACTGACCAAATCTAACAGGAAGCCAGAGAACTAGGGAGCCCAGGTGATGCAGTCCATGGATGCCAGCCTTCTGGGATGCAGAAGCAGACAGCAGGGATGGACTCAGGGATCCCATGGAACGTGGATCTCGGGAGGCAGGCGAAGGGAGAAGAGCCAGCACATGGTGCTCATGGAATTTTCCTCTGGTGTCAATGAAGCCATGAAGTTTGCTGCTTCATGGAAGAGAGTCGATATAAGAGAGTAAAATCCAGCCCCAAGAGTAGCTTTAGCTGAGAGGGAAGGGTGCTAGCTGGCCCAGGGCGGCACTAGGGGCCACAGGGAGAGCTACTGTCCCCTTTCACAAGTTTGTGCTAGAGCACTGAAAGACAAGGCTCACGAGCCCTTGAACACAATACTAAATCAGCACTGTGAAGGGTAACGAAGTTCAGGCCCAACATGATTAAGCAGCTAATACAAGACAGCATAGTCGGTAGCAGAGTGGGAACAAGACCCTGTCCTCCTATCTCCTGATGAGGGTCATTTGCCCATCTTTTTCCAAAAAGATCTTGAGGCATATCTAGTCCCGTAAGACTATCATCATCACCAGATATTTCTGGAAATCTCACAGAAAGCCACAAGTTTTCTCAATGCTTTCTTTGCATTTAATTTTAACACAATTTCAGCCATAAGCCACATGTAAATGTGACTCCATGTCTTATAACGAAATTAATGGTGATGCTCTGTGGTGAACAGGAAATTTGACCTAATCATGTCTTTTTTTTTTTTTTAAGATTTTATTTATTTATTTGACAGAGAGAGACCACAAGCAGGCAGAGAGGCAGGCAGAGAGAGAGGGGGAAGCAGGCTCCCCGTGAGCAGAGAGCCCGATGCGGGACTCGATCCCAGAACCCTGAGATCATGACCCGAGCCGAAGGCAAAGGCCTAATCCACTGAGCCACCCAGGCGCCCCTGACCTAATCATGTCTTATAGGAGTAGCTCTCTGGTCTGTAGACAGAATCACTGAGAGACACGGGTGGGCAAGGAGGTCATACAGGAATTGCCACCACCCACTCAGTTCTCAGAACAGCCCCGTGGTTACCTGTTGTAGCAAAGGGAAGCCTTTTGAGGTAAGCGTGTGGTGCCGAGATGAGCTTTCACGGAAAGCATACAGAGAGGACAGAAACACCATTCGTCTAGCTCTGTTTTGACAGGTCATTGTAAGGAACAACTTTGGAATATCTAAAGCAGTACAGTGTCCTTCCACCGAAGTTTACCGTAAGTGCCAGCCAGCTGGTTTGTCCTTCCGGAGCTGAGACTCAGACACGGATATGGATGCCATCAGCTGAGAGGTCCGCGCATAGGATCACATGTTCTGATTTCGTGGCTTTTTTCAAGTGAGATTCTGGGCTCAGAGAGGAGTCACATAAAACACATGAAGAGCCATGGCTTCGAGGTTTGCGGATTGTTCTCATCAACCATCACCAACCCTCTAATGTCATCTCTCATGTGAAAGGCCCAGGCCATGCCTCGGAATCCACAGGTGGCCGCACCGATGACATTGGACAACACGAGATTTTGATCTTTCCGTTGAGCACAGAGGTGGAATTGGGCATTTTCCTTTCCTTTTAATCCTAGTGAACATTATACACCCAGCTGTCCCGGACAATGAGAGATGCTAGAAATTCAAAATGGAGTAAGATTTAGTTCCTGTCCAGTAGGGATTCACACACTCTAGTCGGGGACACGTGCATAAACAGGTCCAAGCAGTGGAATTAAGTCTACGGTGCAAGTAAGTGCAGGCAACATGAACTGAGAGGACTTCATGGAGGAGGTGATGCTTGTGTTTAGAAATGAGGAAGGAAGGGCTCACCGAGTGGAAAAGGGGAGGAAACGTTCCAAGCAGGGAGAACCGTGCATGCAACAGAGCACATGCGAGAGTGATGTGTGTGGGAACCAGTAATAATTCCGCACGGGCAGACTACAGGGCTTGCGTCAGTGGCAAGAGATGAGTCTGGTCATGGAGGCAGAGGACGGACCAGAGGGGACTTCTCAATTATGATAAGTTTGAGCTTTGCCCGAATGCAGTGGGAGCCGTTTAAGGACTTTGGGTTTGAGTGTGACTGGACTAAATGAGTTTTACAAAGAAGGTTCCTGGGGAGCAGGAGAGCAGAACAAGTTGATGAAATAGGAGACTGCTACAGTTGCCCAGGTAAGAAGTGAGGTTGGCCAGGACCAGGGCGCAGTGGGAGGGAACACAGGGGATCCTCATTGCTAAGACATTTAGAGAAGGTGGAATTTACTAGACTGGAATCTGGGAAGGAGATGAGATCTCTGGGGCGATTCATTTATCCGGTGGTGCAGTGCCAATCGTTGGGATGATGATGACTTTGGCTTCGGGCACCCCAGGTGAGTAGCACTCAGGGGCTGCATGCTGGAGAAGGAATTGTGCTTCTGGTCCTCGTACTGAGATCCAGTGCGGGCAGGTGGCCTGAGGCTCTCATCCCACTGTCTCATCATGGTGAGGCAGTGATAATATACGCTTTACGTTGACTGTATCTGAAGACGACTATTTGTCTTATGACACATAGTTATGATGAAACAGACACTGTATTGAGAGATGTATGTTTGGAGGGAGGTCCATTTTCTCTCGTAGGATCGACAATGTTCCTCTGCTTCTGCCCTTTGCCATCCCCGGAGGCAGAGTGGAATCAAGGCATCACCAACTAAAGGTAGTTGGTGGCCTGGTTCTTCTCAGCCTTCTTTTAGTCCCCACTTGTTACCGTGGGACATTCATGCAACCCATCCCGCTCCAGAGACCACTGAAGGGCCAGGCTTGGTTTGTCTGCTCATCGGACGTTCCCCCACGGGGTGAGCCTGCAGCGGCTCCAGCCCCCAGGGCTGTGGGAAGTTGGCCTCTTGCTCTTGTAGGAGCTAAGTCTTCTCATGACTGCAAAGGGCCTGCTGCTCTCCCTCCCCTGCTGGCAGAATGCCTTGGTCTGCCCTTCTCTCCTCGTCATTAAAAAATAAAGAAATCCTTTTTTCTGCCCTAGATCTTTTCCCTTCATTCCCTTCTAATCGCCTTACCCATCTGGGCTTTGTGCTGGTGTTCTTGGCCTTTGCAGCCATTACCAACCAGGTCTGTGCCGTGATCAGGCCACACTGCGCTAAGTGCTGTCTGTTCTTCAGCTCTTTCCTGTTGGTGCCTCCCCACCCACAGCTCAGTGTGCTCTGCTGGCCTTGGGGACAGCAACATGACACCTTTGGAGAAGCCTCACAATGCCAGACGGATCATGCTCGGGCCGGTAGCTCGGGGATGAACTATGCTGATCTGGACAGAATTGCCAATAGTCCATCATTTGACCCTCGAAAGGACTTTGGTTCACATTCAACCTACCAGAATTGGTTCATTTCTGATGATTAACTCTACGCCCAGATTACACTGCACATTCAGGCACAACTATTTCATCACAGGAATGAGGATTGAGGAGAAAATATTCTTCCTTTCTCCCAGTCATGCATACCTAAGCTCACTGATTAATTTGTGTTCTATCATGGCTGACATTGACACGTCAAAATTTAATTCCAGAAATTCCAGAAATTTTCTTTTAGCTGCTTGTTCATGCCCCCTTCCTACCGATATTATAGACGGTCAGTTCATCGCCAGGAGCCGTGGCACGTAAATGCCAACCACGGCCTCTGTACTTGCTTGGACTTAGCTGCCTCCTTGACGCTCTATTATCTTATTCGTAAAGTTCTACCCATGAGATTGAACACTGACCGCTATACAGACTCGTCAATGTAAGCTGTTTAATGTGACATTGACACCAGGGTTCTGAGTAAGAGGATGCTTATTATCCTGTAGTTTTTGTTTTTGATGTGCTAGGAAATGCATTCCTAGATGATCACTAACAGACAAGAAGCAGTAGTACCTAACAGCTTTAAATTTCCCTTCCCCTTCTCTTTGACTTTTATTATGAATTTATCAAAGTATCTTATCATAGAATGTAGCTAAGCATTTCCCCCCAGACATGTGTATTATCTAATTTACAAAAATATAAACTTTACCTCTGAATCAATTTCTCCCAGGTGAGAGAATACATAAGAAATAAATCTGTCTGTATTACATTTATGCCACAAATATTTATTGAGGCTTATGAGCCTGGCACTTTCTAATTGCAGGGCCTGTTCTGGGAGTTGGTACTGCGCTTTTAAAGCAGCGATGCCCTTTTCACTTCATTAAGACATTGGACTTAGGCTGAGCCAGCCTCCTCCGGGTCGCTCGAGCTCCTGGCAGAGACCCCCGCCTATCCTGACAGCTGCGGGCGGGCCTGAAGGTGAGGATAATTGGCAACTAAATTGGAAATCAGTTTCTAGCTATAGAAAAAATTAGGTTAATTTACCTTGTTTCTCCTATTGCTTGAACCTAAGTGTGAAAAATTCCAAACCAACAATAATTTGCTTAAGTAGGTGAAATAAAGGAGCCCAACAAGCAGTCTTAAGCAGTAGACTGGTCTATTTTTCTGAGTGAAGCCGAAAAAGGAACTTCACACTTCAGTGATTACGTGCTGGTTACACGTGATTTGTCCGTTGAAATACCGATCTTCTAAAGGGAAGGAGAAGGGGAGATGAAATGAAATGAGCCAGGCATTTCTTAAGTCAGATGGCCTAGGATTTTCCTTTTTTATTTTGTCTTTGTCTTACTTGGGGACTAACTTCATGCGGAATGGGGAGAGTGTTTACTCTTTAAAAAAATTTTTTTTTTCCTAGGGTCTCCTGGGTGGCTCAGCGGGTTACGCATCCAACTCTTTGGCAATAACCAAAGTTGCTTTGGAAAGGTGAACCACTGACATTACTAATCAAGAATTTAAAAAGGGAAAAACATTATGAATTAAAATGCCAGGGCACCTCCGTGGCTCAGTTGGTTAAGTGTCTGACTTTTGATTTTGGCCCAGGTCATGATCCTGGGGTTGTGAGGTCGAGCCCCACATTGAGCTCTGCACTCAGCAGGGAGTCCGCTTGAGGTTCTTCCCCCTTCTCTCTGCCCCTTCACGCCCATCAAAAGAAAAAAACTATTTCTAGAAGTGTTTGTATGAGAGAGGAGCAGTAAGTCCCTTGAAAGTTGATGGAACTTCTCAGTAGAACTATTGGGCTTGATATCTTCTTTATAGGAAGCTTTTCTACTAATGGTTACAATTCTAAGTGTTCAAATCTTATGATATTTAGTTCATAGTATTCTTACTCTCTAAACTGTTGAAAATCTCTATCAGAAGTCATGTCCCATTTCCATTCCCAGGATCGTCTATTGGTGCTTTCTCTGTTTTTGTTCCTACAACATGCCAGGCATTTGCCAAATTCATCCATCTTTTCGCAGAACTAACTTTTGATATCATGGGCCCTCTCAAACATATTTTTGGTTTATATTTGTTAAATTCTATTATCTTTGCTTCCTTATCCTTTTTAAAAAAAAAGTTTTCTGTTACTTTTTCCTCAATGTCTGAAGATGTGTATTTCTTTGTTCATTAATTTTCAGTTTCTTCTTCTTATATAAAAATAAGCAGTTAAGGCTATACACTTAGCTCCAAGTTCTTCATGGCACTGCCCAGGTTTGGCTCATTATCATTCACTTGTTCTTTGATGTTTGAATGCTTTTCGAAATTTCAAACACTTGGACAGTAATGTCTATTGATTTATACCTTAATTGCATTGTGGGTTCTTTTGTTTTTTAGGTAGGCTCTGTGCCCAGCATGGAGCCCAATGCAGGGCCTGAACTCAGAACACTGAGACCAAGACCTGAGCTGAGATCAGGAGTTGGACGCTCAACCAAGTGGGCCCCCAGGCGCCCTGCATTGTGTTCTAAGAACATAGTCTACATGGTAGAAATGTTTTGAACTTTGTTGATACTTGCCTCGTGGTCTAATGTATGATCAATTTTTATAACGTTTCGTGTGTGTTGTAAAAGGTTTTGTATTCTCCAGTTGAGTGCCAAGTTTTATTCATGTCCACGGAATTTAGCTTTTGGTTGTCCGATCAATCTGTAAGCGAAAGAGGAATGCTGGCAGATCTCACCACAACGGTGCCTTTGTCAAAAAATTCCTAGAGTTCTATAAATTTCTGCTTTATGTATCTTGAAGCTACTTAAAAACCTTCATTACAGGAATTTTTTTTTTTTTTTTTTGGACTCACTCCTTGTCCAAGTACACGCCACCCCTCACTCAGCTTCGGTTCTCAGCTCTCTGCCATTCTCGCTTCATCTGGTCCCACACTATTCTGTTGTCGGGGTATTTTAAAGAAAATCCCAGATCAAACATTCTACTCCAATAGTTTAATTCGTATGTTTCTCTAGCTGACTTAGCACACCAAAGCAAAATATGCTGTGGCCACTATGTAAGGCACCATGAGTGAAGAACTGCTCAGTCTTTGTGAGTTCAGCCTCCATGGTTTTCAGGTTCTCCTTTGGGAAGCTGACCCAGTTCACGCTTTTCTGGTAGGACAGAGTCCTACACACAGTCATCCTCAGGAAAGCCTCAGGACAGGAGAGATGTGGTCCGAAGGAATTGAACACAAGACTCGATGCAGACCGGGACGGGAAAAGGCTGTTTGGCAGGCACGGTGTTGAAGGGGCTCTGGAGGATGAGTTGAGTTCAAGTTCAACCACATGGTGACAGCGTTGGTTGCTTCGTGTCAGCTCTGGTGGGAGTGTTTACACCGTGGGAATCAGTGAAAGCCACAAACCAAGAGTTTGGTTTTCCTGTTTCAAGCTCTGGACTAAAGAAAGCAATGGAGACAATGTTAATAACTCAGTTTAAATAGAAAAGTGGGCCATGGCCCTTGCCATGACATTGTGAATAGCATACAAAACTGAGGACATTTCCTTCAGATATTTGAAAACTATTATTAATTTCGTGAAGAAATTGCTCATGTCATTAATGCCTAAGTGAGGTTGTGACGTTTCATTGGCGACGTCTTTGTTTTCACTTCTGTCTTGCTCCTAAATGTCAATGCAAGTATTGAGCAACACTTATGTCAGAATTACGTGGGTTTGCCACGTAATTTTGTAATTTGTGCCACGTAAACCACAGATTGGCTGTGGACAGAAACGTTTGGCAAAACCCACGAGCAGCATTCTGCCAGGATCGACTGTCTCCATGGAATCAGAATGAAGGACAATGGCTCATTTTCTTATTTGTGTGCTGCGGAGCCTCACAGTGTAGCACTTATTACAACTTCTGCGCGTCTGTATGTAGATTCCCGCGCTCCGGGCTTGGCTGGTTTCTGCAGAGCTGGCTAGGGAACATTTGAGCGGGGCGCCACTGCGTCCAAGCCTCGGCCGCAAGGACTGTTCTCCTGAAGAGGGTGGGGTGAGGGAGGCCACAGCCAAACAACAGGGCGGAGGCAAGGATTGTTTTGTTCCTGCAGCGACAAGGACCCGGGCAGGCTGGGTTTCTTGAATGGAGGATGGAGATGTCAGAGCTCTAGCAAGGCTGCCGTTTGCATTTTACACTCAACGCCGCTTCTGCTGAGACCCTGCAGGTACGGTGACCAGATTAGCAGACAGTCAGATGCTCTACAAACTTCTGGAAGCAGGGCGCCTTTACTAGTAACGCGCCGCCACACTGTCTCCGAGTTGCCTTGCCTCCAGCCCTCCCTCCTCCAGTGGGATTCAGAATCCATTTTCCTTCTCAAGATGGTATTACTATAGAGAGGTGGGAAAACTCTTATTTAAATATTTCCGAAGCAAGCAGCCTGGTGAGAGCACAGCCCTGTTACGGGGGGAGTGTGATTTCCCTCGGCTAAGCTCTATCGGTGAAGAAAATCGTTGTTCCAACTCGGCTACAGAAATTTTTGAAGCTTCCAAGAACCCACCGAGAGCACTGCGGGCAGTTTTTGTGTTTCTTGGAGGCGAACGCAGGCAGGAAAATTAAAATGGGGTTTGTGATAAAATGTTAATGTAGCTGGAGTATGGTCTACAGAGGATTTCCTCATTATCTTTCTTACATTATCCCTGGTGGCTCCTCACGTGTTTCCCTTTACTGGTGTTTCTGAAAGTGCATGTAGTTCACGGTGCCTTTCCCATGTCTGCAAACTCAAATTAGAAACCTGGGCCAGATGCACCATTTCTGGACAGCATGGGCTACTCTTCTGTATTCAGGAGTGGAATTATGCCGTAAGCCATTCTTACTAATGCTGATTCATTCATTGTTCATTAGGGGTAGGTTCGTTTCATTCTTAGGACGATAAAATTCAAGAAAATTAGAAACAGAGAGACTGAATAGGTAAATGGACAATGGCCAGACCATATATAAAAACTCACTTGCAACCTACGGAAACCGTCCCAGGAGGCCAGCTTGCTTGGACTCAGACTGCTGTCCCGGCAATGACTCAGGATACAAACAATAACCTCTGTAACAATTGGCCCCAGAGGGTCAGGACTTGAGTCACAACGAACAGCTCTAACGTTTATCCCTACTTCCAGTTTAGGAGCAACCAGGAAAAGCCAGAAATGCCCCCGGAAGCCATCACACGGATGCCTCCAGCTGCCCCGTGCCCGCAGCCTCCTGCAGCGCTCGCCCGAAGCCGCTCCTTTCTTCCCTAAGAAGTCTTCCCACCCGGCCTGCCTTTGAGTCTCTCCCAAGGCGGCAGGCTCCCTGCGACAGCGAGTGTGGAATCACTAGCCTTTGCTTGTCCTCATATGGTCGGTCTTTATTTCCACAAAAGTGAAAAAACAACCTTCAGATCATTGTGAGACCACCCTGACCCCCGGGGCTGTCTCCTTGGCGCCGAGGCGCACACTGTGAGATCTCTCCAGTGGCATTTTTCTGGGCCCCTCAGCACCAGGCCTGTCCCCGGGGGGGCCCTCACCAGGGCTTGAGAGCCTCCCAGGAAAACACAGCGAGGCCCCTTCCACGTAGGCAGTCCCCTAGCTGGCTGCCAGCTTTAGGGACTCCCTGGGGACCTCATTTGCTATCTGACTTTAAGGTCAGATGAATATTCTCAGCCTTGGATCTCCTTATTTCTGGCAACTAAAATGACAAGAAGACTTTTTTGGGGGGGTAGGGACCAAGACCTCAGAAGAGACAGTTACTTTTGTAAATCACCTACCCAACCAGTTGTTTTATTTACGGCATTTCTGTATGTGAACTAACTGCTGGAGGGCCCAGGCCTCAGCACGGTGCCCAGCGCAATCCACTGTCTTCAACCCAGATGAATGTCTGGGGGCTGTAAATGGTCCTTTTGTCTAAACTGAGTGAAAGATGCTTAGGACCACCAATTAAATGGGAAGCAGAACCTCAAAGTATTAATTAGGAACAGAAAATATGCTAGGTCAGAATGAGTCTGGTGTTCCTGTCTATTGTTTTAAGACGACTGTATTTACATAAGTTAGAACTACAAATTGAACAAGATAAATGTTTACATTTTGGTTGGTTGTGGTGGACGAGAGTTCATTTGTGTTCAGTCAGCTTGGGGAGAAAGTACACTGTGAAAACAAAACACAACTCTATACCTTTGCAATTCAGCAAACATAACTTCAGACTCAAGCAAGGGTCTGGTTACTCTTACCTACTTGAGCAGAAGCAGCAAAGTAGCTCTTGTATTCTAGCAGAAGAGGGAGGAAAGAAATATGCTTTAAGTTTTCCATAAAATTCACAGACGCAGAGAATTGTGACATTGGGAAGAATTTGGAGAGCATCATGCAATTCCACAAAGCCTGTTTCCTCCTCGGGCCACTGATCCTCTAAGATGCTTCCTTAACATAGGATTCCCAGGGCAGAAAAGTTTGGGAAGCAGTGCACTGCATTTCTTCCCCTTGGTGGTCATTACGCACAGCACATTGGCACATGGAAGTAAAGGAAGCCTGTTCTACTTAATCAGCGTGTGCGATGACTACGGAAACGTGCAATATGCCTTGGGAATTTATTTAGTCCAATCTCATTTTTTAGTTAAGCAAAGTGAAGTCCAGAGCTGAGTGGCCCACCAAGGTTGCATACTCTTGGTGATGGACTCTGGACATGCTCCCCGATCTCCTGGCTTTCTTCATACCCCAACCTGCCTCTCCATGCTCCCTGGGCCCTTGACTCGCCCATCCATCAAGGTACTCTCACCGATCTAAAGTCCCTTTCATATGGTTCGAGGAGTGTTATCACTATTCAACGGAAGTGAGCCTTTCCCATGGGCTTTCCATTTAAGCCCGGTCTCAGTTTGAACGCTCCCCTCCAAGGGTACACAATAGGCAGATTTTGTGTACAGCACTGTTTGTTAAGGAGATAAATACTTTGGAAGTTTTCAATAAAATTGAAACTGTTTCCGGTCCTGCTGGTTTGCCCCTAATTCCTTACTGGTAACCGAGGCACCGGGGCTGAGGGGGGCAGAAGCATTTGGGAGGCCAGTGCCCCCGACCCCTCAGCAGACCACTTTACCACTCCTGTGGGGAGCGGGAGGAGGAGGAGGAAGTCTGGCCAACTCACAGCAGAGCGGCCTCCAGGAGACCCCCGTGCAGGATTGGGGTCTGTCCCCTCTCTCCTGCAGCTCTCTGCTCTGCCCCTGGGGGAGGTTCGACGATCAACTCTCTCCTTCCCCCAGGAGCATGGCTGGTGTGGACAATTCTGAGGATACTGTTCTTTCTAGTTCTTCTCTTTGACCAGATCCCTTTTCACCCACTCTGTCGGTGACCTTCCTGTCCCCTATGTCATTTTCTTCTAAGTTCCGGCGGGTGTTTCTTGCTGGCACCTCAGGTTCCCTGATGAAAAAGTCAGCTTAACTGGAGAGTTGGCCTCTCTTCTTTTAACTTTGACCAAGTTTCTCTTTGCTTCCTCTCCAATGACCTGATAAGCAGGTCAGGGGTCTGGCCAAGAATGTGTTCGGAGCACCATATCCCTTCCAGAAGACAGACCACAAAGGATGAAGGTTGCTGAAGGCAGCCATCCTGGACAACGTGCAGCCCTGCCCTGGGCAGGAATGGCATCTGCTTGCCTGGAAGGGCAGGTTTCCACACCAGACACTGGCTTCTACTCACCGCGACTCAGTGTGTGTTCAGTCCTCTATAAAGCTCACAAGAGGACTTTCCAAGAGGAGCTGTGGTTTGACTGCTTCTGAGATTTGCTCCTGGCTCTCTTTCAACCCTTCCTGGCTTCGAGCATTTTCTACCTGGGATTTCCCCACCTCTTAACTGGGACCAAACCCACCCACAGAGGGTTGAAGAAGAGGGAATTATGACATCACAAGGGTGTACTTTCTCACCGTGGCTTGCAGAACTTGTTAAAATGGAGCTGGGTTGTTGGTGTCATTTTTACCTTCGTTTTATTCTGGGTCACTACACGTCATTACACGTGTAGCCACGTGTTCTGGTGTTGTGCCGTGTAGCTAGAAGACTTCAGCGGATTCAGTTATTTTCAGCTGTATCTCCACAGTGTACCGAGAATATAAAAAAGTACCAGACTCCCTATAAAAGTGTCTTGGGACAGATGCGCTCACCTGTGCCAATCCGGCTGGTTTTTAGAAGTTCTGTTTTTTGAATAGAAGCTTACTGGTTCTTTATTCCAGAATGATGAATCGCATGTTTCAAGCACAGTCTTGAGAGATCCACACCGTGAAAACTACAATACTCAGACCCGAGATTGTCGGGATAGTGGCGCCAGCACCCTGTGTTGCCGTCTCTGCCCTCGGGGGAGGCAGGGTGGCCGCGGAGTTTCGCCTTCACTGGTCCGGCCACTGGCAGGCAAAATCCACCAAGTGAGCCACAGCTCAGGAACTGAGCGGGTTGTTGGAATGTGGTCTGGTCCAGTGGTTTCCTGGGGACAGTCCTGTCCGGGAACGGTTTGTGGAGAAATTTGGCAGATCCCTTCCAAAGTCTGTTGCACCCAGTTCCTCTCAGTCTCTCAGGAGTTCAGCACCTGCTGGGAAGTGGGGGTTGAAAAACGGGTTTCTGATCTCATCCCCTGGGTGGGAAGCCCTGGAAGCAGCAGTGAGACCCACTGGGGTGTCGCTGATGAAACAGAAGGAAGGCTAACCCCACATGGCCTAAGAGGGGACAGAGATCCCAAGAGCTCAGTAAATTGAATGCTGGGCAACTTTTAGAACAAATTCCCTTCCCAGCTGGCTTGGGCTCGAGGGTCAGCAAATGAACCAAGCAGTGCCAGAAAGCCTTCCGTGCTGCTGGACGTGAAGACGTGGTCGGGGTTGGTCATTCTGGTGGGATGGGTGGAGAAGGACTCTTCCTGTCAGAGGAACGTTTTCTCTCAAGATTTGAAGAGGTTAAACCTCAATCCTGTTGTAGTCTCACAGGTACTCGAGGGAAGTAGGGCTCCGAGGACCCCGTAGGGCTCAAGCCCAGAAAGAAATGAGTTCCCAATGACAATCCTTCTCCTTACGGGAGTCCGTCACACGTTCACATCTCAAGTACTGTGATGGGCTGCTAGCCTTTTTGCTGGCAAAAGAAAACGTAATATTGGCAGAGTCCTGGTTCCGTGATACCAAGCATGAAAAGAACAGAGATGAAAGGATTTCTCCCTTTAATGACAGGGACTGTACCCCTACTGGGTGAGGTACAAGATGTTGACAGGTGGCGCAGAGAAGACCCTCATGATGACACCGGGGGAGGACGAAGACGCTGAGTTAATTTGTGAGAGACGAGAAACCACAGACCATTTGAATGAGTTGGAGGCCAAACCTAGAGGAGACACGGTGACCTTCGGTTCCCTGCACATGGCAGGAAATGGAGTTAGCACTGGCCATCCTCTATTTTGGAGAAAAGTGGAAAGAGAAAGTATGGGGTTCTCTCCACATCCTCGTGGTTGGAGTGGCTGGCGCGACTGAGAAGGCAAGCTCAGCAGTAGTTTGAGATATTGTACGGGGTCAGGCTTCACGATCCAAGCTCCCCCCCATCCTGTCTGGAGGTGAAGAGCTGCGGTCATGCACACATGGAAAACGCTGCACAGCCACTGTGCTCAGAAATGGTCCAGAACAGGGCAGAAGCCAAGTGGCAAATGGGACATCTGAAATGCTGATTCCATCCCTTTGGGAAAAAGAATGTATTTCGTATGGCAGGAAGTGTTTCTCGAAGTATCTGCACAGCACCCTAAGTGGCCGAAGTTTAATAGATTCGTTAAGTTGGGAATACGTTTTGAAACGGCACTGACGGCTCTCGTGAGTCGATGGGGGTGGCTTGGACACCCCATAAAGCACAGAGAACCGATTCCTGCCAGAGTGAGGTGATGGAAAAGCGGGAGATCCAGAAAGAGGAAACAGAAGGGATGAATCCTGCTTTGACTCCGGAGCACCCTCTATTATTCGAAGCTATCAATCTAACAGGAACTTCATATGAAACGACCCTGTTCTTCACATGGATGGTGGTTTCATATCCTTTAGTGCATTGAGCAGAATGTTTCCAAGATAGCAGAGGAATAAATCCACACAGACCTGCTTCTTTGTGACCACAACCCCCACCCCAAACCCGCCCCGTGAGTGGTGAGAGCCTAGAGCTACATGTGCAACACTGACAGCTCAGAAAAGAGCTTTCCCTCCCGGCTGCTGGGAGGATGAGCTCACGGCCTGATGGGTGAGGGCAGCCCCCTGTGCTGCCTGCTTTTGCAGAAGACTTAGTGTTGGTAGATCACAGCTCATCACAGGCAAATTAGCACAGAACACCAGAGTGGAAGCTGGGCATAAACTAGGTCTGTTCATTAATGTGACCCAGAAATCTTGGATTCTATTTCATAATTGATTTTTGTCTATGGAATCCAGAAGTCATTTCAGGTCTTGAACGTTTCTTTCTTCTGAAAGGAAGGCAGAAGACATTCTCTTCGTAATGGAATTTAGGGACTTAGCTGTGTGCTCTTGGAACAGTGGGATGTGATCTCCAGGAGGTAGTCCTTTCTCTGCAATGAGTTTTTGGGGCTCGGGTAGGAGAGCTAAGCCAATCCCCTCTTTCGAGATCTTTTAAGATCCCCGTTCTTTTAATGGTGCCAGGAATAGGACACTGAATGCGGGGATAAACATAGAATGTATACTTTCCAAAATAAGTTGAAGGGATTTACTACATTTTCTTACCAGAGCTTTAAAAGTCAATCACTCTGGAGACATTGATTCACACTGAATGGCCCCAAAGGTGACACGGGGCTGCTGGAGAAGGCAGTCCTACATGTGCGTCCTTAGCACTGACCCAGGTACAGCCTGGCTGTCAGGGTTTGGGTCCCTTGTTTTTGTGAGGGGAGGGAAAGAGGGAGTTCATTTTTAATCAGGTCTCCCTGCTACCTGGGTTAAGTAATGAAGGCAGAATGAGTATTAATTTGAAGCTCACAAACTTTCATAATACAATGAAAACTATTTTGGTTCTTAGATAGTTCCTTAGATAGTTCATTACCGTTGTAGGACTCCTGCTATGTAAATCGCAAATTTATAGTCCTGCGACTATTTTAAAACTTCATGCATAGGAGTTGACCATGGTTTTGGTTGTCTCCTAAAGGCTGGGCAATCGCATCTACTTCTATCTCTGAAAAAACCCAAAGGGGAGCTGTGGAAATGTGCATGGGAACCCTTGCACACATAGGTGCACGAGCATCCTATGGCCAGAGGTCATATGATCAGAGAGGTCAGAGGGAACTCCAGGGCAGAGCAAGGAAGTGCACTAAGACTCATCAGTAAAAACAACAATTAACAGTTACAAATTAGAACTGAGAGCGGGGTTGCTCAAAATCTGGTGTTACTGTTTCCTATGAAGTAACAAAGAAGGTGTCAGGTTATCTAACATCTCTGATCTTGTAGGTGCGAGGGCAGATGCATCCTGAATTGGGTCCTCTTAGGAAAACAAGACAAAGAACTCATCAGAAAGACAGCACAACCTCTGACCTCTCAAAAACAGAACGATGGTAAGGATCCCAGGGTGTCCAGGTAGTGCGCTGGCAGTAACCCAGGGACTGAAGACACAGCTGGGAGGGTGGCAGGCCATGCCAGTGCAGATCGGGACACCTTCTCAGAGGACTCAAGACCCACTCCGGAATTCTGCACACAAGTAATTTTTTTTTTGATCTGGAAAATTTTATTAAGCAATAGCTGGACAACTTTTACAACTTCAAATCATCAAGAAAAAAAATAAGAGATTAATCCATCTCAATAATAAAGACAGAAAATAATTTGGACCAACCACGTCATTTTGAATGCAAACCATGAATGCCTTCTAGAATACCCCCCACACAATCTAATATACAAAGTACATCAGCAGAGAGCCAAATAAGGGTGAGCTCATTAGAGTGCAAGTGGGACTCTCAGCAGATCTTGCTTGGAAAGTCAAACAAAGCAGGATGCTGGAATTGAGAAACAAAGCAACACGGGTGGGACGGAGGCGCACACAGCAGCGTGCTATCCCCAAGGTTTGGCTAAGAACATGCTGGTGGTCTGGTTTGGTCAGGGACCGATGCACCTGCACTGTGCACTTACAGTTAAAAAAAGAAAAGAAAAAGAAAATGCCAGTAGTAATAAACTCAGAAATTATGTTCAAATTTACAGTACCAAAATAATGCATTTATAAACAAATGCGAAAACAATACCCCTTTGGTAAATAATACAGTGCCTTTTTCAGTCAAACGCATAACCCATGCTTCTCTACAACATGAAAAAAAATTTATCTACAACAAACAACAGGATCTTAGAAATCTACCCCCTCCCCTTTAAAAGAACTTGTAAACAGGAAATATTGGTACAAGTACAAGAAAATTGCACAAAGCCAAAGAAATGAAAATAAAATTAGCCACAACTTTTCAGAGTTTCCATCAGCCGGAGCAAAGGGAATACACAGATGGTGACGAGATCTGAGTTGTGTGCGATGACGAAATCCCAGGAACTCAAAGAACAGTTTTGACATATTTTGTCTCAACTAACTTTGTTCACAACTACTGACCCAGCCAAGGGATAGATGGCCCACACAGGGACACGATGGGTTCCTTTCAAAAAATCTTTTCAACTTGCAAGTAGCGAACACTGCAGAAGTAACTCAAGAATTCACACCTGCCTGGGTACAGACTCCTTGGTTCTTTTCTCAACCCACTCTACAGTTTGTGGGGGTATATGGGGACTTACTCAGGGGCTGTTCTCCAGGGAGTCCACCGAGCAGGGCACACGCATGTGGAGTCTCCTGTGTCTTACCTGACTGAAACCGGTACTTTTGTGTGATTTTTAGAACAAACACCATTCCAAAAGCATTTGTTTCTAGAGGTGAACCTGCTAAGGCTTATTTTAAATGCACGGGTTCATAATCACGGGAGAGCTCATTAATGCTGGAAAAGCAATGCTTCTCTATAAAAAGGCAATGATTTTGAAACATACCTTCCCAGTTTGTACAGTGGCATGAGGAGACGGTCCCACTTTGAGACCTCAGGCTGTTAGAGCTGGACAGGAATGGAGAATTTTGTCCAGGCCAGGTCGTCTCTGTCATGTTACAGATGGACAAACGGAAGCCCGAGGTCACCCTCCAAATTGGTGGCAGAGCAGGCTTGACCCCAGGTTCAAGAGAATTACAAGATGAATGTACAGGTTTTTGCCCGTCCTCACAGGACACTCCACCGGGAAGCGATGGACACAGGGGAAAAGGACTAACCTGCAAAATCCTGACTTCCGCGGCCGTCAGAGCCTTGGTGTTTTCCTGCTTCCATGGCATCGGTTTCTCTTAGGCTATCCACTCAGTGGATATGCCATCCGCAAATCTGCACCTTTGGTTTGATGAGGTTAGAGTGGAAACAAACTTAAAATTGGTTTTTATGTTTGTTAATACACTGCTTCCTTCAAAAAGGCAAGGATTCTTTAAGTAGTTGGGGCTGATGGTTTTAAATTTAGAGATTCAATGAGGTATCTCAATATTCATAAGTTGCTATTAATAAATATGAAGTATGTAGAATTCTGTTTAAAGCACTACTTTAGTAGTATTTAATACATTGAGACTGAATAAAAATGACTTTTTAAAGTAAGTGAAGCCATCACCATCAACTTGAAAGATACTACATCACGAGTGCGCAGACCCGTGGAAGTATGAGGTGTGTAGGCCTGTTTCCCTCCTTTGGGCCAGAGCACAGGGCTGGGCAGCCGCTGCCCTCGGGTATGCAGACCTCCTGGACCAGGCCTCTGTCTCCACGTGCGGAAGAGGCCTTTTGGGGAATGAGCTCAGAATTTAGAAAGTTGAATTATTTGCTACAAATACTCACTTTCTTTTCACAAATATATCTGCAGTTTTTATGCCAAGGATTTCCCCCTCTACTTGCTCTTAGTAATAAGAAAAACTCTAAAATGTATTTTTTCATGGTCTCTGTATCTTAAGAACCAATCTGAGAATCTGGAAAGCAGACACTGACAATAGTGTCTTCCTTTGCTGCTCTCATTCCTCTTTACATTTCATAGCACCTTTTATTTTTAACTAAAAACAATGTTCAAAAGAGGGGGCACTATTATTTTAGGATGTGTTGTCTCAAAGAAATCGACTCTTCTGTATATAATCAATACCAAAGAATGCAAAAAAAAAAATTGCCTTTAAAGGATTAATAGGATATTTTTCCCAATTAGAAAAGTTACAAATTGTCCAGCAGAAAAAACCTTCTATCATATCCTCTTTATTTCTTGCAGCAAAATATGCTGCTACCAAATAACTCGTTACAAACACACTATTTTTCTAAATAAATAAAATGGGCATAACTCACCAGTACATAGTAACAAAAGAATTCCTAAGAACACTATTAAAGCAAGATAAATAATCTCTTGGACAACAAAACAGGGGAACTGCATTTAAATTATTTTAGAAATAGGTCATAACCATTATTGCACAACTAATAATAAGCATTGAAACATCTTACCAAGCTACAGAAACTCCTATAAAAGAATTCTATAATTCTGAATACACTGCTATATTCTTTCTCAAAGAATTGACCCACAAAAAATCAGGTTCAATATTTTAAAATACAAGATGGAAAACTCGGACGTTAGGTGGGAGCTGTCCTCATCTGTGTTTCTTCAGGGTTTGGAGAGAATGGTGAGTGATGCTGTCTTGCTGTGGGGAAGGAATGGGCTGGTTTCTAGTTTTTAAACCAAAAGAAGGAATGTAAAAATACATACTTTCAAAAGACTTCTCTACAGTGTCTCTCATTTGTCTGCTCCAAACAAAATCCAAACGGAGGACTCCCTGCCAGTAGACAGTCCCATGCTCCTGCCCTAAAGACATCACATGTTTGAGTAACTGACAACCACGAACCGGGTTTGTTACCGGGGCTCAGTGCTGCCCTCAGTGTCCCCTAAGGAGGAGGCGAAGGGAAAAGATCATCTTGGATTTTTCTTTCTTTTTTCTTTTTTGTAATTAACCAGCTATCTTAAGTACTATAATTTTAATAATGTGTTCCCAGTGGTTCATCTCCTCGGTAAACAGTCTATGCAATTAATAAAGAACTTTTTTCCCCTCCCAGTACAATTGTGGGACTTGTTTCAAAGAGATAACTATACCTCTTTTAACACCCTGGCAAATGCTTATGGTTTTGTTACATTTCTAACCTATCAGGAAACATCTCTAGTCAACTGGGTTTTAACGTGGCTGAGAAGAAAGGCGCACTTTCAGACCAATGTCTCAGCATCTCCGGAAAGAGAAGGTGCGGCAGCTTATCTAGTGGGAAGGAGAACGTCTTTGGCCACGCTAAACAACAGAGGGGCCGAGGCGACAAAGGTGGCTTTCAGCAGGTGGGTACCTAGTGGTCGCCCAAGGTGCTAGGCAGCCAGGCGGCTACCCCACGACACGCCAGGACTGATCTGTTTTGTCCCTCCCTTCTCTGAAAGACAAGCCTCCCTGAACCGGTGGGATTCTGCCATGTTCTAAGATGAAATGGGTGGGGTCTCTGGTGGGAACAGCCTCGGAGAGGAGCCGAGCCCATGTACCATTCCGGGTCCCGCCGGCTGGGCCCCTCGCGGACGCCCCCTCCGCGCTTACCCCTGCTAAAGGCAGCGCCGCGCAGCCCACTCCTGGGAGCTCCACAGCGCAGCCTCCGTAACCCGCTACCGCCACCAAGTAGCCCCTGGGGAAGTAACAGGACGGATGTGGATTCAACGCCCCCTCCAAGAACCTGGACCCTCAGGACTTTTGGTTCTTTTTACAGAGCGTTTTGTTTCCACACGAGTGGTTATGGTACGAAGGCGTCACAGAGCGAGACGCGTAAGCACGGAGATCCGCGGGCGGGCGGTGTCCCTTCCTCCCGGGGGCCCCCCCGTCCCGGCGCGGACAGAAGCAAACGCAGCAGGACATCCCCACAGCAACTGTGTTTCCTAAAGGAACACCAGGTGCCTCACACCCTCTGCTTGCAAATCCCATTCTTCCCATATTCTTTTTGTTTGAAAAGAAAGAAGAAAGAGAAACAATAAAGGATTATAAAAGGCCAAACAAATGACAACAATTAAAGGTCAGTCCCTTCTCCTGGGCCTGACAGATTCTTCCAGTTTTGCTCTTGTCTTCTGGTCCCAGACACCGGGGCCCCGGGCGACATCTCAAGCGAGTGGCGCCGCAAGGAGGCCTCTCCGTCCGCCCCACACCAGTGTCCTCACTTCAGGCGCTGAGTCACGTTGGCCAGGGCCACGGCGAAGGCCTGCACAGCCGAGAAGGGGTACTGAAAGTCCAGAATGTATGCGTTGCCATCAATCCTTCCAAACTGCATCACCTGGAGTTGGGTGGAGCGGGCAGAGAAGTAGAGACATGAAGAGAACGTGAGGTGGGAAACAACCATGTCCACACGGCTCCGGAGGGAAGGGGACAGCCAGTCCGGGAGGCTGGTGTGCCGACCGGAAAGACTGACCAAGCTTCTCGATCTCACCGCGAGTTTGTCAGAAATAAATTGGGCGAGGGAACATGTCAAACGTGCAAGTGGGAAGATAATGAAAAAAATTCAGAGCGTGGAAAGCTCCGCAGCTCAAATAAAGCGGTTTCCTCACCAAGGAAGCAGAAAGGAGAACGGACAAGTTGAAGGAAGAACCTACAGGCTAGTAAAGGGTTAAGAGACACATCAATCCTCACGGTGGAATGTCACTGCTCAGAGAGGGATAAAACACTGTCACCTCCTTCCCCTGGTGCTCCTCTCCTAAGCTCCCTTTCTTTTGTCCTTTCAGTGCTTACTGGCCCGCATCCTATCCCTGCGCAACATGCATCCGTGTGTGTTCACGGTCTTTCTTCCATTGCTGTTCACTCCAGGAGCACAGGGACTTTCCCTGTTTTCCCCACGGCTCTAGCTTCAGTGCCTGGAGCAAGCCCGGCAAGCTCTCTGTGAAGGCTGATGATGAGGGTTTTAGGCTTTATGGGTCACGGGGTCTTTGCCACAGCTCTAACCCCGCAGCAGGACAAAAACAGCCTCAGCCAATGTTCAGCAGACGCCCGTGGCTGCGTTCCAATAAAGCTTTATAAAAAAGGGCAGCGGGATGGACTGGTCTGTGGGCCACCAACTGCTGACTCCTGGCACAGAGGACTGCCAGGCAGATGCTCACTAAATATTTGTTGAGTGAATTAATGAACATGAGATTTAAACATGCAGGGTGACGGCAATTCCCAGGATGGTAAGATGTGTGTGCAGAACGACAGTGACACGGCATGGTGAGAGCTACCGTTTCAGGCTGCAGCAGGAACCAGTGACAAGTCACCCCGTGTGTCATGTACCTTACGCCAGAGAATCAGGGAAGGACTCAGTCATAAATACACTGGAAGAGGCAAACCCACACTGGCTAATTATTATGTCTAGGGAAAGAAAAACTGTATAGGAAAAAGGAAATATAATGAAGCCGTCATCTGTGGCTCAGCTGTAAATCATGTACGTGGGCATAATGAACCCCCACTGAGTACGCTGAGTAAGAACAGGGGAAGTTCATGTGTGCGTACATGGCAGTGGGGCGATCCAAACCAAACCTCCTACCCCTCAGGAACAAGTCGATACATGATGTGAAAAACTGAAAAATCAATAAACAGAAGTGGGAACATGTTGTCAACTACCAGAAGCAATGGAGCTGGAAGAACATGTGTCCCGGAGGAGAGTGGGGTTTGGGAGGGGGCCCGCATGCTGGGCAGGGAGGGGCCCGCTAGTTTTCCTCCTGGATCTCACAGAATCATCTGACTTTGAGAAATCAGTACACGTGCTGCTTTGACGATAAGTAAAAAAAAAAAAAAAAGCCAGCAATGGCACCCTGTAAAGTACAACCACGATCGGCCCCACTTGAGAGCCACCGTTGTGTTCTGCATTTCTCCAGGGGCTCCTGCAGGCAGAAGCAGGGCCATCCTTCAGCAGGTTTTCAGCCCCCCGCCCCACCCGACTGCTCAAGACCAGAATGCAGCGATCCCTGCCATGGCCCCAGGCATGCTTGCTTACCTGCCGCCCCTCCAGCTCGATCTGGAAGTTCTTGGCCGACTCCTGGGTCACCCGTCCCCCGAAGTCCAGCTGGTACACCTGTGTGGCTTCGTTCCACAGAGGCTGCTTGTTGGCCATGACATACACGAAGCCCTGGCTGCCCAGCCGCCCGTCCTCCTTCTCGCTGGCTTTCCGGCACTTGAACTCTTCCAGCTCGCTGGCCGTCCTCAGGCTCCGCTTGCTTTTCCAGCCCTTCTTGCTGCCCTGGCTCTGGTTCATCAGCTCATCCCCGCTGATGAACAGCTCAGGCTCGCTCTCTGAGCTGTCCTGGAACTCATTCGTCTTGTTCAACTTCTTGGACTTCAGTTGGTCTTTCTGACTCTTCACTTTCTTCTTCTCTCTCCCGAGGCGGGGGCTGGAGATCAGGGAATTAAAGTCACTCAGAGTCCGCGCCTCCTTCTTCACTTTGCCCTCCGTGATGGCCTGAACGTTTCCTTCCTCCGCTCGGCTGTCCAGGCGCTTCCGGTTCTTCTTCCCGAATTTCTCTGTCCGCTGGGGGACCGGGCTTTCTGTCAGGGAGAGGACTTCTTGGAAGTTGTCTGTGGTCTCTACCATCACCTCGGTACCCAAGTGGCTTTGGAGGTCAGTGGGCGGTGGCGACACGAGGGGCTTCTCTATCACCAGGTGTGCCTTGGGGGGCAGAGTGCCCTGGGGGTTTTGCACGGGCGGGCAAGGGCTATAGGAACTCCAGGGGTGCAAGGCGATAGGCGGCAGCTGTAAACTCGAGCAGGTGCTGCTTCCCGGATACATGGGGGGCAGAGCGCAGTAGGAGAGGCTGGGTGGGTAGGTGGGCTGCAGAACCACTGCCGACTCCTGTGGTGCAAACGGCGTGGGGGACAGGGCATCTTTTGGGGAGCAGGGAGCCTGCACTCCCGGCAAAGGGGGTGTGTTATAGCTTCCTGGATACGGCATTCCCATCCCATAGCCTGTGTGGAAAGTGGCAGTAGGACTGGCGGGAGACTTGGGGGAGACAAAGGGCACTCGGGACACATCCAGGTGCTGGCTCTGACCTACAATAAGGGGGGGCAGTTTCAGGGGATTGGACACTGCAGTCTGTGCTGTCCTTTCCTGAGGAACCCAAATGTCCTCCCCCAGCACAGGGTCCCACTGGTAAGGTGGTGGCCGTTTTACAGCCACAGCAGCTTCGGGCAGCGCAGGGTGCCTCAGGGGCTTCTCCACCTGACAGTGCTGGGCCAGCGCCTCATCCTCAGTGAAGGCCGAGTTAACATAGTCGGCGCGGTCGCGGGTCCCGTCTGGCGGGCTCAGGAGGCTGTAGGACGACTGGGAGGTCAGCGGGGAGGTGCTGGCGGCGTGCGCCAGGCCTGATCCCGCCTGTGCGCCCCCCGCACCCCCGGCGCCCGGCTCGGGCCGCCCAGCCGCACCCCCGCCGCTGCACTGGCTGCAGGTGTACAGGGCCGGAGGGGGCCGCGATGGGAACTGCACCGCGCCCTTAGGCTTGGGCGGGTGCTGCAGTGGGGCCCTCGGGGGCTCGGCCAGCTGCGCCGCCTTGAGTGCCACCTCGCGGTTGTTCCTGCGCAGCGTGGCGTGGATGAGACTGTCGGGCCTCTGGGCAGCACCTCGGCCAGGCACCAGCGGGCCGGTGATTTCAGGGTATGGGGGTGGGTCTCCGGTCGGGATGGAGTAGCGGGGGACCGTCAGGCGGTTCAGGGTCGCACTGGTGCAGGGCTGGGGGACCTTCTTCTCCGTGGCGGTGAGCCTCAGGGTAGCCGAGCTGCCCGGGCCGGGGAGGGTGTAGGTGTTCTGGGAGCAGAGCATCCGCGTTCGAGGCCGGCACACCTCCTCCACGTTGCCGCTGCTGTCGAAGGTGGTGATCCTCTCGTACCCCAGGGGCGTCTGGTAATGGGCCGCTGTGGGGTACAGGGAGAAGTCGCCCTTCTTCAGGCACGTATCCACCGGGGGTTGCGGGGGCGGCAGCGGGGGCGGCGGTGCTGCAGTGGTGGGGGCTGCAGGGATGGTTCCGGGGTAGGGGGGTGGTGGGTTCATCTTCGCCACCTGGACCTCCTGTGGGGCACTGAACACCACTGCGTCCCCTTCCGCGGCCAGCTGCGCCACTGGCCGTAGGGCCTTGGCGGGCTTCTGTAGGTGGTCATGATCTCGGTCTCCATGGTCCACCACTGACAGCTGGATGGCTCCCTGGGTGGGAGGCGGCAGGGACAGCTGAGCAGGGCTGGGGACAATGCGGCTCATCTCCACACCTCCGAAGATCACCTGTCCGGGGCTGGAGTAGCGGTTGGAGACGGGGTACTGGGTGGCACTGTCACTTCCGTGCTCAGATGTCCCCACTGCCGTGGTCTGATTGGTCAGGACGTCCAGCTGCACATTCTGATTGGCCAGGAGGGACTGCACCAAGCCTATGCTCTGAGTAGGGGACATCGCCTGTGCCGAGCTGTGAATGGGCGCAATGGGGATGTTCACCGTGCACGGGGGGTTGTTCTCAGGCACACCAGATGCTCCTGTCACTGGAAGGAAAAGGGAAAAAATGAAATGCTTCCAAAACAGTGCTGTGAAACTGGATCAGAATAAGTAACACAACAACTAATCAACTCATCCAGTCCTTCTGCATACAAAATGCAATTGCTACGGACGGAGAGAAGTTTGCTTGGGGAAAAGCTAGACCTTTCACACAAGTTCTACAGACTTTCTCTAAGGTTTCTGGAAGGACACAGGCAAAGATTTCCAATGAATATAGTTTTGAACCTTCTGAACTTGGTACCTAAATGGTACCAGGGCACATACTTACCTGTTTTTTAAAAATTTTATTTATTTTTATTTTTTAATACTTAACTGTTTAAAAAGATGCTTTTTACTCATGAATTCATAAAATGGCCCACTCTTTTATGCAAGAAGAGAATTATGATATGTAGCATGACACTCCACGGGGCACTCGTAATACCTAGGGTCCGGGGTAGGTTTACCCACAATTACAGACTGGTTAATATGGGAAGTGTTAAGCAGCAGATGTACATGTGAAATTTGTACACAAGTTAAGTTTCTGTAAATAGAACCATGTAAAAGGCAGTAGAGATACCAAAGAAAAGAACCTTCTAGCAAATAAGCATTATTCGGGAAGGAGCATTTCCTAATTTATGTGCTCATCGTTATGTGTTCAGCATTTCTAACAGTGTGTAAGGTACAGCCCCCCTCTGTAAAATCCCGTAACTATAGTCTATCTGTACAGAGAGGGTACTTAACGAAGCACGAATTTGAGCGATGCCCTACAGACCACAGGCGGGGGGCTCAGAACCACCGTTTAGACCACCCGGCTTAAAGTACCATCAGGCACTGGCAAGTTTGCTTATTTGGGCCTTTAAGTGCCACACGGCAACTAGCGCATGCGCAGCAACAGCATTTGCCTAGCCAGGTGCAAAGGCTGTCTGACCTTTCACCACAGCTACAGGACGAGGGCAGCTAGCTCATCGAAAGCTGCCGGGGGCACCGGGGTGGCTCAGTTGGTTAAACGTCTGCCTTCAGCTCAGGTGATGATCTCGGAGTCCTGGGATTGAGCCCCACATTGGGCTCTCTGCTCAGTGCGGAGCCTGCTTCTCCCTCTCCCTCTGCCTGCTGCTCCCTACTCACGTTTTCTCTCTCTCTCTCTAATAGATAAATAAATCTTAAAAAGAAAAAAAAAAAAAAGCTAAGCCCACCCTTGGTTCCGTCAGATTCCCCCTTCCCTGGGGCCCACTAGTGAGATACAACTATCTCCTGGCTGCGTGAACCTGGGTCCGTCTCATTTTTTATTAATCCCGTTCAGACCCTCCTCCAGATGTTCACCCATCTGCACGGAGCACTGAGCGCCGGGCTCTTCCAGACTCTACAAAGAAGAGTCTCTCCGTTGTCAGCATTAAGTGGGAGGCCTGAGAGAAAATGCTGCCCCGACTGGGAAGCCCAGACAGGAACAGCAGCAGGCGAGGGCAGAGCACCGGGGAGCGGCACGAGTCTCGTTCCGGGAGCCCAGGGAGGGCGTTATTCAGAAGGTGTGTCCGATGCTCCTCCAGATTCTGAAATGGCAGGGGACGTGCTGTATGCAAAGCTCACGTGTGTGAGGCTTCACCGAACCACAGACTGATGGGGCCGCAAAACCGTGCCCGTTAGGACTTGGATGGTCTAGAACGCCTGCTGCCCCTCTGAGGAGAGCTACAACCATGGGAAAACCAAAGACGGCTCCTCTCCAGAAGTACAAATAATTTTACAGGTAAAAACCTGTGAAAAAGGTAAACAACTGGGCTAAGAGAAATAACCCCCAAGTTCAGAGCCTGAGCTGGCCTGCGTGTCCTTCCCTGTTCCACGGCAAGAGCCACAGCCCCTCTGTTCCAGACCCAGCAGATGCGGAAGGCAGCGGCCCGGGTAGGGTTCCTCTGGCTCAAAAAGCAGAGACTTTCAGAGCCTGCTTGGTTCAAAGTAGAGAAGTCCTTATATTTATAAAATTACAGGGAGGTATTTCTGAGACCACTTACATGGAAATAACTGGCAGATCACCTAGAGATCATTCTACTCTGTTAATCAAAATAGGATCCCTACCCCCTGGAAAACACTTAATTCAAGCGCTGTAGATATTTGAAAACTTGTAAACTGGGATTTTAAAAGCTTGTGCCAGAATTCACCTTTAACTGAGCCCAGGCTTCTGTCCGCTGCGGTGTGTGCTGCACAGCGGGAGAGAGAGGTCTGCACGTAAGGTCTGCATGTAAAGGCTTCCTGTCCTGGAGACGGGGCGCATTCGACACCCTGGGCTCTGCGGGAGTCATGGGACCAGGGGAGTGACGCTGCTCTTTAAGCGGGGGCTGACAGGAGGAGGGCTAGCCTAGGGCCGAGAGCCGGTTTCAGAGTGGAGTTCTCTCTCATCAGTCCTGTTAACCTCTCTGACTGCGTGCATGACTGAGGATCTCTGTGAAGATGAAGCAAGATGGCGGAATGCTCTGTGGACATGAGGCGTCACGGTCACCCTCATCGTCCTTGCTCTGGTAGCTCCCTGTCTCCCCAAAGCAGCGACAGTACAACCTTCAGCATACCCACCAACTGAGGAAGTTATACCTCTTCCAAACCAGGGCGGTGGGCATGGACAGACATGCTGTAATCCTCTACTACTTAGCGCTCTGCCCCCATCACAACCCCCTAAGAACACACCTGGTAAATCATCTTCATCCTCACTGAAAACATTCGGGTTGAAGACAGGCAAATTAACATAGTCCATAGAAATCTTCCGAACCTCTGGGAGATAGATGGTCATTTGTCGCGGCTGGAGATGCAGGAGGCTGGTTTTATAGATTACTGCGGGGGTGGGGGGAAAGGAGGAAAGCGCTGTTAACAGAGATGTGCTCTAGGACAGCCAAGCACCGGCAGAGTCACAGGAAGAGAAATGGGGCCATGGCGTCCCTGCCATCAGAAGGCAGGGGGGAGTCCGACAGCGGCCTTCGTCTCCCTCCCACACGCCACTGGCCACCCAGCCGCGCTTTGGATTCCCTAAGAACAACTCCTCTGTCTAGCCCAGTCACTTTGCCAAGTGGTCTGTCTAGGGAACCCCACATTTCAAACGTCAAAAACATGTCCTAGACTTAAATGCTTTTCTGGAATGAGCTGGGATAGGAGAAATACATTTTTTTAAAGCCTCACTTGAGATCAGAATTCTAATTTAATAAAAATAGTTGTGATAAGCAGAGTGCCAAGCTCAGGGGGATCTCATGCAACCCAGGAGACGAGGCGACACGGGTCAGGTCGGAACTAAACACTCTCCTTACTCAGGACTGGATTCTCCTTTTCCTGACTTTCAACTTCAACCTCATGATCAGGACAGAGATTTAGTGAACTTCCACACTGTTTCTTTACATGCTAAGGTTTTATTCAATCAACAGGGACATTTAGGACAATGCCTCAAATATTTAGAGGTGAAATTGGTTAAAAACAATGAATTTAGGTTTCACAGTAGGTTAAAGTCAGGATCAACTTTCCTTTATGTTTAATGCTCTTTCCTGTGAGGTAAGTACAAGTTCTTGAATTATTACTGTGATTCTCATTTTTGTTAGACCCAGCTCCGTCCCCATAGCTTCCCGCCAGCACCCGGTGGCTGACTGGCTCACACCCCTGCAGCCCAGCAGGACCTCACTGATGAAAGGCCTCTGTGAGGCTGATGCCTGAGCTGCTGTGGGCTAGGACAACTTTTCCAATAAGACACAGGCCTTATTCGTGTGTTCGTCTCTCTCGCCCACAGAAGACAATATGAATTTTGGCTTAAAAATTCTGGACGATTCTCTACAACTTAAAAATTAATGCTGTAAAGGGCTCTTCTTCGTTGTTTAGATTGATAAAAGAAATAAAATTGTAAAATCTCAGGAGGGATTAAAAAAAAAAAAAGTTGCTTCCAAGGGGGAAAAGATTAAGTGGCCAGAGATAAAGACGAGATGGAGTTTTACTGAATACCACTTCAAATCTTTTGAATTTGGAATTTATTCTATATTTTTTAAATTGAGAGAGCAAAAAAATCAGAAATAAAATTTCACAGGCCAGATAATTCTAACTGAAGCAAACAAATTATCCAATATAAAATATATCCAACAGTACTCTACATTTTGACATTAGAGTGCCAAAGATTATTTAAGAGGGTGCCACATGTAACTTACACATCTTCTAGAATCCAAGAGACAGAATCAAGTGGAAAATTTGCTTAGCTCGACAAATGAATAGTAATAGCTAAAATGCTCTTTTTAAAATGGTATGTGATCAGGACAGTGATTTCATTGCAGTCCTACAAGAAAGTTTAATCCTGAGCACGTGAGTTCCTCACACTGGAGCACCGTGTACAGTGAGGGCAATTACAGGTTCTCCCGTCTCAAGGTCCTTGACTTATGTGTGGATCTATTCAACATCCAGAAGGGAAAGATGCGCTAAGACTCCATTCCTCTTTTCAGTGTGTACATACGGTAGGCAGATGGCTCAGTTCCCAGCTCATGGATGGGGGCAACAGGACACTCACACTGTGGTGACGAGCATCCCCGTGTGCACCAGTGGGGCACGGCTGCGTTACTGAAGAACACGCTTCCGTGGTCATCAGAGCCTTTCCTTTCTTGGCATTATGTGCAGGAACAGCCTATTGTTATTTTCTAAGTCAGTTTTATGTTTTACTTTTATTCCTCTTTTTCTTTGAGCTGAGAAACCTCAAAAGGAAAAATCCACATGCAGCACAATTTAGTCTCTCTTTTTTTTTTTTTAAGATTTTATTTATTTATTTGACAGAGAGAGATCACAAGTAGACAGAGAGGCAGGCAGAGAGAGAGAGAGGGAAGCAGGCTCCCCGCTGAGCAGAGAGCCCCATGCGGGACTCGATCCCAGGACCCTGAGACCATGACCTGAGCCGAAGGCAGCGGCTTAACCCACTGAGCCACCCAGGCGCCCTAGTCTCTTAACATGCATACATGGCACAGCTCTTTGTAACACCTGTTTTGCAAAAATTATTTAATTGAAAGGGTCTGTGTGTGAAACAACCCCAGTAGGCAGATTCAGAATTTTTCAAAAACCATTTCTAGCAGTAGGTTACGCAGAACCATGTCAAGATGGGACCACCAGGGGCTCCTGGGTGGCTCAGTGGGTTAAAGCCTCTGCCTTCGGCTCAGGTCATGGTCTCAAGGTCCTAGGATCGAGCCCCACATCGGGCTCTCTCTGGCAGGGAGCCTGCTTCCCCTTCTCTCTCTCTGCCTGCCTCTCTGCCTACTTGTGATCTCTGTCAAATAAATAAATAAAATCTTAAAAAAAAAAAAAAAAGATGGGCCCACCATCCATTGGCAAGCCTGGCCTTCCAGAGAGAGCTGTGCATGCCAAATGATGAGGCAATCTAGCAAGGCTGGGGGGGACAGCATGTGTCCGCAGCCCACCCAGGGATGTGCCTACTGGCATGAAGCTGCTTTGAAAAGGACCCTCTGCCATTTCATTCCTTCGCTGTCCCCAAGTAAACATGACACATTAGTACTACTCTTTCAAGCAAGAGTACAGAAAGAACGCAAATGTCAGGTTCTAGCCCAGCTTTTACTTCCTTACTTTTGTTTTCCTCGGTGTCTCAAACTTCTCACGGAGAGGGTACTTATCTGGGACTTCCAGGTGCCATCTCTAAGGGTTTACCACACAGAACTGTATAACAGTCAGCTCCTTATGGTCTTTAATGCCTTCTGAACCTCAACTGTCTTCTGACTCGAGAACCTAAAGATACTGGTACCTAAACCTGCCCATAACGAAAGGCTAGAAATCAGATAACCAGAACCCTATCAAAACTCTGTTAGAGACTGCAGCTGGTTCTGTCTTTTCATAATAAGTCAGGATTACACAAAAAAATGAAAGCACAGCTGGCAAAAAGCAATTGAGTAATAATTCTAATTTTTGCGAAATCACAATGGGTAGTGGCAAAGTTTGAAGGTGAATAAAGTACATGCTAATGTTTTGGTGCGATAAGAACTCATTTGAATGGTCTTTCTAGTTTCAGTTTCAACTGACAGAATGGGAAGAGAAGAGGACATGGTTTTTACCTGCACCGAGGTTGGTTGGCAGGAAAGCAGCCAAGCCCACAATCTTAAACTTGGTTCCCCAGATATTAGACGTGACCTGAGCAAGATAGTTGTGCTGTAGGAAGAGGGGGGAAAGGAAAAAAAAATCACAATCTGTTTTCATATTTTCTATTGATGACTTAGGAACTAAGAATGTTAACGTTTTTGCTTAGAAAGTCACAGGTGGGCACTGCTGGAAATACTCATTATCATTCTACCCTTTTTAAGACCAGAAGCTAACAAGAACATGTCAGGCATGTGTTTCTGAACGGTGGCTCACGGAGCTGAGAGTCGCAGGTGGGGAGTGAGGGGATGTGTCCCAGTGTGTCCATGCGTGCGCAGGTTAAAAAGTCCACAAGGGTGCTCTGGGCACATTTTTCTTCACCTTTTCTTTTCCTCCAGTCACTGAACTAGAGAGGTATACCCAGCTCTGAGTCCATTTGTCCTAGAAATACCAGTTGCACTGAAACCAGTATATGTCCACAAACCAGCCAATTATCTGTTTCCCCATTCAACTAAGAAAGTTTTAAAAAAATGATCAGTATGCTTCGGCCACGTGTGTATATGTGTGCGAAGGGTGATAAAAGAGATGAATAAACTGTAGCTCCTCAAAGGGCTGATAACCCAGTGCAGGATGTAAGCTTAGAATTATTTCCAGACAAGGAAGGAACTGAGAAATGGTGTAAGGGAGGTACAATAAGGTGCTTGGGGATTGCTGCGGCTGAGCCAGGGACGGACGCCTTCGTGACGGTTCTGCGTGGGAAGCGTGCCGGCAGAAGCAAGAAGGGAAGACAGAAGGGGGAGCCAGGGCACCCTGGTGACCCAGGCACATCGAAGGCACAAACGCAGAAGGCAGCCAGTCAACAGTGAGGCTGTGGCACCTGGAGGGCATCGAGGGGAACCAGGATGGAGGGACAGACAGCACCAGATGGGGGGGCCGCCAGCAGGGACTGGCTCCTGTGGACACCAAGAGTCACGGAAGGGTCAGACGTGGGACGGAGGGAGCAGAGGGGAGGAGTGTAGGGAGGTCTCAACCAGAGCTATCTGTGAAAAGACTCACATGGCAACAGAGGGGTGTCTGAGGTGGGAAGGAGGTCCTGGGGGATGTGAAGGTGCTGAGGCCTGCCTGAGGGCAGGGGAGGTAAGGAAGGCAAACAGGGCTCTGGTTTTCTATGCCCCGTGTCTGGAACGGCAGTGACAGGCACAGAGAAGGAGTGCAGGTGTGACGAGTGCCTGTGCCGAGGGCTCAGCCCCCATCAGGCACACACTGAGAAGGGCAGGTGAGCATCAGACACACGGAACCGCCCTGGAGCCCAGGTGCTACCTGAGTGATGTCTTCAAAGGGAAACTCTCTTCGTGTCAGGCTGGGCGAGCCAATGGAGGGCTTGCGCATCGGCAACCGGGGAGACCTGGACATCTCCTGAGCAGCTCGGGACAGCTTGGGAGACTTCCGGGCCTCAATGTTGATCCTGTGGAGACAAGGCCAGGAGGGTCAGGCCCCACAGGTCGGGGAGGCGCCCACTGCCATGGCCCTCTCCTCTGTGCTCTGGTGGCCACCATGGGTGCCATGTTCCAGGGGCCAGTTCCCTTTATCCGAGCCTCTCCCACCTGCTTTTGCTTCGTGAATGTGAAGAAAGAACAGAATTGCATATCAAGTAATATATATTCGAAAATATGGTGAGATTAGGGAGTGCCTGGGTGGCTCAGTGGGTTAAGCAGCTGCCTTCGGCTCAAGTCATGATCTCAGGGTCCTGAGATCAAGCCCCATATAGGGCTCCCTGCTCAGCGGAGAGCCTGCTTCCCCTTCTCTCTGCTTGTGCTCTCTGTCATTATTTTTCTCTCTCAAATAAATAAATCTTAAAAAAATTTACGGTGAGATTAGACCAAGTGATTCATTTGTAAGAAACCTCAGAGAATTAAATGTAGCTGACTTTCTACTGACTAATAATTAAGTTTAGAAACGTCCACATGCCCTGCATGTGGGCAACTACCAAGTGGGAAGAGCCATTTTTCACCATAAGGCCACAACGATTTTATAATTCCTACTACAATGTTAGGATTTCAACAGACTTATCTAGCCTTTCACCAGCTGTCATATTTTAAATCAAATCTGTGGGTCTACTTTTCCCTGCTGCCTTTTGATCCTACATTCTATCTCTGGTCTTCAGTTCTGTTTGTCACCCAGGGACACGTGTATTAATGCCAGTCTACCCCATAGAGAGTGCTATAAAAATGAGTATGCTAAGGTCAATGGCAGTCAATGAGAGAAAAGCACTGAGCCTCATGAGTGTTGCTTGAGAGCTTGCTATGATAGCGGGGGCTCCCAAAGTTTGGGGGGACACGGGGACTGAGCTTGTGAAAACTCTGTGTGAGGACAGTTAGTCCGGCTGCGGCATGCAGGATGTTTCAACATAGGGAAAGACAGAAGGAACGAGGACCAGCGCCAGAGACCACCATATCCAGGAACTTTAAAAGGACATTTACAGGTGAGGAGTTTGTTTGCTTATATGTTAAATGTTCTCCTCCCTTAATTAATGGGAAAAGCTGAAACACTACAAAAGTGTAGGAAAGTTCATAACTTTATTTGTAATTTCAATATGCTTAGAATAAAGATGAAAAAAAAATCAATCAAATTATTTGAGCAATTGGTATATACATGGGAGAAAAACTCACACCATACACAAAAAGTAATCTGAGATTGAAGTACGAAAGCTAAAACTACAAAGTTTCTGGAAAAGAACAGAAAAATGTCTTTATGACCAAAGAGTAGACAAATATTTCCTAAACAGGACACGAAACGCACTAATCTTAAGAGAAGAAATTCATATTGCATTAGACCACGTATGTGACACTGTGTATCTCCGCCCAAAGACTCAAAACTAGAATACATGAAGACTGACAACTTGATGAGAGAAAAACAACTCAGTAAAAAGTGGGCAAAAGATCCAACAGAGATCCAAATGGCCACTAAGCATATGAAAAACTGGCTAGCAGCGATCACCAGAGACTGCCGACACCCCCACCTGCCCAGCAGAAGGGATAAAACTGTCTGCTAACAGTGACAGTGCAAACATGGGTGGGGACAGAAGCCTCACAGGCCGCTGACAGGAACTCAGAACAGCGGGGCACCCTGGGATACTGGCTGACAGTTTCTAATAAAGTTACGTGTGTGCCAGGACCCGGCAAGTCCCCCACTAAGTGTATACCCAAGATAAATGAGTGCATGTGCCCCCAAGAAGTCTTGTATAAGGATGCCTACGATGGGCTGATTTCTAACAGCCCCAAACTGGAAACTACCTAAGATCAACCTACTGGTGAAAGGAATAAACAAAGTGTAGACTGTCCACTACAACAGAAACCACAGAGCAAAGAAGAAAAACCACTGACACATACCACACGAATGAGTCTCAGTCATTATGTTGAGCAAAAAACGTCAAATAAAAAAGGAGTATATATTGTTGATGCCATTTATATGAAATTCAAGAACAAGTCAAACTCATCTGTAGTGACAGAATTTAGAAGAGTGAATACCCTGGGGAGTGGGTATCAAATGAGAAGGGACATGAGGAACTTTCCGGGATGATGGAAATGTTACCTTCATATTTCTGCTTTATCAACTGCACAGGATAAATATTCTGCTTTATCAACTGCACAGGAAATTAGGTCTTTGAGATCTAGGCAGGTATGTATCTGCACATAAATTACATCTTAATTTTGCACAGCATCACAGAATTTCAGAGCTAAAGAGAGCTTAGTGAGGATCTGGCCACCCTTTCCCTTACACAGGTAAGGACACTGGCATCTGGGTCAGGGGTTCATTCAAGGTTACAGTCTTTGGGAGTGGAGCCAGGAGCGGACGGGGCTCTTACCTAGGACACAACAGGCCCTTCTACCTAATCTAAAGCTTTTGGTCACTCTTTAGGACAAACCTTTGGCATGTGAAATTTTTTTAGTTTATGATTTATTTCCAATTACAGCATTATAAGGTATTAAGCTGGGCATTCCATTCAACGCAGTACATTACACTTCCTGTAAAACCTTCTTCTTACTTTTCTCGAACTGGAAGAACAAAGTGAGCAGGGAGCTCTGGCCACCCTGTGCCCCCACCATCGGTACTAACCCTGAAGAGTTAGGAGACTTAGCAAACTTCCCGTGGATGGCTTTTTCTACCCAAAGGAGAGAAGAAAGGAAACCTGTAATTATCGCTGGCAGACCCTCCCGATGGAAGGCAGGGATGCCCTCTTGCAGGGGCCCTTCCGGTGTCAGCTTCAATGGGACGCTGCTGCAGAGAGGACACAGACATCCCCAGAGGACCTAACAAGGGAGACCAGCCCTGGGGAGTGAGCTTACCTTGGGAGTTTGGGTGACTTGCTAGCTCGGGAGATTTTGGGGGATTTCTTGGCAGCCCAGTCGTCACTCAGTTCTACATCGCTGGAGTCCGAGCAGTTGCAGCTGTCCAGCATGGCGGAGATCAGGCCGTTTCCGTAGATTTCATCTGGTGAGACACAACCCACAGATGCCGGAAAGTGCGATCAGTTAGGCCCTAGTGAGGATGGTTAGCACGGGAAACTACGGGACAGACTGACTCTTTGGGCCAGCATTATAAGTTCAGAGTTGAAAGAGAAAGGACTAGAGTATGGTTTCCCTTTTCCGTTTTTATGCTGTAACACTTCCTAAGCAAAAGGAGGCAGTAACTTCTATTGTTATCAAAATGGGCCTGAATTTCAGCATCTCTGGAATGTACAAAATTGTTTGGCCACGTTTACTGTGCCAAAAGTGGGAACCTCCCAGCACAACAAGCATCCGTCTGGGTTCATAAGGGTTTGCAGGAGGAGCCAGGCCAAGCAAGGGGCTTGATTACTCACAGACGCCCCCAAGATCCTGCTTCTGAGCGGGGGCCTGCCAAGGCCCCTGCAGGTTCCAGGCCTGCTCTGGACTGGTGACCTGACAAGGTCGGGGCCATGGCAGGGACTCCCAGATGTTTACGCCGGCCTGCTTTGAGCGGTGGCTGGAAGGCAGGCCTGGGCAGGTGCCCTGTCCCTGGCCGTCCTGGGCTCTGCAGGGGTGCCTGAACAGAAGCTGCTGGAGTGTCACCGCTGGTCACCAGGCAGGAGGTTTGAGGGCCTGTGGCGGAGGACGGTGCGCATGGAGGCTGGGCCATCACGAAACTGCACTGCAGAGGAAGGTCGTGTCTGACCCTTTCCTCGAAATCTCTTCTCCCACCCCTCACATCCCTTTACTTCCCAACCCTGCTCTGCCCTCACGGTAGGAAGCCCATCTTCCAAATCACTTTTTTTTTTTTTAAGATTTTATTTATTTATCTGACCGGCAGAGATCACAAGTAGGCAGAGAGGCAGACAGAGAGAGAGAGAGAGAGAGGAGGAGGAGGAAGCAGACTCCCTGCTGAGCAGAGAGCCCGATGTGGTACTCGATCCCAGGACCCTAAGATCATGACCTGAGCCGAAGGCAGAGGCTTAACCCACTGAGTCACCCAGGCGCCCGCAAATCACTTTGTTTTGCTGACAAAAGCCTCATTCCTTCAAGGCTCCAAAAACCTTGCCAAGTTATAAAAAAGCTGAACTCTTCAACTGCAATGAAACCATTTATGGAATTTAAGTGACTTTATCATTCAAAAGGGCTGTTTACGTTTGAAAGGAGGAATTTGCTAAGGTAAACTCTAGTGTTTCTGAACATATGGAGGGGACATCTGTGAACAGGGACCTGTCTGAGGGCCCTGGAGGCCAAGAAGCTCCCGGGAAGCAGGCTGGCTGAGGCCCACATCACCCTCTTCTTAAACGACTTCCTTATCAGGAGGCGCGACCCGTGAGGACAGCAAGCTGGGGTGGTGAGCACCTGCGTTCGATCAAGTAAGAAGGTTTAATTCACGTGCCCTGAGAGGCGCTTTACATCACGTAACTGAGGAGTCACTCGGGGCAACGACGCTTGGCCATGAGTCACACCAGCCGTGTAAATGCACAGAAAGCTTCTGTGGGCTTGTGAGCCCAGACCCAGCTCACAGCCTGAGGAAACTCAGTACCGTGCTGTCCGCTCAGCTCCCGGCTGGTCTGCTAACCCAGGAGTTCACACTTGCTCTAGATCACACCATTTGCTTTTGTCCTTGACTCATGTCTTTTTTTTTTTTTTTTTTTAAAGATTTTATTTATTTATTTGACAGAGAGATCACAAGCAGGCAGAGAGAGAGGAGGAAGCAGGCTCCCTGCTGAGCAGAGAGCCCGATGCGGGGCTCGATCTCAGGACCCTGAGATCATGACCTGAGCCGAAGGCAGCGGCTTAACCCATTGAGCCACCCAGGCGCCCCTTGACTCATGTCTTAATCCGGCTGGGCGGCTATAACAAAATGCCACAGACTGGGTGGCTTATGAGCAACAGAAACTTCCCTCTCAGCTCTGGAGGCTGGAGTCCGAGATCAGGTTCTGGCGATGACTGTCTTCCTGGCCCGCAGTCGGCCACACTCTCGCTGTGTGCTCCCGGGCCCTCGCCTTAGCGGGTGTGCAGAGACAGAGCCCTCCTGCTTTTCTGGCAAGGCCACCAATCCTACTGTCAAGTTAGGACTGTACCCAGACAGCCTCATTTCACCTGAATCACTCCCTAAAAGCCTGATCTTCAAATACGGTAACACGGGAGGTAAGGGCTTCGACGTGTCAATGTCTGGGGGACACAATTCCACCCACAGTAATAAGCTCTGACAAAGACTCCTTTTAAAAATTGGTGAATTTTTATCATATGGTTTCACTTATTTGTGTTGCATAACAAATAGCATGGAGGACAAGGGGAGATGGAGAGGAGAAGGGAGTTGAGGGAAATTGGAAGGGGAGGTGAACCATGAGAGACTATGGACTCTGAAAAACGATCTGAGAATTTTGAAGGGGTGGGGGGTGGGAGGTTGGGGGCACCAGGTGGTGGGTATTGTAGAGGGCACGGATTGCATGGAGCACTGGGTGTGGTGCAAAAATAATGAATATTGTTATGCTGAAAAAATAAAAAAATTAAAAAAAAAATTGGTGAATTTTGGGGCGCCTGTGGCTCAGTGGGTTAAGCCTCTGCCTTCGGCTCAGGTCATGGATCTAGTCCCACATCAGGCTCTCTGCTCAGCAGGGAGCCTGCTTCCCTTCCTCTCTCTCTCTGCCTACCTCTCTGCCTACTTGTGATCTCTGTCAAATAACTAAATAAAATCTTAAAAAAAAAATTGGTGAATTTTTACTTAACAAAACATGCTCTCATGTATGTTCTCAACTATAAAAATACACACCGGTCATTCAGAGGAGTGTGTGTGTTCAGCTGCCGGGAGAACACGCCCAACAGCAGGTCCCAAGCTTTGGAGCCTGACTGTCCGCCCGGCAGTGGCAGGTGTGGACGCGGCGGCCTCACCAGACCTGTAGAAGGAGGCTACAGGGCAGGCATGGCAACCTGTGTTCAGATAAATTCCCCAAGTGATCTGCAGGGAGGAGGCCTGGGACCGCCTTCTGTGAAGCTTCAGAGCGGATCAGCTCACGAGAAGCTCCCGGCTTCCCGAAGTCAGTGCTGCTCCCGCTCAGAACCCCCGGAAGCAGAGACACTGGGCATTGCCCCACAACCACAGGAGACCCAGCGACCGCGGACAGAGGGAGCACAGAACACATAGTGTGGGCCTGCTCTGCTTTATAACTTTGACTGTTTTCATTACGAAGATAAGGCATCTTACTCCCCAGATGACAGCCAGCCATTGCGCCCGCCTGTGTATGCTGTGAGCTGGAGGTGACTGTGCGCAGGAGCAGGTGCGGGATGGGGCCAGGCTCCCAGCGCGGGGCTTGGGACGTCACAGCCTCAGTGCCCGCAGCTCCCCTGCCTGCGTCTTCTGTCCTATTTCTAGGGAGGAATTTATGCACTTGGGACAGAAGCAAGCTCTTCCTGTCCGTTCCCTTCAACATGCAACCTGAGGGAGGTTTCACAGACTTGAACACAAGTGGGAGCCTCAGACACAACGACCTCCCTCCATGAGATGACCATGACGCACACGTTCCGCGCCTCATCCCCTTCGGGCATCCCTCCTGTTCGAGGTCAGTGGCCACTGCTCTCCTGTTCTCCTCACTTCGCCTGCCTGCCTTCTCGGTCTTCTCTCTCCCTCTGTTCCACCCACCGCCCTGTCAGCCTCAGGTTCTTCCGCTCACTTCCTCTGCTTTTGGTACTGCTTCTCTGCATGACTCAAAAGACAAATGGACGAATACCCAATTTGTTAAAGTACAGTTTTACCGCTTTCAATTTTACACTGTGACACTGACCACAGAATGCAGCCCCAGACGCCGAGCCAGTAACGGAGACCGGACAGAGGTGGGGCAGCTACACAAAGTACCAGGGTGAGTGAGCATGCCTGGCTGGACCATGACACTAACACGTCACCACGCCTTTGGGGACACGAGGGGCAGGGCCAGTCTAAGAGGCAGGAGAGACAGGAGGAGAAGGGAAGTGGAGAGCAGCAGGCACCCATGAAGCAAATCCCTTTCCAGGTCAGGCGCTCGCCAGGCCCTGGGGTAGAGAGAGGACTCAGTGACCCCGTCCAGGCCCTTAGGACTCAGGCGGCAGACAGCCTGGCCCAACAAGCACCATGGGCCCTGTGGGACCCCAGCAGCCCGAGTGACAGGCGGCCGGCCCAGGAGGCAGCGCTTCTCCCTCTGCTTCAGGGCCCGAGCAGGATTTCACAGGGGACAGCAGCCCATGGAGCCAGCAGGCAGTGCTGGCGGACCTCAGCAGTCCATGGCTTAGGACACTGGGCAAGCACCAAGGTGCAAAGACAAAGAGCCAAGTCCCTTTGCTCGGGAGGCTCCCGGTCTCTGATGGCAGAGGTGAGCGAGCAGCGAGCACCCTGAGGACAGGTGAGTAACGAAGACCGGTGTGGGAGAGAGTTCTTAGAAGGGCAGATTGAGTCATCATGCCAAATCTTTATGGATGAGCAAGGAATTTTCCTTCATAATCAGCTAAAAAGCAACTCACGGTGGATTAGGGAGGAACAGAAGAAAGACTCTAGCAGGAGGCTGAGGAGTAGGCTGAAGCTCTGAGAATTTTAATTCTATCCCTCGCTCTGGGAGGGCAGAGATGCACCTCACTGTGGTTTTCAGCTGGTCTCAATAGTGCATTAAGGCCCTTGATGACACCTGATAAGTAACTAAAAGAAGAATCTACCATTCCCAGAAAGCCCAGGCCCGCTTCCCCGACAGAGAGCTGACGTTTGCTCTATCCACGGCCCAGCCACAAGAAGCCTTGCAGATTGCTGTTAAAAACCCATCAGAAAGGACATTTTAAGAATCATTAACTTCGATACAATGTTGGAAGTGGGGCGGCTTCGAGGACCTTCCACGCTAGCCACAACACAGGCTCACGTTTCATACGCGGCACTGTCCTCGCATGGGCTGTCAGGTAACCTATTCCTCAACCTCCTCTGAGAACGAGGTCTTAGTGTCTCTGGCGTGGAGCCCACCTGATTTGCCATCCGTCCGGGGATCCATGATGACGAACTCCGGCCGCAGCTTACTAACGCGCCGTCCCTTGAGGATGGGCACAAGCCCACCCAGGTACTCCAGGTAGAGGGTGTAGCACGGACCGCCCACCTCCGGGTCGTCCTCCGTGCGCTTCATGGTGCAGTGCAGGCGCTCGTTGCCGGCGGAGGGGTAGCTGACGAAGTCTCGCATGTTGTTGGGATCTGGAATTGGGGGCTAGAGGCAGGACATGGACAGGAAAGAGTACGGATGTCACTGAGAACTGCAACAGAGTACTGGCTGCTAGTTCGGGGAGGCTTAACGACGTGATGTGGGACAGCGGCTCTCAACTCGGGGTGCATGGAAGAATCCCCTGGGACCTTTAAAAAAACACCTAAGCTAGGATCCCACCTCTAACAATGAAATCAGAGTCTCTGTGTATTTTCTAAAAACTCCCCATGCGGTTTAACGTGTAGCCAGGGCGGAGAATCCCTGTGCACAACCGAGACGGTGAAGCAGCTTGAGAAAGATCACAAGATTCTAAACTGATGTTTTAAGAAAAAAAGTCACCTTGAAAAGTGCACCTGACACTTGGAAGCAGAGACAATACAAAACAGAGAGCACAGGCAAGAATGTAAGGCACGGAGGCCCCAAGGTTAGGGGGGACACCTGTCTGCGCGTGAACAGCCTCACCAAAACCGGACAAGTGTCGAGCCACAGTCCACATAAAGGCCGAGTGACAGCGAGTGCAGGGTGGGGGACACCCCAGGACAGTTCAGTCTGACCGCTCCCAGAACCAGCAGTGGAGCATGCTACTCCAACTTCTAGGAACAGGTTTCCCACTCTTCTGAAGCATCTGCCGGGCAGTCAGGGTTGAACACGGCAGAACGCTCTTCAGGAATCAACCTCCCCTATTGCCTTTGCAAACAGGAAGCTCAGGCCCCTCACACAAGGTGAGTCTCTGGTGCGACAGTGGGGCCAGGGACGGACGGCACTCGGAAGCGGTCATCCGCAGGATCCTCCCGTCGAGGAGCAGACACAACTTCTGCTCACCCGCTCTGGGATGCCTGTCGGCTTTCTCGGACCCTGCCCTCCTCGGGCCAGCCGTCCAGGCGGGGGAGCCAGCAGGGAGAGGGTGGAGAGGTCTTACCTTGATGGTGGGGGTGAAGGCGGTGGAGAGGTAGGAGCAGAGGCGAGGGGGCAGGGTGAGCTTGCTGACGTCCTTGTCTTCCCGCAGGGCGCTGGCGATGGCCTCCTGGCACAGCAGCTGCAGGCTGGACACGCGGTGCTCCACGCGCACCACGTACAGGGCCGGCCCCGAAGCCATCAGCAGCCGCGAATCCCGGTGTCCCCAGCAGATGGAGACGATGGGGCGCTGCCGGGAAGTGAGGGAGGAGACACTTAGGCTCTGCTCTTGTGGTAAAGCACAGATCATGCACGTGTGTGTCAAGCAAAACAAAGTGACCTGTTTCCGAGAATATTGGTTTTAAAAAGTATAACACACAATGAAATACTACATCACAGAAATTCAGTATTTTCTTTGGAAAACAGGTGCTCAGGCCAGAATGCAAAGCACTGGAATGGTTTTGTACAGTTTTTTTTTTATGTGTATTATCTTATTTGATCTGGTGCCATAAACCCTAACTTAGCTCTGTATGATGATGTCTCTACTGGAAGATGCTTTTAGCCTGGGGTACAGTAACCCACACCCCTTACTGAGCTCTGGCTATCTGGATCCCTGAGAAACCAGTGGCTGTTCCGGTGGCTTGGGGAGCTGGTGTGGAGGTAGACCAGATAGCCGGTCCCTTCGGTCGTAACAAGGTGCATTTTAGAGTGACATCGACACTGGTCTGGAGTCACATGCCGTGTGACCTAGGGACTACTCTACAACCCTGGGATGTCTCCCATGTTCTCAGGAGTAGAATGGGAGCTGTGAGGATTAAAGGAGAGGGAAGATGTCAAAGGTACTTCTGAGGCCTATCGCAGGCTACAGCCCACAGACGCTGCACTGCGGTCCTCCTTGGCCACCCTTGAGCTATAGCCAGAGGAAGAAAGCAGAAAGCTCTCCAGGAAGAGGACAGTGGTGAGGGGACATAGAGCTCCTGCGGGGACTGCTCAAGGGGGCTGTGCCACCACTGCTTTGAAAAGGCAGGCCAAATCCAAACAGGCAAGTCAGAAACTAGCTGCCCGGACAAGACACAAGGCTCGGGGGCGCCGGCTAAGCAAGATCCACACCAAGGAAGACAGGAGGAGGCAGAGGGCTGTGACGGGGAAGCCGTGGGAGAACTGGTTCCTTCCTGTCCAGCTGGATGGGGCTCTAATTTAGGGAGGTCTTAAGGGGCTGCAAAGATCAGAAGTGGGGTGTCGAATCAATTATAGGAGTGACAGGAGGAGAATTTTCATAGCACTCTAGTGACAAACAACAAGATAAAAGGAACAGATGAAGATACTTGCTTAAAATAGCCTCCAGGGTCAGCTAATCCTGGTTTCAACTTCGAAACAAAATGACAGGCTGAAGATACTCCATCTTGTCTTTCCATCTCTGTGAGCCCCGGCAGTGTGGGTTGGGACCCCAGGCGCGACCCCCCGGAGGAGGACCACAGAGCGGGAACTCAAGTGTGTGGGCCTCCAGATGGGCCTCCTTACAAGAGAGTCCCACCGGTGGGGCAGACCCCACAGAGTAAGCCATACTCACGACTGGAGACAAGGCAGACAACACACACAAAATACATGGAACACTCCTTTGCTCCTTTGCTATCATCAACCCCCCGTAAGTGCAGGTCACATATTCATCCTCCTGTCGTCTCTGTCCTTCTGCTTTTCATAGTAGCAGTTAAAATGTTTTGGGAGGATCTTACATAAAGTTATCATTATGGTAAGTATGTATCTCACGTCTTTGTACAACGGAACTTAAACCACATATACAGACTTTCAAAGTGGATGAAAATTCTCTCTTACAGCTTCACAACCAATTACAGTGGCCCACCGAACCCTCTCAGTTCTGCCATGGGGGAAGCACGATTCTCACTGACCTCACCAGGAGCCCGGGAATCTGCCGCTCAGAGAGGCTAAGAACAGCGAACGCCCGGGAAGCCACAGTTCTCACCGGCTTCCCTTCAACCCCACTGCTTGTGCTCCTTCCGCAGGGGCTCCCTCCTCTCCTGTCCGGACACCACACAACCGCCTGAAGAGGGCAGAATGTCCCACGAACCAACTGAACCGCCAGTCAGTCACAAGCAGAGTAAGAGGCCCAAATTGCCCCCTTAGTCCATTCGATCAAGGCACTTTCATTCAGAAACAAACTGGACATGTCTGCAGAAGAGGCGGGCAGGAGGAGAAACAGGCTGCGTCATTAGCAAATGGACAATGACCAGAACGCCTCTTCGCAGCAGAAAAGAATCTGCAGGTCACGTGGGCACAAAAGCAGAGACAAATTAGCCCAGAAATACTGTTAGGCGCACCAGAAAGCAAGAGGACGGCCCTGTCTGGAAGGGGAGGGAGGACCGTGCTCCTGCTCTGTGCATGGCATCCACGAGGAAACAGACTTCTCCGCAGCGAGGGAGGAAAAGGTTGGAAAGAGTGAAAACCAGAACCTAGGAGACCCTCCCGAGGGTGGGAGGTATGCGGCAGCCTAAGGACGTGATAACATGCGGGGGCTCAAAGGGAGAACTATTATCCAGAGCAAGGTTACCGGGGAAGTACCGAGAATACCACCGGGGATTGATAGCCAGTGTTTGGGGTGAGCATCACCTACTTGTCCCTGTCAGTGACAGTCTGTTTCAGTAAAGGGGGGAACACATGCTCATGTAAGTTATTTCTGCAGCATATACTCCATGTAAGATGATAAAGTAGCAGGGGCACCTGGGTGGCTCAGTGGGTTGAGCCTCTGCCTTCGGCCCAGGTCATGATCTCAGGGTCTTGGGATCGAGTCCCACATCGGGCTCTCTGCTCAGCGGGGAGCCTGTTTCCCTCTCTCTCCGCCTGCCTCTGCCTACTTGTGATCTCTGTCAAATAAATAAATAAAATGTTAAAAAAAAAAAAAGATGACAAAGTAGCAAAACAAATACTGGTACCTTTCTATACCAAATTTTAAGGCTGTATCAGAGAAGCAAAGAAGAATTTACAGATAGCGAGAGCTGATGCTCTTGTCTGAAGGTTCTGAGGTCTCCCTGACGTGGGGAAATTGATTACTGTTAATTCCCATTGAGTGGAGGAGGGCGGCAGTGGGGCCCTGACCTCAGGGTACCTTTAAATCCTGTAAGCCTGTAGAAAGGCTAGACCATGTATTTGAAAGTTGTTAAGAGACTGTATCTTAAATGTTTTTCCCACAAAAAAAGAAATGGCAATTATGTGTTGTGACAGAGGTGTTTGTGAACCTTATGATGTAATCCTGCCACAGTACATAAAGGCATCAAATCCATACTGGCATACCTGAAATTTACACAACCTTCATGTCAACGCAGCAGAGCTGGAAATAAATAAGAAACCACACAGGAAATCCTTTTATGCCTTTCTAAATACTTTTATACTGTTTTTATATGTCATCTTACTTTTTTAAAGTCTCATTTCCTTTTGGTGCTGAGTTTCCTGCGCTGTTTATGGGTACTTCAGCCTACAAAGCCCTCCCTACAAATGTCCTGTTTTGGAACGAACCAGACTCAAAGTGGAGGTAAGTGCACATGCCCACAGATATGGGGTGTGGGGTGTCTCGAGTCCGCTGCCTCCCAATCCTTGATTTCTGCCCTCCGTCCCCCAGGATCTGCAATGCGGGCAGAGCACGAAGCCACGGTCTGCCCGCCCACAGCCCTCGCCCACAGAGCGCCGTCCTCCCTAAGAACTGCCCACCTGCCAGGCCTCGCTGCAGCAGGAGAGAAACGTACCGAATGTTTAATCCCAGTAAACCTGGAACAGATAAGGGTGCACACTAACGCAGCTCCCACAGATTAATGCTTTTGTTTGAACAGCTGCTGTCTGCTAGGGGAAAAACTCAGCTGTAAATCTGTGGGCTTACTCTCTCTCTCGAATCACACAAAATGACTATTTTTAGAACTGATGGCTAGAACTGTGAAGTTGGTAACATTCAAATCTTAATTTGTGTAGTGAAGTTCACATACTTTGCATGTCTAAATCCAAGGCAAAAGGACAAGAAAATGAGCTACATTTCAGGACACGTTAGTGTGGTAGAAATCTAGTGCTTTGGTGAGTCTGATGGAACAAGGAGAGGTATTAGTCAGCTGGAGAGATGCTATTTGTATGAAGGTCTGGTTAGTGGTTGTCCCCTCAAGGACTTCCCTGTCCCTCCGTCTGATGCTGAGCCACGTGAAGGAAGCAGGAAAGTCTGCTCCTCGGACTTCCTCAGCTACAGGGCACAGATCCTATCAGTAGATGGCCGGTTTCAGTCTCTCTGGTACGTGGAGACACGCCACATCCCTCCCAGCCTCACCTCCCGCTGCTGGACAGTGCGCCCCACACACTCAGCCAGTCATACATCCAGGTAACTGTCTGGTAAATGCACACAGTGGGGAAGGGGAAGACACATTCTGAGTGTTGGGGACCGATAGTGAGAGAAATAAATTCCCTGTCTTCATGGACCTGACACCCTGAGGTGGGAAAGGGAGAGAGATGCGTATCTTAGTCCCTCCGACGGGAACTACCTGCTCACGTCAGGTGGTGAAGAAGAGCAGGATAAGGGGCTTGAGAAAGAAGGAGGGGGTCGTTGGGACAGAGGGGAGCAGAGAAGGCTGCCCCATCGAGGTAGTTTCAACAGAGGCCTGACCGAGATGGGGGAGTTTATTTACTTTAAAACATTCAAAGTTTCCTCACCGTATTGCTGTATTTGCATCTGCAGTGAGTTGCATGGAGTTCTCTAAAAATTTAAGAGGAATAAAAAACAGGATGTTCCTTCCATATTAAAGATAAGCTGCTCAAGCAAAACAAAAGACAACAGACAAGGAAAGGGTCAAAGCCAGCTGTCCCGAGAGAAGGACTATGAGGCTGTCTGAACCCAGTTTCTGGCTGACGAGGGCCCTGGGCTGAGGACAGAGGATGCGGCCCACGGAGATGTCCGATCCTTTGGGTGTCAGGGGGCCCCCTGGGCCTCCCAGGCGCTGCAGCTCTCCCCCTCCTTTCTGCAGCTCCCCTAAGAAGATGGGATGATTCTGTCTTAGAGGAAATACACTTCAAACGTCTAATACTTGAAGAGGATGTCTAATGTTGGTATGAGTGTGTACAAAGGGAATGTCTACTGTTTGTACAAGTACGTACAAAGAAGGAAAGCCTTCCAGAACAGTTCACTTTTAACAGACCAAGTGCGGTGAGTGGTCCCCACCCAACTGCGTGGGCCGGAGCCGCGGACAGCTCCGAGTGTTACGCTCTGATGACTCGGCCACTGAGGCGAGGCGGGAAAAGCCAGCGCAGCATCCAGGCGCCCACCTCTCAGTTTTAAAAGGACACACCGTTCTCGCATTCTGAAGCAGACAAGCTCAGCAGCAAGTACCTTCTCATCTATTTAGAGCAAACGGGGGAAAGCACTCCCACGGCAGCTTCGTCAGAGCACGTACAGTGAGTCCTCAGCGAAGAGGCGGCGACGACACAGACCTCGGCTAACGGGACTCCTGGAGTACAGAGTCGATGACCACAGACGCAATCTCTCATTTCACTTTCTGTTTCCACACCACCTCTCCCTCTCCCTTCTCTCTTAATTTTTTATCCAGATATCTTATATTGACTACTGAACCTTACAGAATACACGTCGAGTCCTCCAACATGCCTTTCAGGCAAAAAACATTCATGAAGCTAAGACAAAACCAACAAACCAACCAAAACCTCAGGCCCAAATTACTGCGGCCCGTGGCGTCAGTGGGTAGAACTAACTCTAAGAACCGTCGTCAGAGTAGCAATCACATATAGCTGGCCACAGAAACAGCTAATGAGATAAACTGCAGAATTTTACAACAGGTAGAAAGGAAAATAAATTGCAGTATATTTTCTTATAAGAGCTTCAGCCACTAGCCTTGTTGTTACGAGTAAATCAGGAGAATCAATTTTAAAGCCGAGGCCGCCGCAAGTTTGTGCCCAGCAACGGCTTTGTACGCAATAGCCTACAATCTAATTAACTTAGAAATAAATTATCCAATCTAAATTGCATTTAGTTCTTTCTATAAACAGCCCAATAAATTTCCTAACTTCCTTCCTGCTATAAAAATGTCCCTGCCTTTGGACAATTTGAATAGCATAGCACAGATAACATGTGATTTTAGAATCATTACAGAAAAAGTTAGGTTGGTGCTACCTGTAATTAATGTTGTACATGATTTTTAATAGCATCATTATTTATGTTATTGAGGAAATTTTTTCAATGGTTGAAACAGATCCTCAAATGAAAAAAAGAATAATTTATTAAAATGCTGAGACACTATATGGTCATTTTTCCCCAAAGGAAGATCAGCTAAGCTCTCTTTTTATCCTTCAGGTCCAAACAGTGAAAAATTCAAGACCTATGTTAGTTTCACATTATAGTTGATGAAAACGTCTGCAATGGTTGAGGCCACTGAGCCTCTACCATATTCTAGGCACAATGACAATCAGAGAAATGAAGAAAATGTGGTGTTGACTTCGAGAAGATAAGACAAGTAGATGGAAATGTATAATAAGTATGAGAAATGTCAAACACCCCAAGGGGATGCTTCACAGAGAAGAGGGGTCGTGATTGTTGGCAGATTTATAAGAGGATGTGACTGTGTTGGCATTAAGGATGATGGATTTCCCCACGCTGAGATGGCAGGGAAGGACATTCCTCATAGAAGGAACAGAATGCCAGCAAGGAGGGGTGCCCTGAGTCAGAAAGAAGAGTGGACAATGCTGAATCTATCCGGAGTGTGTTTCGGCACTCCAATTCACAAATATTCTAATAAATGCAGAAGCCTTATTAATTCAGGAAGAGCTGGAAATTCCTGTCCTCTCCTACTCATCTTTCAGTTAGGGTAGGGACAGAAAGTTAGCATGATATCTGACTGAGAAGTCACACAGCTTAATCGTTCAAACTATCAACAGAAAGAATTAAAGAAGCATATGTTGACAACTGTCTGCCCATCAGTCACACCAAGCCAATATTTACTGAGCACCTACTATGTTCAAGGCAATGCATTGGCAGTTTCAGTTCTGTAAGATGAAAAAAGTCTGGAGACTGATCAAATAATAATGTAATACAGTTCATGCTACTAAAATGTACACTTAAGGCGGCCGGTTAGCTCAGTTGGTTAGAGCGTGGTGCTGATAAAATGTACACTTAAAAATGATTTAAAATGGTAAATTTTATGTCATGTGTATTTTTTCACAAATTAAAAAAGATATATTTAAACAATGAATGTTCTCATCTAATTACAAATTTCCCCAAATCTGGTATACCTGCCTCTTAGAGCTGAGTAAGGTTAGGATGTGAGTCTCTAATGTGTATCACCCCCTGTCAATCCTCAACTCCCTGTCAGACCTGTCTCCACTACACCCCACTGAGACTCTCGTCCCCCATGACAGTGGTCCAGACCTGAAGTGAACTGGTCTAAAGATCTCCGGGAAATAAAAACAAACAGAAAAGGGCTACCTATGCATGCTCCCCTAAAGATCTTTAAGCTTTCTTACCTAATGTTTAATAATAATTTAGTTCAGGTATACAAGTACACTGTTGGCATTAAAAAAAAAAAAAATCAGAGCGAATCAATGAAGACGCAGCACACACATCTGTAAGTTCCTAACTTCCACCTGGCACTCACGATAAACACCAGTTCACTCTGCTCACTCACCATCCACCCTGTTGAGTGGGGAATGTAATGAAGTATTCTGGTTAAAAGCAAAAACTTGTTCCTCCTTGATTTTTTCTGGTTTATACTCCATAATTTAATTAAGGTCAATTAGAGATTAAAATCTGTTGATGATAATTACAGTAAGCACAACCAAGTCTCGGTATCTCACGGAGCCTGGGGAGCCTACTAACACAGTGAAGAGCTGACACACATCCTTACTTGCACAAGCGTGTCCAGAGTGAAGATGTGCTCCCCACGGACATTGTAGAACTTGACCATGGCACTCTTCAGAAGAGGGCCGTTGGGGAGCTCACCAAGCTGGGTCTGCCGTTCCATCCCAGCGACGGCCAGGAGGTCTCCCTGGGTGCACCACTGGGCCACCACCTCTGAAATCACAAAGACGACGGTCAGCATGATGACATGACCCTCCCTGAACTTTCAGTATTTAGAAAATAAAGCTGCTGAGCAAATACAAGGTGGCTCTTCCCCTTTTTCTCATGAAGACAACAGCTACCCATCTGTCTGAAGACAACAGACTCTATTTAAACAGGGGTCTGTTGCCTGGATGGGGAGTGCGGCTCCTCTGAGACACAACTCTGCCGGGTAAAAGCACAGCCGCCAAAGCCAGCACGCTAAGTATCGAACCCCGAAACCAGCACGACTGAGAGCACAGGTAAGATGACCCAACCAAGGACTGTCCATCCATGGCTTGTGTCCCCGACCCCAGCAGTGACTCTGGAGTTTACAGATGCAGAAAGTAGGTCAAGAGCAAAGGCCAGATTTATATTCATTTGATTTCTGTGCACTAATGGGCAGATAAAGTTCAGATAAAGGACATAACTGCCTACAAGGCCCCTGACTTTTCTTCCACATTGGGATGTTGTGGGGGCTTAGAAAGTAGATAAACACTTCTGGTGTATGGGAGAATTGTCAGAAATTTTCACCCTGGAGCTGTGACGCCCACCTATAAGACGTTCTGTACCTCTGAGAAATGGCTGTGAAATGGTTTGTCTAATCCCAACCTGAGCAATTTACTCACTCTGACGGCTCCAACAAGCTACTCGCACTAATAAGACTTACAGCACAGTTCTTCCCCATTAAGACCCGAGGACCCCATCTGGCTCACACAGAGATGACTGAAATCCAGAGCTCAAAGGTCTCTCTGAGCAAGGCTGACTGGAGCCTAAAGGTGCCCAGTCGTGACAGGACACACGGCAGAGCCAGGTCTAGAAGCGAGCAGTGCCGGGGCTCGGGCAGGTCACACGTGACCCTTCTCTTAGTCACATCGCCTTCTGAGGTCACCAGCGCCCCCTGACTTCCTCGGAAGCCCGGACAGTGGTCCCCAGCACAAGGCGGCTCTCCGGACCCAGGGAAGCGAAAGCCTGCACACCCGGGAGCCGCCAACAGGAGCCGGGGCAGAGGGAGCAGAGGGCTGCGAGAAGGCGTCTGCACACAACCGCGGAGTGCAACGACTGCCATCAGACAGAGGGAAAGCACCAATAAAGAGTTTTTCCTTTTTCTTACAAAAGGACACGAAGAAGGTTAAAGTACAAACCAGGAAACGAAAAATCACTTCAAAGAATCAACTAAATATCCCGGTGAGTAAGATGGAAAACATGACGAGAGGAGGAAGCTGGAGGATGTGTGCTCGGGAAGCCCACGGGGACTCGGGGCTCCGCTGAGAAGCCAGCCGTGATCACCGGGCTGAAAAGACCTTCTCCGGAGGACAGGTTTTGGGAGCACAAGAAGTCAACGAGAGCAGCAGCTCACGCGGACAGGTACAGACGACTGCGGCCCAGAGGCTGCCATGGCTCAGGACCAAGCCACACCATGGCTCTGCGCAGGTGAAGAGGCCGGGCTCCCACTCTCGAGGCTCCTCTGCCAGCCTGCTGTCAGGGGACAGTGACAGCCCTGTGACAGCCCTGCAGCACCTCTCTTGCTAGTTACTTAGTTTAGTAAGATTCTTTGAATTTTGCCACTCTGTGGTTTTTCCCAACAGAAAAGTGGGCTGCTGCCCCTGCAGGCCTGGCCCGGACATGCAGTCCATTCAGAAACTGCTCGAAGAGGAAAGGCTCTGCCCCCTACGCCGGCACCCTCAGGCTTACCCGCTAACCACACGTCCCCACGGAGTGCAGTTATCAAGTTCTAGGGAGACAGCAGGGGTCCCCACAGGCAAGCCGTTCTTTAAAAGAGCACAAATTCCACAGGAACAACTCCACTTCTTGTTCTGCTGACAACACAACCGTACCATCAAGCGCTGCGGCCCCGTGACATGCAGCATAAGCCAGTCCTGCTGCACACGATGGGCACACAGTCACCAGGGGAAATTGGTTTACTTAGAAAACCCTGACACAAAGAACTCAGGAGTGGGTACAAGAATGCAACACTGCAGACTGGTCAGTGTCAGCAGGGGTGTGCGAGTACTTCCACGGGGACTGAACTCCGAGGGCAGGAGTTCAAAATCCTTATAAATTACTACAGAGTGAGGGGAAAATTGCGTATTTATTCACTGTCTAGATTTTACTAGGTTAAAGAAACAAGAACATAGAAACGTAGATGTGGTCAGGACAAAGCCTTCCTATCCTAGAAAGTTTTTGTAGGCTATACCCATCTTACACTAGACAAGAAAATAACCCAAAATACCTTTGCCCAATCTTTCGGTAATAATTTTATAATTTTAAAACCTTTAAAAACTTGTTTTAAAATATAAGCCAGAAAAATGGGGCACCTGGGTGGCTCAGTCAGTTAAACGTCTGCCTTCAGCTCTGGTCATGATCCCAGGGTCCTGGGATTAAGCCCCGTGTTGTGTGTCAGGCTCCCTGCTCAGCAGGGAGCTTGCTTCTCCCTCTGCCTGCCACTCCCCCTGCTTGTGCTCTGTCATATAAATAAATAAAATCTTTAAAAAAAAATTTAAGCCAGAAATAAAGAACTAATGCTTTATTTAGTAATGCTTTTTTTCACGTCTCCTGAAGTTCTTAGCACAGCATCTCTAGGGATATAGGGAGTTACAAGGCACAAAAGAGGTCCATCCTCCTAAAGTACCCATTTTTTGTGATTCTTTTTTTTAAGGTAATCTCTACTCCCAACGTGGGGCTCAAACTCACACTCCCGAGGTCAAGAGTCACATCCTCGACTGGCTAAGCCAGCTGGGAGCCCCTTTCTTAATGACTTTGAGGTGTTTGTGGAATTTGGGTCTCTCAAACATTGCACACGCACGAAAAGTAACACAGTCCCACTGTTCTACTTTAGCCAGATAGCCTTATGGGTCTTTTTGATAAAAGCCTGGAGGGTCAAAATTTTACATGTATTAAGCAATGAGAAAATTCGGTGCTTTTGTGTTAACAAGAGCCCCTCAGGTGCTGTTAGTCCTGGGTCCAAAAGAGGCAGCCAAGGATTAGTGGAGAAAGAACAGTGCTCTGACCAAACACCACATGTACTTGAGCTGCTGGCTAAAAGTCTGAAGTTCACAGGGGCCTCTGTCCCTTGGATGTCCATGTTGATGATTTATCATTTTACTCATCATTAGACATTGTGTACTTGCATTTGTGTACATGGATTTTGGGTTGAGAGGGAGAAGGTAAGCACATGCACAAAGTAGGAAACTGTGTGATGGTAAAATAACACGTACATTTTTTCCTTTAATAACAGTGCTTCTTTTTTTTCTTTAATAACAGTGCTTCCGGTGAACATACTAAGGACAGAATATCAGTGTGTACTCAGGCTGATGGCTACAATGTCTACCAGCCTGAACTACAGGAGTAGACAGGACTGCTGACCAAAACCCCTCTACCTCAAAATCAAAACCCCCCTCTTGACCTTCTCGTGTTCTATGAAGTGACAAAAAGAGGAAATTCTGTATAACAAAGAAACAAAGCCTAGGGGTTTCAATTCTTTGATCTTAAGACACATGTGGGATGAAATGAACAGTGCCTTTGAGGGCTTGCTTTACCACAAGAGAGGAACTGGTTAGGCCAGAGAATTTCTAAGTATATCACTCAACTGTTTTTCCTTGAAGGGCAGGAGAACAGGACACTTCGAAATATGCCACACTGCGATAAAAACTATTTTGAGCTAAAGGCAACTGAGAAGCAGCAGACACAAAGAAAGCTCTCTTGTCCTCCCTATCTGCCAAAATGCAGGATGTAAATTTGGGACAGCCCCACCCCGCACTGCACCCCCTGACCATAAAGGATAGAAGTTAACCACAGAGGACATCTCTAGACCCTTATCAGCTCACAGACAGAATCAGGAGAATCTACATGACAAACTTCAGGAAGGAGCCCTTTCTCCCACCAGATCCCCATATGTTTACCTTCCCAAAGTCTGCTGCCCTAGAAACGTCAAGCCTTTCCCTTTGTCTTGTCGCTTCTCTAAAAAACATATTATTCTTTTGTTAAGATGCTATAACAGCCCAAGTTCTACCCACCCCTTTGAGTTACTCATCTCTGAACACTTCCATAGGTAAATGTAATGCACATGTTAATATACTTGTTTCTTTTTCTCTCGTCAATCTGTCTTTTGTCAGTCTAACTTCTAGGGCCCCAGTCAGAGAACCCGAGATTTCTAGAGGGAAAAGTCTTTCCTCCCTTACATTGTCAAGGAAGAGTATAGTAACAAAGGGTAAAAACCCCCAACAAGGTGAACTAATTTATGGTTTAGTATGTGATAAACAGAAGTCCCCAAAGTTGGGATACTCTACAGATTTTTTCCTCAAGGCAGAATTTCCTCAGCAAATATCTGCAAAGCAAAATTACCCACCACCCTATGAATCTGCAAAGAAAAGTTTGACAGTTGTGGAGAAGAGGCTGGTCATGGGGACTGTGAGCTATTTGGCATTCTGTTATTTTGCAACGACATAAATTACAGCATTGGTAATAAATCAGAAAGTATCATGAGTGATGTTAAGGCACTAGAAAAGTTATCTGATATTTCTTTTGAAACAGTAACAGACAAAGACTAGACCCTTTCAGTCCACTTTATATCACAAGCAACTGACTTGTCCACAATAGGATAGAATCCTGTGGATGGAGAAAGTTGCCACGTGGCATCTTGGCAGCTTTCCGGCTACCTCTTCCCAGTATTTATTAACATACCCACAAAGCAGTGAACAAAAAAATAAATGAGTTTAAAAAAAATACTGCTGTTGATACTACAAGTAAGACCAAGTCCTCATAACATTCTGAAACCAAGACAAAGAGAAAATGCCTATACCCAGCCCCTGTCACATGACACCGACTCACTTAAATTTCATCTAGCTTCTTACAGTGAAGAAGACTATCCAAAAGCCTGTCACTCATGAAAATGTAAGGTTTAATAATAAGGTCTAATATTTTCATGTTAGATTTAGATTTCTAGTCAGGCAATGAAAAGAATGCTAAATTTGACTGTTTTTAGGATAAAACTCAAGTCAAAAACTTACACATTTGGGAAGGTCACCCTGGGTCACCTTCATAAGCCACCTCATATGTGTGAATCTTCCAGTGCACACTTGGTGGGGGTATGTTAGAAGTACTACTCTAATACAATTTAATTTGAAAGACAGAAAACTAATGTGGCCAAGAGAGAAAAAAATAGTTTCCATAGGCAAGTAGGATGGCAAAGAATTAGAAAAATTTGCTATATAAAGAATACAGTGGAACTGAGTGGTAAGTATGCTATTTTCAGTCCTGATCAGATACTCAGTAGGGAAAAAGGTCAGGACTCCAGATTAGAGGCAAGTTCTGATGAAATTAATCAGCTTGGTTAAAGGTTTAAAAATAGTTTCTTTTTTTGTTTGTTTTTCAAGATTTTATTTATTTGAGAGGAGAGGGGCAGAGGGAGATGGAGAAGCAGACTCCCCGCTGAGCAGGGAGCCCAACACAGGGCTGGATACCAGGACTCCGAGATCATGACCTGAGCCGAAGGCAGACACTTAACTGACTGAGAGCCCCCCAGGCACCCCTGAAAACAGAATTTCTGATGAAGAAAAGAAGAGCTTGGATTACGAAATATATGTGAGAATTTCTGATGACCATCCCTGCATTTTAGCTCCACAAAGGTCACAACTTTCAGAAAAGAACACAGAAAAGAGCAAGGAATTTAAGTTCATCATCATCACATGCAAAAAATACTTACTCAGCTTCTAAAGGAGCCATTTGTGGAATAAAGAGGGACTTCTACATAGTTCATGTCCCTCAGGAGTTTATAGGGTAAATAATTCCTTACAATTACAGTTTTGAAACAGCAAAATGGGACACCCATAAAAGGGAGCAGAACTTCTAAAAATATTCTATAGTTCTGAGGCGGCTGGGTGGCTCAGTTGGTTAAGTGTCTGCCTTTGGCTCAGGTCATGATCCCAGAGTCTTGGGATTGAGCCCCAACATCTGGCTCTCCCTCTGCCCCTCCTCCAACTCATGTTCTCTCTCTCTCTCTCTAATAAAAAAAAATCTTTTAAAAAATTCTATAGTTTTAAAATAGAATTATTAAGTGCTTGGGTGTGTATGGACATGTATGATGCATTCCAGGCAATCAATAGTTAAGTATACGGACTTGAGTCTCCCTATCCCTGTGATTCATGAATAATTCAGACAAGAAGCACATGACAGAACTCTCTGGTCTGACGGCCAGTTCTGAATGACAGCAGGAAGTTGAACTGCAGGTTCTGGTTTGCCCTTTACCTCTCATTCAGATTAGAGTAGTCCCCTTTAACTTGAGACCAGAGGCAGTCCAGAAATTTCTACATTGCACCATTTAATCCTGAAGACAGAAAACCGTTTTCCCAAAGAACTCATCAGGGTCACAAAATGAGTAAATATTCTCAAACTGCAAAATCTGGGAAACACCAAATGCCCACGGACAGCGATTTTTCTCACGAGATAATAGATTTCATAACATCTGTCAGGAAAGTGTCAGTACTTGGTGGCTGATGTTTTACATCAGTGTCTCAGTCTGGCAACGGTGGAAGCTCCACAGTCTGCTGAGGTAACTTTACCACGCAACCATCAGCTCCTTAATAAGCCTCAAAATAACAGCGGCCTCTGCGAAGCTGTGCCGCACACGGTCTGCCGCCTCAGGAACTGCAGGTGCTGAGGCCCGATGCTGTCCAGACAGAGAACATCAGCCAGAGGCAAATACCACACATCTGAGAAAGACCACTCTTGTCAGAGCAGGGAAAGAACAGAAAGCCAACGACGAATCCCTCCTCGCAATAAGCCTGGGTATGGCCTTGGCAGGTAGGCAGAGGAGGGAAGGAAATGGCCTTCATTGACGGACTCCATGAAGCCTGGGAGAGGTCACTGCAGAGGGATGGGAATGGATAAGGACTGGGTGTAGGACCCCCACTGGAAGGCAAACGCACACAGGGCTGAGTGTGGGTCTGGGGTCCCACGCGGCCTTCTGTACCTTTCAGCCCTGAGCGGATGACAGTAGGAGACAAGTCATCGTAGTTGTTCATTAAGCTGATGTCCCCCGAGGTGAAGCTGACGGTGAGCAGTGGCTTGATGTTCTGCACCGGGATGGGATACGCTGCTGGTCCATCTGCCGGGACAAAAGGGCCGAGTGAAGAGGCGGCAGGCGCACAGGACCCCCATCTGGGTGCGGCTGCAGTCCTGCACACGGCCTGCACTGAAAATGGGACTATGGGCCAGGCGGTCACCGAAGACGGCCGTGTTCCATACCACTCAGAACCTACACAAGACCGTCAGAGGGCCGCTTGCCAGAGAAGTCTGGAATGAGAAGAAGGATGGCGACAGCTAGCCCTGGACGCAGCAAGGGGGGTACCCTGGGCTCTGTTTTATGGTGGCGAGAATATGTGTGAAAAGATTATTAACTTGTGTGTTAATGTGTCATGTTTCTAATGATGTGTAAACATCAATTATTTTAATGTCATATAATGTGGAAGGATGGTCAAAGAGGGATGAAAAATGATTTCTTAATTCTGGCCCAATGCATAAAAAAAAGTTGCTTTTCAACACCAATGCTCTTTCACTGAACATTTTAGGAAATGAGGAGACATAGCAGTAACTCTGAGTCCTTTATTCAGTTTTTATCATAACAGACCCCAAATGTGGAGAAAGGCCAGGGCTGGGTGTGGCTCATAAAGAATTCTGCTACATCTGCAGTGCACAACCAGTATAAAGAAAATACGGTCTTGGAAGTTCTAGGAGTACTCATGGACATTAAGGAAATGCCGTGATGGGTCATGTTCTGGATTTTTCCACGTTATTTCAAAAGTAAAAGTCAATCCCTCCCACAAGCCAGAATAAATCAGGGTCCCCGGAGGCCTCACACCCATGCTGGGTTCACCCCCACACAGCCATCCATCCAGAGTGGAAGGGCCTGACATCCCCAGGTTCACCCCCAACTCAGCCCCGCCTATGGATGACCCTTAGTTGTTATCTTCCTTTGCTTCACTTTAAGATGCTGTAGGTACCCACCTCTATGCTCAAATTCCCTGGGCCACCAAGAAAAACTCTTCTCTAGGTGAAAGGCAAACCCCAGCCACTTCCAAACTGCCCCATGGCTCATGTTACAGTAGCAGCCAGGGACTAAATTCTATTCTCGGACTTATTCTGAACCTGCTTCACAAACTTGGCCTCTGGATCTTGTTTCTTCCCATAATACATGGAACTGAGTAAACCTGCTTTCACTCTAGCGAAGTTCTGTTTTAAAAGTACGCTGAAAAGTATCCAATGTTGTAAGACGCTGACTTTATTACTATGAGGCTGGAGAAATGATCAACACTTCCCCCAGGGTTACGGTCCTAGCAGGAAAGGGTATGATGGCTTCCCAAATGGAAGTCCTCTTTCTCCCCTCCAAGGCCCGCCCACCCTGAAACAGCACCCCCCATCTACAGTTTCTCTCCTGTACAAACATCGTCTTCTCCCTACATGAATGACTGAACGAGCACATGTCTGTCTCTGGGGAGTATCACGTACTGGGTCACATCTGGGACAGGAGACAAAATGGGAGCACTCCAAGTACCAATGGAGGCAGATGCTGTTGGGGGACAAAAATTAAAGCATAGTCTCGAGACCAGCCCTTCACAGGATGAATACGCCCACAGTCACAGGAAAGGGGGAGAAACTGTCCCGGCCATCACGGGTGCTCAGCGAGCAGCGTGGACGCGGGGGTCCAGCTGAGGGCGGAAGTCCTGGAGCAATGTGGCCACGTCTAGTCTGCCACAATTCATAATATATTTTCCCTTAAAAAAAGAGGGGCGGAGTCCTGGGGAAGAGCCAAAGCCACGAGTAGGCCAGTGCAGAATGCTACTGTAGATGATGGCCAGCCTGGACGCTAACGGCTTCTTCTGCTTTTGTGTGGATGTGTGTGTTGGGGGTGGGGGTAGCTCTTACACATTTGAGGGATAGAAGACACTGCAAAGGCGAAGGAGGCTGGATTCTGAAATTACCCCAAAAGCCTGAAACCTTCCCTGCCACTCCAAATAAAAAAATTGGATGCCAATGGGTCCGGTCTAACCCCACTGTGAGGCTTATGGGGGGGGAAGACAAGTTCTTCCAAGCTGAGAAAAGGAAGTTTTCCCCCAAAATAAAGAAGACGGGGCATGGACAGCAGCCCAGCGTCCTGGGCTGCATCCCGGCAGAACTAACATCCCTTGCACAGCTGAAGCTGTGGGCTTTAAGGACACTGGGACGTGGGACACCACAGACGAAGCTGCAGTAACAGCACAGTGGTTCTCATCCCAGCAATCCGGCGTCCCGCTGAGCAGCGAAGCCGCACAACACCCTAGGGACAGGGGCAGGGTCACGGCACGTCTAGTGAAACCTAAGCCCATGAAGTCTCCTCAGCCTGCACAGAGACTCCGGGAAAAGGGAAGGCAGAGGGGAGGCCGCTGAGTCAAGGCCCAGATGTTCCGCCACCTGTGCCGCGCGTCCCCAGAGCCCTTCCCAGAGGTGAGGGTGCTGTGCGTGCGCTCCCCCACCCTGGCCCCCGCCGGCTACCTTGGGGTGGGGAGTAGTCGTCTGAGTCGGTGTCGCTCTCGCTGCTGTCCTCCACCAGGAAGGCGGGGTAGTTCCAGGACATGCTGAGGATGCCGTCGGACTCGTGCAGGAGGACGTGGGCCAGCATTCTGCCGTGGCAGTCCATGACGATCACCTGCCCGTCAGCCGTGCCGAACAGCACCTGCAAGCAAGGACCGACCCCTGACGGACGCGCAGATGGGCTGCGGTCCTGGCAAACCTCGTCACCCCAACTTGTTCAGAAGGACAAAATGTATTCAGGACTGAGAAAACAGAGCAGTTCACCAGAAACTTAGCTGGTTATTATTGCAAGAATTTTAGTCCTCTAGCACTGAAATGTGACTGATGGCAAAAGAAACACATCTGTCATACTGTGGGGACATGTACAAACAATACCAGCAAAATCACTGCCTCACTTCTTGTGGGTTGTTTTTGTTTGCATGCTTGGGTTTTCTGGTTGGAGAACAAGGGTTAAGAAGATATTTATTTTTCTTGAAAAAAAAAAAAAGCAGCAGCAAAGGTTCAGAAAGGATTTCACAAATTTAGAAGAAACACTTCAGCTTCCAGTTTGACAAAAGAGAAAATATATTTGGTTATATAAGCAGCTTATCTAACCACACTTGGAAAGAAGATACTCCTGAAATTGTTTGTCTAATGTTCTATTTAACTAAGAATAACATCGGTATTAATGTATTAATTAGTAATTAATGTTATAATGTACTAATAGTATTAACACAGTCACTAGTGTTCACTTCGTGCTAAGCACTACGCTAAGAGCTTTACCTCGTGTATTGTCAAGACAGTCCTGGGAGTTAAGTTCCAGCACTGTCGATATGGAGCTCAGCTAGGCTGACACCTCGGTGTGCGGAGCACTGCCGCCCAGAATTCCCCTCACTTCACCTGGCCCTGGAGCACATGCTCAGGAACGTGCCATGGCCAGAGTTAAAGCAGAGGCAGGGCCAAGAAAGGGTTACCCCCAACCCCCAGCCCCCCATTAGGGCAGCAGAGGAGCGCCTCACAGCTTCTAGAACCCCGACAGGAGTTGTGTCCTCTTGCTGGTTCATGCACGGATGACACTAAGGGGATGAACCAAGGGGAACCTCAGCAACATGGCAAGCAGGATCTCGTAGAGAATATAGCATGTTCTCTTCTGCTTTGGGTGGTGGGCTCGGTAGCTTCTGTACCTGTTGGCATTTAAAACGTTACATCTTTTGTGTTTCCTGAGATCTGTGCATCGGTCAGCAATGACTGTCAAAAAGGCTCACAAATCCTCTCCATTCTACAGACGCAGAAACAGCCTGAGCAGTCAGGGCAGCTGACAAGGCCATTAAAGCAGTACTGCAAAGACCAGGATTTACACACAGGGAAAGTTACTTAGGGCGTGTTAGGTCCCTGCCTCTTTTTGCTGTTAACATTTTGTCATTAAGCTCTTTGAGGGCAAAGACTGTCCACGGCTGTCCCCCTGGTACCTAACAGCTTTGGACACAGAGACCACTTAACAGTACTTCTTGTTAAATGAAGTAAAGTCAGTGACCATCAAAAGGCATTTTTAGGACATAAATCCTGATGATTAAGACAGATCAACTGCAAGGGAAGTTATATTTAAGTAGTAAAAAGCTCACAGAATTTACAGAACTGTTTTAGAATACACTGTCCATCAAATATTTCTTTAAACAGGTCTACATTTCAATGACTGAAAACTTAAAAAAAAAAAAAAAGGCTAAATCAGTTTTCTGCAGAGGCAGTGAGGAATCCGTTACTACACTCGTCTTAAAGAAGAAACACACAAACCCCAAACTACTAGGAACACAATGGAACCTTTTAGAAGACGATGAATCTTGGGCTGCCAGTGGAGAAAGGAAGCACCGGCCAGCATGTCAGAGAGACCTCCCAAGGCACAGACACAGAGGGACAGGGCACCGGGGCTTGGGGTCCGGCGTGCTAAAGCAGGAGGCAGCGCTGAATGAGCTCACCAGGAGGTTTTCACCGGGGATAAAGACAGGCCAGGACTTCTCGTAACTTCAACCGAAATGTACAATGTATACATTTTTTTTTAAAGATATTATTTATTTATTTGAGAGGTGGCAAGGCGGGGAAAAGCACTCCCGGCTGAATAGGGAGCCCAACGCGGGACTCAATCCCAGGACCCTGAGATCATGACCTGAGCCAAAGGCTGACGCTTCACTGACTGAGGCCCCGAGGTGCCCCTAATTTATACATTTCAGAAGGAAAAGACACGCGGCAGCCTCGCTCTAAGGCCAGTGTCACGCGTGATGTCCCCAGGAAGCAGGCTGTTTCTGTCCCTCTTTCCACATTCTCCCTCATTGCTCAACTGTGTTTTGAAGAGCAGCCGCGTACCTCGGTGCTGGGTGAAGGAGTTATTTTATCATTTGCGATGGCCGTTCCCTATGAAGACAGCACATGAGCAGGCCACGGCCGACAGTTACTCTTCACAAGTACTCCGGATTGATGGTATGTTATCAATCCCAAACCACTTCCAACCCCTCCTGCTACAGGCCCACATTACTCTACAGTCTTCCACCGGTGCGATCCCCACCGTTCTCGTACTTCACTGTGCCATCATTTGATTTCTGTCTGATTTCTACACTAGCCTATAACCTTTTTGGGACATGGCCTATGTGTGCTCTGCTCACTACTACCTCCCCAGGGCCTGTCCCAGTAGATGACATGTGGCAGTAACTATTTGTGAAGGGAGGGAAGAAATGCTTCTGTATGGAACTATCTGTTGAGCAACACTCACATTTTTCCATTTTAGAGAAGAACAGATACCAGACAGTAGAACAGACAGTTAATTTCTGAATAAAGGATGGGTGATTTAGTGAGGCATCAGTGTTCAACATTACACGAAAGCCAGCCCCCAAATTCCCCACCATGAATCAATCCCAGCTACAGCTCTCCTGGGAAGATAACGCATTATTAAGATCAGGAGGAAGGGAAAAGCAGCACCAGCAGTCTAGTTGTCAAGCAATGATGGAGGAAGTTAACTCTGTTTGGGAACAAGTACGTCACAGATAACTGAAGAACACTGATACGACATGAAATCAGATTTTAAAAAATCTCCTCTGTTTCAAGTTCTTTTCCTGCCTAATCACTTCCAATGAGACAAAGCCTATGCGTGCAAAGGACTTTAAGAGAACAAGAAAGAAAAGTCTAATAATAATGATACACAAATAGGCACATGCATCAATCTCTGCTTCTACTCCCGCATCCTGGAGCTCCCGAAGGGCTGGTGCCGGCTCCTCCTTCCCAGCTCTGTCTCTTCTAAGGTTGGCCCTCGGCTGTCTTCCCTCTCTAGATCACAGTTGTGTCCATGGCCTGAAAGGCCCAGTCAGGGCTGACTCCCTGCTCAGATCTCTTCCCTACGCTCCAGACTCCCACATCGGATATTTCTTACCTGCCACCTACCCCTGGATGCGCCAAAGGCCCTTCAGAACCAACATGTTCCCAGATGAAACGCAGGAATTTATCCTTTCCCAGCAACACCGCCCGCCCCCCTCCCTGCCCACACACAGAACCAGGTCTTCTTACAGCAAAGCAAAACTGTGACTTGTGTTTTATCTCCAATGTCCAGTACGGTGTCTAGTACAGAAAGGGGCTCAGACATCATGCATGAAGGCTTTGGGGACCCACCACACAGAATTATTCTCACTTTTTTGGGGGGGGGAATTATTCTCATTTTAACCTGAGCTCCTCACTACTCTCAACTTTGCTGTGTTTTCACACGCCTATCTTTCCCATTAATCCGTGAGCTTCTCAAGGGCAGGCCTGCACCCAAGTTGTCACACGCTTCCTGTCACAAGCAGATCCTTCGGGACTCCTAGTAAATGTATTTGTGCCCAAACTTCAGCCTTTGCCCTAAGTCTTTCTGCAAATGAAGCAAAAGCTTCTTTCTTTTTTAAACTATAAACCAATGCCCAAATCTTCCTATAAAACTGGCCTCCAAAATACTTCCAATAATGGATGAAGTAAATTCTGTCTCCTATTTTTCCTGCTGTCTTCGCTATTGGATTGCAGGCTTCACATGGGGCTGGGACAACACGCCCTCTGTCCTGCATACACCGAGAACCAAACAGGCTGGTGGAAAGCTGCGGGTCCTCAGGCCACCCATTCGATGGCTGTGCCTCATTGCAGGCAGCGTTCAGTATCAGTGTACTCCATTCTAAACGATTTTTAGATGTAATTATTTAAAAATTTAACAGAATTAATACGAGTAATTTAAAATGAGCCAAACCATGAGCCAAAGGTGGTATAGGAAGAAAATGTAAAATCATTCAGAACATTTACGTTTGGAACCAGTGATAGTATCTCATCAGTACTTTTATTTTTGGAGACTGGTATTCATCTACATTTTTGAATACAGACCATATTGGGAAATTTCAACTATAAAAATACATGCTTCTATAAACGTTCACCTCTTTTGTAGTAGAGTTTAACTAGCAGCCATGGGGACTAGTTCCAGAAGGAGCTAACCTTTTTGTTTATGTATTTTGCTTTTGTCTTTTCAGCTAGGGGAGCAGATAACAAAGTGATTATATGCTCCTACTAGTAACCTCAGCCCCACTGCTGGCAAATGTCTAAACATGCCACAATGGAGAGAGGAACAAAGGGACATACCATGATGTCCCTTTGCTCTCTAGAAGGATCTTCTGTTCAGAGATGTCAATGAAGGAGAACTTTGTTTTTGAAAGACCTCTCTGTTGGGAGTTTCAGAGCACTAGTTTTCAAATGCTTTAAGGCTAGATTTGAATATTTTGAAACTAAAGAAACACAGAATCCCTGAAATCAGACTGTTGTAAATGACAGAATTCATCAACCGGTTAACAGAGTATTTCCTGGTTTAAATAAAAAGGATGAAATGTAATTTTACAGTTGACTATAGCAATCATTTTTTTTTAAAAGGGGGAAGTGGGAGAGAGTTGGTGAGGAGGGGCAGAGAGAGAGGGAGAGTGAGAATCTTAAGCAGATTCTATGCCCAACACAGGGCCGGACACCAGGCTCGATCCCACAACCCTGAGCTCATGACCCAAGCCAGAATCAGGAGTGGGATGCTAAACCAACTGAACCACCCAGGCACCCCAGTAATCATTTATAAAACACACTTATTCTGATAAACATGGGAAAGAAATCTCACCAAAAACATCTACAATAAAAAATTTGTATCTTTGCGCTAGACATGTAATTTTGGTTATTTAATGGTTTCACTGCAGAATAACCACTTACAAACTACCTCATAAAGATGACACACTATGTTGTTTAAAGAGTTTCAGAGAAGGAAATACTCGGTCTCAGGGATCAGTTTTAATGTTAAATAACTCCTGTTGCTAGAACATTCTTCCCCATTATCTTTCAGACTCCCTTTTTAAGTTTATTCACTCTTCTAAGATGCCCACACATGGTTTCTGGTGGTGGAGGGGAACAGTCTCAGTGAAAGACTAATTAAAACACACATTTAACTAGGATATCTCCAGAAGGATACACAGTAACTAGAGAAGCCATTACCTCTGGGGAACAGAACTGGGTGGCCTGGGGATAGTAGAGGAAAGGGGATTTTCATCATATACCCTTTTGAACATTTATAACTTTCAACTACGTGAATATGCTATTAAAATATATTTCTAAGGGACCCCTGGGTGGCTCAGTTGGTTAGGTGTCTGCCTTCAGCTCGGGTTATGAGCCCAGGGTCCTTGGGTTGAGCCCTGCATCGGGCTCCATGCTCAGCGGAAAGCCTGCTTCTCCCTCTGCCCCTCACCCCTCTTGTGCTCTCTCTTAAACAAATAAATAAAATCTTAAATATGTGTATATATATTTAAGTATGCACTGAATGAGGTAGAAAAAATGCTCCAGGAATACAGCTCTATAGCAGATCTTTAGAGTAGGTGAAAATGCCTAGTGCAGGCACTCACCATCACACGGTCCTTGGGGGGTAAATATGTACCTTTAATTTGGGAAGGAGATGCTAAGTGACACAGCATCTGCTTAGCCTATTCGGTTAGACAGTCTGACTCTGTTGGGGGAAACATGCTTTCATTTGCGAAGGACTCAGTCCTGGAAGTCAGCTGGCCAGGTATCTGGTTTTATTTTCATCCCGAACTACTTATGTAACTTTGAATTCATCATTTACCTCCCTGAATGCTGGTTTCCTCTGTCAGCTAAAAAAGTTTTATTAAATGGGCTCTCAGATCCTTTCCTGTTTTAAAATGCTCCAAGCTTAAAAAAAAAATACCTAAATATATTTCTCAGTACATGAAAACAGTAATTTCTTCCTGTGGCTACTAATAAACTTCTTCAACAGGAGAGCTAAGATGAAGTGACTTCCGAAATGACTCTGAGGAGAGTGTCTCTGGCTCACCCGTAGCCGCTTGGGGTACACGGTGACAGGAGCTGACCTAACAGCACCTGTGACTGGTGTCAAAGCTAAACAAAACCAGAAACTAAGGAGGTAAGAACAGATTTTAACCAGTAGGAACTACTGCCATAAGGAAGAGAGCCCAGCGTGAACTGAACTCAACTTCTATCAAGACAGGGGTGACGGCATTTTAAAGGAAGAAAGGGGGCTGGCAGGGGGTGCTGTTGAGCAGAGTTAGAAGCAGAAACAGAGAAGTGGAAGGGGGGTTGGTTTGTCAGTGTGAATGGGCCACCTGGGCTCGCTACCTGGTGCTTCCTGAAGTTAGGGTCCTACACACCCACAGAGTCTGGGTTATAGGGGCACTAGTGTCAGGTGCTATCTGGAACAAACAGGAGATTCTTTTTAACGGGGCTGGAGTTGTCATCCTTAGCGACATCGTTTGTGTTGACAGAAACTATGCTAGTGTCTGTTCAAGTCCCTTAGACTGTGTATGTGTGCGTATGAAATAATTTGTGATGAGAACCCAGTTTCACAGGCCAAAGTTGAGGCCTAGTTAAGGAGAGGGCCCAGTGGGGCCTGCCTAGAATTTAATCAGAACGTCACTGCTAGCGGCACACACATCACCTCTCCTCAACATGACACAAGGATATATTCAATGCCAAGGGTAGGGTTGTCAGGAGCCACAATGGATTTGTGGTTCAGGAGTACTACAGGGAACCCTGGGAAGCTTAATTCTGAAGTTCAGCCATCTGAACAAACATTGGCGTTCATACAGGGGCTCTGCATCAAACCACAGCCACCAACAGGCTATGGTATTAATAAGGGCTTATGAAGAAATTATAACAGTACATGAACAAGAAACTGACTTGAAAATAAATTTAGACCCTCAATATATTACAGTGGTAAGAAAGCTTAACATGAGATGTATACCATTAACTTTTTAAGTTTACAATACAGTATTGTTAAGTACAGGCTCCATGTTACCCCACAAACCTCTAGAACTTGATCACCTTGCGTAACTAAAACTTTATACCCACTGAACAGCAACTTCCTGTTTTCCCCTCCCCCGCCAGCCCTAGGCAACCATCATTCTACTCCTGCTTCTATGAGTCTGACTATTTTAGATACCTCATTTAAGAGGTATCTAAAATACCACATATACCACATGTGGTATTTGCCCTTCAGTGACTGGAATATTCACTTAGCATAATGACCTCAAGGTTTGTCCAAGTATTATTCAGCCCTCCTTTTTAAGGATGAATAATATTCCATTGTATGTATATATGTGTATGTATGCATATATGTGCATGTGTGTGTGTCAAACACATTTTCTTTATCCTTTCATTCACTGATGGACATTTAGGCTGTTTCCCCATCTTGGGTACTCTTAATAATGCTGCAGTGAACGTGGTTGTGCAAATACATCTTCAAGACCCTGTTTTTAACTCTTTTGGAAAAATCCCAAAATAATTTTGGGAGTACTGCATCACATGGGTAGTTCAATTTTTCATTTTTTGAGGAAACTTCACACTGTCTTCCATATCTACAACATTTTACAACCCACCAACAGTATAAAGGATTCCAATTTCTCTACATCCTAGCCAACATTTGTTATCTTTTAAAAGTCTCTTTTTATTTTTATTTATTTTATTTTATTTTTTTTTTTTTAAAGATTTTATTTATCTATGTGACAGAGAGAGATCACAAGTAGGCAGAGGCAGGCAGAGAGAGAGGGGGAAGCAGGCTCCCCGCAGAGCAGAGAGCCCGATGCGGGGCTCGATCCCAGGACCCTGAGATCATGACCCGAGCCGAAGGCAGAGGCTTAACCCACTGAGCCACCCAGGTGCCCCTCTTTTTATTTTTTATAATAGCACTCTTAATAGGTGTGAAATGATATCTGATTGTGGTTTTGATTTGCATTTTCCTGATGATTAGGGATTGTTAAGCATCTTTCATCTACTTATTTGGAGAAATGTCTATTCAAGTCCTTTGTCCATTCTTAATCTTGCTATTAAAAATTTATTTTTGCTACTTAATCGAAGGAGCTCCTTATGTATTTTGGATATTAACTGCTTATCACATACACAGTTTGCAAATATCTTTTCCTAATGTACAAGTTGCCTTTTCATTCACTAATTGTTTTCTGTGCTGTGCAGAAACTTTTCAGTTTGATGTAATCCCCTTGAATAATTTTGCTTTTGTTGTCCACGTTTTTGGTGTCATAACCAAAAAATTATTGCCAACATCAATAACATGAAGTTTCCCAATGCTTTCTTCTAGGAGTTTTACAGTTTCAGATCTTGAGTTTAAATCTTTATCCATTCTGAGGTTTGTATATGCTGTAAGACAAGGATCCAATTTCATTCTTTTGCATATGAATATAGTCATTCTAGAGCCATATGTTGACAAGACTATCATTTCCTTATTGTATATTCTTGGCAGCCTTGATGGAACAGTTGACAATATATGCATTGGTTCATCTCTGGGTTCTTTATTCTGTTCCACTGGTCTCTATGCTTGTATCTATGCCAATACCACACTGTTTTCTTCATGTAGGTCCATACTGTATTTTGAAATTGGGAAGTGTGATTACTCCAGCTTTGTTCTTCTCAAAACTCTTTTGGCTATTCCAGGTCCTTTTTGGTTCCTTTTGAATTTTAGGATTGTTTTTTCTATCTCTGTAAAAAATTCCACTGGGATTTTGATATGTATTGAATCTGTAGATCGCTTCATGTAGTATGGACATTTTAACAATATTAAGTCTTCAGTCCATGAACATGGTATGTTTTCCATTTATTTGTGTCTTCTTTAATTTCTTTCATTAGTGTTTAGTTTTTACTATACAAGTCTTTCACCTCCTTGGTTAAATTTATTCATTTATTCTTCTAATGCTATTGCACATAGGGATTGTTTTCCTCATTTTACTTTCAGACAGTTCATTGCCAGTATATAGAAATGCAACTGATTTCTGTGTATTGATTTTGATCTTGCAACTTTATTGCATTTGTTTTTTTTTTTTTTTTAAGATTTTGTTTATTTATTTTGACAGAGAGAAAGGCAGCAAGAGAGGGAACACAAGCAGGGAGAGTGGGAGAAGGAGAAGCAGGCTTCCTGCTGAGCAGGGAGCCCAATGTGGGGCTTGATCCCAGGACCCTGGGATCATGACCTGAGCCAAAGGCAGATGCTTGAGCAACCCAGGTGCCCATACTGAATTTGTTTATTCCAACGGGTTGTGTGTGGGTGTGTGTGTACTATTCAGGGTTTTCTATCTATAAGATTGTATTATCTGTAAACAGTTTTACTTTTTCCTTTCCTATTTAAATGTCCTTTATTTCTTCTTCTTGCCCAATTGCTCTAAAATTCCTAGTACTATGTTGAATAGAGATGGAGAGAGTGGTCATCCTTGTCTTGTTCTTGATCCCAGAGCTAAAACTGGTATTAACTGTGGGACCTTCATATATGCCTTTATTATGTTGAAGTAGTTTCCTTCTATTCCTAGTTTGTTTAGGTTTTTTTCTTTACACAAGGTATTAAATTTTGTCAAATGTTTTTTTCTGCATCTTTGAGGGGGATCATATGATTCTTATCCTATGTTCTGTTAATATGGTATATCACATTAGTTGGTTTTCATATGTTGATCATCCTTGCCTACCAGGAATAAATCCCACTTGATTAGTGCATATGATCCTTTTAACTTGCTGCTTAATTCAGTTTACTAATATTCTGTTGAGGATTTTTGCACCTACATTCATCAGGGATATTGGTCTATAATTTTCTTTTCTTATGGTGTCTTTGTCAAGCTTTGGTATCAGGGTAATGCTAGCCACTTAAAATAAGTTTGGAAGTGTTCCCTGCTCTTCAAGTTTTTGGAAGAGAGAGAGAAAAAATGGTGTTAATTCTTTAAATGTTTGGCAGAATTCACCAATTAAGCCATCTGGTCCTGGCATTTTCTTTCTTGTGAGGTTTTTGATTACTGATTCAATCTTATTGCTAGTTAGAAGTCTGCTCAGATTTTCTATTTCTTCATGATTCAGTCTTGATAAGTTGTATGTTTCCAGGAATTTATACATCTCTTCTAGGTTATTCAATTTGTTGGCATGGAATTGTTCTTAGTAGTCCCTAATGATCCTTTATATTTCTGTGACATTATTTGCAACATCTCCTCTTTCTTTTTTCTTTTTTAAAGTTTTTATTCTTAAGAAATCTCTATACCCAATGTGTGGCTCGAACTTAAAACCCAGAGATCAAGAGTCGTATGTTCTACTGACTGACCCAGCCAAATCATTTCTGATTTTACTTGAGTCATCTTTCTTTTTTTTACTTAATTTTGTCAATTTTGTTGGTCTTTAAGAAATCAACTCTTAGTTTCATTTTTTTCTATTGCATTTCTATTTTCCACTTCATTTTATCTTTGCTCTAAATCTTAGTATCCCTTTCCTTCTGCTAACTTGGGCTAAGTTTGTTCTTTTTCTAGTTCCTTGAGGTATAAAGTTAGATTGCTTGAGATCTTTCTTCTTTGTCAATATTTATTACTATATAAACTATTTATTTCTATAAACTTCCCTCTTTGTACAACTTTTGCTACATCCTGCAAGTTCTGGCATGTTTTCATTTTCATTAGTTTCAAGGTATTTTCTAATTTCCGTTTTGATTTCTTCATTGGCTCATTTGGTTGATCAAGGGTGTATTCTTAAATTTCCACTTATTTGTGAATTTTCCAGGATTACTTCTGTTCATTTCTAGTTTCATTCCGCTGTGACTGGAAAGGATACTTGATGCAATTTCAGTTTTCTTAAATTTGTTAAGACTCATTTTGTGATCCAACCCCTGAACTATCCTGGAGAATGTTTCTTGAGTTCTTCAGAAGAAAGTATATTCTGCTTCCATGGGGTGAAATGTTCTATGTAGATGTCAGGCCCACTTGGTTTATAGTGTTGTTAAAGTCCATTGCTTCTTTACAGATTTTCTGTCTGGATATACTATCTGGTACTACAAGTGGAATAGTGAAATCTCCTACCATTACTATGTATATTGCAGTTCATTTCTCCTTTCACAGTTCTATCAATGTCTGCTTTACGTATTTAGGGTTTTATGTATTTAGGTTTTCTGACTTGACATGCACATATATTTATAATTGTTCTATCTTGCATGGAAACTGACCTTTTTTCTATTATATAATGTCCTTCTTTGTCCCTTGTGACAGTTTCTGACTTAAAGTCCATTTTGTCTGATATAAATACAGTCATCCCTGCTCTCTTTTGGCTAACATTTGCATGGAGTTATCTTGTTCCATCCTTTTACTTTTAGCATACATCTGACCTTAAATCTAAAGAGCATCCTGTAGGCAACATAGGGTTGGACCTTGTTTTTTTGTTAATCCATTCAAGTACTCCATGTCCTTTTACTGGGGAGTTTAATCCATTTACATTTAAAGTAATTATTGGGCGCCTGGGTGGCTCAGTGGGTTAAGCCACTGCCTTCGGCTCAGGTCATGATCTCAGGGTCCTGGGATCGAGTCCCACATCGGGTTCTCTGTTCAGCGGAGATCCTGCTTCCCTCTCTCTCTCTCTGCCTGCCTCTCCATCTACTTGTGATCTCTCTCTGTCAAATAAATAAATATAATCTTAAAAAAAATTAATTATTGATAGGAAAGAATTTATTATTGCCATCCTGTTAATTGTATTATGC